>NC_082683.1:181385514-181987127 GCF_949987515.2 Delphinus delphis | reverse complement strand
TCTTTTATTATTATATGTTATCTTTCTTCAATTGCTTGTTATAAAGATTGCTATAAGATTTGTTTGGTTCAGTGCACACAGTTTCAACAGAGTTTTAGTAACTTAGTAATGTGTTTGAAGCTGTAAAATAATTTTACTATTCACAGGTCACTTCTTAAGAATGGTCAGGCCTCCTAATCTTGTTTCTAATACAAGGCACTCCTGTCCTTTGGACAGCTGCAAGTATAATGAATTCATTCAGTCCGCGGATATTTATTTAGATCTCCTCTATGTCATTTGCTGTTGACACGGTGGAGTAGGTCACCGTCCAGAGAGCCTAGTGTTTAGTAGGGGAGACAACCAACATTCAGCTTACAGTGTGAAAAGCAAGATGTCGCGGTTGGCTTTTAATACCTTGGGGTGTTGGGGAGAAAGCGAACCTGGGCTGAGTCGGAATAGGAGTTAGTCATCTGAACGTGCTCATGATGGAATAAAAGTTCCCGGTGGAGGGAACGGACTGTAGAAAGCGTGAAGGTTAGAGGGCAACTTCAGGAACTAACCACAATGCATGTGGGTGAGGAGGGTTCAGGGACCACCCAGGGGCTTTGACGTGAAGGCTCTTTAGGCAAAATGGGAGGCCCTGGATGATTTTAGGTGATCAAGTGACATGATAAGAAAGGACAGTTTGATGGTTAAGGGCTGTACTAGGTGGGTTCAAATCCCATCCCTGTCACTTAATTTTTTTAAGTTTTAATTTTAATTTCAGACTATACTACAAAGCTACAGTAATCAAGACAATATGGTATTGGCACAAAAACAGAAACATAGATCAATGGAACAAGATAGAAATCCCAGAGGTAAACCCACGCACCTATGGTCAACTAATCTGTTACAAAGGAGGCAAGGATATACAATGGAGAAAAGACAGTTTCTTCAATAAGTCGTGCTGGGAAAACTGGACAGCTACGTGTAAAAGAATGAAATCAGAACACTCCCTAACACCATACACAAAAATAAACTCAAAATGTATTAGAGACCTAAATGTAAGACCAGGCACTATAAAACTCTTAGAGGAAAATATAGGAAGAAGACACTTTGACATAAATCACAGCAAGATCTTTTTTGATCCACCTCCTAGAGGAATGGAAATAAAAACAAAAATAAACAAATGGGACCTAATGAAACTTAAAAGCTTTTGCACAGCAAAGGAAACCATAAAGAAGATGAAAAGACAACACTCAGAATGGGAGAAAATATTTGCGAAGGAATCAATGGACAAAGGATTAATCTCCAAAATATATAAACAGCTCATGCAGCTCGATATTAAAAAAACAAACAACCCAATCCAAAAATGGGCAGAAGACCTAAATAGACATTTCTCCAAAGAAGACATACAGATGTCCAAGAAGCACATGAAAAGCTGCTCAACATCACTAATTATTAGAGAAATGCAAATCAAAACTACAATGAGGTATCACCTCACCAGTTAGAATGGGCATCATCAGAAAATCTACAAACAACAAATGCTGGAGAGGGTGTGGAGAAAAGGAAACCCTCTTGCACTGTTGGTGGGAATGTAAATGGATACAGCCACTATGGAGAACAGTATGGAAGTTCCCTAAAAAACTAAAAATAGAATTACCATATGACCTTGCAATCCCACTGCTGGGTATGTACCCAGAGAAAACCACAGTTCAAAAAGACACATGCACCCCAATGTTCATTGCAACATTATTTACAATAGCCAGGTCATGGAAGCAACCTAAATGCCCATCGACAGATGAATGGATAAAGAAGATGTGGTACATATATACAATGGAATATTACTCAGCCATAAAAGGAAAGAAATTGGGTCATTTGTTGAGACGTGGATGGATCTAGAGACTGTCATACAGAATGAAGTTGGTCAGAAAGAGAAAAACAAATATCGTATATTAATGCATATATGTGGAACCTAGAAAAATGGTACAGATGAACCAGTTTTCAGGGCAGAAATTGAGACACAGATGTAGAGAACAAATGTATGGACACCAAGCGGGGAAAGCCGTGGGGGAGGTGGTGGTGGTGGGATGAATTGGGAGATTGGGATTGACATGTATTGACTGATGTGTATAAAATTGATGACTAATAAGAACCTGCTGTATAAAAAAAAATGTAATCTAATGTATTCTATTGGAAAGAAGCAAAAATAGACCATATTTACTGTCTAAATTATGTAATAATTTAATGATATTTAGCATCTATTGCAAATGTATTCATTATTGCAGATTGTATTTGCTTTATTGTATTGCTTTTTTGAAGTATAGTTGATTTACAGTGTTTCAAGTGTACAGCAAAGTGATTCACTTATCCATATCTATCTATTCTTTCTCAGATTCTTTTCCATTATAGGTTATTACAAGGTATTGATTATAGTTCCCTGTGCTGTACTGTAGGTCCTTGTTGTTTATCTGTTTTATATATAGTAGTGTGTATCTGTTAGTCCCAAGTTCCTAATTTATCCCCCCACAACATCCCTGTCACTTTAAATGCCTCTCTCTGGGAACTCACCTGACTCAAGACGGTATTCTGAGGATCGAATGAGGTGATACATGTGAAATGCTTAGCACTTGTGCTCAGTACATGCTGTTGTTATCGTCCTAACTCTGGAGTGGCTGATGAGGCCCTGGGGCCAGGTAACTAACTACCCTTTTGTATTAATCCAGGGGATAAATGATGAACTAAGGCGTGGAGGTGGGGAGAAAGAGGTATAAATTATGGGGGATTTAGAAGGTAAAGCAACAGGATCTGGTGATCCACTGGACAGGGTGGGGGTAGGGGAAGGACCTACTGGAAGAGGGGGGAGGGGTCGGGGGTCCCCAGGATTCTAGCTGGGGTATTTGGGTGGATAGTGGTATTAATCAAGGGAGAGAGAGAATGGAATGGTGGGGGGCAGTGGGTTATGTCACCTGTGAAGTGCTGGAGGTGAGCCAGTTAGCATCCAGACATCTGGGCAGGAGCTCAGGAAGAAGGCGCTTGCCGGAGATGTCCATCTGAGCTTATGGGTGTTGATCAAAGCCACGTGCATCAGTCAGAATACTTTGGACTGCAAGGAACTGCAGAAATCCAACTCAAACTGACTCAAAAATGAGATTTTTAGCTCAGAAGAATGAAAGAGCCCAGAGGTAGGCTGGCGGTCAGGCTTGTTTCATCTGGGACTGTAGCCTTATTTCTCTGCCTGGGGCTACTGTGCCCTGGTGGCCAAGGGCTCCATTGGCTCCACCAGCCTCATTCACGGACACATTTGACAACGTCCCAAAGAGGAGATGTCGGGTCTGAAGTGTGTCTCTTGGAAGAACGAGGTACAGAAGCTTTCCCAGAGCTCTCGGTCCGCCCACCTGAACAGTCTGGGCACAGGTGGGGTCAGTGGTCTAGACAGGCGGGAGATGGGGATTTGAGTGGGAATCAGTATTCTGCCAGCAGAAGGCCCACGGTGGAGAACCAAGCAGGCTCACTCTCCCTGAGGAGCACATGAACTTCCCGAAGGAACTGAAGGAGAACAAAGCAGGTCTGGGACGAAATCCTGGGGAAAGCCAGACCTCAGGAAGGTGAAGAGAAAGAAGGGTCTTGGGTTGTTTTGAAACACATTTTTCTTTTGTTTTCTTGTAAAGTTTAAAAAACTTTTTGGCCACGGTGCGTGGCCTGTAGGATCTTAGTTCCCCAACCAGGGATCGAACCCGTGCCCCCTGCAGTGGAAGCCCAGAGTCTTAACCACTGGACCTCCAGGGAAGTCCTGTGGGTGGACTTTTTTTTTTAACATCTTTATTGGAGTATAATTGCCTGACAATGGTGTGTTAGTTTCTGCTTTATAACAAAGTGAGTCAGCTATACATATACATATGTCCCCATATCTCCTCCCTCTTGCGTCTCCCTCCCACCCTCCCTATCCCACCCCTCTAGGTGGTCACTAGCTGTTTTTTTTCACTGCAGACGTTTCTCACTCAGAAGACTTGAGAGAAACCACTGGCCAAAGAAGGATGGAGTATGGGTTTCACACTCTCTTGTGATTTGTTAAATTTTCAATCTCCACAAACCAAACTCAAGTCACTGGGTCCTAGGCTTCAAGAGAGATGCATATTTTAAGGGGCCTGTGAACCCATAGCTCTGACAAACATTTTATGTGGAAAAAACCCCAAACCCTGTGGCCTTGCACATATGGGGTGCTCAGGAAATGGCGGCCAAGTCCGGGGCTGAGGGGGAGGTCGGGCCCCCATCATGGAGTGTCTGGACCTCATGCTGGAGGTGACTGATGGAGACCCAGAAGGGCTTCAGGGCAGGGAGCGTGTGCTCAGGACCGGAAGCCGGGGGAGGTCATTAGGAGTCAGAGTTTATCATGGATTTATGTGGCCTAGACGGGAGAACGAGAGCATAGTTGGGAAGCTACTTGTGAGAGTCTAGGAGAGAGATTGGAGGGCTACCGTGTTGGATGTAAAGACAAAGTTGGGATTGAGGGGTGGGTAGGGGGCAAAGGTACAGATTCAAGGAGTATTTAGGAGGTAAGGTGATTCTAGGATGGTTGTCAGGTTTCTGATCCGAGTGACCGGGTGACCGGTGGTGAGGTAGCTGTAGGACATGAGGACCGTGGGATCCGGCTTGTCCAGGAGGGTCGGGTGTGTCCCCTACGAGGCACCCAGACGGCAGCCGAGGGGAGGTGTCCTGTAGGTGGCTGGACGGACAGATCCAGGGCTCCGGGGAGAGCGCCTAGCCAAGCACTCCGCGTGGTACGTTCTATACAGTGCATCGGGGAGGGGTGACAAGCCTGCCCGCTGACGCTGGTTCCTTCCCCAGTTCTTGACTTGGGCTAGAATTTGCCTCTTGACAGTGTCTGGAACGTGTTCTGCTACAGGTTTGGGGGGTCAAAACCTTTGGGGAGTCAGCAGAGGAAGAGGAGGGATTGCGGTGCTGCTTGGTGAAGTGGTGACAGACAATCTGACAGTTCTTTAAAAACGTGAACCCGAGGAAAGCCCCACAGGGCAGGTGGTGGGGTTCTGGGCACCTCACCACTGCGTCCCCCCCCGCCCCACCCAGCATGGCTTCTTTCCCTTCTCGGCAAAGCTCTGAGGGCTCGTCGGCTCCCTCTGTGGCCCAGAGACGGATGCATTATTCCGGGGAAGAGCGATGAGATGAGAACAACAAAAAAGACAAATGATTAAAGATGTACTCTTTCGCTTACATTTTCAGACTCATTTTCACAAGGTGGCATTTCTTGAAATGCCGTATTTTAGAAAAATATGAGTGTTTCCTATTTATGGCGCCCTGGCCTGTGAGATGAAAACTTCTTGCAGTTCCAATCTCTCTCATCAGATTTGGGGGTAAATAGGCTTCACTCACCCCTGACAACGGCATGAGGAACAGTGCCTCTGTAGGATGGAACTCCATTGATTTTTCATAAAAGTTTAATAAGATGCTACAGGTCAAAAGCTTTGCAAAGTTTGCTATAAATTTTAGTGAGGAACGGAACAAGATGTAATTGAATGAGAAAATGGAAATGAAACTTGTTCCAGTGCAGTGGCGTGGCTGACCCTCAAGAGCAAAGCTCAGGCCTGATCGCTGATGACTTAGTACACCTGTTACCCATCAGTCACTTACTCTGAATGTCACATACATTGATCAGGTACATGCTAGGACGATCAGTATGCTTTGCATCCGACTTAATTTCCAGGTTTTGCTTTCTGGTTATATGTTGTCTAATACCATAATAAAGGCTAGTGTCAATTCTCTTCCTTTAAAACCAGCTGCACTATTTCCAGTACCTGTAATTTATGTTGTATTGATTTACTTTAAATTTTCTAAACGGATGCAAATTTATTTCATTTTGACATAAGATACTCTCTCTTCCTAAATAGGGCTCTGCTTTTCACATTCATAATGTATCTTACTTAAAGATTTTTAGAGTCTGTTTTCTTGCAGTTGCATTAGAAATGATAGCAATCCGTGCATTCCTTCTTTCTTATTATTAAAAAGTGATCATCTCTTTAAAGACCTTTGGATAACGTCTGTAATCGATTTAAATTTTCCTCCCCAACACAGCACATTCTACCTAATCAATCTGTTGATGATCGATTTAACATCACGAAATATCACACGCGCACACGAATGATATTTCTTACAACTGTGTTTCTGTGGAGATACGGGAAAGATCGACTTGTTATGCTCCCTTCGCTGTACTACTTTCTCAGTGGACACATAAACTTTCTCTCTCCCTTGTTGGTGAAATTTAGGACAGAGTTAGACGGATGCTTTTAGAATTTCTCTGCTAGGCAAAGAGCAGCTAGTTCGCGTTCTGGTTTAAGAGACCCGAGCCTGATTGAGACTGGGAGGTTAAGATGATGCAGGCAAAAACGTTTTCAAAAAGCAGCCTTATAATTTAGGATTCCAGTAAATTACTAGGAAGTTGTGCAACTGCTATTTAACAGACGTGGACTAATTATAGCCCCAGAGTGGTGAGTCTCATCCTGCGGATATACAATATAATTCCTTTTAGAGAAGCAGAGACATGTTGTTAATACCAGGCCATATTAGCTTATATCCCCCCAATTCCAAAGGCGTTTCTTTAAAAGGGTACATATGACAAAGAACCAGCGGGTAGCCATCTGAGCTTTGGACGTTCAACTATTCTATGGTGGCTCTTTTGTAAATGGAGGCACATAACTCAAAATTCTGAGTCACAATCCTCTACTCTGCAACGTTTGTTTCTCTATAACAACCGCTTTTATTCATTAATGACAATAATAATTACCATAGCCCAAAATGATTGAACCTTTCCTCTTTGCTAAGTGGTTTATATGCCCTAGCTCATTTAGCCCTGCCAATAACCTTGAGAGAGCATTATTCCATTATCTTATAACAGATGGAAAATGGTAGCTCAGAGAGGTTAAGGAACTTGCCCAAGGTTACACAGTAAATAAGTGGGGCAGCCTGGATTCCAAGCCAGCTTAGCCTGTGCAGTATTGCTCATCTCAGTTGGGGATGGCTAATTGGGCCATTCCTAGTTCTGGGGCTCCGTGTGACTGAATTTTCCTGTGCCTTGAAGGTCTCGAGGGTATTGGATGCTCCTGGAGGAAAGAGGCTGTTGGCCCTTGAGCTCCAAAAGGAATGTGTTTTGTAGTTTGACTACAGATTGTCCTGAGAGCTGGGGTTTCACACCCGTGAGTCTCTGGGGCTGCTCCAGGTCTTGGAACCTAGAGTTGCTCCTGGGATCCCTCATGTCTCCCTAGTGGGAAGCACATTTATCCAGATCTTGGGTCTATGCCTTGTAACATCTAGGAAATGCCTAGGGGTGCCAATATCTGAACCTGTTGGTTGCTTTGAGACATCCTGGTAAGACTCAAATCCCTATGGGTCTTCAAAGAACTCAACTTCTTCTCTGTAGCTCTTCTTGTCAAGAGCCTCGCCTATTCTAGGCATTGGGCCTCCGGGTACCTGGGATTCCTTCACACCAACCTGGGCAGGCTTTCCGGCCTTTACATACGGGAAAGAGAGCCTTTCCCCGAGGAGGGCGCCCCTTCCACCAGCTCAGCTGCTCACAGGCACTGAGGGTCACCGACTCCCTCCTTTCCGAGTGTCTTGCCTGTGTTCACACCAGGTGACTCGGATACAAACACAAAATGATAGCTTTACTATCAATAATTAGGATGTAAATCTAGTGGTTTTTCTAGCTGATTTAGAAGCATTTTCTGAATATTTTATGATAATTTTCGACTTAGGTGGAAGAACTTTTAAATCTTTTCATCACTCATTCGCTCATTCGTCATCTGCTATGTGCAGTGAAGTTTCAGGCTCAGGGATATGGCTGTGAATCAGGCAGACGAGGGCTCCACCCTCACGGGCTTACACTCTGATGGTGGTAGAGTGACAAGATACACAAATACAGAAATGCAATATCAGGGTAGGAAGAGGGTTGTGCAGAGAACTCTAGCAGGCGAAAGGATATCAGGGGCTAGGTGGCTCATTTAGACCCAACGTCCAGGGGAGGCGTCTCTGAGGAGATGGTGTGAAGACAGCATCCACCACATGCAGATCTGGAGGATGGAATTTTAGAGAGGAAAGAGCAGAGCCCGTTCAAGGAAGAGAGACAGGGCAGCTGGTGAGAGAGAGCTGGGTTCAACCCACACTCTGCTTTTTGTGCAGAAACGTAGCCTCGCTGCTCTTTGTACAGCCCCCAAACAGTTAGTTTAGGCAGTTAGAGGTCACTTTCACCGACCCTTTCTCCAAAGATGCCGTGAGTACATCCACCAGGGTCAAGCCCGATTAGGCGTGATGAGACAGGTGGAGTCCTGTCCCCAGGAACCTCAGTCTCGGGAGGATACAGATGTGTCAGACGTGTGCCACGCTGTGTGATAAACCTCTGTGATGACATGGAGAAAAGCATCTGTCCTGGGAAAGGGAGTCTTCCTGGGGGAAGGGACGTCTGATGTGAGACTTGGGTACAAGCAGTGTTTGGCGGGGGAAGGGATGGAAGGAGGATTCCACGTGCAGGGACTTACCTAAGTGAGGGTCAGGGGTCACAGGAGAACAAGCTTGTTTGGGGACGGCAGTGCAGTGTGAACACAGCAAACAGTGAGGGGGGCAGTGTTCCCAAGATGTGCAAACTGTGCACGATAGAGCAACGCACGAATGCATTTTTAAAACTTGAGGTATCAATATTCTCTGATAGCCTATAAGAGAAAAGAATCTAAAAAAGAGTGAATATATGTATATGTATAACTGAATCACCTTGCTGTACAGCTGAAAGTAACACGACATCTTAAATCACCAATGAAATTAAAACTTTAAAAAAAGTTAAAAATTGAGGTATAGTTGACATGTAACATCCTATTCGTTTCAGGTGGACATAATGATTCCCTATTTGTATATATCGTGAAACGACCGCTACAGAAAGTCTGATTAATATCTGTTATATTATGCGCCTATACCCAAATGCACACATGCATATTTAAACTTCAGAAACAAGAGAATACTATTATGAAAGGTGAAATTCATAAGAAGGAAAGAACGGTAAAGTATCTGTAGCTTGCAGAGCGAAACCTTCACCCCGGGGAAGTTCTTGTGTCCAAATGACAGTCTTGTGAGTTCAAATTCTCCTTGTTACGGAACCTCAGATTCAGAAACGAGAGCCTTTGGTTTCTCACTTGATTCTGGCCTTTACTTTTGCAGCACGCCCCAGGTAGAACATGTGTCACTTGTTTTCCGTAAATGATACAAGCACTTTTATAAACAAGTTATCTTGGGAACAAAGGATGTAACACCAGCAGGAAGGAAGGTCAGAAGAGCCTAGAGTTACTGGGGAAACGTATAATGCCTGGCCACGTTTTTTTCCTGGGGAGAAGTGTTTGGCCTCAGGAGGGTGTCACGTGGGCTTGATGGGGAGGTTGCGGAAGTGCTGTGTGTATCTGCCCAACACACACGATCGCTGGAAAGTGAAGAAGGAACGGAGTCTGTTCATTGTCCGTGAAGCAGAAATGTTACATCCTGATCCTGACGGGAAGCTCCGCTCTGTGTTTTTCTTGCTGAACGGTGGAGTGCGTTTGAATACTCTAGAGGAAGAAGGGGATGCACTCGGTGTGGCTCATGGAATTAGATTTAGTGAAACCAATTCACTGGGCTGTCTTGCTGGATTGGTAAACCATGAGATATATGTATTTGTTTATTTTTAATTTATTTTTTTATTGAACTAACATGTGTTTATAGTGTTATATGTTTCATGCGTAAAACATTATAGGTCCACTTCTGTTTACCCTACAACATGCTCACCACCAAAACTTTAGCTTCCATCCATCACCATACAGTCGGTCCCCTCTACCCGTTGCACCCTCCCACCCCCGCCCGTTCCCCCATTCCCCTCTAGTAACCGCTACTCTGTTCTCTGTATCTACGTGATAAACCATGGTATTTAGTCTTCTATTAATATAAAGCATATTTTAATTGAGTAGCTGGCAGATCCTTTTCCAAGGTGTCATCTCATAAGGCCATGTTTTACAAATGTGAAAGATGGATATTGTGCAGCGAATGTGCCTTTCTCTTATCTTGAAAATTCAGTTGATTCCCAAGAGCTCTCTGGCTGGTTTGCGGGAAAAGTTAGAAGAATTAGAAAACGTTTTATTTGGATGAGTGTAAGCAACTTTTGTTTACTTGAAGCAATTAAAGACGAGACTCCTGGGAATTCCCTGGCGGTCCAGGGGTTAGGACTCCCTGCTTTCACAGCCGAGGGTGCAGGTTCGATGCCTGGTCAGGAAACTAAGATCCCACCAACGGTGTGGCATGGCCAAAAAAAAAAAAGGACAAGAATCCTCAGGACACCACATAATAATATCTGTTTCTTAATAAGAATCCTGATATAGCCATAAATTTCTAATTTTCTTCGAAGAATCTAGACAAAAATTACCCAATACTTTGTAGTGTTTACACGTGTGTATGTTCCAAACTATTCTTTAGGGTAGAAAACTGCAGATTGCATATATCTCTCTCCCCCATATAACTATATCATCATATATTTAACGGTCCATAAAAATGACACTGTGGCAATCCAGCTTAAAACCTTAGAAAGAAGTGATGACTGCATAATGGTGAAAAGGGCACAAACGTTTTACTTTGCACCCTGATTAAGGGACTCGCAACAGAACTTCCTTCCTCTTTGCAAATAACTCACATAGTCAGGTTATCCATGAGGCAGGACGAAGGCAAATATACAGAAAGGCATTAGGAATATCTTCGGTCTTTACAAGAGATCGTATCACACTGTCTGTTTCCCGCCTTTATCAACACTCTGCGTTAGACAGCTGCTCTGAGAGAGGTGCCTGTTTCTCTGGCCCTCCCCTTCCCACCACTCCCAACCCCACCCACAGCAGGTCTGTCGGTCCTCGAAGGGCGCTCTTTCTGAACCTGAACTTACTGGGCGTATCTTAGAAAGGGCGAGAGATAATACAAAGCACCACTGAGTAAAACTCAGGGATAGTCAGCCTTGGGGGGAGTCACCAGAGGCTGGGGGAAGTCAGGAAGGCTTCCTGGAGGAGACGGGACTTGAGCTTGGCTTTTAAAGGGGGAGTGGGACTCAGGCCAAGTGCAGAAGTTGGGGAGGATGGTCATTCTGGGCAGAGAAAAGCTTCCACTCCTATTTGAGTCCCATCGAATGTAATAATGAATGAATGCCTCCAAAAATGGTCCAGGATGGGATTGACATGTACACACTGCTATATTTAAAATAAATAACCAGCAAGGAAAAAGAAATAAGACAAAAAGTTTGTCATGCTGGAAACAACAATGGTCTAGGAATTGCAGGCACCCTTGGCATTTCGTGTGCCTCATTTGTAAAACCAGGGTCTGGACTCCAGTCTCTGAGGCCCCTCGTAGCTCTGTGGTTAATTGTGGCTTATAAGCTTCCAGGCTCCCTTTCTCTGGTTGCCTTCAAGAGCAAAGTACAAAAACATCCGGGAGCTTCTTTCTTCAGCCCAAGCCCATCACAAATCTCCCATTTCTGAGTCGAGGATCGTTGCCACTCTTCCCTTTTCTGGTGTGAATCTTCCTGTCTCTGCTCCGGACATTTTCTTTCTCTATCTGCTGATTGAGACTAAACTGATCACTGAGGTCCTGGCAGGAAGCGTAGGTGCTGAATCATCATTTCTCCCTCATCCGTCCTCACGCAGCTGGTTCCCCTGCAGCCTTCCAGCCCAGATGAAGAGAGAGAAGGGGAGAGACTTCAATTCCCACGTCAGGCATTTGGAATGCGAACAGGCTTTCCTGCCCCGAGAGGGGTTCAGAGACATCTGGGGTGAAAGACTCCTGCCTCCCTGGGAAAAGGGCGAGAGACACCCATACCCAGAGATCGGGATGCTATGGGATGTTTCTGAATCTCACAACACGTCAAGTGCTGAGAGTATAAAAGTCTACTGGAGAAATTTCAGAAATAGACTCCCGCCTCTGCGCAGGGCTGGGTGACCCCTCTCTAAATGACACCGATTCTGAAGTTTCTCAAGAATTGAATTTGAAAAGTCGATCCAAGGGCCTGTGGCTATCAGAATATCAATGTCTTCTTAAGAAAGCCTGCTTTGGGGTCAGCTTCTGGCCCTAATGTCTCATTCTCCCTCTTTGTGTGTGTGTGTGTGTGTGTGGTTTGTATATGTGAGCGTGCACGTGTGTGCTTGTATGTATGTGTACATGCTAAGTGCCTGTTCGCTCTTGAGACCATTCCCAAGGGACCGGAACTCGTGTCACACAGCTGAGATTGGCAGCGAGGCTCTGGGTTAAAAGATTTCCCTGTTAGCCATGGAGTTATTGCTGCAATGGGTGCAATTACACGATTCTCACTTCTTTGCCAATTCTCGTTGTGCTAAAAATAGCAACGGCTCCGGGCTGCCGGGTGGAAGATTTGAGATTCAGATTTAAATCCCTCTGACATGTTGGAAATCTCTAGGGAGAGCCTACACTCAGGTGTATCCTGAGTGTCCACACTCAGGTGACAACGATGAGGGGAGGGAGAAGAGATGCAGGCGTTTCCCACATCGCGTTGTATAAAGCAGACTTGCCCATAAGTTGACTGAAGGGCACTTCCGCCCCGACATAGCCTAGGATCCTTTGGAAAGTTGGGTAGAAGATGCTTGAACTTCCATTAGTGAAACGACTGCTCTACAGACGTGCAGTTGTGACACTGAACTGGAGATCCCTGGAAGACTTAGAGAAGCGTACCCTCAGCAGTGATATTATTTTTCTGAGACTTGCATATGGTATTTAGAAGTGAACTTAAGCAGGGTATAGAGTAAACAGTGAAAGGACAACCAAGAAAACATCTTGATACTTATCAGGTGAACTTGCATCCTCCTATATCCTTGGAACACGTATTTTATTGTGGAAACTGAAAAAACAATCGTATTTATTGAGAATAAGTTTTAAAAATACAAAACTTATCTTGATCTTTCTAGCTGTTGCTATGGTTTTGAGTAATATATCATTAGCAGCCCGGCACTACAATGATGTATTAAAGCTATACATCATAACAATGCCGTGGCTTTGATGATATATTAATGTGATTCGTGGTTAAGGCGCCATTGGCCCCATGATGTATGACTCGAAGCACCACCAACTGGTTAGGTCAACACACAGGGACCTGTGTGTTAGGGACAGGAGAATGGCAAACGATTCTGGACCGAAATACAATTGAACTTCTCAGAGATGTCTCACCCACAAGTCAGCTCTGTGAGATTGGCTGGGCATCAAAGGCTAGCCCGGGAAGGGTGGGTCTGTGCAGCAATTGAAGGGCAGGGAGACGGCTGCTCTGACCCCGTTAGAACCTGTGCCCAGGGCCAACTTGTCACGAGGTTGGGGAGGAACACGCCTCCGCTTTGCCCGGCACCAGCCATTATCTCAAGTCACCCCTGCTGAGACGCCACTGGACGTTACGCACCTGATTCCAGAGACCAGGAACCTGAGGTTCCTAGCAGGGAAGCGAGGGGACGTGCTCGAGAGTGACAGAGCTGGGACTGGAGCCCGTGTCTGTCTGTCTCTAGAGCTGGGGGGACGGGCTCCTTCTGATTTCGTGCCCCCAGCTTAGGGGAATGGTGTGTTCCTCTCTTAAAAGGGAAAATGGAGAACGAGTGGTCTTCTCATCTTACTCCCCACTTTCCTCCCTCTCCGCCTCCTGGGTATACGATATCAAGAGGAGGCATTGGAAGGAGCAGGTCTGGGGAAGCTTAGGCAGCGTTACAGGCCTCTGGCAGCTGTCTTAGCTCCTCAGCGTCCTGACAAAGGCCTGACCTGTGGTCGAGGGAGGGGGCCCCTGGGGGGCGGCTCAGCTGGGGACCAGAAGCTCGACTTTGACCCTTGTGTCTACCGATCATCCTCTTCCCCGGATTCCAGGCTTCCACTCCGGCTCCGGCGACAAATCCATCCTTCACACGGCAGCCAGAGACGTTATTTAAAACTGCAAATCCCACCATGTAGCCATTTCACTTCATTCCCTTCGAGGCTCTGCACTGCACTTAGAGTAGGATCCAACTCCTTACCCTGGTCCCCGAAGCCCCGACCCTTGGTGGGGCTGTGCTGGCCTTCCCCCTGCTCCTCGAATGGGCTCGCTGCTGCCTGAGGACTTTCACACGAATTGCTGACTTTGACCAGCTTGGAATGGCTACTTCTAAGGTCTCAACTTAGACGCCACCTTCTCAGAGAGGCTGTTGCAGATCACCTGGGCACTCTTTCCCGCCCTTCCCTGCCACGCCTGTCTTATGACTCCCTGATAATTGATGGCTTATTGATCTGTTTCTTGTCTTCCTCCTGGAAACCCTAGTAGCAAAAGCCTAGACCTGGTCTCTCGTGTTCTTGCCTGTGTCCCAGGGCTTAAGACAGAGCCGGGCACACGGGGCGGCTCACTAACAATGACTAAAACTAAAGACGATGTGTCGATTGATTGACTGACTGACGGTGGAGACAACTACAGTGCACGAGAAGATTCAAAGTCGAGCTGTCGCAGAGCTAAAGGAAAAAGAGTCCATAACAAGGGACAGTGCTGGCCTGAGAGAGACAGCTGACATTTCCACGTGCAATAAGAGATGGCCCTTTCTGCAGGAACTGGAAGGCGGAGCTGGATTAGGATTGGGTCGATTCTACAGAACAGTGCAGGTGCATACATGGTCGTGTGGGATCACACTGACATTCGTGTAACCCTTGAAAAAGTGAGAAATTATAATCACGACCCCTTTCACACTTCCTCGTGTTGGCTGATGTTGGAGAACATGCGGGTGTTTCGTATTCATAATGATCACAGACACTTGTATTTGTACTTTTACATATTTTTCGTAAGCAAGTTCCCCGAAATTGTATTCGCTTCAGGTCCCCCAAACCTAGGTTCACCCCTGATTGAAAGCATGTTTTGGAAAAACGAGAATGGGAAAAAGAGTGTGGTTGTAGAGTGGTGTCCTGATCAGCCTAGATCAGGGGTCCCCAAACCCTGGGCTGCGGACCGGTACTGGTCCGCGGCCTGTTAGGAACTGGGCCGCACGGCGGGAGGTGAGTGGTGGTGAGGCAGCAAGGCTTCACCTGCCCTCCCCATCGCTCCCCATTGCTCACATTACTGCCTGAACCATGCCCCCCACCCCCATCCCCTGTCCGTGGAAAAATTGTCTTCCAAGAAACTGGCCCCTGGTGCCAAAAAGGTTGGGGACTGCTGGTCTAGATGATGGAAAACTAATTAGCGTCCAGTAATCCTTTCACTTTACAATGGGGAGGAATTGTGTCTTACAATTTATTATAACTATCTCTTGTCAGAAAAAGAGCTTAGAGCCTGGGAAAAAAAGGGAAGTTTCTGGAACTTTCTTCCTTTTTTACAACTCATTTGTTTCTTGCCTTATTTTCTTGGGGTCTTGGAAAGCAATGGACTATTTAATTTTGGATAAATTAACTCACATTAAGATGTTATTCATTTAGTGTGTTATTTGCGGTTAGAGGGCTTCTCAAGAGATGACAGAGAATGAGGGAATTTAGGACAACATGGTAGAAGGTATGAGAGGCACGAAGCATTTAGATAGCCCTCAAATCAAGGACCTAAATGCCCTTTATTAAGTTAAATAAACCGATTTGTTGAGTGTCTTCCAAGTGCGAATTTTGGGGAGTTAAATGGCAACTCAAATCAGAAGCCGTGTCCTTTAAAATTACGTTTATAGGAGTTATACTTCAATTTCCAAATTTAGTACTAAATGGGCATGTTTTATGTGTCATTCACTACTGTTAGAAAATGTCGAGAGTTTGACTTTATTATAAAACAATGCAGGGGGCTTCCCTGGTGGCGCAGTGGTTGGGGGTCCGCCTGCCGATGCAGGGGACACGGGTTTGTGCCCTGGTCCGGGAAGATCCCACATGCCGCGGAGCGGCTGGGCCCGTGGGCCATGGCCGCTGAGCCTGCGCGTCCGGAGCCTGTGCTCCGCAACGGGAGAGGCCACGACAGTGAGAGGCCCGCGTAACGCAAAAAAACCCCCAAAAAACCAAAAAACCAAAACAAAACAATGCAGGGTTACAATATTTTAGTATGCTTTAAAAAAACTTATCTGGCTTTAGTTAATAATGAATATTAATTGTCTATAATTAACATACACAATTAGAATTCACATTGGCAAATTAAATAGGTATTATTTGTGTTTATTGAAAGACCTATTTAGGACTACAGAGATTGTAGTAGGGAAGACATTTCATGGTGCCTGAGGAGATAAAGCATTAACTCATGAAAAATAGCAAAAGAATTGTATCTCTTGGTTGGTTGCTAAGTGAACTGTATAGAAAATAGATACTAGGGTAGTTTTTTTTAATTTAATTTTTATTTTATATTGGGGTATAGTTGGTTTACAGTGTTGTGTTAGTTTCAGGCGTACAGCATAGTGACTCAGTTATACATACACATATATCTATTCTTTTTCAGATTCTTTTCCCATATAGGTTATTACAGAGTGTTGAGTTCTCTGTGCTATACAGTAGGTCCTTCTTGATTATTTTATATATAGTAGTGTGTATATGTTAATCCCAAACTCCAAATTTATCCCTCCCCTCCGGTAAACATAAGTTTGTTTTCGAAGTCTGTGAGTCTATTTCTGTTTCGTAAATAAGTTCATTTGTATCATCTTTTTAGATTCCACATATAAGCGATATCATATGGTGTTTGTCTTTCTCTGTCTGACTTACTTCACTTAGTATGATAATCTCTAGGTCCATCCATGTTGCTGCAAATGGCATCATTTCATTCTCTTTTATGGCTGAGGAATAAAGGAGGAAGGGAACCTGCAGGGCAGAAGGGCCGGGAGGCTTTATGGAAGCGATGGGATTTGAACTCTGTCTTTCAAGGCGAAAGAGGAGTAACCAATCAATTCAAGAAGTTGTTAATCGCCTATTATTCTATATGCTTATATTTTATCTCACATCAGACTAGGTAAATACAAAATGATTTCTGCATTCAAGATACCTTCAACCTAATAGGGATATTACTAAAAAGAATGGAAGTTTCCAGGGGGCTGGAATAGTAAGAGCTGCAGTGCAAGGGGACCGTCCCTGAGCCTGTTTGCCTGGAAGGGGCGATTTCGTGAGTACTATAGGAGGATCCCAGGTAGCGGATGGCTAAGCGGCTTCCAGATTCTTTTTTTTCCTGCAGCCAATGAGGAATCATTTAAATACTATGAACATATAGTTCTTTTGTGCTCTCACCACCTCTGCCCATCATGCTAAGCACACGCATTCTTTGGAGGAGAATAACACGATTGAATCCTGGGCTGCCTGGTCCCAAGCCCCATGTTTTCAGGTGAGTGTGATTGTACAGGTGCAAGTGGGACAGGGTGGACGGAGGACAGAACTGACGGCAGAGGGATCGGGGAGGCGGAGTCAAGACAGTACGTGTAGGTAGGAAATCGGGAAAAGCAGACCTCTGAACTAAGGAGCATTTTAATCACCCGAAACAGAATCAAGATGCATTGCTATGGGTAAAGAAGCTGTGGTACATATATAGAAATGGAATGTTCCTCAGCCATAAAAAAGAATGAAATGATGCCATTTGCAGCAACATGGTTGGCCCTAGAGATGATCATACTAAGTGAAGTAAGTCAGAGAAAGACCAATACCATATGATAGCACTTATATGTGGAATCTAAAAAATAATGCGAATGAATTTATTTACAAAACAGAAATAGACTCACAGACGTAGAAAACAAACTTATGGTTACCAAAGGGGCAAGGAAGGGAGGGATACATTTGGGATTAGCAGATTGAAAAAAAAGATGAATTGCCAACAGCTCTTCCTCGCAGGCCAGCGTTTCATCATTATCCCCGGGTCGCAATGGTTTTTTCCAGCTATTATTAGTCACATAGGACCAGAACCCCTGGGGCTGTCACCAGGACCAGGAGAGGCCTTGCTTAAATGTCATGGAGTCATAAGAACAGCTGAGTAAAACATGCCAGTGGTATTTTTCTTCTAGGACCTTCCAATTCTCTCAATTTTGTACCTGCCTTTGAGTTTATTGAGACCAAAAAGTCTAACAGTGAAACACGAAGCCGGCAGCCTCCGGGGTCCCCAGGAGCCCTGTAAGTCTTGACAGCCAGACGCAGTCAGGGGCGCTGCTACAAGCTGTGGCTGCCACGGGGTCACAGCTGGTCGCTCACCCTGCGCGCAGAGTGGCAGGAGGAGGGGTCGGGACTACCAGATACCTCTTCGCCGGTTCCTTTGATCCGAGCTTGCAGGGGGCCTCGTGGAGACTGACCCTCTCTGCTGCAGGCCTTGTCGGGTGGCTCTGAGTCTGCGGTAGGTGCGGCAGGGGACCACGGAGCCGGCCCCTGGCAGGGCCCCCAAATCTCCCAAGAGTTGCAGCTGGCTGGAGGAGTGTGGGAGATAGCGCAGGTGCGGCGTGAGGGGGCAGCAAGGTGGCCCTGATCTTGATGAGTCAGCACGGTGAGCAGTGTGTCCTGAGCTCCTGGCCATTAAGGAGAGCGGCGCCCGGAAGGACAGAACTGGGAACGTTTTCCAGGGGTCTGTGAAGTTTCCCTCATGGTCACGTTTCTGGGATAGCTGTGTTTACACCTGAGTGTGAAATTTACCTTGAGTGATAGGTAGTGAACGTGTTGCTTCTGATGCAGTGGGAGAATTTCCATGTCACGTACAGCAGGTTCCTGGACCAGAAGAGGCTGGTCAGTGGGCGTTGAGCCAGAATTCGTATGCCTGGCTCCAAATTCATCGTGTGTCTAAAAGAAGATATTGAACAGCTATTAGAACTAGGAAAACAAATGGAACCTTGAGAGGATATGTTATTTACTTTTTTTTTTTTTTAGGTAAATTGTAAAAGTGAATTTTATGTTTATTTTTTTAATTGGAGTATAATTGCTTTACAATGTTGGGTTAGTTTCTGCTGTACAATGAAGTGAATCAGCTGTCTGTATACGATATGTCATTTTCATCTGTTTCAATTTCTAAAACTCAAGGTTGACAAAGTTTTTTATGAATTCGTTATCCATCTAGATAGAAATCAAGAACGAGAGAAGTATGAGAAAAAAAATAATAATTGGGACTGACCAATTAGAAGACTTCTTCCATCCTTAGAACGCTCACGCCATTATTGTGATTTACAAATATTAAAAAAAACCCCAAGCATGAGAGAAACAGATTTCAGGAGGGTTTCGCGTGGCTCAGCTGGTGAGGGCTGAACTTGATCGTTTAGATTTTGCAAACACGGCTGCATAGTCAAGGGTTGGGGCTTAGGAATCTGTGGTTCAAACTCTTCTATCTCATAGTCTTAACCCCTGAAAAGACCCAAAATGTAAGAAAATATGGACACAAAATCCTACTTATGGCTTACACAGAGGCACTGCTGGGATCCTGAAAACTAGAGCCAACACCTCACGCAGCAGAATTTCCTCTGAGCTTCTCCTCCTGTCTAGGCCTGGGGTGGGGGGATAGGAAATCGTAGGCAGAGGGACAAAAAATATTTCTACGTGCTGCTGCTTGGGGGTCCACCGTGCCGGGCGAGGGCTGGAAAAGGCAGAGTATGGCCCTGCCAGCTGCTGGAGGAAGTCCTAGGTGCTTATGCTTGTTGGGGCTCTTGGTTGAAACTCACAGTAGCCCAACTCAAAGCAGCTCAAGAAAGAATGAGACTTTATCAACTCAGGCCAAGCCTAAGAGAACAGAAAAGCAATGGAAAAGGCTTCTGCCTGCCTTGTCCACGAGCTCTGGGTTCACAGGGAGCTGACTCTCATCACAGAAGTTCTGCTTTCCTTTGTTGTGTTTGATTTTCAGGCAAATTTCTACACAGGTGGTGTCCGCAACGGCCACTGCAGTTACAGTTAGTTCCAGTCGCTCTGAGCCCAGAGGGACAGAGGGCACCTCTGTCCAGGAGCTCCAGCACGAGGATGAGGGCGCTCTCACGGGCCGTGTGGGGTCAGTGTCCGTCCTTGAAGCGATCGTGACCGTTCTGTGGTGCTGTGGCCAGGCCAGGGTCAAGGCTTACCCTTGGAACTGTAGGTGAAAGTCCAGCTCCCCAACCAGAAACATTCGATGGAGGGTGGAAGGAGCCTGGTGTCCAGAAGGAAAATAGGTCTCGTTACAAAGAGAAGGGGAAAGGGATGCGGGACAGGTGAAGAGAACAGGTGTGTGCCAGTGTGCTCGCGGCCGAGGAGCCTGTCATCTCCGCACCTACAGCTGATGTTCTGACTGGCCCCTGAGCACACCCCTGCCCCCTCATCAGACAACAACCCCCGGGCATCTGCTCCCCCATCAGACTGGCCCCCTGGCACTACATCCCCCGGCATCAGGCTACACACTGCTGCTCTGTGACATTCCTTCCCTACTATTTCCTAAGGCTGTTTCCAAAGGCTATATGCGTTTTAACTTTGCGTAGATGTTAATAAGTCGACCTCCGAGAAGTCTGCATCCATTTCCATTCATACCCAGAGCACTTGAGAGTGTGTTTCCCGACACCCAGTCACCACTGGGGATCTAAATGTTTCATTTTAGTTAATCTGACCGGCAAAAAGGGTATATCCTTGTTTTTATTTGCAACTTAAAATTAGAAATGAAGTTGAGCATCTTTTAATATGTTTAGCCATTCTCTATTTAACTTCTGTGAACTTAAATTCTGTTCTTTCTACCCTCATTAAGACGTTAACGGTTGGATTACTTCTGTTTTCCCCTTGAGAATTCATTTCTTCCTGGTTGTGGAATATGATACGTGTAGATTTATTACCCATTGAATCCCAGGATGTTAGAGCTGAAGAAACTCTTGAGCTGATGCCATGATCCATTTTCATTTCCAGATAAACAAACTGAGGTCTAGGGAAGTAAACAATTGTCTAAGATCTAGGACTGGGTCAGAATCACAACACGCGCTGTCTGAGATGTTACCTGGGTCTTTTATTCTGCTGTTGATGACAACGAGAGGTCTATCTTGGACATTGAAACCACTCATTTTAATCTATGAGCATCCCAAAGAGTTTCTTTTGACTATTACCACAAACCAATGAGCCAGCTTCCCCATCCAGTGTTTCACGTAATGGTGTATTTTATCACAGTCCAGCGGTCCTGCAGGCTGGATGTCTGCGTGTTAAACTCCCCTGAGCGCAGCAGTAAAACGCCCTGCATGTCAGGGGCTGTAGCTCAGGGAGAGAGAGCTTCTAATGCTCGGTCAACACCAATGCAGGACAAATCAAGTGAGAAAAATCAATAGTCTCACTCCTGCCATTACTTACGGTTTTCACGGATTGTTTAATATAATGAAATAGCTACAGGAAAAAAAAAAAGTCTAAAACTCCATATTATATTCTCATCTTTGTAGAGCTACCCCAAATTCCTCATGAAATTATCCTCATTTAATTTCAGTCTTGAAATTGGAATTTTATCTTCTTTACATTCCTTAGGGGACCCTTAGATAATTACAAAAATCTGAGTTTATCATTAGGGGAATTTAAAAATGAGAATTGACCTGTCATAGACTTTAATCCAAGACACCCTAAGTACATAGATTCCAGACTTCACTGTTTCCCCTATATCACCTTGTTTATTTCCCCCTACTAAGGGAAGACTTTTTATCATTTAGATACATCTAGGTCTTCTTTTCTTAAACTAAGATCTTTTTTAAAAATTAGAGAACTTATAAGAATGTTATAAAGTTATTGATATAATTTTCCAATTGATAGAAAAAACATAAGAGTTTGAGGAAAATAATTGAACAAAACAAAAATAATTGGCCATGTAATGCTTAAGTTGCATGTTACCAAGTAATCCACATTAGAAAGCAAAATAAAAATGAGGTTCAAATATAGAAGAAAAAGTGTATATTTGGATTTTAAATACCGTAATTAATTGAAAATGCTTAATATGTGATCTCAGATTTTTTTCTTTTCCAGCCAAATGTGTACAGCTCAACTGCAGCTAAGCTGGGGACCTGTGCTGAGGGGCTGAGGGGTCTAAAGGCACTATTTCTGTTTTCTGAGTGAGTTGTTTTATTTTTTTTCCCTTTTCATTTCCAGGTTCTGGTCAGCTAGTTATTGGAACGCTGAACATTCTGTCCCGATACTTGAAAGTTCTTGACTTCTGTGTGGGCCAAGAGAGGCATAATGGGTACAGGGAAATTCTCCCAGCCCTGTTTTACTGACCTTCTCTTCAAGTACCTTCTTAAGAAATTGTGTTTAAATCAATGGAATTGTACCCTTGGTTTCAGCTAAATGCAATTGGGAACTAGTGTATTAATACTAATAAAAATGTTCTTGCTTTCAGAAGCTGACTTTCTGTGAAAGTCATGGCAAAAGTCAGATATTTTGTATACATATTCAAGGGAACGGATTTCTAATGAAAAAGCAGAAGCAGGGTTGGATGAGGCAAGGGGACAGCAGCCCTCTCCTAGGATTCTTTCTGGACAGAGCAGCAGAGACTAAAGAGCTGGCCTGGGAACGGCAGTAATGAAGGATGCTTCCACCTAAGGAAGTACTTAAGAAAAGATTGTAGAAATGTTCCTCTTAGCTGTCCGCCCCCCTCCCAACAAAACCCAACACCCAGTGGCCAGATTTATGGGAATACTGACAATTGAAACCTAACACTGACTGAAGACAATGGAGATACCCACAAATATCAGAAGCTCTGAACATCAGATAATGAACAGTGGTAGATTCAGAGGGGAATTATTTACTGTCAGGTAAGTCAAGATAGAAGAGCTGTTTAGGTAGGAGGTCGGGGGAGCCTAAAAGGGGCTAATGGATGTGTGCTCCTCTCACTTTGACAAGCCTTTCTTTCCATCATTAAAGATGGAAGTACAGCAGAAGACTATCACTATTTAACTGGAAGTGTACACAAAAGTTTGTTCTAAAAAGATTTTTTTTAATTAATTAATTGGCTGCATTGGGTCTCCATTGCTGTGCTCTGGCTTCCTCTAGTTGCAGCGAGCGGGGGCTACTCTTCTTTGTGGTGCACGGGCTTCTCATTGTGGTGGCTTCTCTTGTTGTGCAGCATGGGCTGTAGGTGCATGGGCTTCAGTAGTTGTGGCACGCGGGCTCAGTAGTTGGGGTGCACGGGCTTAGTTGCTCTGCAGCATGTGGGATCTTCCTGGACCAGGGCTTGAACCCGTGTCTCCTGCATTGGCCAGCGGATTCTTAACCACTGCGCCACCAGGGAAGCCCTAAAAAGATTTTTTGATCAATAATTACCCATTTAAAAAGTGCACCATTGACAGAGATTGGTTCAAGATGGCAGAGTAGAAGGACGTGCGCTCGCTCCCTCTTGAGAAAGCACCGGAATCACAATTAACAGCTGAACAGTCATTGACAGGAAGACACTGGAACTCACCAAAAAAGGTACCCCACATCCAAAGACAATGGAGAAGCCACAAGGAGGGGCTCAATCACAATAAAATCAAATCCCATAACCACTGGGTGGGTGACTCACAGACTGGAGAACCACTTATACCACAGAAGTCCACCCACTGGAGTGAAGGTTCTGAGCCCCACGTCAGGCTTCCCAACCTGGGGGTCCGGCAACAGGAGGAGGCATTCCCAGAGAATCAGACTTTGAAGGCTAGCAGGATTTGATTGCAGGACTTTGGCAGGATTGGGGGAAACAGAGACTCCACTCTTGGAGGGCACACACAAAGTAGTGTGCACATCAGGACCCAGGGGGAAGAGCAGTGACCCCATAGGAGACTGAGCCAGACCTACCTGCTAGTGTTGGAGGGTCTCCTGCAGAGGCAGGGGGTGGTTGTGGCTCATCAGGGGGAAAAAGACACCAGCAGCAGAAGTTCTGGGAAGTACTTCTTGGTGTGAGCCCTCCTGGAGTCCACCATTAGCCCCACTAAAGGGCCTGTAGTTGCTGGGTTGCCTCAGGCCAAACAACCAACAGGGAGGGAACCCAGCCCCACCCATCAGAAGACAAGTAGGTTAAGGTTTTACTGAGCTCTGCCCACCAGAGCAACACCCAGCTCTACCCACCACCAGTCCCTCCCATCAGGAAACTTGCACAGGCCTCTTAGATAGCCTCATCCACCAGAGGGCAGACAGCAGAAGCAAGAAGAACTATAATCCTGCAGCCTGTGGAACGAAAACCACATTCACAGAAAGACAGACAAAATGAAAAGGCAGAGGACTACATACCAGATGAAGGAACAAGATAAAACCCCAGAAAAACAGCTAAATGAAGTGGAGATAGGAAACCTTCCAGAAAAAGAATTCAGAATAATGATAGTGAAGATGATCCAGGGCCTCAGAAAAAGAATGGAGGCGAAGATCAAGAAGATGAAAGAAATGTTTAACAAAGACCTAGAAGAATAAAAGAACAAACAGAGATGAACAATACAATAACTGAAATGAAAACTACACTAGAAGGAATCAATAACAGAATAACTGAGGCAGAAGAATGGATAAGTGACCTGGAAGACAGAATGGTGGAATTCACTGCTGTGGAAAAGAATAAAGAAAAAAGAATGAAAAGAAATGAAGACAGCCTAAGAGACCTCTTGGAAAACATTAAATGCATCAACATTTGCATTATAGGGGTCCCAGAAGGAGAAGAGAGAGAGAAAGACCCGAGAAAATATTTGAAGAGATTATATTCAAAAATTTCCCTAACATGGGAAAGGAAATAGCCACCCAAGTCCAGGAAGCACAGAGAGTGTGAGGCAGGATAAACCCAAGGAGAAACACGCCGAGACACATAGTAATCAAAGAGACAAGAATTAAAGACAAAGAAAAATTATTAAAAGCAACAAGGGAAAAATGACAAATAGCATACAAGGGAACTCCCATAGGGTTAATAGCTGATTTCTCAGCAGAAACACTACAAGCCAGAAGGGAGTGGTGCTATATATTTAAAGTAATGAAAGGGAAGAACCTGCAACCAAGATTACTCTACCTGGCAAGGATCTCATTCAGATTCAATGGAGAAATCAAAAGGTTTACTGACAAGCAAAATCTAAGAGAACTCAGCACGACCAAGCCAGCTCTACAACAAATGCTAAAGGAACTTCTCTCGGTGGGAAACAAAAGAGAAGAAAAGGACCTACAAAAACAAACCCAAAACAATTAAGAAAATGGTAATAGGAACATACATATCGATAATTACCTTAAATGTGAATGGATTAAATGCTCCAACCAAAAGACACAGGTTTACTGAATGGATACAAAAAGAAGACCCATATATATGCTGTCTACAAGAGACCCACTTCAGACTTAGGGACACATACAGAATGAAAGTGAGGGGGTGGAAAAAGATATTCCATGCAAATGGAAATCAAAAGAAAGCTAGAGTAGCAATACTCATATCAGATAAAATCACTTTAAAATAAAGAATGTTACAAGAGACAAGGAAGGACACTACATAATAATCAAGGGATCAATCCAAGAAGAAGATATAACAATTATATATGCACCCAACATAGGAGCATCTCAATACATAAGGCAAATGCTAACAGCTATAAGAGAGGAAATTGACAGTAACACAAAAATAGTGGGGAACTTTAACACCTCACTTACACCAAAGGACAGATCATCCAGACATAAAATTAATAAGGAAACACAAGCTTTAAATGACACAATAGACCAGATAGATTTAATTGATATTTATAGGACATTCCATCCAAAAACAGCAGATTATACTTTCTTCTCAAGTGCACACGGAACAGTCTCCAGGAGAGATCATATCTTTGGTCACAAATCAAGGCTTGGTAAATTGAAGAAAGTTGAACTCATACAAGCATCTTTTCTGACCACTACGCTATGAGATTAGAAACAAATTCCAGGGGAAAAAACGTAAAAAACACAAACATATCGAGGCTAAACAGTACCCTACTAAATAACCAAGAGATCACTGAAGAAATCTAAGAGGAAATCAAAAAATACCTAGAGACAAATGACAATGAAAACAGGATGATCCAAAACCTATGGGATGCAGCAAAGCAGTTCTAAGAGGGAAGTTTACAGCAATACAATCCTACCTCAAGAAACAAGAAAAATCTCAAATAAACAATCTAAACTTACACCTAAAGGAACTAGAGAAAGAAGAATAAACAAAACCCAAAGTCAGTAGAAGGAAAGAAATCATAAAGATCAGAGCAGAAATAAATGAAATAGAGACAAAGAAAACAACAGCAAAGATCAATAAAAATAAAACCTGGCTCTTTAAGAAGATAAACCAAACTGATAAACCTTTAGCCAGATTCATCAAGAAAAAGAGGGAGAGAGCTCAAATCAATAAAATTAGAAATGAAAAAGGAGAAGTTACAACGGACACCGCAGAAATACAAAGCATCATAAGAGATTACTACAAACAACTCTATTCCAATAAAATGGACAACCTGGAAGAAATGGACAAATTCTTAGAAAGGTATAACCTTCCAAGGCTGAACCAGGAAGAAACAGAAAATATGAACAGACCAATCACAGGTAATGAAATTGAAACTGTGATTAAAAATCTTCCAACAAACAAAAGTCTAGGACCAGATGGTGTCACAGGTAAATTCCTTTTTTAAAAATTAATTAATTATTTATTTATTTTTGGCTCAGATCCCAGACCAGGGATTGAACCTGTGTCCCCTGCATTGGCAGGCAGATTCTTAACCACTGCAGCACCAGGGAAGTCCCTTCACAGGTGAATTCTATCAAACATTTAGAGAAGAGCTGACACCCCTTCTTCTCAAACTCTTCCCAAAAATTGCAGAGGAAGGAACACTCCCAAACTCATTCTACGAGGCCACCATGACCCTGATACCAAAACCAGACAAAGATACTACAAAAAAAGAAAATTACAGACCAATATCACCAATGAATATAGATGCAAAAATCCTCAACAAAATACGAGTAAACAGAATCCAACAACACATTAAAAGGATCACACACCATGATTAAGTGGGATTTATCCTAGGGATGCAAGGATTCTTCAATATATGCAAATCAATCAATGTGATACACCATATTAACAAACTGAAGAATAAAAACCATATGATCGGGCTTCCCTGGTGGCGCAGTGGTTGAGAGTCTGCCTGCCGATGCAGGGGACACGGGTTTGTGCCCCGGTCTGGGAAGATCCCACATGCCATGGGGCGGCTGGGCCCGTGAGCCATGGCTGCTGAGGCTGCGTGTCCAGAGCCTGTGCTCCATAACGGAAGAGGCCACAACAGTGAGAGGCCCATGTACCGCAAAAGTAAATCAATAAAAATAAATAAATTAATTAAAAAACCCATATGATCATCTCAATTGATGCAGAAAAAGCTTTTGCCAAATTTCAACACCCACTTATGATAAAAACTCTCCAGAAAGTGGGCATAGAGGGAACCTACCTCAACATAATAAAAGCCATATATGACAAACCCACAGCAAACATCATTCTCAATGGTGAAAAACTGAAAGCATTTCCTGTAAGATCAGGAGCAAGACAAGGATGTCCATTCTCACCACTATTATTCAATATAGTTTTGGAAGTCCTAGCCATGGCAATCAGAGAAGAAAAAGAAATAAAAGGAATACAAATTGGAAAAGAAGTAACACTATCACTATTTGCTGATGACAAGATACTATACATAGATAATCCTAAAGATGCCACTGGAAAACTACTAGAGCTCATCAATGAATTTGGTAATTTACATGATAAAAATTAACACACAGAAATCTCTTGCATTCCTATATACTAACGACGAAAAATCTGAAAGAGATATTAAGGAAAAACTCCAATTCACCATAGCAACAAAAAGAAGAAACTACCTAGGAATAAACTTACCTAAGGAAGTAAAAGACCTGTACTCAGAAAACTATAAGACACTGATGAAAGAAATCAAAGATGACACAAACAGATGGAGAGATATACCATGTTCTTGGATTGGAAGGATCAATATTGTGAAAATGACTATTTTACCCAAAGCAATCTACAGATGCAATGCAATCCCTATCAAATTACCAATGGCATTTTTTACAGAACTAGAACAAAAAATCTTTAAATTTGTATGGAGACAAAAAAGACCCCAAATAGCCAAAGCAATCTTGAGAGAAATAAAAAGGAGCTGGTGGAATCAGACTCCCTGACTTCAGACTATACTGCAGAGCTACAGTAATCACAACAATATGGTACTGGCACAAAAACAGAAATATAGATCAATGGAACAGGATACAAAGCCCAGAGATAAACCCACACACCTATGGTCAACTAATCTATGACAAATTAGGCAAGGATATACAATGGAGAAAAGATAGTCTCTTCAATAAGTGGTGCTGGGAAAACTGGACAGCTACATGTAAAAGAATGAAATTAGAACACTCCCTAACACCATACACAAAAATAAACTCAAAATGGATTAAAGACCTAAATGTAAGACCAGGCACTATAAAACTCTTAGAGGAAAACATAGGAAGAACACTCTTTCATATAAATCACAGCAAGATCTTTTTTGCCGCACCTCCTAGAGTAATGGAAACAAAACCAAAAATAAAAAAATGGGACCTAATGAAACTTAAAAGCTTTTGCACAGCAAAGGAAACTATAAACAAGATGAAAAGACAACCGTCATAATGGGAGAAAATATTTGCAAATGAATCAACGGACAAAGGATTAATCTCCAAAAACATATAAACAGCTCATGCATCTCAATATTTAAAAAAAAAAACGAACCCAGTTAATAAATGGGCAGAAGACCTAAATAGACGTTTCTCCAAAGAAGACATGCAGATGGCCAAGAAGCACATGAAAAGCTGCTCAACATCACTAATTATTAGAGAAATGCAAATCAAAACTGCAGTGAGGTATCACCTCACACCAGTTAGAATGGGCATCATCAGAAAATCTACAAACAACAAATGCTGGAGAGGGTGTGGAGAAAAGGGAACCCTCTTGCACTGTTGGTGGGAATGTAAATTGATACAGCCACTATGGAGAACAGTATGGAAGTTCCCTAAAAAACTAAAAATAGAACTACCATATGACCTTGCAATCCCACTACTGGGCATATACCCAGAGAAAAACATAATTCAAAAAGACACATGCACCCCAATGTTCACTGCAGCACTGTTTACAATAGCCAGGACATGGAAGCAACCTAAATGCCCATCGACAGATGAATGGATAAGGAAGATGTGGTACATACATATGATGGAATATTACTCAGCCATAAAAAGGAACGAAATTGGGTTATTTGTAGAGACAGGTTGGGCCTAGAGACTGTCATACAGAGTGAAGGAAGTCAGAAAGAGAAAAACAAATATCGTGTATTAACACGTATATGTGGAATCTAGAAAAATGGTACCGATGAACCGGTTTGCAGGGCAGAAATAGAGACACAGATGTGGAGAACAAACGTATGGACACCAAGGGGGGAAAGCTGGGGGTGGGGTGGGGGTGGTGGGATGAATTGGGAGGTTGGGATTGACATGTATACACTAATATGTATAAAATACATATATGTATAAAATACATATAATATGTATAAAATACATATAAAATACATAAAATACATATAAAATACATAAAATACATATAAAATAGATAACTAAAAAGAACCTGTTGTATAAAAAAATAAATAAAATAAAATTCAAAAAAAAAAAGTGCAGCATGGTAAAGTAAAAAAATCAGTGTGCTGCTGTGTGTTGCAAAGTGGAGATGGTGAGATCGGCCAGGCTGGGACTGACCAGTGGATGGCTCTGTGCAGCCCCAATCAGCATGGTGCGCACTGGTGGGAACGGTCAGGGACGGATCAAACAGGACAGTCAAAAGTGATTTTGCATATTGTGTTTCTGATTTCAAAACTTATGCTCTTGACCACATGCCTCTGTCTGTGTGTGCATGCGTGTGTGTCTGTGTGCACGTGTGTGTGTGTGTGTGTGTGTGTGTGAAGCTACTTTCAACTTTCACAGGAAGTTGAAAGAAGGGGAGTTTGTACACACCTTTCATCATCAAGAGAGTTAAAGAGGTTACATGTGAGAAGAGCCTTGAAGATGGATAGGCATTTAAAAAATTCTAAATTCTCATTATTGGTATAAAACAGTATTTTTTTCTTATAAAAATAATACATGCTCTCTGCAGAAAAAGTAGAGAATTCAATAATAAAAAGAAAGAAAGAAGGAAAAAAAAACCCACCCAGGATTGTGCTACCAAGAGAGATGGCCTTTTAGCAACTCGGTGTATATCTTCTTTTTTTAATTGAGGCATAGTTGATTTACAAGGTAGCAACTTGGTGTATATCTTCTAAAACCTAATTTCCTTTTTCTAGGTAGACTGGTGGGTAGATGGATGGAGAAAGAGAGAAGAATAAGCATGTTTATTGGGGGGGTACTAATGTATTGTTTTCACTTGTTGATTTTGTTTATTTAGTCAATGTTATCTTAAGGAAGTAGGTCACAGGTTTTGATGGGTGGAGAGGGCAGAGGTATCTTAGGCAGAGGAAAGCTTTAACAGGACCATGGATCCGGAAAGGATTGTAGGGTATGATTCAAGAGTAGATTGGAGCCAGATTGGTAACACATTAGACTATCAGACTGAAGAGTCGGGAGTTTATTTGGTAGAAAAGGTGAAACCATTAAACTATTTTTGAATTTTCTAAAGCTTTGCTTTAGAAAGGTTAATTTAGGAATCAGAAACTGGATGGAGAGGAATACGACGAGATTAGAGAGTTAAGAGCTTGTTAGAGGACTGTACTCCAGGTGAGAGGAACCAGGGACAAAAATGAGGTGGGGACAGCAGGCAGAGAAACGAAGAGCTCCACAGAAGAGGAAGAATTAATAGAGTAACTGGGCATCTGACTCGTGTGTGTGGCGGGGAAGGGAAAAATCAAAGATGGATGAGGACTACAAGTGATGGGCCATAAACAGTCCTGGGGAGGCTGAAGGAAGAGCTAACCCAGGAGTAAGATGATTAGATGTTGACTCCGGGGAATCAGTGAGACACCCAAGGTGGGGGCGTCTGTCGGGCCATCAGAGATGTGAGTGTATGTTGAAACAGCACACGACTCTCAGTTACTCATAAGAAGTTTCTGGAAGCCAAAGGTGGGCACCCTATTAAAACCTTTAGTCTGCATCTTCCATTTGTGTTGAGCTCCCTAAGAGGCTGCCTCTTGCAGAGGGTCAGTGCCGTCCACACAGTCCGCTTGCCCCTAGTGAGCGTTGGTCATGCTTCCCTGAGCTCTGCATCCACACATGGTTCTGGACCATAAATGCTGGATCATCATTTCATTCTGAGATCCTTTTCTTGGTTGATTAATTTTGATCTTCTTGAAAATAGTGGAGTGGCTGTATCCCAAGTGTGTATCTAAATGAGAAGGAAATGGCGTGTTTTCACCAAAAAGGGAGTTAGAAGAGTCACTCTGTCTGCTTTGAGAGCCAGGTGGTCCACATGTGGGGATGTTCAGGTCCACCTCTTCCTCCTCCTACTGTAACACACCTCAGCTGTTTATAGAGATGGTGTGAATCTTACCCAAGTCATTAAAAAGGTTTCATACTCTGAACCCGAGGCTCAGGGAACCATGTGAGATTTGAGAATGTATTGGTGCCAAGCCAGAAGATTATGTTAACTCTTTTAAGCCCTTTGAATCTGAATGAGCAGATGCCAGGCTGTAAAGTGGTTCCATGGGATCTTGGAGAGATGATTCTCAAGGCCTTGTTCTCAGGGATGCTGGCTGTGTGCAGTCCAGGTCAGGTTGGAGCCATGAGTCTAGAGACCAGACTTAGACCTTCTACCGCTTCCTAAGACCCAGGCTTAGATCCCAAAGCTTGCTTGATTCTGTCCATTTCTAATTTCCTCATCGCCACTACTCTCTGATTCAACTCCATCCTCTTGACTATTCCAACAGCTTCACTGGCCTCATCCCAGTCAGCCCCTCCTCCACGCTGCCACCGGCATGGTCTTTCTAAAACGCTCCGAATATGACACTTACCTACGTAAAAACCTTTCAACCCCTGCCCTGTTTATAGAGGTGAAAGCAAATTCCTCAGCTTACCGGAGCAAACCCTTGCACGCCCTGTCCTTAGTTACCTTTGCCGTCCTCTGCCACTGCCCACACTTGGGGCTTCCACACTTTAACGTGTACCCATTTCTCTGTTGGTAACGCCTTCGTCTTGGCCAGTCCATCTTCGTTCTCCAAAGACCAGTGTGTACGTCACTTCTGTGAATTATTCTGTTTCCTCGTTCCCTCGCTCTCTGCATGTTGGCTCAAAAACTGCCTCTCTCATCTGTGTCCCATTAGCTCTCTGTTCTCTTTATCATAAAGCACACTGTGGTGTGGTAGATGGTTAACTATTTACATGTCTTTTTCTCTGGCTGGGATATGGTTCCCCAAGGGCAGGACTGTATTATATGTGTCTCTTCACCTTCTCAGGAAACATAAAATAAGTGTTGTTAAAAAAAATGGGGGGAGGGGTGTATTCTAAACCATAGCCTGATCCAACCTCAATCTTTAGTTTGGGGTTTGTTATTTATAAGGAAAATTGAATGGAAAGCGTAAGAGTTCTAACTGTTTAGCAGCAAACACACATATTTATCGCTCTCATCTTTTTATAATAAAACTGAGATTTTGTAGAATATTTAGAAAAGGGAATGTAATCGAATTTCCTTTTTCTCAACTTGCTACGTCCAAAGCTTCCCCCTACCATTCCTTTTAACTTTATTCTTCAAAATATTATAAAATGTATCGGTATGCTTGCATATCTTATAAAACACAGTGTAGCAAAAGTGATTGAGTCTTTTCTCACGGATTGAGAATGTTAGTGACATATGTCAAGAGCCTTTGAAATGTTTCTATATCTTGCTCTGCTAATCTCTAGACTCTAAGGGATCGACTGTAAATACAGGAAAAGGTTTTTGCTCAAAAATGCCCTGTTTGAGCTGAGATCTTGTGGCCATCCTGGAGGTGTGCCCCACGGCTCTCCCTTCGAGAGGAGGGTGGGTGGTCAGCGCACAGCCTCCAGCCGCTGGCCCTTCGGACGCAGCGTCACGTACACCCAGGGTTGCTTTCACCCCAGATGGACACGACGTCCTCAGAGCTACACTGGGGTATAAGGCTCTTCTTCTTTTTTTTTTTTTTAAATTGAAATATAGTTATTTTACAATGTTGTGTTAGTTTCTGCTGTACAGTAAAGTGATTCAGTTATACATATATACATTCTTTTTCATATTCTTTTCCATTATGGTTTATTACAGGATATTGAATGTAGTTCCCTGTGCTATACAGTAGGACCTTGTTATTTATCCATTCTCTAAAAGCTTGCATCTGCTAACCCCAAACTCCCAATCCATCCCTCTCCTGTCCCTCCCCCACCTCCTTGACAACCACAAGTCTGTTCTCTATGTCTGCGAGTCTGTTTCGTAGATAGGTTCATTTGTGTCACAGTTTAGATCCCACATTTAAGTGAGATCATATGATATTTGTCTTTATCTTTCTGGCTTGCTTCACTTAGTATGATAATCTCTAGGTCCATCCATGTTGCTGCAAATGGCATTATTTCGTTCTTTTTTATGGCTGAGTAATATTCCATTGTATATATGTACCACATCTTCTTTATCCATTCATCTGTTGATGGACATTTAGGTTGCTTCCATGTCTTGGCTATTGTGAACAGTGCTGCTATGAACATTGGGGTGCGTGTATCTTTTTGAATTATAGTTTTGTCTGGATATATGCCCAGGAATGGGCTTGCTGGATCATATGGTAATTCTATTTTTAGTTTTTTAAGGAACCTGCATACTGTTCTCTATAGTGTCTGAACCAGTTTACATTCCCACCCACAGCGTAGGAGGGTTCACTTTTCCCTTTTTGCTTTGAGGATCTTCTTGTCCAACCCTTTCTTCCTCTGTCCTTTCACAAGTGTCAGAACTTTCTTTTACTCTGAAGGCTCCCTGCCCCTTCTCCCTTTATCCTTCACAGGAGTTTCCTTGGCAAATCTCCTGCACTTTTGTTTCCATCTCAGTCCCTGCTTCCCAGAGGGTCTGACCTCACTGAGCTGTAGAATGAGTAGGAGGGGTGCTTGGGGCAGAGGGGCAGAAGGGGCACATAATGTGAAATGAACTGGGAGGGGAGGCAGTGCTACACATTCAAGGAAGGGTTTTGTTTGTTTGTTTACTTAATCCTCAAATCTTTATCTGTGCAACGATTTTTTAAAAATAAATTTATTTATTTATTATTGGCTGTGTTGGGTCTTCATTGCTGCATGTGGGCTTTCTCTAGTTGCTGCGAGTGGGGGGCCCCTCTTCTTTGGGGTGTGCGGGCTTCTCATTGTGGTGACTTCTCTTGTTGCAGAGCATGGGCTCTAGGCACGTGGGCTTCAGTAGTTGTGGTGCACGGGCTCAATAGTTGTGGCTCGTGGGCTCTTGGCGCACGGACTTCAGTAGTTGCGGCACGTGGGCTTCGTTGCTCCGCCGCATATGGGATCTTCCCGGACCAGGGATCGAACCCGTGTCCCCTGCATTGGCAGGTGGATTCTTAACCACTGCGCCACCAAGGACGTCCCTGTGCAAAGATTTTACTCAGAGAGGATGATCAAATTTGCATCTGAAAAGATTATTCTGGCACCATGGTAACAAGGGGGCCGGTTCAGGAGGCTACTCCAATAACCTAAATGAGAGTTAGGGGTGGTCTGAGCTAGGGTGGTGATGAGATGAAGACAGAGGTGTATTTGAGGGATATTTAAGAAATAAGGAGACAAAGAAGAGGGAGGCATAAAAGCTACTGTGTTTGGGCTCATGTAACTCAACGGACGGGTGAGCCACACGTTGAACTTGGGACCCTTGCAGAACTGAGTGTAGAGGGAAGATCGAATCCATTGGATTCGCATGGACTGGATGTGAGATGTGCAGGAAGACAGTCAAGTGAACGTTTGAGATTAGGGCCGGGACAGGTGAGAAAAATGTGTGCATGGCGGTGAGTGGTGCTGTGGGCGGGGATGCAGAAACTGGCAACCCTGGGACCAGAGTCTCTTCAGTGAAGGACGGGAGTGGCCGGGCTGTCAGTGGGGGATGGCAGCCCCCCTGCAAGGGGCGTGGGGCCGAGCTGGAGGATGGGTCATTTATGGTTTGACAGAAGCACAGATGAGCTATGAAGTGGAGGGGCAGGGGGACGTCCATCCTTTCTGCCAACACGGGTGTGCCTGGAAGTGTGGGAACCACACACACACACAACCACATATGCGTGCGCGCGCACACACACACACACACACACACACACACACATCAATACATTTATTTTAAGGGAGCCAGCAAGCCTGAAGTTAGTAGGGCAGGCTGGCATCTCAGGCAGGAGTTGATGCTAGAGCCTTGAGGCAGAATTTCTTCTTTTTCTGAGAAACCTCAGTTTTTGCTCTTTTAGGGCCTTTCAACTGATGGGATGAAGCCCACCCACATTTACTGAACATTTTCTCTTTACTTAAAACCAATGCTTGTAGCATGAACCCCATCTACAAAATAACTTCCCAGCAACACCTAGATCAGTGTTTGACTCAGTGACTGGGCTCTGTGGCCAAGGCAGGTTGACACATAAAACTACCCTCACAGGGACTGGGGATTTGGGAGGAGTGGGTCATGGGACCTCGAGGTTGCAACGCAGACCCGTGGGGGGAGGGAAGTACCTGCTGTGTTTGAAGACTCGGGGAGGGGGCTGGGTATGGACTGGCTACTCCAGAAGGCCTGGTGGCAGGTGTGAGATCGGTGGAGCCGCCAGGATGAAAGGGGCTGTACCAGAGGCTCCCGCGGCTCTGCAGGGACAAGTGTGACCAGCTCCGCTCCATCTTCACCACCGCGGGTGAGCCCGGAGCCAGCCTGGCTCCTCTGGGATCCGGTCTGCCTTTGGGGAGCCTCCTCTGGAGGTAGGGAAGCAGCACGTCGGAGATGGGGGGCGGTCACGTGATGCCCTGTCCCCGCCTCCGCCACGCCCACCTTGCTGGTCGCGCCATTAGGCGCACTTGTAACTCCGCGTCACTTATTTCCTGGCGCAGATGGCTGTGCCTTCCAGTGGCTTTCTAAGTTGTTTATTAACTGTTGCCAGCTATGCTCTGACTCGGAAAGGACGCGTCGTTCGGGGGTGTGAGAGCAGGAGCTTCCACCTGTGGGAAAACAGGAGTAAAATCTGCCCGTATTTTTGGTGGAATGAATATGTTTGGACTTCCCTGGTGGTCCAGTGGGTGAGACTCTGTGCTCCCAATGCAGGGGGCCCGGGTTCCATCCCTGGTCGGAGAGCTAGATCCCACAGGCCGCAACTAAGAGTCCGCACGCCTCAACTAAAGATCCCACATGCCGCAATGAAGATCCTGTGTGCCGCAACTAAGACCCGGTGCAGCCAAAACGCATAAATAAATAATAAATGGAAAGAAAAGAATGTGTGTATACTTTGCAAGCATCAACTTGCTTGGAAAGAGTGGCTATTTGCCCTGTCACTGCCCAAGAACTAAGTGTCACGGAGCCATGGAGAAGACATAGAAAAGCACTCCCCCGGAGTGATCTGTGCCTTCAGTTTTCCGCTCTGTAAAACGGGTGGAGAATAACTCCTGCCTGGATTTTTCCAGATGTTTATAAGAAGCGGATCTAGTCAACGGATAAAATTAATTCCCGAGGAGAGCTGTTGTTATTGCTGTAAGTGTGGCTACTTTTATTCTTATTCTCCTTATTTGCATAGACTGTAAATGCAATTTGGAATTTTAATGTGGCCTCAACACCAGGGAAAACGGTACATGTGGGACCCTGCTGGGTCTTTCCCAGTAAAAATTGCTTATCATTGATCTGCTCATGTCTGATTTCTTAATCAGCATGATGTTTAGTTAGACTCTCTCTCCTTGTGTGAGTCTCACCCTGCTGGGTTAAACCCCAGTGTGGCCAGGCTTTTTGACGGGAGGACCACACTGTGGTTTCTGAAGAAGCCTCCGGCCTCCTTGTCCTGAGGCTGCTTTGATGTTGCAGACAAATTGCCTCAGGGTATCCACAGCTTACCTGGCTTCTTTCCTCTGTTTATGAGGCGGGATTTGTCTCTCTTTCTCTTCCTGTGTGGGAGACAGATCTCAGTCTTGGAAATCAGAATTATTCACCCTCCTATACATACGTGCATCAGGCTGAAATTTCACAGGAATCCAAGTTATAACCAAGGCGCTAATGCGGTTTCATGGGGCACAGTTGTTCAGAGCTGCTGTTCAGAGCTCAGCGCTGATGGCAAACCCGGCGTGGCCGTGGCCGTGGCCGTGGCCGCACTCACACGCAGGGTAGCCACAGAGCAGAACGAAGGCAGGAGAAGAAGCTGGTGGTTGACATCACTCTGGTTTTAATTTATCCATTTGGAAGTTGTGATTCTTAGATTATTTTGAATTTTACCCTCAGCCTTAGCGAGCAGATTAAAGTGTTTATCCTTCTTTAGAATAAACTTTTTTTCAAGCACTGGGTAGATGACTATCTTGCAGATCATTGCTGTGTTAATTATATCCCATCGCCTTTACTGTGTATACTACTCACGTTATCAAGTACACATAAACGGATTAAAAATGTGTGCATTTCATGTCCCAATAGAAAGAAGCTGCCTGGGTATCAGTGATGCTCAGAGCACGTGCCCCGTCCTCCCCCGCATCCCATGGTCTCTTCAAGATGCGGACCCGAGTCTCCCCGCACAGTCTCCGCGAACACCCTTCAGCCCTTCTGGTTCCTTGGCCTGCCCTCCATCCTCCCTGTCTCCCTCCCCTGGGCACTCGAGTTCCATCACGCCGAACAACTTGCAAGTACACAGGGACTTAGGAGCTACCAGGGCTGTACCAGGGGGTCTCCAGCAGCAACGTCGCTCCCCGCTGTGTCCTCTTCCTTATCTGTGTTTCAGGCGGCCACTCACGGGTCTCATCACCCCCTTGTCCTACCCCATTCACTCTTCCTCTGGCCTCCACAGAGCCTGGCCATCGGGGCACCCAGGGCAGCTGTCACTGCTTATTCAGGTGGTTTCTCCCTCATCAGACTGAGCGAGCCCTCACACCAGGGACTGGCTTCCACCTCTGAACCCCAGCATCTAATACACTTCCTGGTCCTCAGAGGGCACTCAGTAAATATTTCTTGAATAAGCGCTTTGTACCTGTTTCCTAAACTAGTTCTACAAAAGGCCATCTCCTAGTCAGTTTACTCTTAGCCTAGTTTCTTAGCTTGTAGGTCTTTGCTCCTTGAACTGTGGTCCAAGGACCAGGGTCACCTGGGAACTTGTTAGAAATGCAGAGTGTCAGCCCCTCCCCAGAACCACTAATCAAAATCTGCATTTTCATAAGATCTCCAGGTGATCGTGGGACCTTCACACTGCTTCAGATAGCTGCAAGTAAAGCGATCGCGTTTCTTTAAAAATAATTCTGTAATTCAGATTTTTAAACGCTTTTTTGAAATACAATTGTATTATTCTAAGCTAATTTGTAAAAAAAGTTTTTCCTAAAACCCTAGTATGCTAATTTCAGGAGTGATTTTTAATACAAAATAAAATTTCATTTACCTTTGATGTTATTGCAGATACAGGAAATTTCTTTTTTCATTTCTTTTTCTTTAACATCTTTATTGGCGTATAATTGCTTTACAATGGTGTGTTAGTTTCTGCTTCATAACAAAGTGAATCCGCTCTACATACACATATATCCCCATATCTCCTCCCTCCTGCGTCTCCTCCCATATTTTTAAATTTCTTTTAGAATTTTTATTTTATATTGGAGTATAGTTGATGTACAATGTTGTGTTAGTTTCAGGTGTACAGCACAGTGATTCAGTTACACATACACATCTATCTATTCTTTTTCAGATTTAGTTTCCCATTTAGGAAATTTCTGCTTGTCAAAAGGACCACACGGATGAGTGAAGTGTAACTAACAAGCTATGCGTTTCTTCCTAGGAGGGGTTTTGGGCGGCCTTCTGTCTGGAAGAGGGGCCAATTTGTCTTGAAGTTGCATCTGTGTGACAACCCACCATGGCTTGGATTACATGTGACCAAGTTCACATTCGATTTTTCTAGAGAGGCATTTGTCCACATTTCATATAGGGCTGAGGAAATGTCAGTTGTCCATTACAGGGAATGGGTTAACTTCCTTGCCTCCTTTTCTGTGAACGTCCACAGCCAACCCATCAGCAGACCCTGCAGGCATCACCTTTGGAAGGTGCCCAGACCGCCCACTGCGCCCTACATATCCCTCTGTCTCCCTTATCCTAGACCCCTCGTTATCGCAGCAGCCCCCAACTGTCCCCCGCCTCCTCTCTCCCACCGCCCAGCCCCCGGTCTCCACCCAGTGCCGGATCGCGCCCCTCCGCCCACCGCCTCCGGGGGCTTCCCCTCCTGCCTCCCCCTGGCGGACCCTGCGTCCTCGCCCAGCCCTGCACCCTGCACCCTCTCGGGCTTTCTCCCCTCTGGCTTCCCAGCTCCCTTGTGCGCCACCCCTCCACACAGGCCTGCGATGCTCCCGCCTCAGGGCAGGACACCCTTCCCGCCCTGGAAACCGGTCCAGACGGCTTGTTCCTTCTGTCCAAGGCGGCAGAGCCCTTCCCAGCCCGTCTCTCCTGCCCCCTGCTGCCCCTTTCCATCTCCTGATGCGGTTTGATTTCATCTTGGCAACTGTCACCATCGCCCGATATGTACAGGTTTATGACCCTGCCTACTTTTGTCTCTTCCCACTATAGTTCAAACTCCATCAGTAGAATGTGTGTCCTGTTGTCCCCTGTGTCACCCTAGTGCCCAGAAGAGCCTGGCACAGAGCAATTGCTTCATCGGTATCAGGTGACTGGAGGGCTGAATGCAGTATGAAGGGCAGGCTCTGAGGGCGTCCCTGGTAAGGATTATGGGGGCCACGGCTCAAGTCCACTGTCGTTAATAAGATGTCACCTACAACGGACTGAACCCCAGACTTGCTAGTGAGCTGCCGTACTGTCGGATTAGAGATTTCTTTCCTCATCTGTGTTGGCGTAATTCTCGGAACGCCACAGTTAGCAGCCACGGAGGAGACAGAGCAGGAAGTTCTTAAATAATCACTACTGTTTATTCTCTATTAGGGTTACATCCTCTTTATTTATTCCCCTTCCCTCCCAATTTCCCTTCCCTTAAAATAATTATTGATTGATTGATTGATTTTTTGCGGTACGCGGGCCTCTCACTGCTGTGGCCTCTCCCGTTGCGGAGCACAGGCTCCGGACGCGCAGGCTCAGTGGCCATGGCTCACAGGCCCAGTCGCTCCACAGCATGTGGGATTTTCCCGGACCGGGGCACGAACCCGTGTCCCCTGCATCGGCAGGCGGACTCTCAACCACTGCGCCACCAGGGAAGCCCCGAAGTCATATATTTCTAGACTGTAAGTCCTGGCGGGCAGGAACGGTGTCTAACACGTATATTAGGTATAAAGGAATATCTTCTGAATAAGGAAACATATATACATACATAAACCCTAAGACAAGCCCATCGGTCATTTTATATTGGATGTAACTAGTCAGAGGTACAATGCTTGAGGCGTGGCCCTTCCGTGGCTCGAGGATTTGGGGCTCTGGAACTTGACGGTGAGGAATGTGTAGCCAAGGAAGACTTTATATCATCACTTCTAAGACATACGTTTTCCCAACGAAATGTATTCCAAGTCAGAGTATGTCTTACAATGCCAGAAGCATGTTTCCTTTTCAGTGGTGTGTACAATCATGGCATCATCTCACAACTGACATGAAATGAATTGATCTTAGATTTGAAGAAATAAGGTCTTTCTCACTTGGATTTTCAGATCAAAGAGTGGCCAAACAAAACATTCATCTAAGTAAGAACTCTGTTGTCTATGATGCAATGACTGCAAGGACTGATGAAGCTCATAGCATCTGTATCTTAGGTGCTAAAGGTACGGATTGCTTTAACTTTCAAACAATATGAACATTCATGGTGAGTCAACTGACAATGAAAAGTCAAGTAGGTTTTCATGTTTGGACCATAAATGGCTTTAAGAATTATTTTCTAAGTCATATCTCCTCTATCCTAGATAATCAAGAATCTATTGACATAGGGCTTCCCTGGTGGCGCAGTGGTTAAGAATCTGCCTGCCAATGCAGGGGACACGGTTCAAGCCCTGGTTCGGGAAGATCCCACATGCCGTGGAGCACCTAGGCCCGTGAGCCACAACTACTGAGCCTGCGCGTCTGGAGCCTGTGCTCTGCAACAAGCGAGGCCGCGATAGTGAGAGGCCCGTGCACCGCGATGAAGAGTGGCCCCCGCTCGCCGCAACTAGAGAAAGCCCTCGCACAGAAACGAAGACCCAACACAGCCAAAAATAAATAAATATTTTTAAAAAAGAAAAAACTTCAAGAAAAAATAAAAAGAATCTACTGACATAGAAATTATCGGTGAAAGTACAATTTTAGATTATTAGGTTCTCTTTGAAAGCAGTTATAAGAAAGGTGAAGAGGGCTTCCCTGGTGGCGCAGTGGTTGAGAGTCCGCCTGCCGATGCAGGGGACACGGGTTCGTGCCCTGGTCCGGGAAGATCCCACATGCCGCGGAGCGGCCGGGCCCGTGAGCCATGGCCGCTGAGCCTGCGCGTCCGGAGCCTGTGCTCGGCAACGGGAGAGGCCACAACAGCGAGAGGTCCGCGTTCCGAAAAAAAAAAAAAAAAAAAAAAAGAAAGGTGAAGAGGAAGATTTTCATACAAAGCAGGATCTTTCAAGCTGAAAGATCTGTTAACACTGCTTTTCAAATTATTTGTGTTTTCAAATATATGTTAAATTCCCAGAAAAGCCATTAAATATTTGATTCAATCCAAGAAGCATTTATCAAGCACCTATTCTGGGTAGGTGTGGAGTTGCATGCAGCTCAGGCTGGGAACAGGAATGGGTCCCTGGCGGAGGGTCTGACCACTCACAGCTTCCGGGTGGAAGACACAGGGCGCGTTCAGTAGACTTTAATTCCGTTTTAATTCTTTAGCCCCATGTGATGGCACAGTACCCAACTGGGACATGCGTCTTTTGGGCTGGGAGGTTTGTATTTTGCAGGCAATTCGTCAGAAAGGAAGTAGGGAGGGAGGAGGAAGGGAAGGACAGGTCGTCGCCTTGGGGCATCTGGACCTGGACCGGGACCACCGCTGTCTTGAGCTCCTGACCACGGATGGGTAAACAGCCTATTCACATTCCTCTGATCAAGAAAAGTACGGGAGCGAAATTGCCCACACAAGATGCAGAGCAAGATCCAGCGAGCTGGGGACAAGGTCTTCGCCTGTGTGGGGAGCACAGTTACCCGATTTAAAGGTAGTTGGTGACACAGCGGGAAGGTGCGGCGGGCGGGGAGATGAACCCCTTCCCCGCTACCCTTCCCCCCACTTCCCTCCATCTCTGGGAGCCTGACGCTTTCTCTGGGGTGTCCCCAGATACACAAGTGGCAGGTGTGCAGCCCCATGTTTGCAAAGCCACTGCTATCGACACTTCTAACCCGGGGCTGAAGGGAGCCGGGACCCCCTTGTAGGCACCGAGGGGGTGACAGGAGCGACTTTCCATTCCTGCCCTCCTGAGAGACAGAAGGGAGGTCCCAGGCTTTCATTCGGCTTGGAGGGCTCGGAAGCAAACAGAGATGATTAGCAACAAGTGTTTTACCAATGGATTACAAAATAAGCAGGCTTCGGGTTTCCCTATTCCCCCTAATGATCACGAATTGTGTTCACAACATAAAAACACTCGTGGCCCCGAGGTCTCCCGCAGTCCCCTCCCGTCCCCAAATCTGCTAGGTGGCTCTGTTGCACATCAGATTGTATTTGGGAAAGTTTCCCGCAGAGCTTGAAAAACAGGAACTTGGCACCTCTGTGGGTCGTAAATCAGAGCTGGATGGAAACCCCCTGCTCGGACGCTCAGTGCCATGGAAGCTCTTACTGCCCTGCATGAAAATAAACGCAGGAAGTTCTGAGGGTGCTTCAGTGGAGCTAAAATAATTACACATGGGTAAGATCATTTGATGTCATTCCTTATTTGGCCACAGTTTTTCACAGAATGAGGTCATACAGTGACAGTTTTAATATCAGGAGAACAATGACACTTCTCATTGTTACCTGGCTGATCCCAGATTACAGGCTTTTTCTTTTGCAGAGGGGCGGCCACATCCCGTCTGCCCCCCACCCCCCTTTCATCCCTCTACGTTCTGAACTCATCCTTCTGTCCTTCTGGGCTCTCATGTCTGTGACTCTCCCTCGGCACCTGGTTCCTACTTCTTGTTCCTCAGTACTCACCCGAGGTTCAGCCCTTCACGCCTTTGTGGACAGCACCCACATCTAAATATTGCACCTTCCACCAGCTTCTCTGGCCAGTAACATTCTAGGCACCAATGTAGCTGGAGAAGGTGGCTGCATTTTAGGGTTGAAAACAACCCAGCTCCTCGTTTGAGTTCCTTTACATTAAAACAAAACAAAGCAAAAGTGAACAAAGAGAAAATGAGCTTTTTCTCAAAAGCTGAAACCGCGGAGGCGTGCTGTTACTTTTGGGCTTTGTTATGCCACGGTGGTTTTTACAGATGTGAGATTATCACATGATGGGGTGTGTGTTCTTGCCTTTTCTTGAGATGCATATAGATCTCAACTGAAGCTGGGCAAAGGGAGGGTTCGTCCCAAACAGTCAGGCAGCATGATGATGAAACAAGAAAAGCAGCTGCGGAGCGTAGCATCCACCTCTTCCTGTGTTGTTTTGCAGTTTCTGTACCGATCCGAGTGAAACACACGGCTCCGTGGGGGAAATGGAGGTGGGTTAGCGTCCCGGCCTTGCCACCCAGCGGCTGGGCAACCTTAGGAAACCGCAGTGATTCAGCCGCGGTTTCCTCATCTGTGATGCGACAGGGATAAATAATGCCCACCTCCGAGGCTTGTTGTGAGAATCAAAGGAGATGATCTGATTAAATGACAGCTCAGAATGGCGCAGGGCACGATTATGGTTCTCCGACCTCGTCCTTTTCTCATCAGTGACACTGGGAGTGGGTGCGTGGGTGGGTGTAGGAGATGTGAGGCCTCCCCTGGGTACTTGCACACTTTCTTCTCCTTTAAGGGAGGTAGGAGGCTGGGTGAGCACCGGCTGGGCATCGCCCCGGGAACTTGGCCGCAATCCAGGCCACACAATAGTTGTAGGAACATTTGACACTGGAATAACACAAGGCCACACGGCAGGAACAGAGGGGAAGTAAAAACTGCTACGGCCACACCAGGGGCAGCGCGACACGTGTTTCCACGCTTATTTATAGAAGCCGCTCCACCTCAGTGGCAGAGAGCTTTTGACAGTCTTAATTTATTTCTGGGGAAAATCCTTGGGACAAGATCTTTTTCTTTTCTTTTTTTTACGTAGTGAGTACTTTAGTAAGTGGGCCGATGGCAAAGGTAGGTGAGCCGAAATGACAGGCACAAAATGTCTTTTCTTCGTAAACATTATTGCCTTGGATTCGTAGATAGGATGTTATGAAGAGTGAATGCAGATACGATGTTTCTTGAATGACTTTGTGATAAAATGAATAGGGAAACTACTAGTTGGACTAAAGTATGAGAAAATTAGGGGAGCTCTTAAAGTTACAACACGGTCAGGGCCAACATTTGGGAGGTGATGATGGTGATACTTCCTGTCGAGAAGGTGTACAAATAAAGGTTTACAGCCCGCGATTCTTGTGTATGTAAGACTCAAAGAATTTGTATGTTGTGGATGTCGCCGAGGTCCTGGGCAATCGACACCTGTTTTAGACGCCAGTGGTTATAACCGATCACTCCCACGCTCGTTGGGACAAAGAATGTTTTTGTGTTTTGGGTGCCACTATTTAAAAAACTGTCTGTCACCGTTGCTTCTTTTGAGTCCCGAAGAAAAGGCTCAGTAATGAACACAGGTCCTGCAGGATGCCCGGTCTGTGCCTGCAGGGGGTTCAAAGCACGGGGTTTAGAATCAAACAGAATCATGTGAACCCTGCCCTACTACTTACTGACTATAAGACCCGGGCAAGTTACTTAACTTCGGTAAATGTCAGTCTCCTTGTCGTAAGATGGGGTTGGCTCGAGGATTCAATAGTATCATTTTTGTATATTACGGGAAATGCTAAGCTTTTGAAACAAAGAGACTCCAAAGTACAGTGGCCTAAATAAGAGCAGTTAATTTCTCTCTCACCTGAGTCCACACCTCGGGTCCAGGCAGGGAAGGAGGTAAGAGCCAAAGTCCAAAGAAAGTGGCTAGTCTCTGACGCTGGAAAAGGGTGAGAAGTGGGATGATCGTTTCCGCCCACGTTCCACCACCATTGGTGCATCTTTGGCACATGATCACACCAGCTGCAAAGAAAGCTGGGAAATGTAGTCTTTCACTGGGGAGCCATGTGTCCAGGAAACCAGGAAGAATGGATTCTGGGGGAGACAACTAACAAGTCTGTCACAGTATGTAGCTCACAATGCCTAGCACATAATAAATGCTTAAAGAGAGATGCTGTTATTTTCTTGAATCATTTCTAATATGTGTTCTTTGGATGCATTTCCTCAATGAGATCATTTCCTGGAACGTAGTAGAGGCTCAGTATTTTTCAGGTGAGAAATACTGGATTAGTAAGCAAACTGTTTTTCTTTCAGTTAAGACGTTGCTGTGGATGGCGTGGGTTTCTCCAGTGCAACCTCTTTCCTTTTCTTTTCTTTTTTTTTTATAAATTTATCTATTTATTTTTGGCTGCGTTGGGTCTTCGTTGCTGTGCGCGGGCTTTCTCTAGTTGTAGCGAGTGGGGGCTACTCTTCGTTGCAGTGCACGGGCTTCTCATTGCGGTGGCTTCTCTTGTTGCAGAGCAGGGGCTCTAGGCGCGCGGGCTTCAGTAGCTGTGGCACGTGGGCTCAGTAGTTGTGACGTATGGGCTTCGTTGCTCCGCTGCATGTGGGATCTTCCCGGACCAGGGCTCTAACCCGTGTCCCCTGCATTGGCAGGTGGATTCTTAACCACTGCGCCACCAGGGAAGCCCCCAGTGCAACCTCTTTCATTTGCTCTCTGTTGTCAGCTGGCAGGGCGCGCTCTGAGGAAGGGCTGGGAAAGCAACCTTCCTGGGTCACCTCATCTGACCTCAGGGCATTGTGGCCCACAGAGGAGGTGTATGTGGGGAACCAGCACCTCCACCACCACAAGTTGCCTCTACTCTATGGCAGATGCTGGAGAAGCAGTTTTGAATGAATGAATGGAATTTTTCAAAAAGTCACCCTTGGAAGGATGCCTCCTGTCTCCCCTTGGCTTTGTCTCAGAGACGTGGTCCTGGGGACAGTCTCAGCCCAGTGTCCCAGGGAGGCTGGGCTGGGGTCCACAAGACCTCTTGGGGCACCCAGGGTCCGCCCCATGCTGGCCTCAGCTCAGGAGGGGAGCGTGAAGGGCCCAGCAATCACCAGTCTACTGGCTTCTTGACCGTTTAGTGTCAAACTCACATCAGGGATACTCAGCGATTAGTCTAATTACACCCCTTGTGCCTCTTCCCCTCTTTCCTAGCAACAATTAAATATGCGACGTTTCACAGACTGGTTCTAAGCTTTTCTACAAACAAAACCACCATCACAGCCTGATCTCAGTCACTGAATTATTAATTCCTCACTTAACATAAAACAAATGCCTATGTGAAACAGTTAAAGTACTGCAGGAATATTTATTTTGAGTGACTAAACCATACACTTCCTGTTCAGCCTTAAGGAAAATTGGTCTTTATTATTCCAGGGAAATGTCAAGATCGCTGAGTGTCGTAGCATTTTGACCTGTGTTATGGAGAACAAACTCTCCACATGGTTCTCATAAAAATATACATCAGAGATGGCTTCAAACCGAACGTCAAACTTAGTTAAAGGTACAAACCTCTTCAAAGTTTTTGTGAATATCGAATATAACAATCAAATGCACATCAGCGAGAACCTTTTTTTTTTTTTTCTTCCCCCCCTCAGGGGCTGCTTCATGCTGATGGATTCAACAACTTTGTGAGAGTTAGAAATTCCAAGTTATGTGAGTGAGGTGTCTGCTCTTCAGAATCACCTCTGCTGGCTGTCGGGCTGGGCTTCAGAAAGACTCCCCCTCCACCAATTTTTTAACAAATGTATATAACCACTTATAAAAACATTAAAAAAAATTATGTTCTATGTCTTCCTTGACCTGTGTGATGATTACCTGGGTGTATACATATGTAAAAGTTTATCAAACTGTACACGTTTCTATATGTGAAGTTAGTTTCCAACTAAGTATGAATACATACGTATTTTTTCATATGTCAGCAAGAATTTTTTTTTAAAGTTCTTCCTAGTAAGAGGTTGACAAGGGAGACGTGTTTTGTGGGCCACTATTTAGTTGACTAAAAATCTTAACTCTGCAATCTACTAGACTCTAGGTATGGCGTTTTGGATCTGATTCCTCGGTATCCTTTGTTGGGACCATAAGAAGAATCAGTGTCTGCCTGGCAAAGGCATGACACCTCCTGCTGGTCTTGGCAGGGGGAGGGAGGGGAAAGCAGGGTGTGTAAGGGGGAGGGCTGGACCACCATGTATCATAAGCCTTAAGTGTTTTGTGGCCCTTGCACTATTTTGTAATAGAGATAATTGTTAAATTCCAAAATGGATTGTGGAGGTATTTTCTTGCTTCAAACAGCTCCAAAGGCTCAATGGTATTGAAGGAGGCTAGGGACTATCCCGGCGGTCCAGTGGTTAAGACTCCACGCTTCCAATGCAGGGGGCACGGGTTTGATCCCTGGTTGGGGAATTAAGATCTCACATAACGTGTGGCCATAAATAAATAAATAGCTAAATAAATAAATAGAGAAGGCTAATGTCTAGAACAAAAAGATGTTAAATTTTAGGGTTAAACTCCAAAAAAATTTAAAGGCTTTTATCAATAATATCATTGATAACACTGATATCAAATATCAATAACTTAGTACCTGATGCCTGATTTTCCTTTCCTTTTGAAGCAAACCCCTCGTTTCGCGACAGCATATTGTCACGTTTAAGGCCGTGGGTCTTAGAGCCACACTTCCCACTGACTAGTGTATCACTTTGAACAAGAAGCTGTAAAAGCTGGATGATACCTCGTGGAGCTGATCTGAGGATTGAGTGAGTTAACGAAACACCTGGCCACGTGACTAGGGCACTGTGAGCTCTACAAAGACAGATACCGTAAGAGATTTCTGCCAACAATTGTAACAGTTAATGATACAAATTGCTTTGTTTCATGTATGGAGAGGTGACGCACAGATTGAGTTCAACGCTTCAAGTATCCAACTAAGGACAGTGGACCACCTGAGAAAGCATCTAGAGAAGGAAAAGTATCTCTTCGTGTGGAATTCTTTGGACTCCATTCCTAGTCGAGGATCTCAGTTGCGTAGAAGCTTTAGAACCCAACAGAATGAGGACACCATAAAAACTTCTAAAAATGATCAGGCTGGGCATATCAACATTTATTGAAATACTGAAAAAAAATTCCATTTTGTTGAGAAATTCCTGGCAAGAACCAACAGGACAATTTGATTTCACTGATACAGTAAATAATGTCAACAAGGAACCAACTTCACACTCTAAACATTGCATGGGTTCAGATCCAAGGGAGCAGCAGAAGATCTGTAAGACAAATATTCAGACATGACAGACTTTCTGTTTATAAACATAGACTAACGATAATAAACAGGCCAAGCCCCAAACCTTCATATTTGAGTCTGCTTTTACTAATAAATCCTGTAGTTGATGAAGCAGTTGCTAAGTCAATGTCTGGTTGTAAGCCACTTAACGATGAACACTAGAGAAAATTTGCTCGTGCGCTTCGCGTGGGCCACGGACGCCAAGCGGCTGGCATTCTAAAACCTGGACTTTTGGCATCAATGTATTTGTTTTTTACAATTTTTTTGCAATGTTAAGGACCCTCCGAATAACCATCCCCCAAATCTCGAAATTGCTTCCACCCATGTTCCGTACCCATTGATGGAACCATTTCATTAACTGTTGACACTCTTCCCCTCCAACCTGGTTTTTAACTGGGGAGAGCAAAGATGCCGCTGTTTTATTTACTGCTTTGGGTATGGACTCTATGTTCCCATTGTCCTCTGAGCCACGGAGATGACACGGGTGACCGAGCTTTGCACGCGGGGCTGTGGACGCCCGGCTTAGCTGATGGGTACCCTTCGCATGGACGCGTATTAGAGGTGATTAATAAAAATAATAAAATAATCCTCTTTGTACACACAGAAGTGATAACTAATATCTTTGGTATACAACTTACAACGCTTGGAAAGAAAAACCAGGTAAGACTCCACCCTTGTTAAATTTACTTGAAAACAGAGGAGGTTACAAGTCACATATTTACAATAGATATTAAATAAACTACAGTAAGAATTATGAAGATTTACAGACATTTAATCAAGTGAATGATTTTAATTCATCAAGACCCCTCTCTGTCTCTGAACTATGTTCCGCTAACTTGACATGCTACAATGAACACATATATTTGGTTTCTTCAGTCTTGGCTATCTCAGACAAAGGCGAAACCAAGGAACAATAAATTAGCATCATAATTGTCTACAGTTGAAACTATGATATACAATATAAATAAACTATTCAAAAGCCAGAAACATTTATGAAAAAATTAAGGGACTAGGAGATAACGTTCATTTTTTTTTTTACAGTTTCTACAAGTGATTGTGCCGCCGATAATCTCAAAAAAAAAAATTAAAGTCTAAATGAGATTCCCGTTTTTGATTTTAGTGTCTCACGACATATAATAACTAAGTACTGTTAAAAATAATTACCAATCAGAAAAATAACATTAAGGTAATTACTGCTTTAGCTCTTTTGTCATATCACACGTTCCCCCCTCCCCCTAGAGGACCTAAAGAATGTAAACACTCTATTTTATTTGACTTTAAAGTATTAATACTTTATTTTAAACAAATGTTGATCCACATCTGCACAGCTACCTTTGAGAATTGTGAAGTAAGGCAAGACTTCTGTATCTGTGGCATCGCCTGTGAATAATACTGACAGCATCGTTTGGAGAGTTTGTTTCGCAATTCTCTGTCCTCCAATTTGTTCAACAGCAGATTTTTAGACTTAGAAAGGTCAGTATCACTCTCTTCCCTTCCCTTTTGGGGAAGATTTGAATCACTTTACTATCTTTCCAGGCCATACGTAAAGATCACCGTTTCCTCTCTGCGCTTAGGGGATGATCGATCGCAACGAGTCAATTTATCTGCGCATCCCTTCCTTTATTTCGCGTGGCTTAACATGCTTCCGTTTTGTTTTAAACTATTTAGAACTGTGACTACTTGACATCCCAGCAAAATACATTTCATGTTGTATTTTTTAATGAGCTACAAACCTGGATGGTTAAAAAGGCTGATGTAGTCTAACAAGCCTTTCTGCTGGAAATTTTTATGAAATCCTACAATGCGAGAGCTAAAGCTTTCGAAGTTTGTACTCGTTGCCCTTAATATTAATTAATGCTTTAGGTAAGATCAGAAGAGGGATACTGCCTGCTTTTTTTCTTTTTTTTAACATGAACACATGACAAAACAAACCAGAACATAGTCAAAATGGCAAGCTAACATATTCATAGACTGTTCTTATTAGCTGTTTGCAGGTCTAAGACACAGACATTGAAGATTAGGCTTTTCATCATTTGGTGGAGCTACTAGTGGGTGTGGCTGAGCGCTAGTCCTTAGTACAGATTCCTCGATCACGGGACAGAAGGTGCTGCGTCCTGGAAAGGAAGAGGGAAGGGGCTATGATCGGTGCAGCTGACGAACTCTTGAGAACGGTTTCAGTTCCGCTTTACCACGGAGGAATTCTGGAAGCTCAAATCCCCCGCTGCAAAAGCCTAACGGCTAACACAGATCGGTTCCAGGATTCCTTCACAGCGGAGATCAGTTTCACTATACAAGAACGGTTCTGTCCATTTTCATCCTGATGTGGTGTTGGGATCCACCCGTGAGTTCAGTTCACTCCGTTCCAACGTCTTTTATGCGGAATTCTTTGGGGATGTGACGCCTTTGATTCACAGTCTGCAATACAAATACCCTGATTCATCACTTATTGGCTATGAAGTATTTATTATGCTTTATTAAATTCAATATCTTTAAACCAAGTGTTTCATTCGTGTTGCTTGGAGCCATTCAGAGTATTTTATTTTATTTTTTTCCCTTTCTTCCTGTTCTTCTTTCCCCCCACCAATCTGTGTTTTGGAAGCCGCGCTCCTAGGGGCTGTAACTAAGCCCGTTTTGCATGCAACATTTCAATCAGCAGGTTGTTGTAGGGGACGTCCCCGTTCAGGTGCTTGTAGTAGAGGTATTCCTCGGCCTGCACGCTCATGGCCCGGATCTCAGGTAGTCGGAGTAGCAGCTGCCCGAATTTCTCTGTTTGCTGCGGGTAGTTGCACATCGTATAGTCCAGCAGGGCAGCGTTAACTTGCTCCTGGACACCTTCGACCAGCTGGAAGTTCTCCAGGTTTTTGACATCTGGATTTAAAAAAAGAAACAAAAAACCCCACAATAATTCGATGATGTTTTAATTCCTGTTTACCCCAGCAGCGTGTTCAGTTAAAGGAGGTATTTTCCTCCCGACATAAAGCAGACTTGCTACAATGCTCGATATTCAGTCAGCCCCACTCACCAAGCTTCCCGGGAAAACGATCACAAAAGAGCTTTAGAAGAATGTCTTGTTGAAATTCTGCCTACACCTCCAAATCAATTAGACACCAATGGACTCTGAGCAAGGTCAATTCTTTTCATATCTCACAAAAGGAAAGGTTTAAGGATTCCTAAAGCAGAGAGATCATAATATATTGCCAGCAAATGAGTCCCTCTAGGAAGACCTATCTTAACCCAGTATATGACACAATTCATAGAATTCTGTATTAATTTTTCTGACCCAAGGTGAAATCTGTGTCCAGGGTATGATGTAGTTAATTCTAATAAAAAGTGACAGGGTTCTTGTTTCTGTTTGACATTTTCTAAATGATTCTGAAAGCCTTTGACTTGTCTAGCCTATGCTAATGAACCATCTGTACACTCCAGTGACTGCCAGAGGAACAGTCGCTGCTGGGAACTCTCTAAAATATATGTCTCGCTGACTAATGATCTTTATCAAATGAAAGCCTTGTCCTTTAGGCGGAATTCAAGCCAGGATGGCCGGCACCCTCTAACCTGAATGTGGTTTCTAAAGTCTGATACTTCCCTTTTTTTTCCCTTCTGGACATGAGTCGCTCACACAGAGGAGACGGATGCAGGCAATCCACCCAGCCTAACTCCTGGAGATGCTCTGCCTTATAGGTCCTCATAAATGCTGGATAGGGGGAAACAGAGTCAAAAGACAGACCGACACCCACACACACACAGACAGTGAGCAAGGGAAAACGGTGGTGGTGGAATTTCTCTTGTGGAGTTCATTTATGTTAACTGTACAACTTTTACACAACGTGTATATAGAAGCCTCTGGAAGAAAGGCATGGATATGTGTGTGTGTTTACAGACATCCATGCTAAGAAGGTACACAGATGCATCCACCCCTCCCCCCGCTTTATTTTCTAACAGGAGAAAAATAAATAAGAACGATTCTATAGAAAACCACATAATACTATGACTAAAAGGTTAAATGTGCTAAACTCAAGAGTTCCCAAAATAACTCTTATCCAATATTTTCGGCTCTCTGTGCTGTTAACCCTAGCCTGTGTGTATGTGCGGGTCCACTTTGGTATCTCTAAATGCTGTTACAATAGGCTGCCTTGCATTTGCTGTTGAAATGTGTCCAGGATGATTTCAGTGTTTACATTTTGAGCCGTAACTTTGCATGACACATGCTTCCCCCTTTCCGTCCCCAAATCTCTGGCCCAAATTAAAAACAGTGGGGAATTAGGACCGACATAGTGTGAGCATTCGGGATCACATCTATGTCAAAGTACGACGGGAGAATCAGAAATATCTGATTATTTATCAATGAGATGTACAAACAGACAAATGCTACGCTACGAGCTCACGCCTTCCCGTGGCATTGAAACTGACATTTAAATTGTAACCCACTGGACGGTGTACCCAGGTGGTACTTGACAGTCAATAAAGCAGTTTCCATCTATCTCATCTAAAATGTCTTAAAAGTTATTTTAAGTTATTTCAAATACTTAGAAATATTAGTTATATTTGGTTCAAAATTACAAAATGTAAACTGGAAGTACCTTGACTACGCTATACCTGGCCAGATGACAGAAAAATGCCATGCTCTTATACTTTCAGACGCTCACCCTCTGCTTACAGACATCAGTCCTTCCTAAAGCTTCACAGCAGAGAACGGGTAATGCAAAAACAGTTCATCTGAATTCTGACCAACTTCTTAGCGTTGTTTCCCTTTACCCTCCACTCAACCTAAAGAAAACATTTAAACTTAAACATGAAACGTAAGGAAAAAATTAGTTTTCTCTTTTATTTACCATTAAGAAGTTGGAAAAAAAAAAAAAAAAAAACCCCAAACAAGCAACTTCCAGTGTTACAGTGCTTTTAACACAGTCATAGGAAAACAATCGAAACGGAGCACACTATTTTATGCTACAATGAAAGATATTCTCACAGCAAGAAAAGCTAGCAATAGTCACAGAAGTTTATAGGGGAGGAATTTGCACGGAATGAAATGCAAGATAAACGAATAATAGTCTTTTCAGAAAGTTGTTTTTGAGACCTTCTTTTTTTGATAAATGTATTTTTTGAGAATGAGGTTCAACCTTCTGTGATAAATTATGGGATTCTGTTAAGAAAAACAAAAACAAAAAACAGACAACTGCTAACAAACATAAAACAAAGGATGGATCGTAAGTTCTGGTTCATTCACTTACTATTAGTACATATAATCATTAAAATCTTCAGATCAGCATTTGCTGGATAATTTCTGTGAATACTGGTCCAAACCGCCACCTTTCTCCCCAAAGTTTAAAAATACATGCAATTTTCCTTCTGAAAGAAAAGACTGTGTTTTTAATGTGTTTACCATTAAACACAAAAAAAGTTATGCTGCTAGCTGCCCCAAAGGCACTTACTAACTGAATGTCTATTTTGTTTTCCATGTCTGTAAAGGCAATTTGTAATTTAGTGGCAAAGATTCTGATATGTAAGCTACAAGGTCAAAAAAAAGAAAGAAAGAGGGATTTCCCCGGTGGTGCAGTGGTTAAGACTCCGCCCTTCCACGGTAGGGGGCGTGGGTTCAATCCCTGGTCGGGGGCTAAGATCCCACAAGCCACGCAGCACGGGCCCCCAGAAAAAGGAAGGAAAGAAAGAAAAAGATTTTGATTGAATTACTCTCATTCACCGACCAAGAAGTTCCTGGATCATTGCTCTGGCTTATCTCTTTCAGCTCCTGTCTCTCTCACTGCATCTTGCCCTCCTTTATTAATCGTCCATTTCCCTATGTACACTGCCAGCATCTTCGGGTGACATGTTATATATTATATGTTTTAGTCAAGGCTTCCCCAGGGATTTCTCCAATTAATGTTTGCTTTATATTAGTGGTGTATTTGTCCAAGGTTGATTGGTTATAAAATGACCTATTACATTAGCTGTTATGTATCTTATAGCTGTTACGTATCTTATAAGTCTATCTCCTTTCTTTTTCTAATTTGAGAGCAGCTTTCAAAAACTGATTTACACAATAGACCTCTCCCAGAAATATTTTAAATGTAATAGTGTGTTCTGTTCAAAGAATCCTGTGGTGAATTCTTTTGTGAGCCCCTGGGTTCCTGAGTGTCTTTCATTTTCGGTCTGACAGGCAGACCTTGGTTTTTCCACTATGGGGAATGTAAATTGGTGTGGCCACTGTGGAAAACAGGATGGACATTTCTTAAAAAACTAAAACTAGAACTATATTGCATGACCCAGAAATTCCACTCCTGGGTATATATCTGAAAAAAATGAAAACAGTAATTCGAAAAGATACATACACCTCAATGTTCATAGCACATTATTTACAATGGCCAAAATATGGAAGCAACCTAAGCGCCCATCAATAGATGAATGGATAAAGAAAATGTGGTACATATATACAATGGAATATTACTCAGCCATAAAAAAGAATAAAATTCTGCTATTTGCAACAACGTGGATGGACGTGAAGGGTATTATGCTAAGTGAAACATGTCAGGCAGAGAAAGACAAATACTGTAATGGTATCACTTATATGTGGAATCTAAAAACTACAACAAACTAGTGAATATTAATATAACAGAGAAGAAACAGACTCACAGATACAGAGAACAAACTAGTGGTTTACTAGTGGGGAGAGGGAAGGGGGAGGGGCAGGATCGGGGCTGGGAATTAAGAGGTACAAACTCCTACGTACAAAATAAATAAGCTACAAGGATACATCGTACAACAGAAGGAATATAGCCAATATCTTATAATAACCATAAATGGAATATAACCTTTAAAAATTGTGAATTAAGGGCTTCCCTGGTGGCGCAGTGGTTGAGAGTCCACCTGCCGATGCAGGGGACGCGGGTTCGTGCCCCGGTCCGGGAGGATCCCACATGCCGCGGAGCGGCTGGGCCCGTGAGCCATGGCCGCTGAGCCTGCGCGTCCGGAGCCTGTGCTCCGCGACGGGAGAGGCCACAACAGTGAGAGGCCCGCGTACCGCAAAAACAAACAACAACAAAAAAAATTGTGAATTAAAAAAAAAAAAAAAAAGCCAACGGAGAAGTTCCAAAACACAGGTGCCACCACCTCTCGGAAGACTTGGAATTTTCTCTTTCACGTAGCTCACTTGTATGAACTTTTTAGGAAGAGTCCAGAAATTTAAATGTGCTCCCACAATGCTCATAGAATTCCTTTTGATGCTACTCAATGCCCTTTCCTGAAAAACTAAACATAAAATACATTTAAAACCTTCACCATTTCCTCTGGGGTGCTCCCCTACCAACCAAGCCCTCCTCTAATGAATGGGTGCTGGCACGCTTGGGAGTCTTAGCTCATCCCTACCAGGAGTCCGTAACACAGGAAATTCGTGAATGAACTATTTCCCCCCAGTTCTTCTGTGGTGCTTCATCCCAAAGTCTCCCGCGTTCGGCACACTACGTTTTTCTTTGACGTTTATGTAAACTTCATCTTAATACAATTTAGAAACGCAAGTTAATGAACCCTATCATTACAGATTCTGAGTTGGAAACAGTATGTAAACAGACAGAGGCATCCAACCCTTTCTCCAGCGCCTTTAAATTTTGATGACTGGCAAAATCATTTTGAGCTTCTCCTCTAAGTATCAATCTCTTATCATCTATTCTACTTTATTCACTCAGGGACTAATTACCAACTTTTTATGTGAGGCAGCATTATGATAAGCTCACAGTGGGGTACTCAGATTTTTTTTCCATCCTTAGTGGAAAGTAAACCCTTAGGTCTTCTTGAATATATTACAGCTGGCTTTTCGGTCATTACGTGGCATTCAGGCTCTTTCTGAAGATGAAGATACTGATTTCTATCTCCCTGGTACCTGCCATGCGGCATAGGCTGTAAATCCTCCCGGTCAGCACACTCTTTTCAGAGACTGGTCCTTTGCTGAGCAAGGAGGCTGGGGGGCCGGGAGACTCAAATGGCCCAATAATATAATTATCTTTGTTCACTTTCCACACGTGGGGAAAAAAATCTCATCCTGTCCTTTCAAAGATACAAAAGTGGGGAAAAGAGGTACCATTCTGCACCCGGAGGACACTTCTTTCCCCTGTGGCTTTTGGAGGGGTGACATCTGTAAACTGGCTCAACAATTTGTCCTCAGAAGACCCTTTCCTTTGATAGGACAGCAAAGGAGAAAGGAAATGAATTTTCTATAAGGAATTCATTTTAAAATTATTTTTAAAGGGCTATATTTAAATAATTTGTATAAATCATTTTTCTTTTTTTTTTTTTTTTTGCGGTACGCGGGCCTCTCACTGTTGTGGCCTCTCCCGTTGCGGAGCACAGGCTCCGGACGCGCAGGCTCAGCGGCCATGGCTCACGGGCCCAGCCGCTCCGCGGCATGTGGGATCTTCCCAGACCGGGGCACGAACCCGTGTCCCCTGCATCGGCACGCGGACTCTCAACCACTGCGCCACCAGGGAAGCCCTGTATAAATAAGTTTGTAGGAACTTCCGGATAGCAACATGCTGGCTCTTTTCATATGAACCAAGTTCGCTTAATAGTGAGGGCTCTTTAGGGGTCGGAGATGGGCAGACAGGACACTTTTAGTGCAGATGCCTGAGATTAGATTCTACTCTGCTTCCAGTAAAACTTAAACTCAAGATTTTAAATTAATTACTGGTAAGTCCTTTACATAAATGTGTGTGTGTGTACATGTGTGCACACGTGTATGATTATTAGCCAAGAGCTGTTTTTAGCGACCAGAACATACAATTCAATGTCTTCACATATAAATTACTAACAGGAAAATGCAACTCTTTGACAGGAACTGTGTGTAAAAATGTGGACAGACAGCATACGTGTTATTTCTGTATGTAGAAAGAAGCCCTTCCAACTGGTTGGTGCTTCCTAAGTTACAAAACATGCTACTCTGCTTCACTTATTCTTTCATACCTTATGTATACACAGTCCATGAATTCATTCATTCATTCGTTCATTCATTCATTCAAAGAGCCCTGTGCCAGGTGTTGAAGATAGAGGAATAAAAGACACAATCTCTGTGTCCAGTGCTTCAGAGACAAGAAGTGGGTGCCCTTGACACACTAACAGGATGGGCACCTAACCCAGGGCCTGGGGGCAAGAAGGGTTCTTGGGGGAAGTGACACCTGAGAGGTTTTGAGAAACGGGTGAGCTGAGCAACACGGGGAGGAAAAGGTGGCAGGAGACGGCGATCCCCACACCAAGCCTCTGAGACAGGAAACGGGGTCCTTGGAGCCCCGCAAAGCGGCTTACCTTCCATGGAGGAGAGCAGGGTGTGAAGTAAGGATGGACCCTAAGGTTTAGGACTGTGAAGGGCGAGAGTCTGCATTTTGTTCTGGAAGCCGTGCAGAAGCATTGCAACATCTTAAGAAGGAAGGATGCGGTCAGCTCTCTGAGTCAGAAAGAGCAGGTGTGTGGAGAGGCTCTCGCAGGAATACAGGTGACAAGCGCGGTGGCCATGGGGGTGGGGATGGACTCGAAAGGCATCAAGATGGGCGACTCAACAGAACTTGCTGGCCCCGGATTAATCGCGAGCAAAGGTCCTGGATGACACCAGGCAGGCAGGCAGGTGGTGGCCATCCCTCCAGCAGGAGTTGGAGCAGACTGGAGGGGCAGCCATGGTTGAGTTTAAGGAGCATGTGGGACATTCCCTAGGGAGGTAGGGGAGACGGCTGGAGATACAGGTCTGGACGCAGCAGAGAGGCAGGCCTGGTGTCCAGATCCGGGAGCCGTCAGCGGACAGGTGATGGATGAAACCCCCGGAGTCGGTGGGATCGTGTGGACAGAGAAGGGGTCAGTGGTGGGATTCTGGACACAGCCAACTTGCCAAGGATTCTTTCTTGAGAAGGCATTACAGGTGTTATGGCATTTAGACTGAGAGAGATTAAACAGCTTTTCCATGATCTCTAAGGTAAGGACACACCCAGAGAATGGGGGAGCGGCTGACATTTAGCAAGTGCTTGTCAACGTGCACAGGATTTTTTTTACATATCTCATTTAATACTGTGAAGAATCTTACAGGGAAGGTATGATTCTCATTTTCCAGGGAAAGAAACAGGCTCAGAGGGGTTCAGTGAGTCACACACGTCCTGAGCTGGAATTGGTGTCTCCCTCGAAACCCCTGGGCTCTGCCCCACGAGATCACAGAGGCGGGACCTGAGCCCCAAAGGGCTCGGGACATCCCAGTCCCAGAGCTTTCCCCCCACGTCACAGCCCACAAGTTCCTGCCACCTGCGGGGGTTGGAGAAAGGGGTGTGCTGGTTGGTCCGATAGTTCAGTTTCTAAAGGGTCTCATAATCCCTGAATGAAATTTTCAGAGAATTTGAATGAAATAACATACTCCTGACACTTATATTGACGTATTACACACCGTAATCGTCTTAATGCCACAGATCATGGTTAAAAATAGTCACAGCTGACACTGAGTAGAGTCCAGCGTCATAGGCGCCCTCCAGGGGGCCTTTTCTGGGCACGCCCGAGCCCAGCCCTTGCCACTGGGGCTGTGGAGGTGCTGGGACTACGAAGTAACTTTCTCCATTCTAACCTGCTTTATATTTAGAAAAGGGGGTTTCATCAATTTAAAAAGTCTGAAAGCCACTTGATTTTTGACAGGAATGGTGGTCTAATCTAGTTTCAAGCAAGTCGCTCAGTCCCCTCTGAGCCAGTTTTTCCATCTGCAAAATGGGGAAATAATTCTTAGGATCGCTGAAGAGTAAAATGATACCTTAAATATGAATAAACTTTAAAAAGTGTACAAGCATTGTATACTCACGGGGCCTCATGTTTCTTATAATTTTACTGACAAAATTTGGAGATTTTGTTTGCTTCCAATACACACCTGGAAGGTAACCTTTCTACACAGCAATGTGATCGTTTTCCTGCCATAAAGTTGCATGGACAAAACAGAATCTCTGATGTTGCAGTTTTCCAAAATTAATGGAAGGTAGAGGGATTACATGCAAGTTTATCCTATCCTCAATCACAAAGAGTATTCAGGAAAACATGGCCAAGGCTTAAGTTTCAGTTAAAGATATTCCACCATGTTTTCTTAATTTTGAAGCCCAATTTCCCCAAACACATATGACACTCTGGACAAAAGGCTATTAATGCAGTGCCTCACATGGTTGCTGAAAAGTACAGGCTCAGGAAATACCATTGCATAAAGAATGTCACCCGCAGTGGGCCTGCCCTTTTGTCAGTTTTGCGTGCATAATATGTCACCCCCAAGGGGCAGTGGTTTTTCTCCCAAAGGAGAAGAACATTCCTCACTAATCAAATGTCGTGATTTCTAGTCCTGATTCTGTCTCCAACTGTGAGATCACGAGCATGTCACTCTTTGGGGCCTCAAGTTTCCTGGCCTGTGAAGGGCAAGGGCTGGACTTGACGATCTCTTGTCACCCAGCTCTGAGTCTACAACTGCGTGATTATGAGCCCAAATTTTGGAAGGAAGGTGCTGGATTGGTGTCGCCAACAAACAAGTAGGGACAAGCATCGCCCTGCACCCACCCCATCACCTGCGTTTTCACTCAACGGTCCGGATAGGACTTCAATTCTCCAAGATGGTTTTTGGCCTGAATTACAAATTATTTCAAACTCTGTTTAGTATGCAGCCATGATTTGACACACCGTGCCACAGGTAAATGGTACCTGAATTCATTTACGTCCTAGCAGCGCCCCCCTTTACAAGGAAGGGTGTAGCTTTTGCATGGACTTGAGGACAAAGCTTGCAGAAGTTGCAAAGCTGCCTCTGGGTGCTGACACGGGTCAGGCACCCTTTCCGGAAGTCTACAGATTATAGATTGGATACAAACGGCATCACTTAAATGCGTCGAACAAAACACTGTTCCGTGAGTTTACAGACATGTCCTTCTCAGGATAAGTCGGACATCCTTGCCCCAGTCTAACCCTGAGACCACATCTCCGCCGGGCTCCTCTCTGGACACAGCGGTCCTCTTGCTTGTTTCTGCCTCGGGACCTCACACTTGCTGTTCCTGCATTCGGGATGGTTCTTCCCGATCCTGTGCGGCTCTCTCCCTCACGTCACCCGAAACTCCGCTCACACATCAGCCCCTTGGAGAAGCCTCTGTGGAGAACCATTTCTAAAACAGCGCTGCCCCACTATCTGATCACTCTGGCTCCTGACCCTGCCTTAAAAATATATGCCACGCGTGCAAGACCTATGCGTGCCCCGTGTCTGTTCACAGACACACAGTTCACGGTAGCCAAAAGGTGGAAGCCACCCAAGTGCCCATTACTGGGTAAAGAGATAAACAAAATGTGGTCGCTACATACGATGGAATAGTGAGCAGCCTTGAGAAGGAGGGACGTTCTGATACAACGTGGACAACAAGGCTGACGTCGTGGATGAACCTTTAGGACATTATGCCAGGTGAGATACGCCAGTCACAACAAGACACATCCTGTATGATTTCACTTATCTAAGGTACCCAGAGCAGTCAAATTCATGGAGACAGAAGCAGAAGGGTGCCTGCCAGGGCCTGGGGGGAGCGGGAAATGGGGGTAGTTTAATGGGTACAGAGTTTCAGTTTTGCAAAATGGAAAGAGTTTGGGAGATTGGTTGGACAACAACGTCAACGGACTTAATACCTCTGAACTGTACCCTTAAAAGCGGCGAAGGCGAGAAATGTTATGTTCTGTAGAGAACAGACTGGTGGTTGCCAGGGGGGAGGGGTTTGGGGGAGGGGTGGAGCGGGAGGTTGGGGTCGGCGCACTGTAAGCTATTATATACAGGATGGATAAACAAGGTCCTACCATAGCACAGGGAACTACAGTCAGTGTCCTGGGATAAACCATAATGGACAAGAGTATGAAAAAGAATGTGTATATGCGTATAACTGTGTCGCTTTGCTGTACAGCAGAAACTAACACATCGTAGATCGACTATACTTCAATTAAAAAAAAAGAAATTTTATGTTCAATTAAACACTGAATAATGTACTGTACGTGTAGGTTATTAAACATAATGTAACAGACACCTGAGAATCCACTGCTCTGCAGAAGCAGATGGCCACCGACACCCTCCAGGTTACCTGTGTATTCCTTCCATGGACCAATTCCTGAGGCCGCAGAGTGACCGCTATTCATTTTGTGTTTCCTCTTCTCTCACATCCCTAAACTGTACGTTCTTCCTGATGCTTGACTGACTTTACAGTATACGGTTATTTGTCTAATTGTTATGCTTGCCTGTCATCCTCACAAGAAGGAAAGCTGTGGGACTTCTCTGGTGGTCCAGTGGGAAAGAATAATCCACCTTGCAATGCAGGGGACGCAGGTTCGATCCCTGGTCAGGGAACTAAGATCCCACGTGCTGCGGGGTAACTAAGCCCACGTGCCACAACTACTGAGCACACAAGCCACAACTACTGAGCTCGTGTGTCTCAACTAGAGCCCGCATGCCACAACTACAGAGCCCACTTGCCCTGGAGCCTGGCCGCCACAACTAGAGAAGAGAAAACCCACGCGCCGCAACTAGAGAGAAGCCCCGTGCGCTGCAGCGAAGGGCCCTCGTGCCTCAACAAAGATCCCGCGTGCTGCAACTAAAATCTGACGCAGCCAAATAAATAAATAAAAATGAAGAAGGAAAGCTGTGAAGGTCGGGACTTGGTCTAATTTGCAGCTGAGCCCCAGCATCTAGGCCAGTGCACAGCACAGAGAAAACCCTCACTAAATATGTGAGGGATGAATGAAAGAATACACTTCTTGGTTAAATACTGCTTGGCCCTAAACCAAAATCTTTCTTTCCTTTTTCTTCTTCTTTTTTCTGGGGGCCTTTGACATGCCGTTATGCTTCCATATCAAATTCACGGCAGACTTTGTTTCCTGCAGAACTGTTTCATAATCGTAAACAAAAAGCACCAACTCCACCCTGTGTTGTGCTTTCTAGGGACACTGTCTCAGTGGGGATCCTGGCTGGGTGCTTTGCCCGCAGGGCCAAGGCAGCCGGCGTTTCTTGCCCCCTTTGCACCTTCTGCGTGTAGAACGTTTATTTCCTCCGCTGCGCCGTCCACCCTCCCCGCGCACTCAAGGCCCCAGGCTCAAGGCTGCCGTTCTGCAGATCCAACCACTTCCTGGACACCCTGCCTGAATGGCTAGCGGGCATCACAAACCTGGGTGTGTAACACCACACGCTCCATTCCCTGGTTTCTGGGAGCCTGTCCCAGCTCCTAACTTTCCTGCACCGATTTTCAGACCAATGTCCCCCAGCCTTGGCACCGACATTCCGGCCTCCAGGAAGCCTCCCCCAAGCCCATCTCCGTTTGCCCATCACAGGGGGCGCTGGATGTCACCTGATTACCTGTCAACTGTGAAGACAGGGATCTCGACCTTGGGAACGGTCGCCCCTCCCCAGGCCTAGCACGGTGCCTGGACCAAGTCGAACCCCCTTCACGCTTGTTAAACGAGAATACATTTTCACATTAATTTACACACATCCATCTTCGCCTTGTTTGTGTCTGGAAGGCCTTCCTGAACCTACAGTCCCTGTTTCCTGCCTCTCCTCCTAGACAGCATCCTCGGGGAAGCCTAGACGCCCCATATAGATCCTAGGAAACTTGCTACTTTGAATTTAGGTCCCATGAATATGAACCATATGCAGAGTAACTCCCTAGGAAGGACTGAACACCTCGCATGAGCCCAAGTCCCAGCTACTAGACCCTTAGGCAGTTTCAGAGTTCCTCACTTGGTTACATTCATAACCAATTTCAGCTATAACAGTAGAACACATTTTCTACCATTCCTCTCTAAACAATGAGGAATTTTTGACTCAAAATAATTTCACAATTCGATACAAAATTGAAGTAACTGAGTTCAATGTGTAGGAGAAGGAAGACCATCTGGTTTGTTTGATGTTGTGAAGTGGTAGGTAATCTGAAGATGTTGAGAAAAGTCTATCTGGGGGCTGTGTGCTACGTCAGGGACCGACCGCCGACATACGACATTCATTATTTTCCTTCTCTCTATACATTTGCAATTTGTTTTGCAGAATTCCGAGGGATACAAATGAGGAAGGAAGGCTATCCTACAGGGGTTTTAAGATCAAGAATCGAAACAGATTGTGAGTTTTATCAACCTCTACATGCCACTTGATACTGAAAGCCACATAAAAATGCATGGAGAATGAAAGGGAAAAAAAAAAAAAAAGGTCTCTGGCTGGGAATCGATGGAATATTTTGAACCAGGAAACAGAATTTAAAGGGGCACAGGATGAGACAATTTCCTGGTTTCCCCCTAAATTTCAAATAAAGCTGTCTGTCAAACAGACTTAATATGAAGGGCAAATACATACAATGTTTTGATAAAATAGGTAGCATTTCGAGTTGCAGCTGCCCTGGCCGGCCGGCCTTGGGAGCCTGGGTCCTTATCTTGTTATAAAGACCATCTGTCCCCTCAGAATAGGAAATGTCCACATGCATAAAAAGCTGTCCTTCTCCAGAGAAAAGCTCCGCACCACACTCTCGTAGGCACGTTCTAAAACAGTTTTTGAATCGTACGTTTGCATTTTTGATTTCCACTCAGGAAAAGTCTGCCGTCTTGGCCGAGCTATCTTATTCTCTTCGAATAAGGTATGGGCTTCAGTTCGTTCATAGGCAAGTCAGGCCTATGAATAAACCAACGTTATCATATGAAAGAGAATTAAACAGGCAGATGCAAGTGGGGATATATTAAGCCAAACTTAAGCTCCAGTTGTTGAATTTAGCCTGGCCTCCATGTCTGGTTTGCCTCAGGATAAATTCAGCTTTCCAGCTAATCGAATGAGGAAAACTGCCTCAGGTATGATAAAATTTACAAGAGAGGCTGTCCAACCGTTCTTGTTAAAAATATTAGCTTAAAGGCATTCTTATCGTCTTTGGGATGAAGACCGTATTTGCATTCAATGATTTGATTTCAAACTTTTACGAACTTGGATCCCATATTAGCTGAGCCAGTTAAAATATTATTCTGTGGCAGAGTGAGTGACAAACAGTCCAACTCAGTCCGACGTACTCAGCTTTGGTTCGTGTTGTACGACTTTCCTACGGACTCTGGGAGAGATTATTTCTAAGAGAAAAAAGAAAGGGTAACATTTGAGAATATAAACGTACATTTAGTAAACAAGGTATTGTATTTGCAATACACAGTGGACTTCAAACATCTTTCCACGTTAGAGCCATAGTCCGGAAGACAGAAGATGTACTCTTCTAGCTATTTCTACCCATACAATCAACACTCCTTCATAATTCAGCATTTGAAAGAAATCCTTTTTTTTTTTTTTTTCCCTGCAGTACGCGGGCCTCTCACTGTTGTGGCCTCTCCCGTTGCGGACCACAGGCTCTGGACGCGCAGGCTCAGCGGCCATGGCTCACGGGCCCAGCCGCACCGCGGCATGTGGGATCTTCCCGGACCGGGGCACGAACCCGCGTCCCCTGCATCAGCAGGCGGACTCTCAACCACTGCGCAACCAGGGAAGCCCAGAAATCCTTTTCTTTAAAGGGCTCTTGTTAGTCCACAGGCAGCAGCGCAACTGCATTGCCAGGGGCGGCTTGTTCTACACACAAGGCTGGTTCCAGCCTGTTTTCTCTGTCTCCCAGGCCTGGGAGGTAGCGAGCGATGGACAGGGCCAGGGATGAGAAGGGCCGAGGGTCCGGGGGAGCGGGGGAGAAGAGGGAGAAGTTTCCTTCCAACTAAAGAGCGGGTGGAAATGTCAAAAAAAAAAGGCATTCGACAATCTCCCCCAAATAACCAGTTTATACTGTATCGCTTGTATTACTCAGACCTCAGGGCCTGTAGCAGATTGGGCAGGAACTTCAAGGAATCTTCTCTGGGACCAAGGCCACCAGACGGTAGGACTGTCTGGTGCCAGAAAGACATAGATGTGTCTCCACCATCCAGCTGTGCTCCCGACCCGATTCCCTGGGTGATAGGGCCCCGGGGATATCACTGCTGTGACTTGGCTCTCTTACTTCCCCCGCCCAGTGGCAGCTGTGATTAGATATGAAAGAATCAAACACAACACCCGGTGCACCACTTCTCATCCCACTCATTTCAACAGAAACCAAGACGTGAATGTAACACACGCATCATTTGAAACAGTAAGTCTTGGTTATTTTAAAAGAAGGAAACACATTACAGTTAAGTCGATACAAGAATGTGTAACAAGGTAAGGAATTTGGCCTCCCAAACGGCAAGAAATAGACTATGGGAAACTCCAGCACTGTCTGTGGTTGGTGCACGAATTAACACTCAGCTGCTTGAGCTCTATGCCAGTTGCGTTTTATTTTTGATCCGAAGTTTAAAGAATGCCGTTCTGAGTCACAGTGTGAATATCTAACTCCGGGGAAATCAACTCTATCTGAAACCAGCAGCAGAATCAGAAATTCAAGGAATTAAAAGTACTGTTTATGTGTCATCTATTTTAAAATCCATTTTTTAACTGTTAAAGGCCTTTTGTAAGGGATTTTATGAAATATAGGCTTAGCGTGTCTTACAATTTCTGAGAATGAAACATGTGTTTAGTTCTTTGAACTTTTATCGAAGCCTTTTCATCTATTTTATCTCCCCTCCCCCAACACTCCTGGCACCAGCCTTCTGAGAAAGACACACCATGGATGAATGATAGGATTGGGTGGAAAACCTGTCAGAATTGGGAAGTTTTTAATGCTGCATCTGATGTTCCCAATCTTCTTTTCATTGTACCCCACTGTGATTAACTCTTATTATTTTGGAAAAAGCATTGGGGTGAGATCACTAAAATTGCATTTCTTTAATTACATGTGAATTCGGCTTTCTGTTGCCAAGTTGAATTAGTGCGGTTTCTTGTACTTCGCACGTTCTGTTTCCACTTGTACTAAAAAGTAACATCACAATCAGGAAAATGCTTGCAACTTCAGGCCCATACAAGAGCTGTTATTTGTATACGTCTGTTCTAAACATCCAAGGTTTTTTTGTTTGGCTTCTTCTTTTAGTTTGTAGTGTTAAAATAAAACTACTCTTTAAGAGCTTGATACACTTGTTACTTATCGTTACATCATTTTCCTCAGCTTATTAAAATTCCGCTCAATAAGATCAGAGGTTGAAGGAAGGGGGAAAAAAATCAAGACTTACTTTGCATCATTTGACTGTAAAAAGAAAAGAGAGGTCTTTGGGGTGAGAACTAAGGGGGAAGGGAAACTGATTACCTAACAAGATCATTGAAGCCAAATACTTGTTAATTTTTTGGACATAAGTGAATCATTCATCCAACTGCTTAGGGATATATATTTGTAGGTGAAAGACAGAAACTCCATCACCGATTTGTTTTGTATTTGTGTAACGATGTGGCAGAGAAAGTAAGAGGAAAGATGAGACAGAACTTTTAAGAGCTTGAAACATTTTGCAAAGGAAGCTCTCCACACCCCACCTGCCCGCCTTGATGTGTCTGTGGGTTTTGCTAAGACAGGGATAGCGCTGATAATACAATACCTTATATTTGATCATATTTGTTCTGGAAAATATTGTGCTCAGTTCTAAGCCTGCAGAGCAAGGGAACGATGAATAGATGGTGACCCTACCTTTCCACACCCAGGTATCATGAATGTAAGAGTCGGCAGAGGTTGGCGCTCTTGGGGCTGTGTTATGGCCACGCATGACTATTTAGGGTAATTACTGATCCTTGCGTTTCCACCGCTGGGAAAAGGGAAAAGAGGTGATTTTAAATCTGTGAACCTCTCACTGGCCAGCTGACCTTGGAACGGGGAACAGGTTCCAAGCCTCAGTTTCCTCATCTTTTAAATGTATTTTAACAGTCATTCCCACGAGGCAGGACGGTGCCCAGGCCGTACAGTATCTTTAGTCATTTCATCCAGTGATGACTTCCTTGGCGGGCAGTATCTCCGGTGCAGAGAAGGTTCTTCCTGACCCGAGGCATCCCTCAGAGCGGCTCTGGTAAGGGTCAGGGTCAGCGGTGGAGATGCTGAGCTGCCGACCTGCTCACTGTGCTAATTCCCACAGTCAGGGCGTCGCTCCCGTGGCCCCGAGGAGGAGCCCTGCGTGGTGTCTGCCGTGTCTCATGGACATTTCCTTAAGTATTCAGTACATGAGACAAAACACCAGATACTCTTCCCCTGTGCCTCGTGGGGGCCCAGTGACTGGACCCACATCGAGTTCAAGGGCAGCTCCACAACACTCAGCGCCTCCGAGGTACAGCTGGTATTCATAACAGCTCTCATCTTGTGAAGCAGAGGATTGAAATAGCTGTTTAAGATTTGATTTTTGGATAATCTCCCGATTATCTGTTGTCCTTCAGCCTTCATTAACAGAGAAAATCGGGGATAATTTTTAAAATTCCAGAGTGACATTAGATCACAAACAGCAATCTGGGGGCTGATCTGACTGTGACCAAAGGCAACAATGACTCCAGAACCGGTGAGGTTCTTCCAAGAGTGAACTGTGCTGTGGTTATTCTTTGGTTGTGAAGAAATAAGGAAGCTTCCCTTTCCTAAACTTTAAAGAAACACTTCTTCAAAGCATTAAACACATCTCAAAACAAACAAACAAACAAAAGATTCTTGAGATGCTGTCTTTCTCCCAGTCTATTGTGTAATAGTGAAAAAAGCAAAATCTTTTTCTGAGCTTTATTTTAAACTCTATGAATATGACATTGGTGGACAGAGATGTCTCTTTTTAAAAAGGTATACAACTTAGGTTGTATGAGGTGACCAGACCAACCGTTTACCTTCACTATTTCAAAGAAAACAAATCCCTCATCATCTAATCAAGAACAGTTCTTACTTCTCTGATTAAAACAAAAGTCACGGTGGAAAGGAAATCAGTTGGATGAATGGAAATACATATTATCCTGTAAGCGCCACCTGAGCACTTTCAGCTTGTAAGGTATGGACCTTGTATATTTATGGCGAATGGCCTATTAACTAATAATAGCACCAAGAAACATTTCTGAGGTCTCTATCTATGCTCCCATTATCTCACTTAAGGCTAAGACAACCCAGTAGGTTGACCTTGTTGTTGTTTTTATTATTCCACTTTGGTGCTGGCTGGTGGCAGAACTGGGAACTGGATTAGAATCCGGGTCCATTGGATTTTCCAGTTTTGCCCTCCGTGCCTTTAATCATGCCCTGCATTTGTTACCGGGAGACAAGGTCTTTGGTGGGAGTGGAGGTGAGGGAGAAAAAGTTCCTTCCACCCTCCTGAAGTACGGTTGAATGTTGGTCCCAGAGTTGCAGCATGGATATTGCTAAAGCCCCGTCTACAAAGGGGGTCCCCCTGGGAGGCTGGAAGTGCAGAACTGATGTGTCAGTGAAATGAAATCTTTTGAAACTTCTGAAAGAGCTTGCCAGCTGCTCAGGCAGATGCCAGAAGAGTGGAGATGTGAGACTGGAGTCAACAGAAACCAGGCATCAGTGAAAAAACAAGGCAGCTTCCTGAGCACAGGTCCATCACTGTCTCTGGTAAGACGCTTCCAGAACGTTTGGTTGGGGTTCCCATAATCCCTTTATGATCAGGGTGCGTGCTTCCGAGTGGTGAGTTGCTGTGGGACCACCAGGAGAGGGTTCCCTCTGTCTCTTAAGTGTCACTCATTGTTCTGTGGACACTCATGGGGCCTGTGACCACTGCGATCAGTTGAACCAATGAAAGGTCAGCAGGTATCTCCCCTGTGGATGGACTAGAGGCGGTGAAGAGAGGTGCGTGGCCTCTGCCTTGGGACAAGCCTGTCCCTTCCCAAATATGTCAAGTGTGAGGACGGCCACTGGCGAGGGGGGAGTCTAGCTCAGGAAATCACACCATCTGTGAGGCCGGTCCTAGAACATTCCTGCACAAGCACTCCTGACCACGCTCACATGTTTGGCTTCTGGACGCTGAGACAGATTGCAAGGGTCCTACACTGAGGAGCTGGAAGAAGCAGGGCAGATGGGGACCCCTGTGATGGGAAGACCTCGTAATGGGGTGCAAATGGAAAAAATACTTGTGAAACATATAAAAATATCCAAATTATTTTTCTTAACCAATTTGCATAAAGGATGCACCAATTTAAGAATTCAACTGGATCACAGGATAATATTTATGCCAGTGCAATTCCAGAGAACTTTTTTCTTTTGCGGTACGCGGGCCTCTCACTGTTGTGGCCTCTCCCGTTGCGGAGCACAGGCTCCGGACGCGCAGGCTCAGCGGCCATGGCTCACGGGCCCAGCCGCTCCGCGGCATGTGGGATCTTCCCGGACCAGGTCACGAACCCGTGTCCCCTGCATCGGCAGGCGGACTCTCAACCACTGCACCCCCAGGGAAGCCCCCAGAGTACTTTTTTTGATATATGAACTTCCTTTATTTTTCTTGATTAGGAAGAAAATTCAAATCGTATATGATTAGGGAATGAAATAAGTATAATCGTCCCTCTGCTTTAGTGTATATTTGGTTTTCTACTACTAACTGATCCATCCTCCCTCCCTCCCTTCCCTCCTTTTTCTTTCCCTCCTCTCTCGTCCTCACCTTGTTTATTTTCTCATACATTATCACCTCATTTTTACTGCATTCTCAATTCTTGCTTAAAATGTATTCTCTTTCACTGCACCTATTTTAAAAAAATTCAACACCCACCGCACATGTGGATGTCGGACCAGCAACGTCTCTGGCGGGGAGCCAGATGAGTTGATGGCTAATCTGCTGTCGTTCTGGATTTCCCCATTAATCTGACCCTACAGGGCTGAGGAAGCTGGGCTGGGAAGCCCCTCCCAGGCCCAATATCCTGCTCCGGGGTTTCCTGCCAGGGCCTATGCCTTCTGTCTGCGGCCGCCAGCAGCTCAGGGGCAGCCCCAGCATGTTTGGTGTTAGGGTTCACTCAGCGTGTCATGGAAGGGGTTCTTTTTAACTACGCGAAATACAGTACGTGGAAAGAGTGCATTTTGGCCACCAGACGACAGAATTATTAAAACAGAGCACGGATGTGACATGGAGAGAAGTGTTAGCTAAGTTCACAGGGTTTTGTAATGATGCCTGGTTGAAAACCGTCCACATGATATTCCATTTGACTGAGATCTCCAATTACAGTCAGGACAACCACCTCTAAAGCAGGTTAACAAACATACTGCACGTAACTAACACGCAAAACCAAGAAAATAGCAAAAGAAATAAATGAGACCAATAATATAAATAGAGATTGGCCGTGTATGAATTATCTGTACAGGTTTAATTGTTGGGGACATTGGCAAATAAAAAGGGTAACTTCGTGGATGTCACAGCCACCCAACTAGCCAGGGAAAGGAGCATCTATCTCTGAGGCCATCGTGCAGAAGGGGAGAGCCTGTCCGTTCTGTTGTCAGAATTTCAAAGGGAAAATTAAAACATTCTCACACAAAATCTGGTAGCATATAAACACAGAAGGAAAAAAAAAAAACCCAAAAAACCCAGAAGTTGGGAATAATATGAAAGAAAATGGAATATTTGAAAACTTCATCATTGAGATATTCCTCCCTCCCTTCCCTGTCCCCCACTCCCAAACAAACAAACCCAGAGAAGTCAAACCACTTGTTCAGATTCATCCTTAAATGCTCCTTTGGGGAGGTTGATCTCCTGCTCAAGGTTTTTGCTTGTTGTTTGTTTAATGTTGAGTGACACTTCCAAAAGATATTTTTGTAGTTCCTTAAGACTCTTATACAAATGAAAAAATTATCCAGGTGCAAGTTTCTACCTTCTCGATAAATATGTTATCTCTAAAGATAATTTTTATAATGGGGGTTTGGAGTTGGAGCATAGTAGTGAAGTATGAGAAACCATTATACGGCAAGTCCTCCACATACAGACAAGTTCTGTCCTGAGAGCACGTTCGGAAGTCCGATTTGTTTGTAAGTCCAACCAAGTTAGCTTAGGTTCCCAACTAACACAGCTGGCTATATACGGCTGCTTTTACGTTTGCTTCTGGACATTCTAGGCTTGCAATAAAGATACCGTACTACTGCACTCTATACAGTACTGTATAGTAAAGTACACAAACGCACAATCACTTGTAGAGGATACACGCACGTGACAATGTACGCCAGACACGTGAACTAACTTACGTGACTGGACATGCGAACACACGTTCTCATCTTTGAAAGCTCACAACTTGAAGGTTCGTATGCAGGGGACTTACCGTATAGATCATTACTATCGGAAAGTAGTGAATGTGTGTGTGTGTGTGTGTGTGCATTTCATTGTACATATATTTTGAGTTTGGGAATTTAATAGGACTTATGATTGCACACAGCTCAGATTTGAGACTTCTTAGGAACTGCTCTGTAGATCTCCTCTTTCTTTTACCCAAATTGATGCCGAAATGCTAGAGAAGATCTGAGGCTTTGCCCGTCTCCCAGGCATGGACTGGTAGCCAAGATGCTCTCAAGGCAAATAAAGGTACTTGTTGCTCTGAAGTCCCAAGTCTCCCCCCACTCCCCAGTGTGCTCTGTAAGAGAGTTCAACTCATCCACGTGTCTGTCGGGCTTCCCGAGCTGATTAGACTCTGGCGATATCACTTTACAGGGACACGGTTTGCATCGTCCTCGGCCAGGTGGATGTGTAACTCTTGTACCTTTCACCTCAGCAGTGCTCACTTCCTGCTCAGAGAGTCAGTCTGGGGACACAGTAACCTGGAACGTCCTCCCGCTGCCCAGAGGACCTGAAGGGGACAGCTGCAAAACAGAACCCACAGGAGAAGCATCTTTATGTCCATCTGGGCAACAGCCTGCTTTTGTTTTGAAAGATGCTTAAGCTCTCCGTGCCTTCTGAGTGGCTTTCCCGGGCTCTCTCTACTCTTCTGTTTCAAATACAGCAGCATTTCTAAAATTCCCTACAACGGATGTGCCGAATCCCACCATTTTCCGTTCAGCCTGGAAGAAACGGGTCACGTGGGCGCACCTTCCGCGGCTGGAACGCTGGGTCTCACCAGGTACGCTGCTGCTGCCGCGGCTCTTCGCTTGATGTACACGGTAATGAAAGCTCGCTATTGATTTTTCTGTAGCTGCTTGTAACTATTATAGTTGATACATCAATAGAAAAGGAAAGCACAATGTTTCATGGGAGGCAGAAAATCAGAGAATACATGATGCTCTGACAGTAAATCACGGCATAATCTTAGGAATTGATAGATTGTTCCTGCTAACTCGAAACCCATGGCTTTCCTGAAAAAGACCGTCCTATAATCGCCCAATACGTTCTAACAGTCTAACTGAACAGGAAGGTGCTAAACGACACCAGGCCGTGTTTCATCTTCTCAAGAGGCCCTTCTTCCTCTGCAGGGCGAGTGAGTGGGGGTCACTTCAGCTGGGTGGTGTGCCGTCAGGAGGACCCTTTTCCTTTCCCCCCTCCTCTTTCTAGAGCTGAAATGTCATAACCTTTGGGACACCATTAAATGCACCAACATTTGCATTATAGGGGTCCCAGAAGGAGAAGAGAGAGAGAAAGGGTCTGATAAAATATTTGAAGAGATTATAGTTGAAAACTTCCCTAACATGGGAAAGGAAACACTCACTCAAGTCCAGGAAGCGCAGAGAGTCCCATACAGCAGAAACCCAAGGAGGAACACGCTGAGACACATATTAATCAAACAAACAAAAATTAAAGACAAAGGAAAAATATTAAAAGCAACAAGGGAAAAGCAACAAATAACATACAAGGGAATCCCCATAAGGTTATCAGCTGATTTTTCAGCAGAAACTCTCTATATAGGCCAGAAGGGAGGGGCACAATATATTTTAAGTGAGGAAAGGGAAAAACCTACAACCAAGATTACTCTACCCAGCAAGGCTCTCATTCAGATTCGACAGAGAAATCAAAAGCTTTACAGACAAGCAAAAGCTAAGAGAATTCAGCACCACCAAACCAGCTCTACAACAAATGCTAAAGGAACTTCTCTAGGTGGAAAAGAGCTGAAATGTCAGAGACCCTAAGAAAGCTCAGAGGGTAGGTCATTTCTGAGGACAGCAAACGACAGAGAGAAAATCACTAAGTACCACTATCTTCTTAACACCCAACAGTGTGAGAGCTGGGCACTGGTAATAAGAGTATTTTAGTTATTGGGTCAGAAAAGGTACCTAAGCTGAAAGGACCTAAACTGTGGCAGTTTCTGCCTTCAAAAGGTACATGGGACTTCCTTGGTGGCGCAGTGGCTAAGAATCCACCTGCCAATGCAGGAGACACGGGTTCGAGCCCTGGTCCAGGAAGATCCCACATGCCACGGAGCAACTAAGCTCGTGAGCCACGACTACTGAGCCTGCGAGCCACAACTACTGAACCCACGTGCCACAACTACTGAAGCCCGCATGCCACAACTAGTGAAGCCCGCACACCTAGAGGCTGTGCTCCACAATGAGAGGCCACTGCAAAGAAAAGTCCACACACCGCCAACTAGAGAAAGTCCGTGGGCACAACAACGAAGACACAACGCAGCCAAAAAAAATTAATTAATTAATTAATAAAAATTTAAAACCACAAAAAGGTACATGGCATCCTGTGACTCATGGTGATGCTCTTATGTCATTAGAACCATGCTCAAAAAACGTCTGGGGCATCAACAATGCCTGCATCCTGCCTTTATCGAACCTTAAAAAAATCTTAATAACTAAGACCCCTATATGAACGTGCTATCTTACGACTTTTCTTTCCCTCTTTCTGTCTCCAACCCCCCACCAGCTTCACTGAACACTTTCCCACATTTAAATACACAGGTTTAACTCTACAACAATTACACCTATTCTGTACTCTTCCTGTTTACGCCATTTTACAAGCATCTTGTAATTAGTCCATTAATTACTGGATCTCTGAGCATTGTTTGAAGCTCTCCACATTACATGTATTAATGATTTAACAAGGAGCCATATATATATATATATATTTTTTTGCGGTACGCGGGCCTCTCACTGTTGTGGCCTCTCCCGTTGCGGAGCACAGGCTCTGGACGCGCAGGCTCAGCGGCCATGGCTCACGGGCCCAGCCGCTCCACAGCATGTGGGATCTTCCCGGACCGGGTCACGAACCCGTGTCCCCTGCATCGGCAGGCGGACTCTCAACCACTGCGCCGCCAGGGAAGCCCGGGAGCCATATTTTTAAGTGGTGCTTACAATCATTCAGTCTTACTGCTATAAACGCAGAGGCATGAAATATAAATGATACTGACATCCAGGATTGTTTTTGTCTCTACATCAGATTGATGCTATAAAAACAAGCTAGTGATGGATAAACTGGTTTACTTATTAATTCTTTGAACGAGTAGCACACTTTCACATTAGTCCCACTAAGTATGTACCAAGGACGACAAAATACGGGTTAGGTTCTTAGCTTTTGCATTTGATTTTGGTCCCCTTTTATGTGTCTTTCTGGGGATGGAATGAATTGGGATAGAAAAAAAGAAAGCATGTGAGAGAGTGCTGCTTCAAACTGCTTGACATGGTTTCTAATCAATGAATGTTTCATCCAGCCATCCAGCCATCCAGCCATCCTTCCATCCATTCATCCTTCCATCCCTCCATCCATCCCTCCACCCATTCCAGGCTGCTTGAACACCTACTATTTGCCTTCCATCCATTCATCCTTCCATCCCTCCACCCATTCCAGGCTGCTTGAACACCTATTATTTGCCAAGACTGGGGACTTCAGCAAGTGGTGCAAACCTTAGTACAAACAGATCATTGCAATTACTATGTGGAAGTCAGTAGGAAAATGTCGTGGGGAGTCAAGCAGGGATCTTGGAAGAAGATGGGCCCTAGGGGACGGACAGGAGTCGACAGGCGGAAGCAGAAGCTAAGTCACACAGACGGGGACCATCTCCTGCACGGTCGGCGCTGCACTATGCACCCTTGGGATGTAAAGCACCGCGGGACGGGCTCCCTACAGGTGAGGAGCTCATGGTGCGTGTGCTCCCAGCTCTGTGATGCACACACACGGCTGGCACACGGGGCTTTCTGAGTTTGCACCACGTCCTTGCTACAGTCAGCCTCAGGTGCCAGGGCCCTCTGCCCGCAAGCCCCTCCCTGGTAGAAAGGCCCCTCCTCCCTAATCTTATCCCCTCGCGTGCGCTTGCAGTGTGCTGAGGGGGATACGGGTGGATGTGAAAACACCGCTGAGGTGGCTGGGAAACAGCAGTGACTCAGTGGCTGATGGACTGACCTGACAGATCAGGATCAGAAACAAGGAGGCTCTTGGCCTCGGCACCGGATGTGTAATCCCTAGAGCCGGGTGTAGCCGTTGCCATGCAGGGTGGGAAGCAGCCTTGGTCGCACACCAGTTACCCAAACCCACTGTCATCGGTCGTGGTCACCCTTTTGAATACAGGCTGTGAATTTACAGCTCTAAGAAGCACGAACAAATAGACCCTGTCTACCAGCGTGCTGTGTACCAAGGATTGAACCAAGAGCTGGACACGAAACGATGAAGGAATCATCTCCACCCTTATGAGGCCAGAACATGCCCACAGGGTCCCCTTCACCTTTCCTTGTGCCTGGAGATCCATTTTTATTTTATTTTTATAGATAATTTGTTCAGCTAATGAAATGCATAAAAGGAAAGAGAAAATCACTCATGTAGAAATGGTGATTTTAATATATTTTAAGCTTATCAGGGAGGTTTTTATTTTCAAAACTTGTTTTTTGCCCAGATTTACAGTCTATGTGTATCTTATTTTTGTTTTTTGCTTTTTTAAAATTGTACTTTTTTATTGAAGTATAGTTGATTTACAACGTGTTAGTTTCAGGTGTGTACGTATCTTATTTTTGATTCAGACCTTTTCCCTTCTGTATCAGTGTTTTCTCCTTTTTTCACTGTATTGGACTGTTTTCTCTCCCCATTTTCGAAAGTTTTTTTTTTTTACGAACATGTGGTTATTAACTAATAATTACCAAACGTCTACTTTTTATAACCGATGAAAAACATAATACTGCCAGTCAGACACCCTACTCATCATGAGATAACTCTTGGTATACTGACTCGCTATCATTAAGTAAAAACGAAAGAAATGTTGTGTTATTTAGCCTCGGCGATCTTCTTGTAGGTAAATGTACAATTTCTAAATGGAGTCTTAGAAGTACTGAAAATTCCTGGGGTGGTTTGGGTGGTCTGGGAGCCATGATTCTCAGAGATGGACAGGATGGGCATTGCTGTGGTGCTTCTCCTGACAACAGGCACACGACAGTTCTTTAATAAATCGTTCTCATTTGATGTTATTTAATATTTAAGATATTTTTATTAGTAGAAAATGAGATCTTAACTATATCATAAGTTGCCTTAGATGTGCTCCAGTACCCAGAGATAAAGGATGACAGAAGGTTTCCGTGGTGCCTACAGATGGCCATTCACACAGGCTGTTAACATCACGGCTGTATCATGATGTTAACAGCAAGCAAACCCCACTGTCCTGTGTCTTCCTCCACAGAAGACTTCCTACGGTAGCCTCGGCTAAGCAATCCACAGCAACGGGATCCACTGAGGGAGACAGAATGCAAACCTACTCTTTTTCCGTATCTGTATGTGGAGGGCTGTAGACGGCTCACATTCCTCTCAAAGAATTCTCCACATAACACCGCAAACCTCGTAGATGTAGTTCCTCGACTAAATTAGCAACTCAAGACATACTGTCAATACGTAGCAACCTTATTAATATTTAGAAATCCTGTATTTGGATTTCGTAGTCTTTAATATTTGGTCATCTTATAATTTTAATTTTATTTGTAGTTTTATTTTGCTTTTCCAATCTTTTTGTTTTGGCCGCATCGTGCAGCACGTGGGATCTTAGTTCCTGGACCAGGGATCGAACCTGTGCCCCCTGCAGTGGCAGTGTGGAGTCTTAACCACTGGACCGCCAGGCAAGTCTCCAGTTTTATTTTGTTTTTTATCACAGTGAGAGGTTGTAGGTGTATAACTCTATATATGTCCATTTTTGAAGAATACAGTTATATCTGGTAATATTTAGTAAAGTTTACAATCATTTATCCAGTATATTTGTCCCAAATATTTATTTACTTTGAAATCTCAGATCTCCAGGGCTCACATCTCCATCTGTATGGTAAACAGCACTCTTCTAGTACGTGAATTCTTCTTTGATGCTCAGGCCCTTCTTAGGGTCTCTTTCTTTACTTGTGGCATCAAGGCACCCAAGACCCTGCGAGGTGAGGACCTGGTGTGGTCAGACCTTCTAATTTTTCAGAAGGAACCTGACAGCTACATTTTAAGTTGGTTCTCTTACTTAAAAAGTTGGATCATCTTCTTAAAAAAAAAAAAAGGCCCAAATTTTACTAATGGGCCATCAGTTTAAGACATTGCCTAGGTTAATATTTTTCAGACCAGGGTTAGCGGACCATCTGCTTCAGACGTGCCTGAGAAGTTGTTAAAACACCGACATCACTCTGGAAATTCTGATTCGGTAGTTCTGGGCATACTAACCTATGCCCGAAGTGGTTCTCATGAGCAACAAAATTCAGCAATTACTGTTAAGGCCTAGAGGGCTTGAGGGGATTACATGCACACTCCTGGGCCCTGTCCTTGGGTTTTCCTACTTAGTAGGTCTGAGAAACCCGTGCTTTTCATAAGGACCCTGCGATGCTGACACGGGGGGTCCACAGACAGTGGCCTAAGGGGCTCACGTCTGAACAACACAAACAGCAATTACACGAGTCCTGGGTATGGACACGTGTGAAACAGAGTGGGGCGTGGGGCGTGGGGCGTGGGGCGTGGGGCGTGGGCCTGGGGTGAGCCGGGCTGGACGGTACCTTCCTCACCACGTGCTCGCTGATCCTACGGAACGTACTCAAGCTCAGTTTTCCTGTCTGTAGAATAAGCACGTTTCACACTAGATCATAATTGTTGAAAGCATTACATGACATAACAATGTCTTGGGTAGCTCATGGCACATAGGAGTTTCTTAATAAATATCACTTGAATTACCATCTTCAGTGTAAGGCTATTTTTAAAAAAATTTTATTGAAGTAGAGTTGATGTACAGTGTTGTGTTCATTTCTGCTGTACAGCAAAGTGATTCAGTTATACGTATATATAATTTATCTATGTATGGTCAGACAGTATAAGACTATTTTAAGTCATTGAGCCTGGGTACCATGTTTTATAATGCTATTTCAGATTACTGCAAATGCTATAGTAGAGACTGAAAAACACATTGATTAGTAGGAGACAGACATTTTTTCCCGAAGAGGAGGGTTGGGAAAGTCTGTCTCTCAGTGAGGGAGGAGAGGGTTTGTCTGAGCTTGAAAGACTGAGGGGACCTATAAATGGTATTTCAAGAAGTTGAGCAGAACAAGATAGTAAGATGCCCCACAGGGTCTAGGAACATCCAATTGTCCGGTTTGCTGGGAAACACGTGAGGAGGGAATAGAAAAGAGTGGGACGTAAACTGGGAAAGGCAGACTGGAGTCCCACTCCACAGGGCTTTACTATGAAATCCCGGCTGGACGTGTTATTCTGTGTGTGTGCGTGTGTGTGCGTGGCGGTAGCGGTGTAGGGATCGAAGGATGCCGGGATCTTTGGAAAGAGAAGGGACCTGCTGGACTTCAGTTCAGAGTGTCCGTGAGTTCACATTTGGATACACCCTTCCTGCTTCAAACTCATCAACAACAGAAAAATATTCAGTGAGAGAAAAACGACACAGCTAGGCTCAAACACAATACCAATATCTCTGTCGGCAACAGGACAGAAATGCAGGGCAGTGGCCAAGGCTGAAAACGGTAGCTGGAGTCCAGCTTCTGGAGGGTGGTGAGGGCTGAAGTGCTGTGGTCAGGCCCAGAGATCAGGGTGTGGCATGGGGCCAGGTGAGGGACTCCAAAAAAGAGAGACAGAGAAAGAAGAGAAACTAACTATTCCTGCTTTACTGCCTGAGCGGCGTATTCTGGAAAGCTGTGGGACTAGGAAAGGTAGCGGGGAAAACCCATCCCTGGATGAACTGAGGCAGCTCATCTCCTGTCTCTGTGCCTGGATCTGACCCGCCTTCAGTGTTGCCACAGTACAGAGGCCCGATCACCGTTGTAAAACCTGGCTCCAAACTCGGGCTCTTGAAGCTCTAGATGGAAGGAAATGGGGAAATGCCGAGTAAAGACCAGCACAAAGTGGGCTAGAGACCAAGAGCCAGAGAAGAGAAAGAGGCAGAAACAATAACCACCAAAACTCTCACTCGAGACCAGTCTGCAAATCATATCGTGAAAAACCAAGAAGACACATATCGCTAAGGATGAAGCCAACAGCAACAATGAAAACATCAATTCACTCCAGGAAGCACCGTTTCTGTGGAAGATCTGGATGAGAGTTTTAAAATTAGTTTGCATAGAGTGTTCAAGAGGTAAATAAAGGGATACTATTCATTAAAAAAATATGAAACCAACTGGCAAAAATTAAACACTAGTAGACACATGCAAAAAGTAATTTTTTAGAAATCTTTAAAATCAAAAATAATTATTCAAATAAAAATTAATTGATGGGATACTTGCTAGACTAGATATGGTTGAAGAGATAATGAAACGTTATTAATGCAAAAAAAACAGCACATTGAGACAATGGGGGGAAAAGGCATGAAAAAGAGAGACATAGGGACTTCCCTGGTGGCACAGTGGTTAAGAATCCGCCTGCCAATGCAGGGGACACGGATTCGATCCCTGGTCTGGGAAGATCCCACATGCTGCAGAGCAATTAAGCCCGTGTGCCACAACTACTGAGCCTGTGCTCTAGAGCCTGTGAGCCACAACTACTGAGCCCATGTGCCACAACTCCTGAAGCCCGCACGCTTACAGGCCGTGCTCCGCAACAAGAGAAACCACTGCAACGAGAAGCCCGCGTACCACGATGAAGAGTAGCCCCTGCACGCCGCAACTAGAGAAAGCCCGCGTGCGGCAACGAAGACCCAACACAACCAAGATAAATAAATAAATAAAATAAATAAGTTTTTTAAAAAAGAGAGAGAGACATAAAAGAGTAATAGGAGTTAACAGAGAGATTTACAAAGAAGTAACATATGAAAAGAGAATAATTTTCTTTCATCCAGTATCCTCTAGCTGGATACTGTACAGGTCGCTCCTCGGTATCTACAGGGGATTGGTTCCATGCGCCCCACCCTCCGCCACGGATACCAAAATCCACGGATGCTCAAGGCCTATAATTGGCCCTCCACATCCACAGGTCCAACCAGCTGTGTATCATGCAGTACTGTATGTATTTATGGAAACAAATTCACGTGTATATAGACCCACGTGGTTCAAGGGTCAACTGTACTTAGACATCTTGGGGTGTAAGCGTAAGATGTCAGCAATAAAGAGAAAACCTTAAAAGTTCCCAGGGAGAAAAGGCAGCAGACCTCCAATAGCCTTCTCAAGTGTTGAGAGATCTTGTCAACCTAAAGTTTTATATCCAACTAAACTATTCAAATGAGGCAAAATTTGAAACATTTTCATGCCTACAAAGACTAGGATGGTTTACCAGTAAACAGATTGAACTCATTTCTTAAAATACAGATTATAAACACTTGCTCGCCATATGGCCCTGCAAATACATTCTTGGGCATTTATCCTAGAGAAATGAAAACTCAAGTTTACACAAATACCTGTATAGGATGCTTATAGCGGCTTTATCTGTAATAGCCTTAAACTGGGAACAACCCAAATGTCCTTCAACAGATGAAGAGTGGAATGAACTGTAGTCCATCTACATCGTGGGCTACTACACGGCCACAAAAACAGCAAACTATTGGTACACTCACGAATGGATCTCAAGGGAGTACTGCTGAGTGAAAACAGCCAGCTCCAAATGGTTATAAACTGTATAATTATATTTCTATAACATTCCTGAAATATCAGAATTACAGAGATGAGGAACAGAGGAGTAATTACCAGGAATTAAGAATGGGGGAAGGGGTGGGTGTGGGTACAAAAGGATAGCACCAAAAAGCCTTGTGGTGATGGAAAGGTCCTGTATCACGATTGTGCCAGCGGTTATACCAATCTACACATGTGATACAATTGCAGGGACCACACACAGACGGGTGTTTAGCTGGTGGAATAAGCAAACTGAATAACTGAATAAGCTCTACTTGGTCTGCACCAATGTCATTTCCTGGTTTCTACACTGAGTGTAGTTATGCAAGATACTGGCATTGGGTAAAGCAGATGTGGGGTATGTGGAATGCAACATCCCGTAAATCTATAATGTTCTCAAAATTAAATTTCAAAAGAGATGACAGACTGGATGGAAACAAAACATCAAAGTCTTGCAACACGCTGCTTCCAAGTTAGCCACCTAAAACCCAGAAACACAAGAAATCCTACCGAATCAACGGAACAGTCGACAGTAAAGAGATGGGGAAAAATATGTCAAGATTAATTTGTAAAAGCTAATAAAACACTCAATATCAGACAAAGCTGATTTTAAGACGAAAGCATTAAAAAAACGAGGAACATTATAGTAATATAAGAAATAACCCACCAAGAAGATACAACAAAGGTAACAAGAATAATATAAACAAATAGAACTTGGCACCTAACGGACACTGTATTTTTTTTAGTACATGTGCCACATTTAGATAAATTAACTCATATCAAATTATAAAGGACGTCCTAACGTATTTCAGTGAATCAACAACAACATGCATAACCTCATCACGCAATCAGTTAGAATCCAAAAATGAAAAGCTAGTCAAAATGTACCCCTTTCTTTGGAAATTTCAAAACCCACTATTAAATAAATCACGGATTAAAAAAAACAGATCAGAATGGAGATCACGAAACACTTATAGCTCATAGGATTGTCCAGGTTGTGCACCACCCTAAGGGACACACTGACATAGACAATGGTGAGAACTGCGCCCCCTAGAGGTCGGCAGAGTCACCGCTGAGGCAGGTCTGCATGTCCCAGAAAAGCTTGCCCCATCAGACCTGCTGCAGATTCAGCTATGGCCACGTCAAGCAGCAACTTTCTAACACTGAGTGCACTCATGCAGAATAACTGAAAGGCACGGCTGAAAACAGATTCACAGAATATTCAACTCAAGAAGCTAGAATGAGAAGAACAAAACTGAAACCCCACGTGGCAGTCCTGAGTCCCAGTAAAGAAAAGAAGACAAAATAAAAGAAAAACTAGATCCCTACCTCATACTATACGCAAAAATTAATTCTGGGTGTATTCAAAGATCTAAATGTGAAAATCAAGGTCTTAATATATTTGGAAAAAAGCTAAAGGAGAAGGAATTTTATGACCTCAAAGGTAGGGAAGGATTTCTTAAAAGAAGCTATAAAAAGCAAAAACCTTGTAGGAAAATATGAATGAATGTGGCTACTTCTGTGAAAGAAAAGATACATTAAAAGAGTGAAAGGAAAAGCCAAACTTATCTATGTATCTATGTATTTGTGTATATATCTATATCTATATCTACATCTATATCTAAGAGTGCCCTTCAAATCAGTAAGGAAAGGCATACATCCCAATAGGCAAAGGACACGAACAGGTACCTTCAGAGAGACATGTAAAAAGATTCCTAATCTCACTTGTAATCAGAACGACAGAAATTCAATCATAGTGTTGATGACGTGGAGAAATGGGAACTCTCAGTTTCTGTGGCTGGGAATGCAATTTGGTCCAGACATTCTGAGGAACAATGTGGCAGTTTCTAGAACTGAAAAGGATTCCCAGCCATATACGTCCAGGAAGACATGTAGAAAACTGTTCCGTTAGCGTGGTTTGTAAGAAATGTCCACCACCTGGAGAATGAATCAATAGATTGCGGTACATTAAATAACGAAATCTATGGCCCAGTGAGAATGATGATCCAGGCTCTGGATTTATTAAGGACTCCTGATCTGCAAGAATCAAAATAGGAATCTGGGAAACAACATGGAGTGAAAAGGGAAAATGAAGATGTTTCTTCATCCTGAAAGCCTCGATTCTTTTGAAAGATAAGTTTCTGCAGCTACCCCTTTGAGTGAGGAAGTTTCTTGAAGTTATAAATAGAAACGATACTGTTACAGTATTCATGCCACCAATCGTTTTTGATATGGGCTCTTCTGGACAAATGCCAGAACATGTGGCTATCCAATCTGCCCTGTAATTTCTTGCGGCAAGCAATAACGACAACTTTTTTTTTAATTTTAAAAGAGACGGATAATTACTAAAACTCTATCCTGACTATGAGTATGAGGAATGTACTAAAGATTTTTATGATGAAGACTTTAATTTCGGTTCTTCTTAAAATACTTTAAAACCTGCACACATTCGTCTTTTCATCTCTATTTCCTACTCTCCCACGCTACTCAGCTCAGTCCTTTGATTCTGAAGCTAGCCATGGTAGGAAAGGGAGAATCTGTTAATGACCCAGGCTCAGAATAGCTGATAAATTATAAGATTCTGTTTACCTTAAAGATTTGGAGGATAAGGATTTGGACACCAGATGCTTCTTCACATTAGAAAGAAAAGTCTGCGTAGAATCAGCAAGTCAGCATGTACCCTAAGTGCCCTGAAATTTCAGCAGTGCTTCTGACTTTGCATTGAGAAAACTCGCCATCCCATTCCTAAAACTGGTCAGCAGAAAGCAGCCCTGGGTGAAACCTCACGTGGCAGTCTTGAGCGGGTTGTTGGGGAGAGGGCTTGCTAGCCATGAAGATGGTAGGGCGGGTACTCCACCCTTTTTGTCGCAAGAAAGATGTGGAAGGATCAGATATCCTCCAGATTCCCGACCGGTCTATTTAGACGGGGTTATCACTATCCTAAATGACATTGGTATAGTGCCTGACGGTTTCCACACTGAATCACTGAGCACACTCGCGAAGTGAGTATTTTTTCTAACATGAAGTATATTTTCCAGGCATGGTGCTAAGTGCTAGAAAGCAGAAGGAAAAGAGGCCTGGCGTTCTGTGCGCGGCATACAACACAATGACAACATACTGTGGTAGGTGGAGATTTCTGAGAGAAGCAACAGGAATTCAGAGGAAGAAGTGTGGATCTGTCCGTGAAGTGAGAGAAAGAAGACTTGGCAGAGAAGGTGATTTTGACCCGAGATGTGAAGGGTGACCCCCACACAAATACCCGACACCCCCTGATGTCCGTGTTTTACAGTCGAGGGAGCAGAAGCTCCAGGGGGACTCACATCGTGAGGGATGCTGCAGCCATCAGCTGGGGCTCCCCCCCCACCCCTGCCCCAACCCATCCTGCTTCCAGGTGGGAGAACCCAGGACTCTGAACCAAAAATATTTTAAAACATGCGCAAGTTCATGTTTTCATTTTTCCCACTCCACTGAGTTTCTTGAGTTCGAAGCCAGCAATACTCGGGGTGGGGGTGGGGATCTGATAATATTAGAATCACTATTAGTAATTGTTATTAATAAAGCATCCTATTATTTTAAAATATGGTCATTAAAGAACAAAGTTAATTTCTCTCAAAGGTTTTAGTTCTCAAATTTCAACACTTCCCTTGGAAGGAATAAGTTACCCAGGATTTTCATTCCAAAAGAAATAGCTTTCTTTCTCAAAGTGACATCTTCCATTTTGTATACTGGAAGCTGTGATTTCTATTTAGCCATTAGAATTAGAGATTAAGTGTTAATAAGTTTGAAAGAAGAATTTACAACCTTTTTAGGTAAAGTTAACTACAGAACACTGATAATTCTAGAAAATGGGAGGGAAACATTGAAGAATTTCCTGGGGAAAACATTCTCCAGGGAGCAGGTGGCAACCCAGCTATTCCACATTGCTACAATGTCATCATTATCGGGGCCCCAGCAGCCTACAAAGGGGACCGGCTGTTTACTGTGTGACTTTGGTCTGATTTGGGATGTACGGTAGATGAACTAAAAGGAACTGGCTTCAGCTCGCTTCCTCTGACATATTTCAAAATATCAAAGGTGATAATGGTACCTTGGGTTAGCAGATCAAAGATTTCAAACTATGTCTCGGTGCTGAATTAAGAGCAGTTTCCGCTGTCACAGGGAAGATCTTTTTCACAGAATCTGTACACCAGAGGTTATATTCAGGGAAGAGGAATTTCCCAATAAGGGGCCTTCACTTATATGACTTTTGCTGAATGTCAATAGAGAGGCTTTGGATAATAATTATTGGTACCATGGGCCAGGTGCTGTGCTAAGTTCATAATAATGACTGCATTTAACCCTCACAATAGTGCTTTTAGGGAGAACGTTACTATTTCAATTTTACCGATGGGGAAACAGGAGAGCTAAGGTGCCTAGGCATCTGGATTCAAGCCTGCAGCCTTTCCCACCTTGGTACTAATAAACTGGTTATGAACGCCTCCCCCTTCCCCTCTTCCAACGTCAGAACCCAAATCCTAAGACTTCCTTCCCAGTGGGTGTAGATGGATAACAACAGGTCTGGGATTAGAAAACCTAGCTGGGGTCATAGGCTCTCAGAATCTGAGCTGTGTGGCCTTGGGTACGTCAGCCACAGTCTCTGAACCTAGCCACGTTCTAAAATGACTCTAACCTGTTATGTTATATGTAAATAGTACTTTCTAAATAAAAAAGTTCTACACGGTAGTAGCAAGCACTGGAGGGAAGAGGGAGGGGGAGTTGTTTAATGAGGCGGTCCCCAACCTTTCTGGCACCAGGGGCGGGTTTCGTGGAAGACAATTTTTCCACGGATGCGGCGGGGTAGGTAGTTGGTGGTTCAGGCGGTAACGTGAGCGATGGGAAGGGCAGGTCAATCTTCACTCGCTCGCGGCCGCTCACCTCCTGCTGTGTGTGTGGCCCGGTTCCTAACAGGTTTGGTCCTCAGCCCAGGGGTTGGGGACCCCTGGTTCAATGGGAACAGAGTTTCAATTTAGGAAATGAAAGATATTCTAGAGACGGATGGCGATGATGGTTACAAAACAACGCGAATGTACTTAATGCCGCTGAACCGAACACTCAAAAATGGTTCAAATGGTAGGTTTCATGTTACGTCTATTTTACCACAATTTTAAAAAAATTTAAAATGAGGAAAAAAAATCTGTACCTTAAAAAAAATCCTGCAGAGATGATAGTGATACTAATATAATCACTATTTTCTCTTAGGACAAAGAGTAGAGAGAAAGGGTTATTTCAGGTGTGCTATCGGTGCTTATATATTACGGAGACAGGACAAAACTACAGACACCTTGAATGTGCTCATTCCCCTCTAGGGACTAGGCAGAACTGTCCAATTTGAGGTCAGTGTTGCCACTCTGGCCACACTCCTGCCTTTATGGATGGCTCCCCCACCCCCCACCCCACGGCCCCCGACCCCGGGGCAAAGCTGGGGGAATCTAAGTGTGATGAATGTGCCGGGTGCCTTCTTCCAAAGCCGGGACACCCAGGACCTGGCATGCGCTGCAGAGCCCCCCAGAATGTAATAAAAGGCAACGAGCATTCCTTGCTTTCCTGAGAAATTACTTGTATGCAACACAATGATGACATTTTTGGATTTAGTGAAGGAATTTGGCCAAGAAATATCTTGATCTAATTTTGAAATAATGCAACAGCGGTAATTCAGTCAGTATTGAAATCCACGTCTGTGCTCTTTTCCTGTGTGTGGAGTCCAAAACTTTCAGCTCAGACCTTGACCCTGTGGGACTACGCACGAGTCACTTGACCTCTGTTCAGCTCAATTTCCTCATCCAGGAGGGAGAAGTGGTTGGACTTGGCCACAGTGCGGGTTCTTTTCAGGGATCGGGCCGAAGTTTCTGTGAAAAGTCCAGGTAGCTCAGGGTGTGGGGTGTGTGGGAGCAGTCCCGGAGGGGGCCCCCCAGCCGGCTTCCCAATTCCTCCTGCCTCTGATGGAGGTCAGATTCGGGCCATGGGAAGGTTGAGAAAGGCCTTTTCATTGACAAGACAGGACTGGTGAGACGGGCATGTGTGTGGCATATGCAGTGATTCAGAGGGAGGGAGAAAAAGGGAAGGAAGGAGGGAAGGAAGGAGGGAGGGAGGAAGGGAAGGAAGGAAGGAAGGGAGGGAGGGAAGGAAGGAAGGAAGGAAGGAAGGAAGGAAGGAAGGAGGGAAGGAAGGAGGGAAGGAAGGAGGGAAGGGGGTGGCTGGGCAGCCACGACCGGTGCATCAGGCAGTGCAGTCCTGCATGTGCCTTTTCTGGAAGGGTGTCTGCAGTGTCCAGGTGAAGTTCTGTACCACGTGGGGCGATTCCTTGTCTTTGGAAAGACTGCGCTGCCCGCTCAGATACCACCGAATGCAATGGTTTTGCATATAGTAGGCACTCAGTATGTTTTGTCATTGAATGCTTCAAAGCAATGAAAGGCCTTCATCTTTTATATTTGCTCTTGGTTCCTGGCTTGAATTGGTCTGTCTTAACCAAATATTACCCAGAACTCAAGACTGGATTTTATCAGTCAACTAGAAAGAAGGCATACGAATGACTTGGCTGTGAGTCACGGATTGGCTCCATTCTAGAATGACCCTGAGGCCTGGGGGGTCCGGAGCTAACTCGTATGCAGGACCTGAACTGACCACGTTAACCAGCTAACCTCTTCTGAGTCAAGGCTAGGACAGCCGCTTTATGTTATTATTTTTTCTTTTTTCTTTTTGCGGTACGCGGGCCTCTCACTGCTGTGGCCTCTCCCATTGCGGAGCACAGGCTCCGGACGCGCAGGCCCAGCGGCCATGGCTCACAGGCCCAGCTGCCCCGTGGCACGTGGGATCTTCCCGGACCGGGGCACGAACCCGCGTCCCCTGCATCGGCAGGTGGACTCTCAACCACTGCGCCACCAGGGAAGCCCCCGCTTTACTTTTTACTTTTTGCTTTTGGCCGCGTGGCATGTGGGATCTTAGTTCCCTGACCAGGGATTGAACCCGCGCCCCCTGCATCGGAAGGGCAGAGCCTTAACCACTGGACCACTAGAGAAGTCCCTAAGACAGCCACTTTATTCTGGGATTTTAACAGAGCAGCTGGCAGTACTGAGGCAGGAAAAACATCAGGTAGTACATTCAGCATTCTCATTCACTCTCCTCGTAGGTTATTCCCAGTTTTCTAGGCCAATACAGCTCTGAAAAATCATCTCACTAAATAGCAGTAGTTAGCAAAATGACAATATTAGTATGAACAACTGAAAAATAATAAATATCTTCAGGTATAAGCTATTCAGAAATATGCCTAAATAAACGCTATTTGGGCAATTATATTCTTGTGGCAGCAGATAACAAATGATAATCACTTCTTCCATGGCTGTAAATACGTATTGATTCACTTCAAACTTAGAACTCCAAAATGAATGATATCTGGTCATTGCTAAACTGCTTTGCTCACTGAAAGAAAAAAAAAATCCACACAACACCTATTACACTGCATTTAATTAAGACAAGCATTAACTTTATGTACCATTATTTGCTTCTGTGAAATCTCTATGGTGTAAATATTGAACGGGTATCCCTTGAATGCTAATCAATCCTTTCTGAATTTCAAATGATTACATAAATTTTAGGAAATGCTTATCTGCCAGCATTACCCTCTGCTACATATATATCAGCCAGGCATTAATATGGAGATCAGTGTGGTTATTTGACAAGTGTCTAGTGAGTGGTTTTCTAAATTAGAGTATCATATACGGAAAGGGAAAAACCGAGACTGAATGCTAATTCTAAGAAGAACCCAGGGAGCTCTCTTTCGCTTATCTGTTTCATGAGGAACAATTTAACCAATGCACTTGGGTAAAGATGTGAGGGGAATGTATCCATCACTAGACTTTGCAGGCCAGTTGGTGACAGCGTGTGTGCGTGTGTGCGTGCACGTGTGAGGGTTTGCACGGTGAAGTATAGAAAGGCTACAATAAAGCAAATCTTGTGACCAGCCTCAGGAAGGACAATGACCGCATCACGGGAAGGTTGGTTTTTGCTGTTTTCATCTTTTATGCAGATTACTTTGTAAGCAGAGTTTTATGACACGCGGACGGTTGTGCTTGTTTCAGAATTGAATTAATTCAGATATACGTGGTGATGCACAAATACAAATGTTTGCTAGTGTTCCAGCCTCAGAAGCTTTTCCAGCGCTTCTGGAGGGAGGCTGTGAGCTGAGGATGGGAATGGGCCCTCAAACGCGTCCTGGCTTGGCCGTGGGTTTGCTCCACAGCGGTCCATACACTTTTCTGATTGACAAAGTGATCAGTTCATTCTGCTTTAGACACTGCAAACACAGTGTTTAATCACTGTGATCAAATCTGTCTGTTGGATTTGGAAACCTCTTTCATGAACTGGATTTAACGTTGCAAAAAAGCAAAGGGGCATTCCAGTTTCCCTTTGCTCCTGTTTTCTTAGATTTGTGTTTTCTTCCCCCCACTGCCCCCGTCCACCACCCCTTCCAACTCAACAGGGGCACACAGTTCGATGGCAAAAAAACCCTCAGACCCAGCAAGTTGCTGGACCTCTTCTGGAGAGGTGGGCAAAACCAGCAGCCTCTTCCGTAACCCCTGGCACTCCCTTCTCCAAAAGCGCTAGTGGCTATTTCCAGGCTAGTCTAGAAGTGCCGGGGGACGGAGCACGGTGTCTCTACTGCGTCCACGTGTGCGCCCATGCCAGGGATGCCCAGCTAGGGGAGGGCGGCTGGGGGAGGGCGGGACGCCCGGGCACAGCCAGGGCAGAACAACCAGACCACCCCACAACTCGCCAATCGTCAGGGGAGACTGAGAAAATTGCTTCCTCCCCCCAGGAGGCGGGGACTTACACTGATGCTGTGCTGACCTCTGGACTGGGATTGGCAATTGGAATGCAGTTTAGCAAAGAGGTTACACCCTCCTCTGCCGCCCTCCTCAGGGCTGCAAACACCCAGGGGCAAGGGAGGAAGCGGGTGTGCAAGGTGGGTGAAGTCTTCTCTTATTATAGGGGAGCACGCGCCATCTGTGCTGGTAGCTTCAAGGTGGCCTTTCTCATCCACAAGCAAAAGAACCGAGTCCTCCCTTAAGGGGGCCAGGATTGAACTGCTATGGTCTCCAGGCCGGTAACACAGGAGCCTTTTGTGTGCGTACTTAAGGACGGAATGTTTGCTATTCCTGCAAGTCCTGTGGCCTCTGGTTAATGAGATGTGAGGGCAATAGCTGCTCTGCAATTCTTGGCCCGTTAGAAAGCCTTCATGTTTCAACTGAAATCTACAAATATAAATAATCTGGTCCTGACAGTGATGAGAGTTCCCTTATGTGACAGAAGTTCTAAGCTCTGCACAGAGGCCCTGACTACATGTGGGTCACCTCCCTACTGGCATTTTGCTTGGCCTTCTGCTCTGTGGGGAGCTCTTTCAGTGCGTCTTGGCCACGTTCTGACCTTGAAAGCCAGGAGGAGAAATGACATATGTAGGAAAAGAAAACAAAGATAGATCTTTATTTAAAGGCCCAAGCAGAAGAATTACTGGACAAAATTCAAACAAGAAAAAAATACCTATCCTATCAAAAACTAAGCCCTTTGGAAAACTAATGACTGAAAATACATTTCCTTAACCCAAAAGACTACGAACTTAACATCCACATTCTCCAGCTAGAAAACACGGTGCACTTTTATTTACTACTAACAATGTCAACATCATATTGCAAGAGTCAGGGTGGACCCTTTAGCAAAGCGGAAAGTTGTACCTGAAGATAGAATTTACTAATTCTTCCCCTCCCCACCAAGGAGCTGCATGCCCTGAACCTCCCAGACACCTATGGTTCCTCTTTTTCTATTTCAGGGTTTCTAATGCCGAAGACCACCAAAAGGGGAAGCAGACAATGACCGTGAAGTTATTTACTTTGGCTAATTTTCTCCTTTGAACATCAGAGTTCAAATAGATAGAAAGTAGACATACAAGTAATGAAGGCTTATGGTCATGCCGCTTTCCTAATGCATAGTGAGTGGTCCAAAGAAAACGACGAACCTAAGAGGCAACAACAAAATCACAAGGAGGGATTCTCCGAGAGGGAGGTACCAAGGCTCTAAGGCAAACGCTTTCAACAAGCTTGCTGAAATCCTGAACCCAGAGTTCATACAGACATACAAACACACACATGCAAACAACTCACATTTAGAAACCAAGGGAAGTAAAAAGCTTCACAATTATTTAGTATATTCAGTAAAAATTGGAAATTCATGTAAAGCAGTTCCCTGCTTTTACCCAGGAGAGGCTGGTTTTCTTTTTGGTCCATATTCCTCAGATGATGGTCCCAATTCCCTACATCATTCTGTCTGTAGAGATGGTGCCTTAGGATGTAGGGAGCTTTTTAAAAATATTGATTGATGAGCTCATATGTCCCTGAAGAGGACAGTGTGCTGTAGCAGAGAAAACACGGACTGGAATTTGGGGTTGTTAGTTCCAGACCTGGCTCTGAGCCTAAAATGTTGGGGGTAAATCACCTAGTTTTTTTATTTCAAATGCAAGATAGAAGGGAGAGAGTAAATGATTTACCCGCTTGAAGTATTTTATTATTAACACTACAGAAGAAAAGCCTTCCTGTTCCCTCCTTCTGCAGCTCATTTTGATATCTGACCTGCTTAGTGTCACAATTCCAACAGAATCTAAATACCGATCATCGGTCCTTAATTCCATTAATTATTTTATTCCCAAAGGGGAAGATTCTGTTTAGTCTCTACTTTCCTTATAAGAATTCCCTTCACAATGTGAACACATATCCTTATTTTCTAAAATTAAAAGATGTCAAATTGTCTAATACGTTTTATAGCATCTATTTTCTAGTCTCCCTTTCTTCAAATTTTGTGCATTTTTTTAAACTAATTTTTCCAGTTCCCATTACTTTTTTTTTTTAACCTAGAAGTTGGAAGGAAAAGCTTTCTTTCACTTATGAATGCAATAAATACTTCTTAAAAACCTACTATGTGTCAGAGGGTAGGCCAGGAGCAGAATGCAAACTGGTAATAGAAATAATGTAATTTTGCAACATGGATGGACCTAGAGATTATCCTACTAAGTGAAGTTAAATCAGACAGAGAAAGACAAATATCATATGATATCACTTATATGTGGAATCTAAAAAAAAATGATACAAATGAACTTACTTAAAAAACAGAAAAAGACTCACGGACAGAGAAAACAAACTTATGGCTACCAACGGGGAAAGGGGTGGGGAGGGATAAATTAGGAGTTTGGGATTAACATATAAGCACTACTATATATAAAATAGGTAACCAGGAAGGACCTACTGTATAGCACAGGGAACTATACTCAATATCTTATAATAACCTATAATGGACAAAAATCTAAAAAAGAATACATACACACACACACACACACACACACACACACGAAACTGAATCACTTTGCTGTATACCTGAAACACTGTCAACCAACTATACTTCAATTAAAAAAAAAAGAAAACAGCTGTTAGAGAGTTCTTTGGAAAAACTAGTCTCCGAAACTAACCTGCACTTGGATAGGACTTTGCAGTTTAACCACTTCCCATTACAGATCACAGCTACTTTGGTAAAGGCTTTGCTTTGAGTTTAAAAGTAAGTAAATCTAACCGAATCACTCCGCTGTACACCTGAAACTAACACAACCCTGGAAATCAACTAACTATGTTCCAATATAAAATAAACATTAAATAAAGTATCTGCTTAAAAAAAACACTAAGGGCTTCCCTGGTGGCGCAGTGGTTGAGAGTCCGCCTGCTGATGCAGGGGACGCGGGTTTGCGCCCCGGTCCGGGAAGATCCCACATGCCGCGGAGCGGCTGGGCCCGTGAGCCATGGCCGCTGAGCCTGCGCGTCTGGAGCCTGTGCTCCGCAACGGGAGAGGCCACAGCAGTGAGAGGCCCGCGTACCGCAAAAAAAAAAAAAAAAAAACTAAGTAACTCTACTGATGCATCTATTTTATCAGCAACATTTCCTAAGCCCCTCCGGTGTACTGAGCAATGTGCTAGAAATCTGGGATGTAGAGAAACATCAAGGACAATTTCTAACCCCAATCTCCTTTTTACGCTGGGGAAATCCTCTCAAAGAGAATAAACAATCTCTTTAACTCAGCTGAGTATGAAAAAGAGCTTTCAGAAATACTGGCTGACCAGAGAAGAGAATAACTCACCACGAGTCAAGGCCACTCATCAGGGGAAACAGGATGCAATAGGCCTCTACTTTCTCCTGCCACCTGAGATCGAACAAGAGTCCGGCAGCGGCTAGCCACGGAGCCTCAAGGCTGAGAAAATCCCAAGCCGGAGTAACCTCTTAGCTGGCACATTCTGGTCACTTGCTGCCCTGAGCACTTAGGCCACATGCGTATTCCTGATGGGCTTGACCATGGAATGACATCATTCAGGAAGCTGCAGTTAAAGACCAGGTGACTGCTTCCCAGCTCTGCATTTGTTTTCAGGAGATACAGTGAATGGGAATTCTACTGGTCTTTGGAATGCATGCGATATTGACAGTATTTGGGGATCACCCACACACCTCTTCCTCTATGAGATTTATTTCTGCCCTGGTTGGTGACAGCATATTTCATCAGTCACTTTGATTCCTTTTTAAAAGGTGGGAGTACAAACCAATAAATAAACAAAAATTTTATTTTGGCCTCTCTTGGGTCGTCAATATTAACTGGCCAACTTAGAATTATCTCCATGGATGCAAATTACCTCACAGTTAGGTGAGAAAAAGGGTCAGGGGGAGGGGGGAGTAATAGGATTTTAAGAAAACATTCCAACCAACGAAGACTGGGCCTCCAGAGTCTGCTATATCACTCACAGAGGAATATCCTGGGAGATGGGCATTTTTCACTTTTTTCCCTTTTTTTTCAACCAGCTTACCCAATTGATGTCTGCTCACGGGTACTATTTGAGGAGAAAAAAATCAGGCAGCAGAGTGGAAGAATTTTGGTCAACCGTACTTTTTACTTTAGTCCTGTCATTAAGCTTTTCATGAAATCAGGACCCAGCTTCAGTGAAGGATGAATTTTGGAAGGAAGGTGGTTGGACCTCAACTAATCAGCTGCCGTTCCTATAGAGTTTCCTATTCTGGTTGAAGCACCCAGGACCCCGAGACGCATCCCAGCTGTTTCCTCCGAACCCCATCACATCCCATGGTCTGCACCCTGTAACGTGTCCACACCCCATCTCACTCCTGTCTCCAAGGGCGTTAAAGCCACTTGGAACACAGTTTCTAGTCCCTTTCCCACACGACTACCAGGAAGGCAAATCAACTTCAGCGACGCACTTCATCCCCCTTTAAAGAATCCTGCCGTCTGGCTAGATTTTTTGCAGGATGAAGACCGTGGTACCCAGTTTTGGTCACAGCCGTATCTCGGTGGCTGTTCACAGGAAGTGCTCAGTAACTGCGGAGTGTCTCTCACCTGCCTCTCCAGCACATCTGCCGTTTCCCTCAAGCCATACTGGTCTCCCAAGAGTCCCGAGACCTTGAACTCATCTTGACCTCTTGCCTCCGTGCTTTTGCCCCAGGCATCCATGAGGCTTAGGAGACTGTACCTGCACGCACTCACACCTACTGTCTCACCACGTCCATCAGGAAACCCTGCTTCACCTTTCGCCAAGAGCACACAGTCTCTCCCCACACAGCCCCTGGCCTTGGATCAGTCCACAGAAGCCTCGTTTTCCTCCAGGATCCCAGAGGCTCAAGGCTGGGCTGGGATCAGAACACAGCAGGTTTCAGACTCAGGGGCACAGGCTCAGCTCTCGAGGGAGGTCCTGGTATGATTTCACTCCCATCACAGGTAAAACAGGCTTTTGGAGGCTGGCCTGGGTACCCAAAGGTTAATTATCCACATCCCTCAATGAAGTTCTTGTCCCCCAAAGATTGATTATTCATTGTTTCTATGGGGGAGAAAAGCTTTCCATTCACAAATTGGAAACTACCTGAACTTTACTGCCAGTTACTTTATTCTTGCTTCTTTAAAAATAAACTCTTTGGGCTTCCCTGGTGGCGAAGTGGTTGAGAGTCCGCCTGCCGATGCAGGGGACACGGGTTCGTGCCCCGGTCCGGGAAGATACCACATGCCGCGGAGCGGCTGGGCCCGTGAGCCATGGCCGCTGGGCCTGCGCGTCCTGAGCCTGTGCTCCGCAACGGGAGAGGCCGCAACAGTGAGAGGCCCGCGTACCGCGAAAAAATAATAATAAAAAATAAACTCTTGGCCAAACCTGATTTACCTCTGATCGATCGGAAAGCCATGCTGTCCTTTCCTCCTTAAACAACAAACAGACATAGTTTTAAGGGACATTCAACTAGTTATTCCCTGGTGCCCAGGATCCTGAAACAGTTAACACCCTTATTAACCAGAGAGTTCTGTGTGGTTGAGGTTCTGGTAAACACACGACCCAACTGTTCAGGAAGATGATCTGTGAGGTTCGAGTGCTCAGAGCACTTCAGGAACACCCCAACCCCATCCTGACTACCCATCCCTAGTGTTTGGCAGAGATATAGTAATTTTGAAAAATAATGAAGGAACGATAAAAGGGATGAAAGCTAAACACGGCTGATGGTTAATCTCTACATCTTCCAATGTCACGCAGTTCTTCAACTAATTTAAAATACCACTGAAGTGAGATGAATCTCTTTAAATATTTTATCAACAAGACGCTGTAAGATTTCTTACACACACATTACCACACTTTTCATTTAATTACCGATCAAACGTACGAGTTGAAAAGACGAAGATCTTGCCATAAACCAGAATCATTTGTGAGATGACAGCAAGCAGGCCTATGCTATCTTCCTCTTGATTTTTTAAAAAACTGTTCTTGAGTAAAACACGTAGACTTAGTTAAATAGAACTTTCCTATTTCTTGTGGTTAACACAGAAACCATACAGGACCCAGTGCTGGCATGGTAAACCTTTGAACACTACATCTATGAAATTCTGTTGTCTTTTTAAATTTTCAGTAACATTTCTTTTTGCTATATTTATCACATTTTCCAAAATATGAAAATGTTCCTTTCCTTTTAAATGTTGACTACATGTGAAAAATTAACTCTGGTTCTATAACTTCAAACTATCCCTTTATTAGCAACAGTTGTGCAGTGCTGTCAAGAGGCATTTTAAAACGAAAGTACCAAATTTGGAGTGTAGACACATCTGTTTTACTTTGCAGTATGTTTTATTGTTTTATTTCTAAGGATATGAATTCACAACTATCTTATAACTGAAGACTAAAGAAAAAACATATGTTGGTAAATCTGATTTCTGCATTTTTTTCATTCAAGGGGAGTTGCCCCCCTCAGCTGTCTGCCAATAAGTAATAAACGGACTTGGCAAAAAGTTTATTTAAGTTGGCTTTATTAAGCCAACAAAATACAGAAATCAAGTACGGGACAGGCAGAAAACTCTGTTCCTTTGAAGTCGCTAAAAATCCATCTCCTTAATCCTTTTTTTATTCCAAGCAGTGGTGATTTTTCTCAGCTGACTCACTGGGAGCCTTGATTTAGCTAATCTGTCTTGCTTAGTTATCTTTCTTCTCCAAAGCTTTCCTAAAGAAGCATCCTTTCCCCCTGACAACCGTCATCTTTTATGCTTGCATAGTGGTGCATCTGGTTATAAACATTCTCTAGTTAATCCTGATAGAGATTTAGGAAACAGGTTTTTAATGACCAACCATATTTTACAAGAACAAAAACAGCAGGAGCTTGCAAGCTGAAACAAAGGGTGCAGAGAAACGACCGACAGCAGAAAGGTGGCCAAAACGTGACACCTTGCGTCTTTCCTCACCCTCTGTCGTGGCGTCACCCACTCATTATACCCATCAGGGAAGAACACTCAGGACTCCAGTCACAACGCCTTCCCCGTACACCACACCACCCACTACAGGGCTACGACTCGGCCAGGAACACACACAGGAAAACATAACTGAGCTGGAAGATTTCACGATTAGAAAAGAAGGTCATTATCTTGCAAGAACAAAAACACGGATGGACCTCAAGACACTTGAAGGTCAGTATCATTTAGTCATTTTTATGAGGAAAGGATTCCTTACCTAAACTAAAGAGCACCAAGAATTTCAGACACACGAACTCTCGTTGGTCAAACTGTAGAGAACGAAGCTTTGCCACCAGCTCCTGTGCGTGGCTCATGAGGTTGTTGAGTGTGGCCCCCGCTTGTGAGGCTATGATGGAATAGTCCACCTGCAACACAGGATCAGTTTAGGGGGTTTTCAGAACCGGAAATTCTGTATTTATTTATTATTTACGTTAAAATGGATATATGTCTACACACATATATTAAAAATATGTATACATATATATTTCCCTTGAGACTTTTAAGCACTGTGGGTAAAATCAGGTTGCAGTATAGATTCATAACACAGGGGACTTTCCCCACGAAAACAGTTTGAGACACATTCTATTATTATAAACTGTATCATAACCATCCTGATCCATCTAATCATTTTGATAAGCCTTGTAGGAAGCAGGTCTTGACTGCCTCAATGGTACACGCAGATACCTTTATCTTTTTTCCTACTGCGAAGTGGCGTCATCACCTAAGATGAAAATTGTTAGCTCATGAGTACGTTTAGAGAAAAATATACTGTCCATAAGAAGTGAATCCAGGGTGGCATTCTATAGGCACATGAAGTTGATTAACGAGGCAAGTGAAGGCAGAGATATGTTTCTAATTTTATTAAGAGACTTCATTTTAAAGTAATCATTGCTCAAGACTGCATGCTTACGGAGGATGAGAGAATCACATTTAGATTACTCTTTGATTTGCTGTTTCCTCAAAAGCTACAAAGACTAGCTACTTGCCTATGATTGTCAATACATTTCTCTCTAATGACAGCAGTGATCTTATTGATGAGAAGAATAATGTCTTGATTCAGACAACAAAAAAGGTGTATTTCCCTCTTCATTGAAACAAACAAACCAAAAAAGGGGCTGCAATGCATCCGTCTCAGATTATTCACGGGGACACTGAAAGTTCAATTTACAATAATAAGTTAAAATGTAGGGGTGGCTATCAATGGCGGAACTGGCTCTGCAGCTGCAATTACAGCATAATGGGAAAGCCCAGTTGGTACCTGACGCTCCCATCCTTTTTTTTTTTTTTCCTTTTACTGGCGAGCTCTCAGGCAACCAGATACTCTTTTAGGTGCATTTAATATTTGCAGCGGCAGCAAATTTGTCTGGGAGGCAAGCCCTCATCTGCCACTCACCCGGAGCAGACTGTATTAAATTTTTATATTTATTGACATTTCATTACCATAATTGACTGCACTTGCTTCTCTAGGAGAAGGCACAGGGCTGCCTCCTAAGCAGGAGAATGAGTCCCTTGAGGAGAATTTGCAATTAAAAACAAGGAAGGATGGATTTTTTTGTGTGTGTGTGTAAATATGATGAGTTGAATTTTCAGCTTTAACTTGAGAATACGGAGTGTACAGAAACCTTTTTTTGAGAGTGAGAAAAATTATGAGTCAGTGGAAAGACGGCCCCCCCAGAGGTGTCAATCAGTTTATAGAGCATCAACTGCACGTGAAAAAGCTCCAGTCTGTACGTGTCCTGGGGAGGCCCCCGCATCACCACCGCACTGTCCTACTCGCCTGGTCCAGGTGCCCGCATCTCCCCACTAAATTCAAACATCAACTGTCCTAAGTGCGCCTGTGGTTTCTGTTGCAGATTGTGTGAAAGGAAGGGCCAGCACACAGGCAGCCTGAACCATGAGCCGGAAGCAGAGGATGTCACGGACCACGTGAGGGTCACCTGCCTGGCACTCCCAGGGATGTCCCAACCATCACTGTACCAGCTCTCTTACAGGAGAACTTTCTACTCCAAGGATGTTCTTCTTACTTAACAGGGGTGGCTGAGCTCTGAGTCCCTTAGAAACCGTACATGGTCTAACTACTCCACATGATAGTAATATAAATCCTATAGGGGCAACTGGGGTAGAATTGGGAATGGCAGACAGGGCCAGAGGTAGAGGAAACCTGGGACAAGACAGGAGAGGGTGTGGGCCAGTGAAGCCACTGACGAAGCAAGAGCCTTGGGTAGTCACAAGAAGGGTCCATCTTTCGTGCCCCCATCTCTCAGGGAGGCACTTGAGCTGGATACTAGTAAGGTGACACCCACTTCCATTGTTATCAAGAAATGAGAGTAGTTGGGACAACACTGCCAACTTAAGCTTGGAATCAATTGCTGAGAGCATCGTTGGTGTAGCTTAGAATGTACATAACACCTTTTTTTTTTTTTTTTTTTTTGGCTGCAGCGTGTGGCACGCGGGATCTCAGTTCCCGGACCAGGGATCAAACCTGCACCGCCTGTCGTGGAAGCGTGGAGTCCTAACCACTGGACCGCCAGGGAAGTCCATGTACGTAACACATTTTCATAAAAATCACTAGTGGATCCCTAAACCAGGAAGGTGTACTACTAAAATAAGCCAGAAATATGTTGGTATTAATTGATTTTTTATTATTAAGATGGGGTTCATTCAATTTTGCTATGTCTGTGGTTCTAACAGGTAGGCAGTAAGTTCAAATACTAGACCTTCACAGTTGCAAATGTAGTACATTGTAACTGAAAGGACTCGAAATAATTAACTTTTTAAAAAATATGGGTTAATTAAAATTTGCTATGTGTGTAACTTGAACAGGTATGAAATAAGTTCAACTATGAGAACTTCATACTTGGAAAATAACACGCTCTAATGGAAAGGGACTGAAATGGTTTCACAGGATTCTGTACTTAGTGAGAAGGACTTCAGGAAATCAATTGTGACGCCAACAACTTTATTGCTATACATTTATTTACACGCTAATTTGAAAGCCCAAACATGCTTATGAAATGGGGGCTCTGATGACATTTCTTTCAAGGATAATTTATCAAATTGCGTGGCTCTGAAGGAGGGGCAGTGATTTATTCCTGAAACAGCGCCCAGATCGGCAACTTCCTGACATTTTATTACAAACATAATTATATTTTCATTGTTGAATGCGGAGTTTGCCCTCATTTCAGGAGCAGCTGGCCTTGTCTTTTATGTACTTAGTAAAATTAATTTATCGCTCTCTTACGTGGAATCTTTGTGCCATTCAATTCAACAGAGATATTGAAGAAATACTATAAGCGGATATCCCCTTCGGATAAATTTCACTCATCATGAAGGTAGCAACAGTTGTAGCTAAATTGCTTTTAGTTCTAATAGCTGCAATTTTTGATGACTTGTATGTTGTAAGATGCCTGTCTTTTTAATACGATACACAATAATAGAAGGTAATGAATAAGGTGCCGGTAGTCCTTTCCCTTAGGAAAATCTTACAGCAGCTGTTAATTAGCTACAATATGCAAATACTGAGATGTGATGGCGCACCAACATCCTCCCCTGTTGTTTTATATGTACAGCCACATGTTTTGTGTGCGTGTATTTTTAAAATACTGGATAGAAACGAATTCTCGTCATAGTGATAAAATGCTCAATATTTGGAATTGATTTGGCAGTGCTTAACGTCACTGATAATCATGACTTCCTTTTGGCTCAACGAGGTTATTCAATGTACACTTACAGAAGCCAGACTGAAAGACAGAACTAACAGAGCTAACTTAAGGGTTAAGTAAGAAATTCCGTGGTGTTGGCAAAACGCAAAGTCAAAATAATTGATAGTAAGGACCAGAAATGCCATCTACTCCTTGACTGTTCTTGGTTTGGAAAACCAGAGAAAGAAATGCACTTTCTCTACTTTTTACATGGTAATTACCTTTTACCCAGGGGCAGCACTTAAGGCAAAATGAAACACGGAATAAGGAGCATCTCGAAAGAGCAGGAACGGAAGTGCTCTGCGAAATAATGACACAAACCCATTTGATTTCTGGAACTCAGAGGATGAAATCAAATTAATTTGTGGGCTGAGTCTTGTTCTTCTAATGCAGCTCCCAGTCGGGTTTCGGAGGGAGGGGGTTGGGAGTCAGACCCGTGATTCAAACTCTGAAAATGGGTACACTTCTCCCAAAGACCTGAGCCACGGGATGAAAAGACTCAACAAAAATTCCCGAGATCAGGAAGTAAGCCCACTGAGGCTTGATTCTGGAAAGCCTCTCTCATGAATAGTGCAGAAAGCACAGACCAGACAGTGATGAGACCGATCCAATCCGCAAAAACCCCGAAAGAATGCTTTCCTTGAATTTGCTTGGGAACATGTGGTTTATTTATAATTCAGCAAATGATGTGGAGACAGCCTTTCATTTTCAAATATGCACTGCTGGGGTTTCACAGCACATAAACATTTATGGCCGATGTAGAAGATCACAGTGCCCGAGTCCCGAAGCACCGTTCAACGCATGCCTGGAACAGCCCAATGGAGTAAACAGATCTCTGCCTTCCTTGCATCCATTTTAATAACACACCAGTTATAAAACGGGGGCTAAGAAATGGGAGGGACAGGGCTTCCCTGGTGGCGCAGTGGTTGAGAGTCCGCCTGCCGATGCAGGGGACGCGGGTTCGTGCCCCGGTCCGGGAAGATCCCCGATGCCGCGGAGCGGCTGGGCCCGTGAGCCATGGCCACTGAGCCTGCGCGTCCGGAGCCTGTGCTCCGCAACGGGAGAGGCCACAGCGGTGAGAGGCCCGCGTACCGCAAAAAAAAAAAAAAGAAGTGGGAGGGACAGGCCAAAATCCTGTAAAGTTGGAATTAGGCCCATTAAGTAGACTTTCTCTTCCCCCAGGTGCCCAGAAGGTCAAACGTCTCTCTTCCTTCAAACCTTTGCTCAAATCTCACCTTCTCAATAAGGCTCAACCAACCAGTCCTATTAACACTGCAACCCAAGGGTCACTCAGCAACACAACCACAGATGTACGTTGATTCTCCTTTACACAACAGTTCCTTTTTAAAAAAAATTCAATAGCACTTTGACCTCTAACATTTATTAGGATTATTGATTATTGTCAGTTTCTCCTGTGACAGTGTTAAGCTCCGTAATGGCTGGACCCTGTAGGATGTTCAGTAAATATTTGTTGACTGAACAAATATCTATTCAAAAAGGAGCGCAGGACCTCGCTGTCATTTCCTCTTTCCACCTTCCTTTTCAATAATGACTGGTTCTTACTAACTAACACTAACACTCCCTTCCCTTCTCACTTGCTTGCCATTAGGCCAAATATTTAGATGATTGATCTATGAATCGGTCTCTTCCACCAACATGATTCCAAAATAGCGAGGATTCCACCATTTCTAAGGTTTTTTTTTAAAAGGCAGACAAACAAGTGTGGTAGATTCATGCAGAAGCTTGAGGAAAAAACCCTAGGTACTAACCATTAATTTTGATTTAGCAATTGTTCTGACCCTTCAAAGCACAACTTTCAATCCCAGAAGCCTGGAAGCGGCAGGCTGTGATCACACCGGCTTTTACAAGTTTCACCGTAATCACCCAAGCAGGAACGGAGCACACCAAGTCAGCTTTTCTAAATTATTTGCAGCCAATGTCCCTTTCAAAGCACAAAAGTGCTCCTGACCTAGTTAAATTCCTGCCATCTTGAACGTGCTTAATAAAAAGACACTTTTTTTTTTGGTGTCTACACTCACCTGTTGCCCAGTAACCAGAAAGATGGAGCCTTCCTTTCCGTGAACCACTTGTCGGTAAATGTGGTCGAGAATTAAGAGCTCACTCCAGCAGTTCTGAAGCAGCTTCATTTGGTCATCAACCTGTAAAAGAAATAGAAAAAAATGACACTGTAACTCAGTATTTTTTTTTTTTTTGCATGATTTTTTACCTGAGAACCCACTATAAGCAAGGAAGGACCACCGAAGCACAGATGCTCAGAATTTCCATCCTTCCTCCTGAAAATCATTCTTTTCATTTGGACAAATACTTTTTAGGCCACATATAAATACTTCAACTAAATATTTATAATCAATGAGCTGCTAGGAAAAGGTACTCTATTAGATGGGTCTATCATTAGATCTATTAGCATTTGCTTGTGGGAGGTCCAGGCGCCTCAGACTGTCCTCAGTGGACCCCATTAGAATGACCCCAAATAGAGCTTCCCTGGTGGCGCAGTGGTTGGGAGTCCGCCTACCGATGCAGGGGACGCGGGTTCGTGCCCCGGTCCGGGAGGATCCCACGTGCCGCGGAGCGGCTGGGCCCGTGAGCCATGGCCGCTGGGCCTGCGCGTCCGGAGCCTGTGCTCCACAACGGGAGAGGCCACAACAGTGAGAGGCCCCCCAAAAATAAGAAGAATGACCCCCAATAGCCCAGGCTTGTGTAGAGGTTAATACATTGAGCCCAAGCTGAAATAGGACATGGATATTAGCAACTGTGAGGGTTTATACGAGAGGCAATCGGCAGGACAGCCCAAATGACTTGAATTTAGAGGCACACGGCCGTTGTTTGTCATCAGTGTTCACCCGAAGTCCACGTTGTGCGAGACTTGGACTAGAACAACCACCACGCTTGGTCTTGATGTCCACCTGCACCTGCTCTATGATTTGGACAATTTTCCCACAAACCCCCTACACTTCAGTTTCCACATCTGAAACATGGGCCGAGCACAGTACCCCCCTCACAGGATGGCAGTGGGGAGTAAAATGAAGAGGGCTGCATCACGGTGAGTATTTTATCCACATGGTGTCGCCCCCCAGGGGACCGCATTCTTTCATGACAGTAACATACGCATTTCAGGTACAGGCCACGTATCCGCGGTCAAACGTGGAGGGCATATTGGTCCATTTCCATGGCTATTTCTGACCGTTTCTTTTCATTTCGTAATACGTACCAGCCAAAGATCTTGGCGTGCCCCAATACATCACACATTGATACCAACAACACCTGACATTTAGATGTCAGGTAACAGTTTTGAAGAGTTTTGCATATTGTTTTAGATTTAATTCAGAGAACCTGCCTGTGGAGTTAGCAGAACCGGCATCATTTTCTTCAATTTACATTATGAGAAAATATGGTCTCAGAGACCTATTAACTGGTACACCTAGAGGATTCTCTTTCTCTCTCTCAAGCTCTAGATGTCTCCAAATTACACGGAGAGGTGACAGACTCACAGACATAAGAAACAATCTTATGGTTACCAAAAGGGAAGCAGAGAGTTGTGGGGATAAATTAGGAGTACGGGACTAACAAATATACACTAAATAAAATAGGCAACAAGGATTTACTGTAATAACACAGGGAACAATCAATATTCAGTATCTTGTAATAACCTATGATGGAAAGTAATCTGAAAAAAAAATATATATATAACTGAATTACTTTGCTGTACACCTGAAACTAACACAATATTGTAAATCAACTATACCCGTATTTTTTTAAAAAAGAAAAAGAGGCGTTAGAATTTTCTAAACTGAATTAACTTAACTCACTTATAACAAATTCATCTTTAAGCAGATATTTAATGAGATTCTGGACGGTTGGGTGATTCTTAGGAAGTTTCCACTCATATATTACCAGTGATAGGAGCTTAGGGATGACTATTTCCATGAGTCTAGAAAACAAGACAGTACTGAACTTAGACTAAAGCAAGGGTTCGAGGTACAACTGTGCACTTTCCAGCTCTGAGAGCTTGACCAAGCCATTTAGTTCTCTAAGCCTCATCTTCCCACCTAAAAATACAAGAGATAGTTTTTGTCTTGAGGATGGAATGAATAAAGTGTGAAACAATACACTAATGAAGAAACAATGCCAAACACAAGGCTCCCAGTTGGAAGACCATATTGATCCTGTTGAGAAGGAAAAAAGGTAACTGCAGAGATTGAAGCTACAGTCAGGCTCTGTGATCAGGAAAAGACATCCCCAAACACCTCCGTCAGAAAGGATTTGTTCTGACCAAAAGAATTTCACTCCTTAAGTGCATAGATGTTCAGAGCCATTTAATGTTGAGTCTAAGTGCTGGGTCTGGGGTATAATGGTGAACAAGGTAGAAGCAGTCCGTACCTTGTGGAAATTACTCTCCTAGGGGAGAACGCTCACCAACACAGGTGAGTGGGTTGGTGACAGAGGGAGCTAGCTCATCCTTCTTCAGAGGAAAAGCTCCAGTGTTGTGTGTCCACGTCGGGCTGTGGCGGCAGCTGAAGGAGACCCACCTTGCTGCTCTCTGCGCACAGCTCACACCGGAAGCTGCAGCTACATGTCCGAACAACATCGGTGTCCTCACGCCCAGCAGTTTTTAGGGACCGTCCCTCTCAGATGCTCGGGGCAACTTCAGAACCAACTGCACTTGGTTCTACTGGGATTACTACACTTCATTCCAGCTCATACCCTATCAGCGTCTTATTTCAAGTTTATCAGTCCACGGCGGCAATTCAGTTCCCCTGCATTTTCTTCTGTGATGTGAAGCTTTAGTTGTTAGTTTAGCGCTCTTTCCAGGGAAGCTGAAAATAGTACACCTTGAGATCGTTTCCCCGGAAACAGTTATCATACCCAAAGGTTGCCAAGAATTGGGGAATAACCTCGAAGCGTGTTTCAAGACGTCTGCACGCGATTCCAGCTTAAGAACCTATTTACACGGCAGGAAGATTTATGATTCCCATCTTGCAGGTGGAAACATGAAAAAGCTAAGAGATGCTCTTCTGGCCGTGTATGACAGGAGAAAAGGTGGGGTGACCATTAAAAGCAGCTTGTCTCCTGGAGCCATCACATCGAGGGGCTTTTCCTCCTCATGTGCATGTGGTGGTCCCTGTCCTTGGTATATAACACGAGAGGAATACTAATGGCAACAGTTTGCCAGCATCAAAGCCTGTTCAAGTTGTAAGATAAGAAACCTCACTCTCCCTGGCCTTCTTTTCTTTTGTGATCAGGATACACTTCCAAATAAGGATACATTTGTGTGTCACGCTCAGAAAAAGAGTGGAGTGTATCATTTTCAAACCTTATTCCTAACTGTGTATGTGTGTATGTGTGTGTGTGTGTGTGTGTGTGTGTGTGTGTGTGTGTGTGTGTGAAGATGGACTGGCTTTGAAAATCTGTATTTCCTGGGTCCTCTGCTGCTTCCGAAGTTGCAGGAATAGATGAAATTGAGCATGTCTATTTCCCATAACTAGCCCTTCATTTTTGGTTTTGTATTTTGTGCCGTTCATGTCATCATTTCTTCTGTTTCCACCGAGTACTGTTAAGTGCTTATCTATCTCACTCCATGAGGCCAGGGCAGCCTGGAAGCCGCAGCTCCCGGGGGTGGGGGGGGGGGGTCCAGTGCAGCCCCAGCTTGTGAAATAAATGAAGGAACACGTGACTGACCGTGGTGCCGTCACTCCTGCAAGTGTCTGCTTTTGGCCGGTGTCTCTGGTACATGGACAACAACAGCAAAAGTGACTCCTTCAGGGCTCGTGGAGGGAAGGGTCGTCTTCACCCGGTGATGAACACACGGGTGACCCTCCCCACACAGGCCGCCAGGTCTGGACCCACCGCTGGCCCTCGGTAAAGACTTCTCGACTGATTGTAATTTTAACACCCCTCTCGGGTAATTGCTTCCTTGTTTTAAGGCTCTCTGAGGAGGTTTCCAGGCTGACATTCCATTTCAATATTTCCATAATTGATTATGTGATATTTTATGTTATCTTGAAATGGGAGAGTATGCAGCTGCACGGGGCTTTGGGTGACATAGTTTTTATGCAGCTCTATGAATGAAAGGACAAGGCAAATATGATGACCGACTTGTTCCTTATCTCCAGATAAGAGACGTTGGCAATTTTGAAGATAATTTCTCTTTAGGAAGGAGTGTTATAGGTGATATGGTGGAGGGGGTGGGGAGAAGAGGAGAAAAATAATCTACGACTTTTGAGTAAATGTCCGGGTATGAATGCTGTCAACAAACAACTTCAGGTGGCATTTGGGGAGCCCAGACAGGGGACTGAGGGAATGTAATCTCCATGACATATCAAAACCTCTCACTAGTTGGTAATACCCCCTCGTACAATCCTGCGTTATCAGCTGTAATAAAAAGAAGGGCTTATCTCAGAACCCTAGTCACTCATCAGAAAAGACTCACGCTGGTATTACAGATGAGCGTGTGAGGGAACACAGGCCTCATATTGTTGCGAACACACCTTCCCACAACCCCGGACGTTAATCATTAGAAAGCTGTGCTTTCTCGTAAGAGGAGTGAATTTGGCAAACAATTAGAAGAAGAAAAATGTGCAGATCTTTCTCAAGCCCAGGTTGAACTTATCAGACCCTTTTTGTGGCCCCCTCAAATTTACCTCTGCACAGTCTGGCCACTGAACGGTTATTCCACTTTCCCTCTTGCAGGGGCATTTATTTGAAAATCGACATCGTGAATCATTGTGGTTAAGCTTTAAGAAAGATATGTTTAGCAAAACATTCAACTGACATGGGTTGGTAATTTAAAGTGGACACGAATCCATTCCTAATTTCGGATCATTAAATCTGGTGTGTGCCAGGCCTTGTGCTAGAAAGTTGGGGGAAAACAGAGGTGGCCAGGACACAATCCCTGCCTTTAAGCAAGGCACACTCCGGGCTTCCTTGGTGGCGCAGTGGTGACAGTCCGCCTGCTGATGCAGGGGACGCCCGTCTGGGAGGATCCCACGTGCCGCGGAGCGGCTGGGCCCGTGAGCCATGGCCGCTGAGCCTGCGCGTCCGGAGCCTGTGCTCCGCAACGGGAGAGGCCACAGCAGTGAGAGGCCCACGTACCGCAAAAAAAATAAATAAATAAAAATAAAAGAAAGTAAGAGAAAGGCACACTCCAAGGAGAGGAGACAGGAGTGTACATCCATTATAAAAACCCCATGTGCACTAGAAGCTGGGGGTCACTTTACCCTGCTTCGTTTCTTGGGGAGACTTCCAGGGGGTCACAGAAGCTTCTGAGATGGGTACGTTTAAGCAGGTCTTAATGTTGTAGAACCACTTAATAAACTTTTTTTTTTCTCAGTAGCTCCTGTGAAAACAATGCTTGGAACAAAGTATTTTTAAAAAACGTGAAGATTCTTCAGAACCATTACAAATAACATCCAGCTATTATTTCTGGACAAAAGAAAACAATCCTCGCAGGTGGACCTCCACTTCCTTATACTTTCTTTTGTGACAATGATGACATTTATAAAGGTATAGTCAGAAGCAGGGAGAGAAAAATCAAAACCCAGACGAATCAGCATCAACTTAGCAACTCCTAATGAGAACCTACTTTGGTCAAGACACACACACAACTGCTTGACTCCTTTACTGGCTTTATACACAACACTGATGATTATCTGCAACCTCTGTAATAAACTGCTACAAAGTCCAAGAAGAAATGATTTCACACTAACAATGATTAAACAAGCACTGAGAACAATACTGTACAAGGGAAATAACAGCCTCACTCCCCTGTCAATTGTTGCAAAACCCAACAGATTTATGAGCAGTTCTTCCCCGCTCAGAGACAACTGAAGTGATTCCTGTGTATTTATTTGTTAATTGCGGGCTGTCGGTCCAGAGTACAAAGACCTGCCTGGCAACACTTAGCCAGGGACTCAGCTCTTCTCGCCCCTTCTCCGTTTCTCCAGTGGACCAACAAAGGATTTTTTTTCTCCCTCTGGGATCGACACTCTCTTCCAGGTGAGGGAAGCAGGAGGCAGAGAGGTCTAACTGCAGGGTACCTGCGCTGTGTTTCCACTCCCACCAACTCCCTCCCATCTAGGTCACGACCAAGAGTCCATGGAAATTAGGACCCCGTGAGTCCACGGTCTTCTCCATCTAGTTGTAATTCATCACATACACCGTCACTAGAACGATCTATTTCGGTCAGGCTACTCCTCTGGACACAAACCTCATCCACATTCCCTAGATTTCCCTCTGAAGACCTCTCCCAAAGCAAACCTCCCTGACCAGTGTGTGGGGGTCAGACACCGATCAGTGTGCCCACTGGCCCATCATCCAGGAACTGAGGGGGTCGAGTGGCTGCCCTACAGCTGATAGCCTCGACCTCCGGGGACATGGGCCACCTCCACACCATCAGGGGTAAAGTGGTTGGGAAGTGAACACGGGAGCTGTCAGCTGAGGAAGGAGATAGAAGATAAAACAGACCAGCCCTCAATCTACTTCTTGAACATCTCAATCCAGGGGTAGCAGAGGTGTCAGGGGCACGAGACCTCAGGGAGCTCTAAGGGGACCATCCTGAAGCCAGGGTCCAAGAGCAGGTGCCCTGAACCATGATAAGTCAGTAGAACAGGCTCAAAAAATCCTCGGGGGGCTTCCCTGGTGGCACAGTGGTTGAGAGTCCACCTGCCGGTGCAGGGGACAAGGGTTCGTTGCCCTGGTCCGGGAAGATCCCACATGCCGCGGAGCGGCTGGGCCCGTGAGCCATGGCCGCTGAGCCTGTGCGTCTGGAGCCTGTGCTCCGCGACGGGAGAGGCCACAATGGTGAGAGGCCTGTGTACCGCAAAAAAAAAAAAAAAAAAAAAAAAAAAAAAAAAAAAAATCCTCGGTTAGGAAGCGAGGGAATCATGTGATTTGTGTTGGAGGCTTTCCATCAACAATCACTAAATTTCTTTTGAAGACGAAAGAATGTTTATCCAGAACATTCAGATGCCTGGTACGCCTTATTTCCCAGGGATGCTGAATTCAATTTTCTTTTATTTAAAGATGGGCTAATGCCAGATATTCAATGCCGACGTTTTTCATTTATATACATGTGAAGCTATTATATCAGTGAGAGACACCTTTGAGGTCTGGAAGAAAAAGACTGCATAGTGTATGTAAACGTGAAATATCACTATTGAGATCTATGTCATCACCACACAACATGATGTAATTTAACCAATTTCTTTCAAACAGAATTGTAGCTACATTCTCAGAATTTGTCAAAGTGAAGGATAACTTTTGCCTGGATTTTCCCCTTCTGCTTATCCACATTTCAAACAGCTTCTTAGTGAAATATGAATTAATAATAAGTTAACAGTATGTTCATCATACTTGTGGGGTCAATTAAGAGTTTGCACCCGGTAGTACTGGTAGTGTCTTCTGTTCAGGTTTCTATGTCCGGCCACATAGAATTTACGTGATCTAAGTTGAGTGCTAAGAGGTAAAGAGACCATTCTTCCTTGTGGTCTAAGGAACAGATCACATTCTGCTGTTTCAATGTCAAAGCATGTTCATTCTTTTACACAGTTGTCCAGTTTTCCCAGCACCCATTATTGAAGAGACTGTCTTTTCTCCATTGTATATTCTTGCCTCCTTTGTCGAAGATTAATCAACCGTAAGTACATGGGTTTATTTCTGGGTTTCTATCCTGTTCCATTGATCTGTGTGCCTGCTTTTGTGTGAGTACTGTACTGTTTTGATTACTGTAGCTTTGTAGTATAGTCTGAAGCCAGGGAGCCTAATTCCTCCAGCTCCATTTTTCTTTCTCAAGATTGCTTTGGCTATTTGGGGTCTTTGTGTTTCCATACAAATTTTAAATATTTTGTGTATAGCACAAGGAACTCTACTCAACAGTCTGTAATAACCTAAATGGGAAAAGAATCTGAAAAAGAATATAGATATAGATATAGACGTGTATAACTGAATCACTCTGCTCTACACCTGAAACTAACACAACATTGTAAATCAACTATACCCCAATATAAAATAAAAATTAAATTTAAAAATAATAATAAAATAAAATGCAACAGCCCTACAATTTTTTTGAAGCAGTTTGTACGTACGAATAATAAAAGATGAAATGACAGAAATGAGAAAATGGAGATAAAGGGAAAATAGAGATAGGAAAATAAGTCGAAGCCAAGAATAGCATCGGTTCCCAAAACAAGCTCGATATGGGCTGTTCCAGTGGCTGGCAAAGGGCCACGGTTTGGGTCCTCGTCACCAGAGCACCACTGCTAACATGATTTGTGGACACGTGACGTTCGAAGCAGCTTCTCCTAGTACTGGACCCCGAGAGAAACTTCACGTGTGAAGTTCCTACAAAGGAAATATACGGGCTTTACAGCTCAGAAACCTGGGTTTCTACCTCGACACCCTCACCGTGTAACTTTGGGCAAAGAGTTCAAACTCCTTAAACCTCAGCTGCTCTCCCAAGCCATTGTTTTTGTTAAACGGGATAAACACAAGTGTGCCCAGCTGGGTGGCTGGTACACAGCAGACACCCTATTAATGGTAAGGAAACCTGAATCTAAGTAAACAAAGAAAGGCCAAATATAAGAGGTGCTGAATGAAGTACAGAGGAAAGAGATTTCAAGTGATGGCAAAGGTTGCCGAACAAGAAAATAAATAGTTTAGGGCAGATTAATGTGAAATATTTTCCAGTGCTTTCTCCTAGTAGGTATTGTTCCATTTATGACCACTGCCTGTTTCCTGTCCTCTAGTTTAGAAATCTCCTCTGTATAATTAAGGCAATGTTCCTCACATGTCTGACCAGGCGGATCTTCCAGCCATGAGGACAAAGCCCTTTAAGCCTGGTTGGAATGTCCAGAAAGCATCTGTGAATATGACTGTCGTTTTCGGAATAGGGTAGCGAGGTTAAGATTATAATCTTCATTTTCCAGACACTGCCTTAAAGACAATAATGACACCAGCCACAGAATTCCAGGTATGCAACGGCCTATTGTCTGGACAACAGTGATTAAGGCATAAATTAGGGAAGGTTTTGGCAGCCCTACATGCCATGAAATGGACCCACGGCTGGAGCCCTTGGGACACCAGATGGAGAAGAAAGGAAGATGCATGAGTTGTGACTCCCTTAAGGTCTGAATGCAGCTATCTCCTTGGTAGACTGCATGTCAAAGCCAGAAGAAAAAAAAAAAAGTTTTCAAGAGGCTAAAATGTCCTTGGGTCCTTTTTGGCTGGCTGCTTCAATCAGGCTTTTGGCCAAAGAAAGGAGGAAAGAACCCAAGTGGCCTAAATATCACTCACCAAAACTACAACCCACATTAGGGCAGAGGCAAAGGAGAGGCCCCTCAGGACCGTTCAGTGATGGGAATTCTCTGGGTACAAAGGCTCCTGGGAGAATCCCTCCACCCGGTTCCCCAGTGACATAGGAGGACATGCTCCCGTCACAGGATTCAACTTCCCCCTTCAGGTCGCAGTGCTGAGGATACATGAACCTGCGCCTTCAGAGGTGCCCAGAAATATGTTCACAGAAGTGGTGGCAAATAAAGAGAAAACTCCAGGAGTCGAAAGTGCAGGATGATTATTTCTAGGTAAACCAAACCATTTTCGCTTTGCCTAATTAATGTCTGCTTGGTCGGTGCTGAAAGGACCCAGTAACCACCTTTAGTTCAAAGACTTCATTTTACAGAGGAGGACATCCCGGTCAGGTGGGCTGTGGTGTACAGCAGGTTAGTCGGGGGCCAGAAATGGGGTGGGAATCCAGGTGCTCTGAATCCTAGCCCAGAGCTCTGTCACTAAGCCTTTTTCATACAGGAATAAAGAACAATCTTTCTCTCTGAAATTTTTTTTAAAAGTAACGTTGGGCTTCCCTGTTGGCGCAGTGGTTGAGAGTCCACCTGCCGATGCAGGGGACGCGGGTTCGTGCCCCGGTCCGGGAAGATCCCACATGCCACGGAGCGGCTGGACCCGTGAGCCATGGCCGCTGAGCCTGCGCGTCCGGAGCCTGTGCTCCGCAACGGGAGAGGCCACAACAGTGAGAGGCCCGCGTACCGCAAAACAAAAACAAAAGGTAACATTGCCTCAATTTATTTCCTGCAAGGAAATATATTAATGGTAATTTAATGTCTCTATTTCAAATGTGAAGAAGGTTGACTTGAGAAATAAAGTCCTTTGGAAATATACAACAAATATGGTTACCCAACGATAGAAGCTTGGACTTTTTTAACTGGACATAAAATCTAGATAGATGCTCTTTCCTATTCTGGGGGAAAGACTATGAAGGTAACTTGAATGGAGGGTGAGCTAAGACCTGGCATTTACTTAATCCCAAGGGGATCTGTTTTGTGCCCCAACTGAAATGGGTATAACGTTCTTCTGGGTAAACTAGAATCAAGATGGAAAAAGGGCCTAGAGAAAAGAAAAAGAAAAAGGAGTATCCTCTCTTCCTATTTTTGAAAACTCACAAATTATGATTTGATATTACTGACTACATTTTTCTCTCAAGATACTTAGGCAAATATTAACTTAATTTGATCCTGGGGCCTTTTTCCTAAGAGCCCACATATAACCTCACAGGATGTGTCCATTCGGTCATGACAGAAAGAGTGGCACCTGGCCAGCCATCTGTGGGGACCACCTTTCCCCAGCTGTGTCCCTGGAGCAGCATCTGGGGTCACCTCCCTCAAACCTCTCGGCCCTGTACCTCCATAGCCATGCACCTGGTTTCCTAGTGCCCCCAGGGTCATCGCTGAAGGGCCAGGTAGCCCCTGCCTGGCCTGGCCCTGGTCCCAGAAGACCCAGAGGCAAACTGAGTTGTCACATAACTCCTGGTTGCCGGCGCCCTTTCCTAGAGCTCAGCAGGGAGGGATACAGCAGGGGTCCGCAACCCCCATTAGGAACTGGGCCGCCCAGCAGGTGAGTGATGGGTGAGTGAGCAAAGCTTCATCTGCCGCTCCCCTTCACTTGCATCACCACCTGAAGCATCCCCCAGCCCCCGTCTGTGGAAAAACTGTCCTCCACGAATCCGGTCCCTGTTGCCAAAAGGTTGGGGACCGCTGGGACACAGGACTCCTCAACCCCACTACAGGGCCCAAAGTGAAACATGAACGACGTCAGCAACATGGAAACACTATTTTCCAATACTGCATCGGCACTCATTTCAAATCATGTTTTAGTTCCTCAGTTCTGGCCAGTTAAAAGGGGAAAGAAAACATCCTACAAAGTTGCAAGGTAGCGATATCTGGAATCAAAATCACACGAGCTAGATTTTTATCGACACCAGCCCTAGCTCTTTGCAGCTGTGTGACGAGGCTGGGCCTTACAATACATTTCCCGTTACTTGTTTCATGCTCTTTCTATTCCAGGTTCAGAGAGAACCGTGTGGGCTCTGCTGCTGCATTGCCCCGTTGAAATCTTCCCCATGAGGCCAGTATCCTACAGATCAGTCCCAAGTCAATCCCTTTATGCCTTCCGGTACTTCTAGGTCGTGTTTCCTTTATTCACTCTAAGTAAACTGCACAACTACAGGGTTTATATCTGACTATAATGATGAAAGATCATTGTATTATTATCTATATTATATATTATAGCAAATCAAGATCTAAGAGAATTATGCATAGCAGAGCTACCCTGATACACAGAAGTTCCTGCAAAGACGGCTGAGAAGTGAAAGGCAGACATTGAATTCCATTCTCCCAATTATTCTCATTGTAAAATGGGAGAACTACCCTTGGCATTGAAGGAACCCCTCTAAGCCGGGGCGGGTTAAGCATCTTCAAGAAAGAAGAGGGAATGAGAGAACTGTGTCCTTTTCCACTGCCTCTGGGTTTCACACCATAGAAGTAATACTCAGTTTAAGTGATTAATTTTGCTTGCATTTTATTCCAAGTATGGATCACACAGAAGGTGGGCATACTATTAATAGGAACGAATTATTGACATTTTCTGCACGCAACCTGGTTCTTCGAGGGAAAGCATTCCTCAGAGAAAGAAGAGCCGTGTGGTTCTGGTTTCAGAGGTACATCCTTGTTCACACATCCCACCTTCCTGAGTATTCCATGACAGTCTGTGTCTGCAGAGTGACCTGGTTGGCTTTATTTTTGGTGTAGGCTGGTCAATTCACATCCACCAGGAAGGTAGTTCAGCCAACCCATGAAGTCGATTAATTGTTTAAATTGGACTGATCAACAGTTTCTGGATTGTGTGGACGGATACAGGCCCAGAGATGAGTTATGGCTACCCATCAATCACGCAATACTTCTGCTTTCACACAGCTGATCATACAATTAGCACGTGATTGCATCTGCGTGTTAAGAAAGCAGCATTGTGGTGCGAGCGGGGTTCTGATCGTTGCAATAACAAAAATGCAGCAACAGGAGCACAAGTCTTTAGAATTAGTCTGTCACATGTCCTGTCTTTATGATGTTGGCCATTGCACACGAGTTAGAAAGGAAAGGCCTTTCAGGTCCAACATGCAGTACTTTTCCTATTATTTCTTTATGACCAATTAGGACTTTTCCCTGCCCCCCAAAAAATATTTTAAAAATCTTTCTTGACTGTGATTCAGACCCTAGAAGATACCAAATAATCATAACTCACTCCTAGGCTAGAGGACCTAAAAAAATCCACCAATGCAGGACCTAGCCAGGCCGCAAGTTGAGCTGAATGGTGCAGCCGTGTCCCGTCCCAGTTCCCTGGGGCCCAAGTCAACGTGCTCTCAACTACTCGCTGCTGCTTCTCCAGCAGCCTCTGGAAAAGGAGCTCAGACACAGCAGATTGTCCCTTACTGTGACCTCCTGCCTTCAGAAAGGTGGCGGACGGGGGGACAGAAGAGGTAGAGCCTAAGATGTGGAATCTTACAAAGGTCTAGATAGGCAACGTTTCCTGTGAAAAATACTTTCAATGGGAAAAATAACTTCAAAGTGGTATTTTACAGATGCCAATTTCAGAAATCCCCATTCGGAGAATGAGGTGTTAATTCTAGGTTGCAAAACTTTGACCTAAGTCTACTTGCCTCCGACTCAAGCCTGACTCTCTCTCCCAAAGCAAAATTTGCTTTTGCTTTGGGAGAAAATTAGCAAAATGGAGTCTAGGAGGAGCCTATGGCGTCTCTAAAGAGACCGCTCGCTGCCATGCACGACACTGTGCTGGGGCTGGGAGGGGTCAAGGGTGAGCAGGAAACAGTTCTCAAAGGGTCTGTCACCACATGGGATGGAAATAAGGAGGGCTGGGGGCTGCTGTTTGCCCAAGAGCCCTTGGAAACTATGCCTGAGAGTTAGAAGGGCTCTGAGTGTGCCCCTGTCCAGCTTGAACCTGGAATCTACACTTTTTTTTTTTTTTCTGACGGGAAATGTTGGTTTGTTTCCACCTCACCTCTAGAATTCCCATGGCCCATTACTTCCAGGAAGAAGTACACAAAGGTCACGTAAATGTTTTACGAGCTGGATTCACCCAGACACTGCTTCCTCAGTGCTCCGGCAATTAAAGGATGACTATACAGGAATGGCAGGGACTTTTGACAAAAAAGGAACACGGGAGTGACTCCTGGGCCCTAAAGACCACACCGAGCAGGTATCGTTTAATTAAGAAATGAGCTGTGGCTGAGTAATATTCCATTGTATATACGTGCCACCAGTAAAGATGTTAAAAAAAAATTAAAATTAAAAAAAAAGAAAAAGAAATGAGCTGTGTTTTGGTAACATCCACGTTATACTTGAAAGCAAGCCATCTGCCTATATTCAAATACTTTAATCCCTACGTCGAACAGACATGATTTACAGAAACTACAGAAGAAAAACAATACTCCTCAGAGTAGAAAAGCAACCTATGTGTTTTAAAATCTTTTTTTTCTGAGTAACTGATAAACAAATCACTTGGAACCGAAAGGAGGACCTAAACGAGGGTGTTAAAACATCCGCCTTTTGCCCTGGGTGGCAACCCTGCTGGAATCCTCAGCTCGGAGAGACCTCCATCCACACGTGAGCCCATCCGTGCAAGGAGGGGAGCGCCCGTGAGCTCAGATCGATACGATGACGTATGGAGATGGATCTCGTCCCGGGCTGAGCACTTTAACAAGCTCGTCTCCGTGACCTTTGCCCAGTGGCACAAATGAGACTCCACCGCAAACCACATTCTCCAGTGCGGCCCTTCCGTCTTTGCTTGCTTCCACACTGCAGGCAGACCTCAAAGATGACTATGCGAAATGACAGTGCATCTTCTCTACAGACTAGGTCTTGAAGAATGTGTACGTTCTGTCTGAAATTATGCGCAAGATAGCATAAGTGCTTGCTTTTAAAGCATATTCTCTTAAGAAGCACCTTTTTCTTCTTCTTCTTTTAGAGCTAAAAGTGCTGGATGTCTCTCTAAGCAGGAAGCCTCAGGCCAGCTTCACTCCATCCTCCCTTAAGAGCTCAGGAGATGTAGCCGTGCTCACCCCCTGTGCTTCTCAAACTTCAAGGCACCTTCAGTTCACTGGGACCTTGTTAAAATGCACATTCTGATGCAGCAGCTTCTGGGACTGGGGTCCTGCACATCTAACAAGCTGACCAGTGAGGCCGGCACTGATGGAATCACCACCCCTTGAATAAAAAGTTCCAGAAAATTCCAGCAAAAAGATGGGTATCTCCCCTCCACATGTGCATGTGCGTGCGCTCACGGCCTCACACATAACACTCGCACACCATCGTTTTGGGCCCAGGAATATGGCACGAGAAAATACACAGAGATGGTAACGGGTGAGAGCCTGGGAATCGGACAGGCCGGATGCAAAGCCAGACTCCACCCACGGCTGCCAGAGGAGGGTGACACTGGGTAAAGGACTTAACTCCTTGAGCCTTACTTTAGTCCAGCGTCCATCAAATTCTTTTTTTATTTTATTTTATTGGATTATAGTTGATTTATAATGTTGTGTTAGTGTTTCAGCAAAGCGATTCAGTTATACATATGCATCTATCTATTCTCTTTCAGATTCTTTTCTCATGTAGGTTATCACAGAATATCGAGTAGAGTTCCCTGTGCTCTACGGCAGGTCCCTGTTGGTTGTCTATTTTATGTATAGTAGTGTGTGTATTTAATCCCAGCTCCTGATTTATCCTCCTGCCCCAGCTCCCATCAAATTCTAATTAACACTGACACCCTGAATTTGGGAGGAGAGTTCACTGAGCTAGTGCATGCCTGGAATTTGGGCAAGGCTTGGGCTCAATAAATAATACTTGCCCTGTCTAGAGGCCACCACTGTGCTTCCACAAAAGTCTGCCTCAGTCCGTCACCCTCAGCTCAACGGTTACTACCAGCCAAGAGTTCAACCCAAACAAAAACCAAAGCAACAACTCCAGGCTTTTGTTGGGACGTGGTCCCTCCAGTAACTTCGTTCCCTGTCCTGGGGGCTGACCAGACAGAAACTGTAGCTGCTGCGCGAACCCGGAGGATCTTGACCTCAGAACGATGAGGGCCCTGGTACCCAGCTGTCCCTTTACCGGCCACTCCCAGTCAAGGCGCAGGCGGCCCCGGGTGAGTGAGTGCGTGCACGCCGGTGCCTCTTGGTCAGTGACCTCCACAAACATCCGTCTGCCCCCACGGTTGCCCCGGCCTTGCTGGCATCCCTGCCCTGGCCCTGGAGAGCGACTTCTCGACCGCTGACAGCCAGAAGGGCTTTGTTCCCCTGGGTGTCTCCACTGACTTGCTGGTGTGAAAATTCTGGTTTGGGAACTGCATAGCTGGCATCAAGCTTTAATCCCTGTGAGAGAGTAAACACCCACAGGAGCGATATTTAAACCACTGGTCTTACAAGCGCGGTCAGAGGGTCCAAGAGGTGAAAACTGTCTTCCCATGTGTGCTCAGATGCTATTTGCCCTTTGACCCTCTGCCTCTCAGGACGTGCAGAGGCCCCAGGATGAAATGACATCACTCTTGTGGCAGATGGAACGTGTGCTGGTGAATTCCTGTGCTTTAACCATTTCTCAGTTTTAACTCCTAAGACGTTAATAGTGAGAGTTAAAACTCACATGAACTAAAGGTCTTGGGGTCCTCAGTCATTTTCAAGAGTGCAAAGGCTCTTGCAATCGAAAAGTCTGAGACCGCTGCTTTAAATCAGTATCAATCATTTTCATATTAACATGGGTGAATTTCTGACAAGTTAACAATTCTGTGCAGTGAGTTCAAAACCCTGCTAGGGTTTGTGGGAGGATCCTCCACAGTGACAAAGAAGGGGTGGGGACGAACTGGAGAGATAGACATAAGTAAATACCACCGGGGGAAAGAGGGTAAGATGATCAACACATGTCCCAGATTTTGTCAGACAGCCCCAATTCCAGAGAGTTCCGTGAGTACATTTACACTTGTCACATCAATGGCTTCGAGTTTGGTGGTGGTGTTGGTGGTGGAATATATGGACATATTAGCTAAAAAATAACAAGCAAAATACTATAGTCATATCGGGAGGAGGGAAATTAATTCCAGGTCAAGCCACTGAGGGAGGTTCCTGGAATTGGGGTTTAGCTCAGCCACGTCTGATAAATGTTGTGAAGGGGTCTCGTTGCGAGCCAAGCATAGCAGTGGGAAGGCTGCAAAGGTGGGAAACACTTGGGTGTGTCTAGACCGGGGAGGGAGATGGAAAGGTGGAGATGCTGACATGCCTGCTGAGTGGTTGTTAACTTTTTCTGCACATGCAGCTCACAGCTGAGAGCAGCGTGATGAATCAGAAAACCCAGGATAACCGCTGGAAGGAATGTGCTCTCTGAGAGTCAGGGAAGGAAAAATTGGGGGCGACTAAAGGAGACCTCTGAGCGGTGACATTGGTGACTGAGCAACTATGTCCTGCAAGCAGTGCACACGCTCCTGTGGAGTCTGGAAGAGAAGGTTTACAGGCAGAACGTGTAGTGTGAGAAGGGAAGGAACCAATAACGGATCTTAGAGGAAAATACTGTTTTGGGGCTGCGTAGAGGGAGGGAAGCCAGGGAGGCTTCAATAATAACTCAATAATCAACTCAATAATCAAGAGTTGGTGCCCTGGAACCTCAGGGATGCAAAACGGAGAGCAGACGAGGCCGGAGAAGATGTGGTTAAGGTTACCGGGAATGTCTCGAGATTCGTGAGCCGTTTCCACTGAGAAGTGTGGGTACAGCCCCCGTGCTGGGCCAGCTCCAGACCTCCCGGCTGTGGAGACACCGGGAGCAGAGCCAAGGGCGCAGGTACCGTGATGGGAAAAGGCAGGATGATGACAGACAGACAGGAGGCCGGATCAGGGAGGTGGGCTTTGTTTTTTTTAGGAGTGGAGACTTGCACATCCCTGTGGACTGAGGGGACCCAGTGGAGGCGGAAGACTGAGAAGAGCTGACATGGAATGAAAAATCTGACAGAAGATGTGCTCTCGGAAAGTGGGATGAAGAGACCAGTGGGAAAGTGAGAAGAGAAGGGACCCTCAGACTTCACGACAGGAAGAGGGGACATGGAGCTGAAAGCACACACTTGAGCCTTTCCGGAGGAGAGGTTTTGAGAGAGAGAGAGAGAGAGAGAGAGAGAGAGAGAGAGAGAGAGAGAGAGTGTGTGTGTGTGTGTGTGTGTGTGTGTGTGTTGATGGGCGGGCGTGTGCATTTGTGGAGTATACCTGTGGCTAAAACATGGCAGGTAGGTCAGAGCTAAAAGAAATCACCTGAACAAAGCCCTCAGCTTCTTCAGAAACTACAATTTGCCTGCCCTTTGCTTCTTTGTCCCAGTTTTGTTTTTTTGGGGTTTTTTTTTTCCGCATTACATGGGCCTCTCACTGTTGTGGCCCCTCCCGTTGCGGAGCACAGGCTCCGGACGCGCAGGCTCAGCGGCCATGGCTCACGGGCCCAGCCGCTCCGCGGCATGTGGGATCTTCCCGGACCGGAGCACGAACCCACATCCCCTGCATCGGCAGGCGGACTCTCAACCACTGCCCCACCAGGGAAGCCCCTTTGTCCCAGTTTTAACCCAGGTCAGGGTTGTAGAGAAAAAAAGGGACTCCCGTGTGTTGAGATTTACCTCTCCTCGGGGGATCTCTATTATTGCACTCATCATATCGTAATGCAATTATCTGAGGGTTGTTTTTTTTTTAATTTCTAAAGAAGTTTCCGGAACTCATTCTCTCCCTACCCTCATACCCTTCCATTAATAATAGACATAATTATTTGGCATAAATAAGCCTGTCTGACATACTAATAAAAGGAAGCACAAAGTCACTTAGCAACAGTGAGTGAATCATATTGGACTCTTGTAGTTCTTTTCCTTCCCTTCAGCCTGAGTGCACCCAGCATTTGTCTCCTGACCACGGAGTTCGATAAACTGATGGTCTCACAGCCATCCTCCCCTCCCTCCATCCTTCAGTGGGGACGAGGGACTGAGCAGGTCTTACATCAGACCCAAGAGAAACGGGAGAGAGTGATACAGACAAGAGAATTGTCTCGTAAAATTCTGCTCAATACACAGCAGATACCAAATGCATACAAATAAACACATCTGCTGGTTTGAACAATAAACTGTGTTGGTCTTTACCAGGTATCTCTCTATTTTAGAATTTCAGAAATGTAATTCTTGTTGGGGAACAGTGTTCTGGCCTCTCCCCCCAGCCCCCAAGCAGCAGTGGTGTTCCTGTTTTACACACACGAGCCCTCCTCTTTGAAGATGGAGACAATTTCATCTCTGTGCGTCCAGATTCTCGCACGGTGCGCTCTGCAAATATTGTTTTATTTAATTTAAAAATATCACGTCAGTAGTACATGATCCTCATTATATAGACAAGGACACTAAAGTTAAGTCCGTTTCCTAAGAGCATATGACCAGAAAGCGGCAGAGCTAGGATCTGAGGCAAGTCTGACTCCAAAGCCCATGTAATCTCCGCATCAGGAGGCCTCTGCTGTGATCAGAGGGAAGTAACAAGTTACCCAGCGCCCTGCACCAAGCCCAGGTACTTGTACCAAATACCACACCAGACTGTCAAGCATCAATTAAGGAAAGAAGAAATTGACATTTCCTGATCATAGACTACCAGGAACTTGATCTGTGTGGAGTCCTGTAATCCTCCATTATGCCTGTGAAAGAAGTAACCTTGTGTTCTGCAGAGGGGAGCCTGACTCTTACACAACATAGGTAGAGACCCAAGACTGGGAGAGGGGACACGTCCAGCTCTGACCACTACCCTCTCCATTCTCAAGAGGTGCAGATCCAGGGTAACTCATGCTGGAACCTCCTTGGGGCAGAGCCCGGATGTTTCTGCTGCCCGTGACTTTCAAGTCATTTGACCTGGTACAAAACTGCTTACAATATGAGCCGACGACAGAATTCTTAATACATTGTTACCAAACCGAACTTGGGTCCGCTTGCCCACCATGCAGCAAAACCAACGGGCATCTCGTGCTCAAAAGACCTGAAGAACTCCTGAATGGCTTTCAGGGAACAATTTTTATTTATTTATTTTTTATTTTTATTTTTTCTTGTGGTGTGTGGGCCTCCCACTGTTGTGGCCTCTCCCGTTGCGAAGCACAGGCTCCGGACGCGCAGGCTCAGCGGCCATGGCTCACGGGCCCAGCCGCTCCACGGCATGTGGGATCTTCCCGGACCAGGGCACGAACCCGTGTCCCCTGCATCGGCAGGCGGACTCTCAACCCCTGCGCCACCAGGGAAGCCCAGGGAACAATGTTTAAAGGTAACAATTAGGGTGAGGGCTGCAGGGTGTGCGTCTTTCTTCTGATTGGTTGGTGCTGAGGTAATGGGGTGATGTTTGGGGAATTTTAATCATACTCTGTTTCATTGCTCAACTATTTTGTTTCCTGACTGCTTTTCCTTTGTTTCTGCATCTGCTGACTTCCCTAATCAGTAACTGCTTGAGTCTGCTCTTTGGAACTCAGGAAAGGCCCAGGAGGCTACAGCCTTTTTCTGCAAACATGAAACGGGGGGCGCAGAGGGGCTTTTGTACCCGGGAGGGCACCAAAGGTTCCTGCTCGGTTTCAGTATTAGATTTTCGCACTGTCCAACCCAGCTTTATTTTGTAGCTAGAAAACCTGATTCTCTTTTGGTAAGTATGTTCGCTTTCCTGTTACATTTTGTACTTATGGGTATAGTACACTTTGGTACTGCATTTTGTGATGCCAAAAATGTTTACTGTGCTTATATTATCAAATCGATGAATTAGAGAAGGCACTCCAAAAGGATTAATGCATTTTTAATGAAACTGTGTAACTCATTACTCTCTAAGAATAATGGCAGCTCTGTGGAGGTTACAAATGAAAGTCTACAAATGGGTATCATTTAGCTGTCACATGGAAAAAAACTTTCTAGAGATTCCATCAGGCTTTAAAATCATTGTTTATTTGTATGATTTCCACCTTCTCTGATTAGTTCACCTAAGAAAGTTACTTTTAATTTATGACAAAAAAATTATTATTCTCCTTAACCATTACTGTTCCCTTTTACCTTGACTCTGAGCTTCAGAAAGGAACACTAACTGTTAAAATAAACTTTGGGGGCTTCCCTGGTGGTGCAGTGGTTGAGAGTCCGCCTGCCGATGCAGGGGACACGGGTTCGTGCCCGGTCCGGGAAGAGCCCACATGCCGCGGAGCGGCTGGGCCCGTGAGCCATGGCCGCTGGGCCTGCGCGTCCGGAGCCTGTGCTCCGCAATGGGAGAGGCTGCAACAGTGAGAGGCCCGCGTACCGCCAAAAAAAAGAGGCTGTACAGGAATCCACAGAAACCATAAAAATTGGTATCATCTCACCATTTGAATTGATTTAAAAACCATGTATGCTCACATATTTAAATTACTTTTAAAGTTGATAAGAAAATTTAAAGGAAACCTCAAATAAGATTTGCATGGAGAATAATTTGGATAACAAAGAGAATATTTGTTACTCAAGAAGAGGCAGCTGGAATTAATGCCTTAGGATGAAATGAATTGATTTTATTTCAGAAATACAGTGAGTTGAACTACGGTACACGTTTCTTTAAAAATTCCGTCTTACTCTGCCCCACCCTATTAGTAGGTAAATCTAAATGGTTTATGGAACATCAAAATATAATGACAATAAGGTGACAATACTGTTTTATGTTGTTGATAGTCTGATATCTGTAACCCATTGTCTTGTTTAAAGTTACCATTAGAAATCTAAGTTCTGAAAAAGATCTTAACTGGTAGAAAAATTGTGACTTTTTACCTTTAAATGAAAAAAATGCTATATGAAAAATCAGAATTTCTAGACTGGGGACTTCCCCGGTGGTCCAGTGGTAAAGAATCCGCCTTCCAATGTGAGGGACGCGGGTTCGATCCCTGGTTGATCGGGGAACTAAGATCTCACATGCTGCGGGGCAACTAAGCCTGTGCGCCACAACTATGGAGCTCGCGCGCCACAAGTATGGAGCTCGTGCACCTCAACTAGAGAGAGAAAACCCGCACACCGAAACTAAGAGCCGACGCAGCCAAAAATAAATAAAATAAACTAAATAAATGATAAGTAAATCTTAAAAAAAAAAGAAAAGAATTTCTAGGCTGAAAAACTCAGAGACATTTGGTCTGAGTTTAGTTTCTTAGAGCTTATGTTAGATGGGCCATCCTAATTCCAGAAAAAAATATAAATTCTTTTCAGGTAGCTTGCATACATTTTTAGATGAAAAACTAATTAATAAATGTAAAAGCTTTGGAGATTCACAGCAAGTGTTTTGGGGTTCTTTGTTGAAAAGCTGACAACTAATTATAAAAACCTGACTGGACTAATCAATTACTCAGATCAACATTAGGTGCCTATTATAGACATAAACATGGGAATTATATCTCCCTTAAGTAATGTACTAAAATCAGGAGTCTAAAACATTCTAATATGAAATGTGAAGGTATAAGCAGTCTAATTATTAAAAGTCCTTCCAAATAATGAGTTGACTTTTATGTGAACATTAGACACATAAAAGACATTTTTTTGTTTCAGTTTGATTCCTGATTTTGTAATTAGCCTTATATTTTTACAATGGCAAATGTCAGTCAAATAATTAACTAATACAAAGTACCCTGGTGCAAGACATCTAATGTGATGGTCTCATAACGACCACAAAAAATCATTTTTTGTTCTTCAAGGAAATTCCAGAATTGTATACATGAATATGATTATGATTTCTAGAATGTAAACATGCTGATCTTTAAAAAAGTGCATCTGTGATATCCAAGTCTTTCTTCAGCATCTTTCCCCTAATTCAGAGATATCCTTAGACTAATGATAACAAAAATGTCCTCCTACAAACAAGCTTTCGGGGAGCAGTTGCCTGTCAAATATATACTGTTCCTTCCCTCCAGTGAGAACTCTCTCTCTGTGGCATTGAGGAAAAAAGCAAGCTCTTAAACAGATTCAAACCGGAGGAAAACCAGAAATAGAGGCAACCAGACACCTGCTGACAAACAGTGACAAATCCCACTGACACCGCAGTGACCCCCAGTTAGTCAAGATTTAATTAAGGGCATAATTAAGTCAGTGGAACAGAACACTAATGAGTGTTTTTTTTAATACGGGTAATTATACGTAAAAATACAAAGTGTGATGGAGACTTAAATATATCATTAAAATGAACAGTATAGAATAACAAACAGAGGGCAAAGTGTGCGTCTTCTATTGCTGTGGAAAAAAAGAAAAAGTTGAATCTGTCTCAGGCCGAGTAATACTCTAGCAAGTTTATGTTGGCTTCATGCTGGGAACATTTGTTATTCTAATTTTGCAACAATAAGCAACTATGGGTATTGAGATCCTGTTTTCAATGCAGATTCCATTGGCTTTGAAGCCTTTCTGTGGTTAGCATTTTGTCCAACTGCAAATGAGCAATTAAGAGACTGCAAGTGTTTGGCTTCCTCTGGCTTCCCTTCTGGAAGAGTCCATCTGAGCGGGAGACCTGACAGATGCAGAAGACTGGGGCTCCTCACTAATCCAGAGTGAGCCCCCATTATGTGAGAGCCTGCGATCTGATCATTGCTGTAGGCACGGACATCACCCACAGGATGATGGTCTACTGATGGGGAAATACTGCGGAGGAAGGGTGAATAGGGCAGAAATAAAGTTGGTAACTCTCCCAACGTGAAAATGAGGCGTTTAGGTCACAAGCAAAAAAAGTCTAAAACCACATTATATTCTGCGACTGAAAAGCATCCTGATGTGGTTTGGGAGATGCCCTTCTGCTGGGATTCTTTTATCTACGGTGTTCCCCGACTGGGGGCCTCATCTATCCAAGCAACAAGTGGAAAAGCAGATTCCACTCACCATCCAACTGTCTCTTTACATAGTGATTCTGAAGCTTTTCCTTTAAAAAATTCAGGCCATCTTCCTCCTGCAGGTACTAAACATGTCCCCCAGTCTGGTCTAACCTGCGCTTTTGCAATATTCCAGAGGAAAAGAAACGAACATCTCTATAAGCCTATTATTAGCAGGGCCAGTGGTCAGACACTGCATCTTTCTACTGAGGGCTGGGTTTGATGTCGCCTGAATAAGGATTGGGACAAGGGTACCTTGTAAAGTATATGTGAATTATTTATAAATTGTGGCACAGCTGTGTCTCTCACTCAAAAATTAAATTCCTACTGGTACTTATATATTATCAGACGGTTTGCCCAGTATTAACTTCTTATAAATCCCCATGTATCTAGGATGATAATGAATTTGCCTTTGACAAAGCTATTCAGTGTAATAAAAATGTCCACAAACAGAACCTTAACACTTCATACAGTGGTGTGAGTATTCAGCAAACACAAGGGCAGTGGGACACAAAAGAAGTGGGAAGAGAACTCACCTTGTGTTTAGATAGTGAGTTTACAGAACTCATTTCTCCTGAATGCTTGCCATAAAAATAAGCATTCTCTCTCTGACGAGGCTAGTGTAACAGGTATCAGGAATTATAGAGTCAAAGACTTTATAGGTACACACACCCCCAACCAGAGTTAATAATTAAGTTCAGAAGACTTCGAAGTTAAGGCATATTAGAATTCCTAATATTTTAGTGATCATTAAATCTATGAACACTCGGAGGCAGAGATAAGTCCCTTTTGCAGCTTTAGAATCTGTAGTACAGCTTCTAAGAGGCCACACAAGGTTCATGCAAGACACTCGTTCCATTAATCTGATATCCAGTTCCATTCACTTGTACCATTGGAGCCATTAGACATATTTTTTGGTGGCGTCGACCAGTGGCTCTCGTTAGGCAAATCCGTCATCGGTCTGTGTGTCAAGCATCTTTCTGCAAAGGTCTTGTTCTCTCCCTTCCCCAAATCACTTCAAACTTTCTGAGCACAATAATAAAACAGACTAAGCCCTTTATTCAAAGCTTAGGGGGAGTGCAAAACTGAAAGTCCAAAGCTGTTTGGCGGCATCTGTCTTTTCATGCGAGCAACTTTGGAAACCCTAATGACCGAATAGCCCCCTGGGTCCACCTTACACGACCCACACACACGTCCGATACCCACCATCCCTTCCACCCTCATTTTTTTGGGCAAGGCCGCCCTTATCAAGTACTGTATGAATGGACAAAAGTCTCTTTCATCCCCCACTCGCCTCAGGGCTCAAAAGGAACTACTAAAATAGCAACAGAAATCCAGCCGCAGCCTGGTAGGCGGCTTGCACACGTCCCATTCTTGTTCCTCAGGCCCGGGAGAGGTTGGAGAGCTCAGCAAAATTTTTATGTATGGGAGCAGACCCAAGGAAAACTCACACGCCATAACCAATTGTGGACAGGGGGTCATCTATCAGCAGACAAATGCAGGAACTCCAGAATGTCTCTCCCCAAATGAAATAATATATCTTTGAAAGCCAATGCCCGTTTTAGGCCCGAGGCCCATATATCAAGCCTGAGCGGCTTGTGGAATCGCTCCAAGGCCATTAACCTTCCACCTGTTTCCCCTTGTCCTTCAGGATGAGACCCTGCCCTTGATATCACTCCCGTCCCCTGTTCATCTTCCGACAGAGGGTAAATGTAAAGCAGCAGGCCTGTGAAATAATTCAAAGGCAATGGACCAGCGGCACGGTTACAAATCTCTGCCACTGGCACCGTGACTTATGCAGGCAGCTTGTCACACATGAGCCAGGTGACCTCTGTGACATAACAGAGAAAAATATCGTCGGAGATCAAAGATGGGATTCGAGCGCTCTAAGGAACTCCGCTCCCACAGAGTGAGAGGGTTTTCTGGTACCCAAGGATGTCCCTAATACCGATACCATGTGTTCCAGTGAAACAGGAAAAGTAAGGCCGGGGCGCGCTCGTTGAAATCATTTCTGTCAAGTGGTATCGGGGCTCTCCTGTAACATCAGGATTCGATTTCTGTTTTCTGGACAGTGCCTTTGACTTGCTGTGAATGCCAGAAGTAGGCAACATGAATCTATCAAATTGACCTTAAGACAGAGAAGGTAATAGAATTCGAAAAAGATAAAAGTGCGCGCACGAAGAATGTGTCCACTTAACTTAAAAGCTATAGTTATGATGGTAAACACAAAGTTTTACTGAAAATTATAAATTTGCTGGAGGAAAGAAACGGGTTAGTAAATTTCCTGAGGCTCACACTACTCCTTAAAAGGAATCGTACATGTTTAGTTACGTATGTATCATGTGTAAAAAAAAAAAAAGATAGTATCAAATGAGATCGCCTACGTGAAAGTACTTTTGAAAGTGCAGGGAATTCCCTGGCAGTCTGGTGGTTAGGACTCCAGTCTTTTACTGCTGAGAGCATGGGTTCAATCCCTGGCCTGGGAACTAAGATCCCACAAGCCACGCAGCATGACAAAAAATAAATTAAAAAGCCAAAAAAGTCCAAACCTTTCTCCAAATGACATTAGAATTTAGGAAGATGTCGAATTACCCTTAGGTGACTTAAAAACACGTAGATGTTTGCTGGAAGGAAACTAGCAGTTTAGATATTCTTTTTTTTTTTTTTTTTTTTTGCGGTACGCGGGCCTCTCACCGTTGTGGCCTCTCCCGTTGCGGAGCACAGGCTCCGGACGCGCAGGCTCAGCGGCCATGGCTCACGGGCCCAGCCGCTCCGCGGCATGTGGGATCTTCCCGGACCGGGGCACGAACCCGCGTCCCCTGCATCGGCAGGCGGACTCTCAACCACTGTACCACCAGGGAAGCCCAGCAGTTTAGATATTCTTAAAACTGAATTAGAATTAATTCCTACTTAGTATTTATCACTTGAATTATGATTTTTCTCCAGTCACTTTGTGCATTTGAATATTCTGTGTTGGGTACAGTAAATGAACAAGGCTGGAAACAGTCCTCCCTAGGCCCCTTGTCTCTTTGGTAGGAGCATTTAATTTTGAATTTTTCATACATTAAAAACAACAACAACATTCTTGATCCACTGATTGGGAGCTGCAAGCGGAACTCGGTTCATTCATTTCCTGCTCTAAAGCAAGGCCTCAGCTGGGAGGTGTGACACCCTTTTCACCCCCTCCTCTAGCTGTGTACACACAGGATCTCTTCCAAGTGTCATACATATTGGTCTTTAGTTGGCCAAGTAACGTGACTTTCCATTCTTCAAGCAGGTTGACACCAATGTCAAATGTCTACCATGTGGAAACGTTAGAAAATAAAAATAATTAACTTAAAGAAATAATTAGAAAGTTCTGCTGCTAAAGTCTTGAGCCATTTTTAAATGCCTGCCTTAATATTCACAGAAACACGCAGCTACCCAGCCACAGGGTTCTTAACCAGGGGCTGCCCCTGGGCTCCAGGGGGTCTGTGAAGCCCCAGGACGGCATGCGAACTCCTGCTTATGCATTTTTCTGGGAAGAGTCATAATAGCTTTCATCAGATACTCAAAGGCGTTTGGGATCCAAAGAAGGTGAACAGTGATTGACAGAAACTAGAATTCGAAGCCCCGAAGTTTTTACCACCAAACTAGAATCCAGAACTGTGAAAACTTGAAAGGCCCCTAAAGGTCACTCCGCCTGACCTGTCGACTTGCAGATGCGACAAAATAGGCTGACAAAGGCAGCCACGTGGCCACGATTTTATAATAAAATCCTAGTTAGTGAAATGAGACCTCCGGACTCTTGCTTCCTAACCTAGGACTCCTCCCTTACATGTGATCCCAATCTTTCCATTGACTGTTGTTTAAAAGTCAGATTTGGGGGCTTCCCTGGTGGCGCAGTGGTTGAGAGTCCACGTGCCGATGCAGGGCACACGGGTTCATGCCCCAGTCCGGGAAGATCCCACATGCCGCGGAGCGGCTGGGCCCGTGAGCCATGGCCGCTGAGCCTGCGCGTCCGGAGCCTGTGCTCCGCAACGGGAGAGGCCACAGCAGTGAGAGGCCCGTGTACCGCAAAAAAAACAAAACAAAACAAAACAAAAAATAAAAGTCAGATTTTGTTTCATGTCCCTTAAAATAATTTCTCTGTGATACAGAAGCCTAATTATGATACCTATGTATTTTAAAAAGCATAGAACATTTTATAATTATGGCCTTAGGCATCTGCTGTTATGAATAAACATTAAAAGACTTTCCTTTGCGGATTAGAGTTTGTTTTGACAAAAACGGCAGTAGAATGATGGATACGATGCCTTGAATTCTTGTTAGGTTTCCTTCCTGAAATAGATGGGGTGTGTGTGTGTGTTTGTGTGTGTGTGTGTGTGTGTCGTAGGACAGGGTGGGCCTAAGTTTTAAGTAGCTTTGTTGTACCTATTTCATTGTAAGCACCGTTTAAGCTTCTCTATAAATTAATATTTAATTTGCACAGATAAATCCATTGTCTCCTACGGTAAGCATGGATGCGCCTTTGGAATATTCATGAAAATTTCAAATTACAAAGATCATGTAATGCTACCTATTACCAATAAATATGTTTCTACTTAATGTTTATTTTGAATTCTCTCTGCTTCCAAATTATGAACAAAAGTACAAAGCAAGGCATGCCATTCCATTACCTGAATCCTCAGACTAAAGTAAGGCATTGAATACTTCCAGTAAACCACCTAAAATAGTCGCTCTTTTTAAAAGGAAATGCTGGACCCCCAAAATGGAAAAGATCTGCTAATAATAAGCTATCCTAAATTTTTTAATTCAGTAATGGTCTATGATTTTAAAACAAATAAAAATATGGTTAGCCTGCAGCCAAAAAAAAAAAAAAGAAAAGAAAAAAGAATTCCTGGGCATGAATCACTGCTTACATTCTTTTCCATCCACAAACAATTTCGTTTGGGAAAGTTGCCACATAGTATCGACAGTGACAACAAATGGCATTGTCCCGTGAACATCTGTTTCCGACTCCTACACTGATACTGCAGGCTGAGGACTCGGGACCTGGTTGGTGTTCACAAGTTGCCACAGAGGAACTGGAAGTCACTGGTACGTTGAGGTTTTATTATTGGAACACAGGAAAACTTTATCATCGTGCTGGGAAGTTCTGTATCTTTTGAAATATTGGAACCGGGGTTATGTTAGCACATTAAACCATGCGGAAGACTACTTCTGAAGAAAAGGGAGGAAAAACATGGTTTCTTGTCTATTATGTCCTTGGGTTGACGTTCCCACTCAATCTTCATATAACTTCCTCACCCACCCTCAACGGCAAACCGTTTTGTTTGCTAAGGTTGTGATTGAGTTTAGTTTCTTGGAAAAAATTGAGAGAACCGAGAAACCAAAGAAATTCTAAGCCGAACATGGTAAATAAACACCATTGTTTCTTAACAAAAAAATCAAATGAAACCAGAAGAGCTTTTATATACACTTTGGTATTTTTTTTTTCTAAATTCAAACTACCATGCTTACACTTTTTAGAAACCTGGCAACACAGGGCTCATAAAGGCTCCTGACTAGAGAATCCTCACCTCAGTCCAAGCTGTTAAAAGAAGGAAGGCGAAAAGCTTCCGGGAGAAAAGCCAGTGTGCGTAGAACACAGGGAGCGGGGGACACAGGATGCAGACGTGGGGCTTGTGCCTTTGAACTTGAACCTGGCTGTACCAGCCATGGTTTATGCTAACCTATCAACAACCGTGCAAGGGCACAGGAGAGATTTCTCCTCTGTTTTACAGAAAGGGTGTAACCCTTTCTCTGTTTCACGTCTACTTTTAAACAAAAACCATATCGGGAGTAAAAGTGATTCACAATGGTAATTCTAAATGGTAACTCATTGTCTGCTCAAATTATTTGCATACTCCAAATTAATTTGCATATTGCTGAAGCAAAGAGGCTTCCCTGTTTTTTCGAGGTCAAACACTGATTCACTTATATGCATGGAGGTGCTGAGGGGAAATGCAATCAATGCCTGAATTCCATGTATTTTTTAAAATGTTTCATTCTATCTACAAAAGAGTGCATATATGTATAACTGATTCACTTTGCAGTTCAGCAGAAAGTAACACAACATTGTAAATCAACTCTACTCCAGTAAAAAATTAATTTAAAAAAATGTTTCCCTCTAAAAAGACGTGTTGGAACGTATTCTGTAAGATACTGTTTGCGCTGTCTGACACTGCACATAATAGGCACTCAAAAAATACTTGTTGAATAAATCACTAAATCACAGAGGCAGCTATCCAACTGAGGATAAGAAAATAATAAATTTCTACTGGAGAGAGATAAATCTCATACTTCATTTGCCTAAGAAAGATAACCTTTTTCACCAGAAAACACACAGTTTGTGCATAAGTAATTTATGTTTAAAAATAATAATCTACTAATACTAAATACCTCAAAGTCATAACTTCATATCCTGAAAATCACCACAAATATAACCGTTTTAAAAATAATTCCTATCGTTACCACATATGGAAAAATAGAGCTGTATTTGCGGAAGTTATCTTTTCTTCTTTTGATTCTGGGTCATACTGAACAAAAACAAAAAAGTACTAGACATCTGTTTTTCTGTCACTTAACTACAGTTTTATAATCAGTTCTCAAATAATTGCACTCATCACTAGTTATGAAAAAAGAAAAAAAACGTAGCAGACAATGTATAATACTATTCATGCATGTGAATCCTTTGTTATAAAAAATAAGATAAAATAGAAATGTTTTATGTGTCATATGGGACAGCAGTAGCCTATGTTTATATTGTCTTTTATGTTTTTCAACTCACCTTTCTCATGCCATTGGATCCTCACCAGAGCCTTGTAAGATAACCAAGCACAGCCATTTTCATCCCTTTTTATAATGAGGCATCCTTCAAGATGGAGTTGATTCAGATGGCCCCATTTCTACAAAGTTTTCCTGGGTGCCCTTTCCTTAGATAGAGTACAGTTCTGCCCTGTGTTCTTGCATAGGGATCATCTCTATGTTACATTCTTTGTAAACTCCAGGTCTGCCCTCCCAGCCACAAATGGCCTGTGAGCAGGAACCAGGTACTTTTTTTTTTTTTTTTTTTGCGGTACGTGGGCCTCTCACTGTTGTGGCCTCTCCCGTTGCGGAGCACAGGCTCCGGACGCGCAGGCTCAGCGGCCATGGCTCATGGGCCCAGCCACTCCGCGGCATGTGGGATCTTCCCGGACCGGGGCACGAACCCGCGTCCCCTGCATCGGCAGGTGGACTCTCAACCACTGTGCCACCAGGGAAGCCCAGAACCAGGTACTTTTATTTACCTTGTAACCCCACTGCTTAGCGTTGGGCCTGGCGGCTCAATACATGTTTGCTACATGCGTCAATCAGGAAACTGGCACAGGGACACATCTGTAAGTGCTTTGACCCAGAGCTCACTGGTGGCTCAGGTGATGCTGAGACTTGACTCTCGGTCCAGGGCTGTCCACTGCCCCTTCCAACTTCAGCCACATCAACTAATCCTCTAGAGATATAATCTGATAATAACCAAAGAAGTTAACAAAAAGGCAAGCCCTCGGTGCCGATTTTAGTAAGGAGGTCAAGATAAAATTCTTCATCACACCTTTTGTCACCCAGAGGAAATACTAGCCGGCCAACTTTACAAACATGCCAGTAAAAAGAATTTCCTTGGCAAACAGATAGCATGGAAATGTCCTCTTTAAAAATCAATTAACCCCCTAAATTCTTGAGCTCGCTAGAAATATTTCCTATGCCATGGAATACAAGGCTCTCCGAGAAGCTCTTCCCCTTTCTATTTCTGGATTCTTCTTTTGTTCATCCATGCTAATAATAGTAGCAGACTTCGGGGGTTATTTATAGCAGTGTGAGTCTGTGAACACTTTATTCATTTATATTTCCCGTGTTTATTGTTACCTTACCATTCTGGTAATTAAAAGTGTCCCTCCAAGATTTTATTTAGTAACAAATCACCTGTAAATAGCATTTCTTTTAATATATGAAAGTCTATATTTAGACTCAATAAAATATCTTACTCCCATTTCCTATTAACTAAAAACAGATTTCAATGGTGGGGTGTGGGAGGGGTATACAACGGTGTGTTCTTTCCAAATTTTATATGAATTATTATTATTATTTGACCTTTAGATGTTTTGATTAAAAGAATCTCACTTCAGGTGGCAGCTCATGTATCCTCAAGTCACTCAAATTTTGTCTTTTGATATTGAAGCAAAGTTGCTATTATAACTAACCCACAAGGAGTTTGTTAATCAACAGACTATCATTTAAAAACATATCTGATGGCTATATAATATGGTTAAAAATACAATATTAAAAAATGCCTTGGGACTTCCCTGGTGGCACAGTGGTTAAGAATCCACCTGCCAATGCAGGGGACACGGGTTCGAGCCCTGGTCCGGGAAGATCCCACATGCCGCGGGGCAGCTAAGCCCGTGCGCCACAACTACTGACCCTGTGCTCTAGAGCCCACGAGCCACAACTACGGAGCCCATGCGCCACAACTAACTGAAGCCTGCGCGCCTAGAGCCCATGCTCTGCAACAAGAGAAGCCACTGCAGTGAGAAGCCCGCACAGCGCAACGAAGAGTAGCCCCCGCTAACCACAACTAGAGAAAGCCTGCGCGCAGCAAGGAAGACCCAACACAGCCCCCACAAAAAAGCCTCATTTTCTCCCTGCCCTTGCCCCCCAAACTGCTTGCTCGAATACAGTCTCTGTAAATGGTCCCACCTAGGGATTCCCTTTGTAGCTAATGGGTATTCTGGTATAAGAAGTATCTAAAATCAGGAAGATCAATTTTGCGAGATTTACTTCTGCTGTTTCTTTACCTTGATTATTTTTATTTTATATTGGAGCATAGTTCGATTAACAATGTTGTGTTAGTTTCAGGTGTACAGCAAAGTGATTCAGTTATACACATACATGTATCTATTCTTTTTCAAATTCTTTTCCCATCTATTACCTTGATTTTTGATGAGTTAGAGCCTATCTGTTCACAAATATTTCCTTGTGAAGACAGTCATTGCAAAGAGAAATCAATTTCTCCCTCATATCAGACAAGAGACAAGCACATTCTGTCAACCTGAAGCAGCGTCCCATGTCCCTGGGTCCCTTCATAACACAGCACAGACTGTTTTAATCACAAAATCAAATGCAAGATAGCCTGTGTACATCTGTTTTTAAACTGATCAACTTTTAAGACCTTCAGAAAAAAATATCTGCTAAATATTATGATTGGCTCTGTCTGGGAGGAGTGAGATGCTGAGTAACCCAGGTGTACCGGCCCCTGCGGTCTTCCTGAATATCAGCTCTGCTTTGCATCACAGCTTTAAATCCACTAGAATGGAGACAAGTGTATTTTTTTAAATTGAAAATAGTCTATTTCTCAAAAACTAAATATAGAACTACCATATGACCCAGAATTTCCACTCCTGGATATACATCCGGAAAAAAAACCCAACTAATCCGAAAAGATACAAGCACCCCAATGTTCATAGCAGCATTATTTACAATAGCCAAGGCACAAAAACAACCTAAGTGCTCATCAACAGATAATGGATAAAGAAGATGTGGTACACATATACAATGGAATATTGCTCAGCCATAAAAAAGAACGAAATTTTGCCATTTGCGGCAACATGGATGGACTTGGAGGGCATTACACTAAGTGAGATAAGTCAGAGAAAAATAAACAAACACTGTATGATATCACTTATATATGGAATCTGAAAAATATGACAAACTAGTGAATAAAACAAAAAAGAAGCAGACTCACAGATACAGAGAACAAACTAGTGGTTACCAGTTTGATGGGGGGGTGGGGCAATATAGGGGTGAGGAGGGTTATTCTGCGATTATATGAAATCATGTGTGTGAAGCTTCTGAAAACTGTAAAGCACTATAGAATTTAATGAATCTTTCATACAATAAATAAGTGAACTAATATTACAAGAAAGGGCTTCCCTGGTGGCGCAGTGGTTGAGAGTCCGCCTGCCGAGGCAGGGGACGCGGGTTCGTGCCCCGGTCCGGGAGGATCCCACGTGCCGCGGAGCGGCTGGGCCCGTGAGCCATGGCCGCTGAGCCTGCGCGTCCGGAGCCTGTGCTCCGCAACAGGAGAGGACGCAGCAGTGAGAGGCCCGCGTACAGCAAAAAAAAAAAAAAAAAAAAAAAAAATTACAAGAAAAAAAGAAGATAGTCTATTTAGAGAAATAATCAGCAGTTAAGTAGAGGATAAGCTCTCTTTTAATGTATATATATTTTACTTCTCTGCTCTAAAGCTGATTGAACTAAGAGAGTCAGGAAAAGTGGGAGCAATTAATAAACATTTATTTAACCAATTCTCAACGTGAGATAATTTAACAACTGGATTTGCCCGACCCTCAAATGTAACGGAACAATAGATTTGGGGCAGCTCTGCTGTTTCAAGTGCCCTTTCAATGTGTTTTTACCTAGTGTTCTATTTTGATAAAGTTAAAGCTAAACAAATACTCCTTACCTCAGAAACCTTTGTAAAGATATTACACCTCTGCAGCAAAGTGTTTTCAGATCTAAGCTAATCATTGATTTAGTGGGGTTTTTCCTTCCTCCTGAAGTGAAGCGGGTCAGGGCTCAAAGCTGTGGAAAAACCTACTGCAAAAGCATGTGAAATACTATTTTGTGGATATAAGCACCGTGATGTAGCCACTATTTTGTGGATATAACACTGTGAAAGCGTGTTCTGTGTGGCACATTTGATTTAGAAATCAAAGAACGTTAATCTAAATGGCTCTATACATAATGTGACTGGTCTCTATTTTCTCACTAGGTAGTCATCTGGGTAAATAATTCCTAACCAAAGAAGAAAATGGCTCAAGAAAAAAAAAAAAAACTCATAAAAGGACAGGAATCTGGAAAAGTGGGTAGTCTGTTCTCATTTCAAAAAATAAATTCCTTTTAATAAGGACCTACTGTACAGCACAGGGAACTCTACTCAATACTCTGTAATGGCTTATATGGGGAAAGAATCTTAAAAAGAGTGGATATAGGTATAGGTATAACTGATTCCCTTTGATGTACAGCATAAACTAACACAACATTTAAATCAACTATACTCCAATAAAAATTTTAAAAAATAAATTCATTTTCACTCTCTTGTTCCAAAGGATGTCAACGCGTTTCTCCTGTGCCCTACAAATTCTTCCAGAATTCTCTCAATTAATGACCGTTGCCACGACTCATGTTTATACATCACGAGGTAGGGTATGCTCCCACGAAGAGTCAGCAACCTGAATCAGCTCTAATCTAGATTCATTGATACATTCCATTTTTAGAAGAGATTTTCTATTAAACGTTATTATGCAGGAACAGTCCATGAAACCTCTGACTGGTCATTTTATTTAAAGGAGATTCTTGACTTGTAGTTTATTTAGAAATAAAAACCACAAGACACTCCAAAATATGACTTGGCTCATAGAATTTGCTAGACTGTCTTTCCTCTCTACCTTAACTACTCCTCAAAACACAAGTCCATAGTCAATGCACAAAGGGACCCTGTTACCCGTCCATTCAACGAATACATACTCCTTTGGTCCCCTGTACAATAAATAAATGAATTTATTTCAGTTTTATTGATGTATTTAGTTGACATATGAAATTGTAAGATATTTAAAGAGTACATTGTGATGATTTGATTATACATCTACTTTAAAAAAAATTTTATTGAGTATAGTTGATTTACAATGCTGTGTTAATTTCTGCTGTACAGCAAAGTGAATCAGTTATACATATACACACATCCACTCTTTTTTAGATTCTTTTCCCATATAAGTCATTACAGAGTATCGAGTAGAGTTCCCTGTGCTATACAGTAGGTCCTTATTAGTCACCTATTTTATATATAGTAGTGTGTGTACGTCAGTCCCAATGTCCCAGTTTATCCCTCCCTGCTGCATTTTGAAAGGATTCCCCCCATCTAGTTAATGAACACATCTACCATCTCATTTATTTATTTTTGTTTTGGCAAGAAACTTAAGTTCTTCTGCACAATTTATATAGTCATACCACCTCACAAATGAAAAGCACTTGAGAAATTCAGTTCATTTTTTTAGCCATACTAGAAGCGAGTAAAATTCACTTTTTAAAAACCTCTCAAAACCTTTAAACTTTATTTTGAATGTTGAGCTCTCGAGACTAAACTCTTCATCAAAACATTCTGCAAGGTCCCATTTGAAAGCCGACAAGTCCAGCTTAGAGGTAACCACTCGTGGATGCGTGCACAGTACTGAGACTCAGATAGAGATTCTATTTTCCAATGTTCTTTCTAACGAATCCCTTCAGAGTTCTGGTCTTTTTACTCAGATGTGTAAGTCAAGACTGGGTAAATAAAATCAAACAGGAAATGTATGATCACGTAATAGTTTACAATGTGATTCTAAGAGGAAGGAAAAAACTGAAATTTTCCAATCTGAGGAGCCCCCAACCTTTATATCCTCTTTCATCGCACCATGGGAAACCCCTAACGTTTCTCATGAGATCACTGTGGCACCTGCATGTACACGAAGTACTACTGTTATCGGAGAGTCTGAATTCTCTATGAATCCTTCATCAAAACTGAAATAGAACTTAACGGCACTTTCTGCATAAACTGGTTGGATATGTGTATGAGACATTTCTTAGGGCAAGGAGAGTGGGGTCCGATAGAATGAGGTGTCACAGCGGCCAGTCAGTGAGCCGAGGCGAGGAGAAGGTGGACCACCCAGAGAGCATCTAACGATGCTGTAGTTATGTCTTCAGTCTACAGGCAGGACTATCTCTTGTCCCATGACCAATGAGGAATTATTTTTAGAAAGAAAACTCGGTGAAGGTGTCTGGGCTTCATATCTGTGTTATTCAATCTGGGTGGTCTACACTTAAATCCTATTGGACCACCATGCAGATTCTTTATCCCCACCTTCCTCCTAGCCCCAGTGATAACCTATGCAAGAAATTCCTTAGCAGACAGCAAATCAGAGGCACTTACACCTGAAACGAATGAGCTTAAGCTTCAGGAACCTTCCCATGTATGAGCGCTCTCCTGGCTCTTGAGGGAATCCAAGCAATTCTATGCACAAGGACTAAAGTTTGTAAAATGTGCAAAAGAGAAGATATTTTTGTTTTTGTTTTCATCGAGTGCTTCCTAAATTGTTTAAGTTTCAGGGTCCACAAAGCTGAGGTCAGTCTGTGTTGCAAGTGACCACTGACTTGGGCTAATAAGTGAGTGGGTAAGAAGGTGTTTCAACTGCAAAGATACTGGACAAAATAGTATCAGGGTTTTTTCAGTGCCTAGAAGTAAATTAAGTAAGGTGCTCAACAGTGGGAAACAAAGTTCTTTCGGAGTTGATAAAACACTCATTGCTGCTGGCAGGGTTATTGATTCTGGTATGTCTGGCATATTCATGCCCATCTATAATTTTGTAGGAAAATCCCTGGATTTGTCCAAACACCAACCACTGCTCTGCGCTGGGGTGAGAGAAGCTTTGGAAAGACTATAGCTTAGATTATCTCTGATTTCTACTACAGAAAAGAAAGTGAAAGCTGTTAGAAAAGCAACAAAGATAATGAAAGGATTGGAGATAAAGTTTAGAAAGAATGTTTAAAATAACTAGCAATTTTCTCCTCATAAAAAGGACTGTGGAGGAAAACAAACTGGGTCCATGTCAAGGTGGTGACTCAAACTTTGGGGTCAAATTCTAGAGAATCCATATTGAAGTAAGAAAAATCCTTTTAGAGGTTCGATGGTCCAAATCTGGTTTACGTTCTTGGAAGGGGAAAGTCACGTGGGATCAAGCAGTGACCGTCCTCAGCCACTAATTTCCCTGAGGTGCCACTCCGATTGAATTTGCATCCTGGTCAGTTTGTGTCGGCAGAGGGGTCCAGTCTTAACCAGACTCCTGTGTCTTGATTACTGAAATCAGTTTGAATCCCTTAATGACAATATCTGTAGGTTTTCACGGAGCTGCAACTCAACAAGCTGTAACTCAGTAACAGGTTAGAATCAAGCCAAGGGTACCCTCCTGTCTTGACTTTATGACAGAGGGGGTGACACTTCTGCAGAAGGAAGGGTTTAAGTTGCAAATCAAAGAGCATACGGACTGCTGCTAAACTCTGAAGTAGACTGCAGGCGAGTGTGGAGAATCCTGGCCTCTAAGAAGAGCTTGGACTCTTACCTGCACGGGGTGGTTTAGTTGTGTTCTCCAGAATAATCCGTGGTTCCCAAAGCAGGCATCTAAGGACCAGCCCTGGGCTCTGCGTCTATCTGTCCCAGGAGCATTTTAGGAAGTTGGCAGCCCCTGCTCCCAGAGATGCTGGTTCCCCTTCCTTCTCAACAAATGGCTCTCAACGGCTCAAGCCAAAAACCCAAGTTGTGCTTGTCTCATCTTTTTCTCCCAAAGCCCCTTTGAGCAAAATTGTGTCGGCTTTACCTCAGCCTGTGTCCTGAGTCCATCCGCTTCTCCCCATTCCCACCGTCATGCCCTGTCTAAGCCGCTGGGCTGCTGACTCTCCTACGTCCTTTCTTGCTTCCTCCTGACCCATTTCCCACCTACAGCCAGAGCAACATTTCCTATAATGAAATTCGATGAAGACACTCCATTGCCTAAAATCCTAAGAGTTCCTATCCCAAACAGGAGAAAATCCAAGCCCTACGTGGGCTGCACGTTGCCAACTCTTTGACTTACGCACTTTGGCCTTCTCCATGTTTCTTGAAAATACCAAGCTGGTTTCCACCTCAGGGCTTTTGCACTTGCTGTTCCTGTGCCTGGACGGCTACATCTCTAGATTTAGCAAGGCTGGTTCTTTCCTGCTGTTTAGGTTTCAGTTCAAGTGTCCGCCCTTCACGTCTGTCTTCTCTGCAGCCCTCTAACTGCTCCCTCTCTTCCTATCTACGCTCCTCGCTCATTTATTCTAACTGTTCACATGATCTTTCTAGGCAGTTTATCATCTGCTTCCCTCCCACTACAAAGCGAGTGTCGATAAAAACGGTACCCAGCTGGTCTTGTTCACAAGAGCATCCTCTGGTTTAGAGGAGGGCTTGGCACTTAGTGGGTATTTAATTAACATGTATTGAATGAATAAATGAACGAATGATTCGAACAAATAATTTGAAAAGCTGGTATGTGATAGCTCTAGATCCCCCGGGCTAGATAGCACCCTCCCCCCAATAACGTGAATATAAACTGATTTGGTGCCACTAAATCGATGACTATGAAATAAACAGCAATAGATAAGTGTAAGGTTAGAAAGAAAAACCCTTCTGGTCAAAACACATGTTATACTGAAGAAATTTTCAAATGTCACATCTGTTTAAATTAAACATGAAACAAAGACCAAGACCTCAAATATATCCATGTCACCAATTAACTGGAATTTACCTAGAAGGAAAAGGTCTATTGGAAAGAATAGCAGAAATAAACTATACAGAAAAGAGATCAACTATATGCCTTCTTTACAACAACAACAAGGTTTTAAGTGATACATAAAAAGAAATCATTGGAATGTATTTCAGCTAAATGCTGGGAAACGAGGGAAAACCACACCAAAGCTGAACTCAAAAAAGAAAACAGGGCTTCCCTGGTGGCGCAGTGGTTAAGAATCCGCCTGCCAATGCAGGGGACATGGGTTTGATCCCTGGTCCCGGAAGATCCCACATGCCGCGGAGCAACTAAGCCCGAGCGCCACACCTACTGAGCCTGTGCTCTAGAGCCCGCGAGCCACAACTACTGAGCCCGTGTGCCACAACTACTGAAGCCCCCGCACCTAGAGCCGGTGCTCCGCAAGAAGACACCGCAGTGAAAAGCCTGTGCACCGCAACTAGAGAAAGCCCATGCGCAGCAACGAAGACCCAGCGCAGCCAAAAATAAATAAATAAAACAAAAAAGGAAACAGTAGGCATATATGTCCAACAGTCACTGTGGTACATTTCCAATCCCTCTGGGTCATCCCTTCTCAACTTCCCATGGTAGCTTCCCTTTGCCTTGAATAAAATCCTTACTTAAGAGCCCACGTGAGTGACCTTGGTCCCCTGTCCAGCCACCTCCCACGTACATGCTCACCTTCCCACTGCAGGAATTATGCACTGGTCCCCAAAGTACAGTGCACAGGCCTTACGTTTTTGCACCAGCCGTTCTCTGCTGGGGACGCCTCCCTGACTCCCCTCACTTCTAGCTGCTCATCTGGTTGGCATCTCCCACTCATCCTCCAAGACTTCCCCCTCCCCTGCCCCAGGCTGGGTAGGCGCCCCCCAAGAGCTTACCCTACTTTCTGGACACACCTCAATCTCTCAGTTTTCGTCATTATTGGACTACTGCCATGTTTCTCAGAGGTCGGCTTGCTGTCTATGAGAAGTCAATCGTCTTTTCCAGTTCCAGTACATTTCGCACATCAGTGGAAGCACAGTCAGCTGCACAAGCTCTCAGAGTCAGGGTTGGCTGTGGTGTTTGGTGCTGCATTGACTTTAATTGAGAAAAGTGCCCAGGAGGATGTAACTTGTGTCCGGCCAGGCCCACTTGTCTCGTCTGCCATAATGTAGCAAGGGGACCGACACACAGTAGGAACTCATTGCAGGTTTGATGAACGAGGGGGTGAACAAGCGAATTCATAAATGAATAAAAGCTGAAATCTGTCCTAATCCTAGGTCACAACTCATCATTTATGCCAGAAGTGTTTTACAGGTAGCTTGAGAGTGGGATTCAACCCTAAACAAAAAAAAATGCTACGTCCTGGTGAGTGAAATGCAGGTGTAATACGTTTTGATTCTTTTCAAAAGCCAACCCTCGGCTGGACCCCTCCGAATACATGACTGGAATGAAGTTATGTTTTCAAGATTGTGACATGTCATTGATAAAACCATAAAAGGAATTCTCAATGGTCAAATAAAACTCCTTTGAAAACATTCATAACCACAAACCCCAATACATGAATGCAAACTATTAATGCTTTTAAAGCAAGTTAGACCCCACAAAAGTGAGGGCTACCGTTTGTACTGCAAATATCCGGCATGATTTAAACCTAATATAAACAGTAATACTATCGTGTCCAAGCATCTTCCCTCCTTAATTTACTTGCCGCACAGATCCAGAGTTTTTTTTTTTCTCCAAAACTGGAGCAAGAATCAATTAAAATGTATAATAATGTGTTAACTAGCTAATACAGCAATTAACATTAAGGGGCATTTCAAGCTCTGAGTTTTTAGCACCAGAACTGTTCTTTCTTCCCTCTGTAAGGTTCATAATTGAAGAGAGATGCCTTTCATCAGCTCCACGAGTTACATTTCCCGCTTTGATAACTGTACAAGGAAAATGTAAGGTACTTCAAGCTCCCCAATTATATTTGATTAGCTAGTCAAAATAATATAACAGCTTTCATCACCCGAAGGAAAACTTTTGAAGAATTCTGTTGCCAACACTTCTGCACAAACACTAATCTATATCGTTATTTTACAAGGGGAAATGTAATATTTAGTAGGTTTTTTTTTTTTTTTAATTAGGCAATAAGCCAAGCCTCTTATCCATCACGACTACAGATCCAAAAAGCACAACCATGCTGCTGGGATGTGTGTGGTAAAGGAGGATTTGTGGTGATGTTAGACGAGGCAAGATACAGTGGTCAAAATAAAACAGGTCTTAGAATGAGCCAACATTTCAGGGAACACATCTGAAAACAGGATATGTACTCAAAACTCTGTGATATATACACACAAGATCTGCCCGGGGGAACCACGTGGGACCCAAAACCTATCCACGTGGGACCCAAAACCTACATGTGAGTGGAATTATTTTTTACCAAATGAATGTGAGTGTGTCTGTATCAATCACGTCAGGAACACTGCTTAAGAAGACACTGAAATCCTGAGAATCTTCCGATTACCAATCAGCAATTTGACGTCGCTTCAAAGTGAAGACAGAATGTTATCTCTGCTGCCTTACCCCCATCCCTCCTAACCCGTCCTCCTCCACACCTTGGGTGTATCCATTCAACACGGATCTGGTACCTTCTGTGTTTCATCCCCCCCTAAAAAATATGTTTTTAATTTAAATGAAATAATTATCCTGCTCTCACAGGTAAAGTATTCTGTAAACAGGGTATTTAGAAATGTGATAGTCAATTCACCGGAGGTGGTCCCGCCGTAGACTTCAAAACTCAACTCTGTGAGCCACTGGATGAGAGGCCAGCTATCTCCGCGCTCCCCAAATGAAAGACAAGAGGCACCCATCTGGGGTTACCTTCTGCCTTTGCAACGCTCTTATTGTGCAATAAAAGACAGACTTTAGACCTATTGGCCAATGAGTCCACTTGTCATGTAAAGAAAAAGCATTCTTACAGAATTAGAAGTCGGATCAAGGTTGGTTGTAAAGTTAATCCCAAATGTTGTGTAATCCTGGTGACAATTCTAAATATTCGAGCTGACGTGGTCTTCTTTTAGTTTCTGGAGAGAAATGAACAGCAGCACGGCCCAGAGGTCCTGCGCACTTCAGATCTGTGCAATTTCACCTCCAAGTGTTTGGCTGTCCCTTCAGAGGACGCTGTATGTGAAGAACTCATACACTTGGTCCTGGGAGGTCGGAAACATGGCATTTGAAAATGATTTCCAGGGAGGAAGTTCAAAGGGAGGGACGCCTTGGCACCTTTGTGGGACTGTGTGGAGATGTCGCTACACAACGTACATAGGTAGCGGGGCCTTGCCACGCACCGCTGCTGAGAAACAAGGAGAATTTCGAAGCTGTCTTTGCACGGGCGTTACAGGGTACCCCCAACAGAAGACCCCGCTGCGTGGGGTCCCCTCACCCAGAGACAGGGCCACATAGACGTTCCATCTACGTGGAACGTCCTTGAATGCAGCCCACTCCTAGGGTCTATGTACTCAACTGTTTCCCATCCTCAGACCTACGGGGCTCGGGTGCTCTCCTGGTCCACCACATTCCACCTGCAGGGAAAAACGCAGATGCAGCCGAGGACAGGGGTCCCAGGGACCACGATGCTGTACAAAGCAATGCCTGCAGGTGCCTCTAGGAAGCTGAGGCATCCCGAGGGAAGGAGGAGAAGCCATGTGAGTGAGAAGAGAAAGGGAGTCTGGGCAGATTGAAAAGGAGAGATGGAGGTGAAGGAAAGTGGAGAAAATCAGGAAAATGATACAGAAGGTCCGAGTGTCTCCAGAGAAGCTGGCTGGGGACCCATGAACAGGCGGCCTGAGCTTCGCCTGGTGCACGGAAAAGGCAGAAGTGCAGAGAGAATTAGGTTTTAAGCATCACACATTTAAGAAAGACCCAGCTGCTGGCAGAGGTGATGCCGTGTACGTCTCTGTTCTCGAGTGTTGGTGGTATTCTTGGGTTAGACATTAACGTCTTTAACGTGAACAATAGCACAAATGCCCAATTTCCATGCAGCCATTCTGCAAATGGTTGTGGAGCCCTCAAAGACTTGTATGATCGACTTCCCAAGTCGAAGAATAAGTAGGAGTACAGTCATCCTTCACTTACCCAGGAAAATAGGAAAACCTGTTTTACCTCACAGGTTCAGAGGGCAAAGTCCTTCAAATTGTGTTAAGGAGTGTCACACACGAGTCATGTTTTCGGCTTTGTCACCCATAACCTGACTCTGTATAACAGCAGACACCGTGGGCAGACAGGGTCCTGGGGCTCAGGGACTCAGGGAGCTCTCCCTCCCCCACACTGAGGAATGAACGTCTCGGACTTTCTGTAAGATCTGTGAGCAGTTCGTGTGTTCTGCTGGGCAGACACAGGTCTTGGAGTGAGCAGGGACCCTCGTTGTTCTCAGCAAACAAGTGTGTACCTGCTTCTAGGCAGACAGACTGATGCACCTGCCTCTACTGATCACGCGGTAGGAAGCGGTGCTGGGCACTGGCGGTGGGGCGGCGGGGACAGCCTGCCCAGTGTCCCCAAGTCGAGAAGACCGCACCCCTGCTGCACCCGACGGCCTGGTTCTGCGGCCCCCCCAGTTACGGCCCCTTTTACGGATGAAGGTTTAGAAGCTCCAGAGTCTGCCACCAATGGCAAACTCATCTTCTCCAATGCAAACGGTTCCGGATTCCAGCCCTACAAGGTGGCCCTCCAATTAAAAAAAGAAAGAAAGAATTTACATGTTCTTGGGCCAATTTAAGAAACTGCTCTCTGTAGTTTAAGAGTCATAGAGGTCATTTAAGACCTATTGTAAAGCGGTATTGAGATGGGCGTAGTTTACAAAAGACCGCCATATACATTTTTTGTTTCGATGACATTGTTACCACTTATTAGCCATGGGACTTGGGGCAAATCGGTGAAAATCTTTAGGTCTTGGTAGCCTACTCTGTACACTGGGAGCAAACATGCCCGTTGCCCAGGGATTAATTAGTATTAAGTGAGATACAGTACTGGGAAAGCACTTAACAACCGTCTGACTCACAGTAAAAACTCAATAAATGGCGGGTATTATTCTCACCTATTATCCAAACTCTGCAGTCGAGGAAAAATGGAAGTATTTTCTGTTAACCTTGAGTCTTCCCTAAACCCTCGCCTATTAATGGAGCTCCAACCTCCGGGGCAGGTTACCTGCTGAGGTGTTTTTTCCCCACGTCTTTGTCTCTTTCTCCATCTTTCTCATTCCAGATCCCCACCCATCCCCCAACCGATTCAAGTGCCTCGGTTAATTTTGCTGGTACTAACAGATTATTTGACTAAAAAACTTGGTTGTTTAAAAACCAAGTTAGCTTTTTTTTTTTTAATTGAGCTGCATGAGGGACTTATAAATTTTGGAGATTAATCCTTTCTCTGTTGTTTCTTTGCAAATATTTTCTCCCATTCTGAGGGTTGTCTTTTGGTCTTGCTTATGGTTTCCTTTGCTGTGCAAAAGCTCTGAAGTTTCATTAGGTCCCATTTGTTTATTTTTGTTTTTATTTCCATTTCTCTAGGGGGTGGCAAATATCATATGCTAACACATATATATGGAATTTAAGAAAAAAAAATGTCATGAAGAACCTAGGGGTAAGACAGGAATAAAGACACAGACCTACTAGAGAATGGACTTGAGGACATGGGGAGGGGGAAGGGTAAGCTGTGACAAAGCGAGAGAGAGGCATGGACATATATACACTACCAAACGTAAGGTAGCTAGCTAGTGGGAAGCAGCCGCATAGCACAGGGAGATCAGCTCGGTGCTTTGTGACCACCTAGAGGGGTGGGATAGGGAGGGTGGGAGGGAGGGAGACGCAAGAGGGAAGAGATACGGGAACGTATGTATATGTATAACTGATTCACTTTGTTATAAAGCAGAAACTGACACACCATTGTAAAGCAATTATACTCCAATAAAGATGTAAAAAAAAATTAGGTCTTTAGAAGCATTTATTCTAATATGTAATTTTAAATGATTTTCTGTGCACAATAGAGATTGACCGTATGATTAATGGGTGAGCTAATAATAAATTGGAAAACCTTAATTTAAAGAAAAAAAAAAACCAAGTTAGCAAAAGTACAGTGAGGTAACACCTAACACCGGTCAGAATGGCCATCACTAAAAAGCCTACAATGATAAATGCTGGAGAGGGTGTGGAGAAAAGGGAGCCCTCCTGCACTGTTGGTGGGAATGTATATTGATACAGTCACTATGGAGAACAGTATGGAGGTTCCTTAAAGAACTAAAAATAGAGTTTCCTACAATCCCACTCCCGGGCATATATTCAAACAAAACTCTAATTCAAAAGGATGTACGCACCCCAGTGTTCACAGCAGCAATGTTTACAATAGCCGAGACATGGAAACAACCTAAATGTCCATCGACAGATGAATGGATAAAGAAGACGTGGTGTGTATGTATGTGTATGTATGTTATATATATATATACACACACATATGTGTATATATGGTGGAATACTACTCAGCCATAAAAAAGAATGAAATAATACCTTTGCAGCAACATGGATGGACCTAGAGATTATCATACTAAGTGGAGTAAATCAGACAGAGAAAGACAAATGCCATATGATATCACTTATCTGTGGAATCTAAAATATGACACAAATGAACTTATCTATGAAACAGAAACAGACTCACAGACATAGAGAACAGACTTGTGGTTGCCAAGGGGGAGGGGTTTGGGGGAAGGGTGGATTTGGAGTTTGGGATCAGCAGATGTAAACTATTATATATAGAATGGATAAACAACAAGGTCCTACTGTATAGCACAGGGAACTATAGTCAATATCCTGTGATAAACCATAATGGAAGAGAATATGAAAGTGAATATATATAACTGAGTCACTTTGCTGTACAGCAGAAATTAACACATTGTAAATCAACTATACTTGAATCAAATAAATTTTAAAAAATTAAAAAATAAAAACCTAGTTAACAAACTTTTATTAATCAATTAACTCCGTGTCTCTTCGGGCCCATAAGGGAGGGATGGACGTGTCCTCTGGAAGGACCACGTTATGTGACAGCAGTGGTCCAGGGCTTTCCCTCTCCCTCTCTAAGACCAAAGGAGACCTTGTCCTGTCCTCATTTCCCGGAGCTGCCCTAAGGAGCAGACCAGAAAAGGGCCTGAGGCACCCAGTCATAGAGCAGGCAAAGAGTGAGCACCCAGTAAAAGGGACCTCTCTTCCCTTCACCACCTGACCTTGAGCAGAGCAAGGAAGATGCCCATTTTCTTCCTACCCTCATTGTTCATTTCAGATGCCTGACAATGGCCCAGCCAGTTAAACATGGGTTCCTTGGGTATGGCTGGCTATTCCCATGCTCCCCACGATGCTGGTAGATAACAAATAGATTAACAGGGGGCTTCCCTGGTGGCGCAGTGGTTAAGAATCCACCTGCCAATGCAGGGGACACAGGTTCAAGCCCTGGTCTGTGAAGATTCCACATGCCGCAGAGCAGCTAAGCCCGTGCGCTACAGCTACTGAGCCTGCGCTCTAGAGCCTGCGAGCCACAACTACTGAGCCCGCGTGCCACAACTACTGAAGCCTGCACACCTAGAGCCCATGCTCTGCAACGAGAAGCCACCGCAATGAGAAGCCCGTGCACCGCAACGAAGAGTAGCCCCCGCTCGCCGCAACTAGAGAAAGCCCGCGTGCGGCAACGAAGACCCAACACAGTCAAAGATCAAAAGGAACAGGAAGCCTATCGAGCGTGTGAACAAGCAAACCCGGTATGAAGCCATCGTCATTGCTTCGACCAAATCTTCTGGCCTCCCAGGGAGGAAACGACTAGCGCCTGGCTACGCTGAAACCAAGCTTCGAGAAGTTAAGAGTCTAAACCGAGTCTGCAGTTTGCAGATGCATCCTCTCTACATAAAGCAAACGTAATACTTTAAAAAGGAACACAGAAGGTGGAGAAGCCACACCTCCGCAGTCAGGGGGCCGTTTCCACCAAAGAACAACACCTATAGCACAAGCAGGTATTGATGGGACAGTGACCAAGAAGACTTTAAAGTCTTAAGAATGGATTTCTCCATCAGTAACCGACATGGGTGCAGTAAGACCCATGCCTGTACAAGCAAGGGAGGCTACAATCATATACATTCTCAGCACGATCAACCAGCCCAGAGGCTTCTGTGCCAGGTCTGCCTGGAGGGAATCACAGAAGCAGACGTCTGATGCCTGAAGAGCCCCGAGTCATGGAATCAGAACATGGAATGTTCCCTCCAAATTCAAAGGCAGAAGAAAACTTCCCAGCCCCAGTGGAAGAAAAGACAGTTTTCTCATTTCCTTGTAAACCTATGAAGGGTCGGTTTCTTTTCTTCGGATCTCTTTTTGATGAGTAGGTTGAATGGTCATAGATATTTTAATTTGCCTTCAGATAGAAACACTTCTCCCCTCTTGATGGGAAATCACTTCAATGTTCATCATTTGCTTCCAGGAAGAACTACTTTGCATCCAAAGAAATGAAAACACAGGTAAGTAAAGTGACAAACTATAAGTCTGGGTATGTGACCCTGAACCCCAAAGCTCAAGGGGAATCAAAGGGGAGCAGGACGGCGGGTGAATGGGGGAAAACATGATGCACGCACTGCCCCCAACACACACACACACACACACACACACACACACACAAAAGAAGGGTTAAGCAAGTCCATTGAACATGGCTTAAAATTGGGGCAAATCCATAAAAAGGAATGAAATTGGGTCATTTGTAGGGATGTGGATGGACCTAGAGTCTGTCATCAGAGTGAAGTAAGTCAGAAAGAGAAAAACAAATATTGTATATTAACACATATATGTGGAATGTAGAAAAATGGTACAGATGAACCTATTTGCAGGGCAGGAATAGAGATGCAGACGTAGAGAAGGGACATGTGGACACGGGGGTGGGGGGGGAAGGGGAGGGTGGGACGAATTGGGAGATTAGGATTGACATAAATACACTACCATGTGTAAAATAGACAGCTAGTGGGAACCTGCTGTAGAGAACAGGGAGTTCAGCTCAGTGCTCTGTGATGACCTACATGGGTGGGACGGGGTGGGAGGGGGCGAGGTCCAAGAGGGAAGGGATATAGGTTTACATAGAGCTGATTCACTTCGTTGCACAGCAGAAACTAACACAACATTGCAAAGCAACTGTACTCCAATAAAAAAAAAAAAAAATTGGGGCAAATCCAGCGAAATCTCAAACCGCAGACCTACATGGGTTGGGAGAAGTGAACTAAGGCTTGGGAAAAGTGATCTAGGGTGTTAAAAATAAATAAATAAAACTCTGCTCGAAAAGCTTCCGCACCAGAGCAGAGAGAAAAGACTTGCTCCCGCCCCCAGTCTCCTCGCTTTCGAGAAAACTGGCTTCGGCTCGGCTGAATGCCTTTGGCACCAACTCCCTGAGCCTCTGAGCCCTATTTTCCACAGGAACACTAGTTATGTGTTTCACTCAGGATTAATTTAGAATTTTTTTTTTATTCCTCCATGTATCAGAATCATTCACGGAGGGGAAGTTCTTCTATACCCATTCCCAGAATCCTCTGAAGACATCTGGTCTCATTAGAAGATCAAATAGATCCTCCAGATTTAATAGTTGTTCAACAAAGTGGGAATTATTTTCTCACTGCTCTTGTGTTTATGAGATACTCAAGACACAGATGAGAGAAAAATAATGGAAAGAAAAAAGCACAATCTTCTTGACTCACAAAGACAGTGCTTTCTATGATATGGCGGGGCGGGGGGGGGGAAGGGGAGATTCTGGAATTCGCTCTTAATTTCCAAAAACACAAGGAAAAGTCAAAAGTATAGGCCACTGTAAGACAGATGCGGTTTAAAGATTTGAAGGGAGGGACTTCCCTGGTGACGCAGTGGTTAAGAATCCGCCTGCCAATACAGGGGACACGGGTTCGATCCCTGGTCCAGGAAGATCCCACATGCCACGGAGCAATTAAGCCCGTGAGCCACAACTACTGAGGCTGCGCTCTAGAGCCCGCGTGCCACAACTACTGAAGCCCGCGCACCTAGAGCCCGTGCTCCGCAACAAGAGAAGCCATCGCAGTGAGAAGCCCGCGCTCCGCAACGAAGAGCGGTCCCCGCTCGCCGCAACCAGAGAAAGCCCGCGTGCAGCAATGAAGACCCAACGCAGCCAAAAAAAAGAAAAAAGGATTTGAAGGTATAGCGAATGTACGATACTACCCCCAAAATCTCGTCATACTTCAGTAATTCGTGGCCCATCTATCAACTGGTTGCAATCCTACATTCTCTTCTTTCCTATTTTTGCAAACATACATAAAAAGGAGCCCTTGCTGTTACACCCAGCATCAAGCAGGACCCGGGACATAACTTCCTTTAGCCATTTTCCTGCTGAGCAGAACTGCACGTGGTTGCCGCACCCGATTCTCCCCCAAGAAGGGCTGTGAGCAGAGGGAAAGGCACTCGGAGAGCTTTGGACACTCCTCCAGGGCTCAGAAGTGCCGGCTGGTAGATGCACTTCACTGAATGATGCCCCAGTGGCCTGCGAGAATTATAGTAGCTTTCTAAAGTGACTCACTCACTCCCAGGGGGTCGTCTGGGCTCAGAGAAAATCTATCTCCCTGATTATTTAGTGATTTAGGAATTGGGTGGTAGTGATGGACTTCTGATAACGTGGAGATTTGCTTTAGCTTCACTTGCAAAGGCGTGTATTTCTGGAGTCAAAGGTTACACGGCTTCTTTGTGTGTGTGCATTGGGGGGTGGGGGGCAGGACTGCGGAGAAGCACAGCTTCTTGGAAGCTGAATCTACCAGTCCTAGTTCTGCCCTTCGGTAGCTGTATAATCTGGTACAAGCCACAGGCCCCCTGCCTCAGCTTCTTCGTATGTAAATGGAGGGGGGAGAATCAAACGACCCCCACCGTCTCTTCCAGATCTGGAAAATCTGTGGTTTCTAGGCAAGGAGTATCATTGGACGCACAAGTGCTGTTTGGAAACCTACTAGTTTCAGGGTGTTAATTTCAGCTTTTCCATGCCATGATTATGGATAGAGACCAGGATTGTTCCTTCCTTACAGGTATAGAGAAAAACGAAACCGCTCACTTACATGTATCCTCTATCTGTTTCCCTGCTTGTCATCCAGCTCTGAAATTGCACGCTTTCTTTGAGTATATTGCTTTTTTTTTCCTCTTTTTTTGCTGTTCATGTGCTATGTCTCAAGATACGTGTTTGGGAGTTATACTTTCCTCTTTCCCGTTCCAATATTTTGAATGGGAACCAGAATATCTCTTTTTGCACCTTGTAACTAAGTAGAAAAACAAAACAACCCACCAAATTTCCTCTGGCCCTTCTGATCCCTTAAATAGTAAACAAATGGAATCTGTATTCCCTCTTCTTATGCACGGAGAGAGTCTAACTTGTCCTGGGAGAGTGTGCAAGGGGTCATTTGCAAAATTGCCTTATTATCCTATTACTCTCCGGGAGCAAATATGTGCCTTTTCATCTTGGGGTTGTAGAGGTATAAGCAATCTGATCTGCCCTATAAGTGTATCGCTTGATGGGTAATTTGCAGTGAAGTTAACAAGAAAAAGACAAATGTGTGAAGGGGAGCATTCATCTTCCCACACGATATTTTAAAATCACAAGTTAAAAAAAAAAAAAAAATCACAAGTTTTGCAGGAAGGTAGGCAGGGACCGGGCTGCAGGTTTCGGGGATGTCTTGGAGGCCAGGCCGGGAGGGAGAGGTCTTGTCCAGGAGTCATTCTTAGTGGTGGCAGGTAGACAACGCCCAGCAGAAGGTCCATGACACCTTTCCAGGAGCAGCGTTTCTTGGACTGCTGGTCATGCCTCATTAGTGGGTCGTGAAATCAATTTAGTGGGTCATGACCAGAAATTTTTTAAAAGCATGAAATAAATTAGACTAAAGCAGAACAGAACAGAAAATATCAGAGTGCATGGCATGGACAAAATCATGTACTGTCTAGTGGAACTCTGGCTCAGTTGTACGCATGTGTGCGTTGTGTGTGTGTGTGTGTGTGTGTGTGATGTGTTTGGTACACCAGGTTTCAGGGTAGAATATATTTCTTACTGCAGGTCTTAGTTCAGAAGTTTGAAACCCTCTGCCCTGGAGAAACACACGGCAACACACGTCTCCATGCTGGCTTCAAACGCCTTGGTCTGGTTTCCACAAAGTAAATTTATAAACAAAGGAAAAGGAATTCTTCTGAAGCAAATGGTCACCTCACAGCTCCATATTTAAATGACCCCTAAGTTATTCTGAAATTCGACTTCTCTTTCTCTGGAAAATACTTAAACAGAATCAGTGTAAGCCCAAGGCAAATGGTGAAGTGGGTCCAGTTTGTCTTTTTCTCCTGGGAGCACCTCCCACCCCTTACAGGTGTCACCCCCAGCATTTATATCTGTTCCCTCTTTAAAGCATATTCTCATGAAAGACTGATAAATGCCTTAAACAACAGTATAAATGACTGATATTGCTTTAATATGTCCCGTTCTCAAAAGTGTTTACATTTTAGCCAAATATGAACTCTCATGCCCTAGAAAGGAATCTCATACAATTTAATTGCAGGGAAAAGAAAAGAGAAATTTGGAGAGTTTTTTCCCAGCACTCTTAAAGTCCTACCTGGGGGGCTCTATATTCACTTGATAACCTTCCTTTCTTTTTTCACATGTAATTAATACACATGATTTCTTTCCCCACGCTTTTGTGAAACAAACTTCAACAGTCTTTTTTTTGAATAGATATTTATGAAATTGTCTTTTATCATAAAATCTGAGAGCAAATATTTTGTCTTATTCCCCTTTGCATCCATCTCACACCAACTAACCGCCCGACAAATTTGAGGTCCTCAACTGGTAGCAGTTAATGACTATTATACAATTTTACTTTCTGCCACACATGTGGTAATATTGTTTTCCAATGTCAAACTAATCAGAGTACAAGTGCACGTTTTTTTCCTGAATATAAGAGTAATACCTCCACACACTTGTCATAAAACAATAAGAGCAATTTTAAAATAGCACCGATTTATTGAGTATATAATATAGGCTGGGTTCCCAGGACTAGAGGCTTTGCCCATATAGTCTCATTTATTACTCTAAAAACCTCAATACACGTATTGCTATTCCCATCATACCCTCCATCACCCCCCAAACACCACACCTACAACTTTACCTACAAGAAAACTAAGGCTCAGAGATTGAGGACCTGCCCACAAAGACAGTTACTAAGTAGCAAAGATCTAACGCAAACTGGTTTCCTCTGACCTGGAAGGCTGTGCTTTCCTCACTTGTACACTTCCTAACATTTCGGCTGTATGTAAAATTATCATTTTCATTTTCATTTTCCAATGTCTTACCTGTTCTCTTAAGGGACAAAGTCGTGAACCTAAGAGCAAGCACCAGGAAGCTTTGGTTTGGTTTGGTTTTTAATGATAAACAACGCCCTGACTATCCCAGGGTGGTTCCACACTCAGAGGGTTGGGCCTGACAGCTAACAGTGCATTCTGCTTGCCACCACCCCCCCCCCGCCCCACGAGTGATCCCCACCATTAGCTGTCTGTACGCGCGGCATAGAGGCCTAGAGGGTAGGGCTGGACCGGTCACTATCCTAACAGCAGGCTGGGGGTAGCCTAGTAACTTACTCGGATCCACTCAGATTAATTTTTTTGTTGCAGATCACAGTGCCAGGTGAAGACGGCCACGGAAAGCGCCGTTTTCCGTTGGCACGTGGCTTCCACATTCCCCAGCCCATCCGCGCGCACACAACTTTAAACAGAAACCTTTAAATTAAAGGTCTGCTTTGTACTGTCCTTCTCTCAGAGATTTTTAAATCTCCTCCCAAAGTCCTAGGTGTCTGAAGCAGCCACAGGAAGAGGAGGAAATTGATTTTGTGACAGACAGACTAGAAATCAAACCCAGGATTCAGTTTTGTTTTCAACGCAGAGAACGAAATCACTGACCACCAAATACAGTTTGGTAGCTACTCTCAGATCCCAAACTTCCCTATAACTTTCCCATATTAATTCGGTCTTCAGTTTCAGGAAATAAAATAATTATGTAGTTAAACAGAGATCCTTAGACAAACAAGGGCTGTGTTTACAATGTACCAATCCATTAAAATCAACGACAGACATTGATTATGAGTAGCAAGGCCCAGCCAGGCAGGCTAGCACTTGCCATGGGCCCTTTCCCCAGCCGACAGCAGTAAACATCCTATTGGAATCTGTTCCGAAAACAAAGGCTCTACCGACCTAATGTCAAGGTAAACAGGTAGTAAATACCTACTTGCTAACTACTAACCAGTGGTACCACTTGCATTCTTTAGCGTCTAAACACAACTAAATGTTGGCCTTGTTTCCTTCTAACTTGGCACCATTATAACAGAGCTCTTTACTTGGTCATCTTTTAAAAGTTTACTAGGTTCTGTTTCACACTGGCTTCAGTTCTTTAGCCATAAACCATCTGAGGTTAAAGGGAGTAAGTAGAGACATTCTCCTTCTCAGAAAAGAAAAACCAACCAACTTTCCCCTATTTGACATGAAATGCCATGCCCCCAGATGAAGAGCTACAGAGAAGAAAAGCCCCATAAAGTTAAGTTGCAAATACTTCTGAAGTCAAGGTCGAAAACATCATCTTACAAAGAAGAAAAGTAAGGAGAACGTGTTTTCCGCACCAAGACCCTATTAAGCAGGGACACAGCCGGGTCTCCCAGAAGGGGCGCTCTAAGCTCCACGGGCTGGCACGTACCTTGAGCTCCCGGAAGAAGACGCTACTCCGGGCCCACTCCACGATGGAGAAGAGGGTCTGATCTGCCATCTTGCACATGAGCCCGAACGTACTCAGCCTCTCGTGTTTGCTGCGGTTCGCCTGCTCCTGCTGCAAATAGGCCATGATCTTGGCCTGGACCTGGGGCTCATCGGGCTCACACCTCAGCAGTTCCAGGATCAGGTGGGGCATGCTGGCGGGGGAGCTGGTCTGGTAACTGTCCATGTAGGAGTAGCCCATGATGGACTCCGGGGAGCTGGTGTAGGGGTCTGGGTACTCAGACTTGATGGCCCGGCTGGGAAAGTGGCTGTAGGGCTGGTACCCTTGCAGGCTGCCGGGAGGTGGCATCGTCATGCTGATGGGGGACGTTACAAAGGGACTGCGGTCGTAGTCTGTAGGAGGCAAGGCAGCATGGTTCAGAGGTAGGCCTTTGGAGACAGAATGGATGTTCTGAATTGCAGAGGAGATGCTCAGCTCGGAGGGCATGGCTTGGATCACCTGAGACATGGCTTCTAGCTTAAGTCCATTGGCTCGGATGAGGGCTTTTTTCTGCTGCTTCAGGGCCCTGTCCCTCTTGTACATGGGCCCGAACTTATTCCTCCCTCCACGCATTCGGTCCGCCCTTACCGCTGTTGGGGTGGGGGAAGAAAAAAAGAAAGTAAGGGTAAAAATAAGATGTAAATTATTAGCATTCTCCAGATCTCCAGATAGTTAGAAAGGCTGAAAATGGACCGGAAGTGGTCTGTGTGTGGTTGTTTTCACTACAATAGCCCACCAAGATTCCAAAAAAAAGCCATGTCCTCTTTATTTATGAATTCTTTCCTCCAAGTGTGTTTGTCATCAAAAAAATATTTCGGGGGGCTTCCCCGGTGGCGCAGTGGTTGAGAGTCCGCCTGCCGATGCAGGGGACACGGGTTCATGCCCCGGTCCGGGAAGATCCCACATGCCGCGGAGCGGCTGGGCCCGTGAGCCATGGCCGCTGAGCCTGCGCATCCGGAGCCCGTGCTCTGCAACGGGAGAGGCCACAACGGTGAGAGGCCCGTGTACCGCAAAAAAAAAATAATAATAATAAAAAATTTCAGATATGTAGGGGCATATTAACCCTTTGGTGACTGCAGAGATTTCCTAATTTTTGCTACACACAGGAGATGCTTCATGTTGCTAAAGAAGAGGCTCAGGTCCTATCGTGCCAGTGACACTGTGATTCTCTTTATGGAAACCCAAACTGCTAAAAGGGAAAAAAAAAAAAAAATCAAAGGAGCCACTTCTGGATTAAATTGTGACTACTTTTCCTTAGAACATCTTCCTCTCTCAAAGTCTTTCGGTTAATTTGCTGCAAAAGTGTCAGGTACATGCTCTTCTTGGAAACTCATCCTCACCTGGACTTGACGGGCACCCATCAGGTAGCCACCGGTTATTGTTTTCCATTTAAGCAGAATTGGACATAATTAAAGCAAGTTCATTTCAGAAGCTGTCAAAACGGTCCACCGTCACGATGCTATGTGGCGTCTGGGGCCACGTCTAGTAATTTACTTACCGGGACTCTCCTAGCTCATGGTGGCCAGTGGCAATTAGATAGGACCCAGCAACCTCTGACAGCTTGTGACATGTTGAAATTGCTGGAGGTTAAGTTTTTGAGCTTTTTATCTTAGGATTAGTGTAGCATTAAAAATTTATTGTGAATGCTAGGTATCCAGAACACTGCACAAGATGATAAAGAGTTTTTCAGCCGGATGATAATTTATTGAATGTTTAATTGTTTCACATCACTGTGAACAAAGCAGGAGCATGCGTTGCAAGTGACTTACTGTTAAGAAAACACACTTTTTAAGGTAAAGAAATGTAACCTTTTCCCTTTGTTAAAAAAAAGCAATCAAATGACACCATATGCAATCACAACATTTAATGTTTAACATTTTATCTTCTGAGTCTCATACTATAGTAAGCAGCTACCACATTGTTTTGCTGTTTGGAAAATAATACAGGGCTTGGTAATGAAGAAATTAACAAGAATCAGTTACTTCTTTTTCTCAGCCTCCTCTTAAAAGCAACACTGACTTAACAGTCCCCCTGATAACCCAAGTGGCTACTTCTATTGCTATCAGCAATTCAACGGACTTATCTGAAAATTTTTGAGTATTGCCATCAAGTCTGAGTACCACAACAGAAAAGCCCCAAACACGGCTAGTCTGTGCCTCATTGATCAAATAAAATGCACTCCTGTATCTGGCACACCTCAGGGATCTGTATCACTTCTTATTACTTTATTTACAATATATTTAATCTCTGGGAAGTCAGTAGGTCAGAGGCTGCAAAACAGCAACACACCGTAATAGTTCACGAACTACAAATTATTTACAGAAGTCATATATTAAACATTACTTCCTGCCAACCTGTACATCGTAAGTGCAGGTTCTACTTTTTCAACATAAAGTTTAACGTGGCTTTTGAGGAACCATTCTCTTGTTTTCGTCAAACCAATGCTACCAATGTAATGGTTCATTATTTTTCATGTTTCCTGCTTCTCAAAAAAATTTTTTTTACTTTGCAGACTCAGTCACCATCTTAAAAGAAAAAAAGAAACGTGCTTTCCCACACAATCAAAAATGATACTCTACCTGAGAAAATCTTTTTATAATTAAAGGCTTTAACTCTTGTTCAAGAATCATGAAACTAATAGTAACAATTATGACAAGCGTACCTATTTTAAAAGATTAAAATCAAACTTTTTTACTGGGGCATCCTGATTTGAAAACTTAAAGGATTTTACAAAATATTTTGGCAAATTATTTTTACCTGTTCTCAGCTGAATCATGTTAGTCTTGCTTTCATCTAACCTGACCTTTCATCTAACCTATGAAATGCATCTGCTCCTCAAACTAAGAAAAGAGGTGAGAAGGCGACACTCTGGTATTGGAATTTTTTTCCTAGTAAATTTCACCAGCATTTAAATGAGACTCGGACCATTCTGCTGACAAAACATCAAAAGATCTTATTGTCAATAGTGTTAAAAGACTAGGAAAATACTGTTACCATGTTATAAGTACAATGTTGTTTTAAATCCTATGTCCTTGGAGAGTTTTAACAGGCAGTGGTCTTTAGAAAAAACTTACCTTCTAGCTTCATTCCAACACTTAGACATTTTTGAAATCGACAGTAAGGACAGCGCTTTCTCTGTGTCTTGTCAATTTGGCAGTTCTGGTTTTCTATACACGTGTACCTTTTATTATTTTGGACTGTTCGCTTAAAAAAGCCCTATAAGAGAAAATAGTGAGACATATTAGCAAGCTAACACCCGTCTCTTCCATTGTTTCATTTTAAGGAAATCACCAGTAAATCTTTTCATTGCCCCGTTGGAGCCCTTATGTGGTTCTGTGGTTTGTTTTACATTTTAACAAGATCAACCCTCCCAAACCAGGCTATGGTAGAGACTTTCCTGGCAACCAAGTTGTATTTCAAGAATTGCATCAAATCTTGGGGACCTTTAGCTACGTACCATCTTATCTCAACATTCAGGGAAAAATACATACATATGAACCAGTAATTTTTTGAAGAAAATCTGTTTTCCTATTAACCCTCATATTCCAGATAAGGCACTTATAGAGAGAGCGGCACTGTTTTTAAGTAGCCTGATACAATTTCAGTGGCAAACTACTGTATAATAGCAATGGAAAAATGGAATAACAAAACACCTCAGATTTTTTACAAATGTCAGCACTAGATAGTTAAAAGCAAAAGGATTTAGAGAATAAAATGGGAAAATGTTCATAATTCCATTGGAATACATTCCAGTTGGGGAATTGTGTAAAGAAAAAGGTGAAACTCATGAGGGAAAAAAGCATATATAGCAGAGAGCTGAATTTTAGCAGAGTGTATGCCTTCCTTATATTTCACCCACAAGAATTAATCAAAAATAAAATTTGTAGCTTTGTAACATAATAACAGCTTGGATGGTATATTCTGTTTGTCCTACTAGCCACAAAGTGAAACCATCTTACTTTGTTATAAGGAAAGAAGGGATTTTCTTGGCAGTGGTTTAAGTAATTGTACTGAGTTTTCTACTTTTAAAAATGTTGAAAAATAGGGGGTATCAAATTTACTGGGAATATATAAAAAAGGTCTGAGATAAATCCTTAACGTACAGTTGACATTGTTAGTAATAATACAGTACATCTTACATATTAAAATTTCTTGCCTTTAAATAGGTCATATAATATATTTATGAAAACTACTCTTATTATAAACTTAAGATCTGGTTTCTAATTCTTTATGATATAGATTTCAAAAAAATCTTAAAGGTTATTTTCGGAATAAATCAGGATGAAATCATGCAGTTGGGAATTTAGACTTTTCTATGTCTGTGGGTAAAAAATGTTTGGACGTGTAGCACAGAACACTCTGAAGTTAAAATGTATTGGGGAAATACTTTGTCATGTTCGCTCTCAAGAACAACGATGCTTTAAATATATATAAGTCAAGCAAAATCAATACTTTGGACCGTTAGAAATAGAAGTCTTTCTACAGCTCTATGACCTTCCTACCATAAACTATTTTAAAGCCATGAGACTGGCAAAGTTTTCTAAACAGCATAAATCTCTTTGCCTTTTGAATTAAATTGGACACATATTGCTAAGAATCATCTCACTAAGACTCACTCATTCCCTCTCTCATTTTTAATTGGGTCCAAAAAACACAGCCTATATTTAGCTTTAAGAAGTAATCCAATGGTTTATTTTGGGTTTGAGCATTATATTTCTCAGATAGCAACGTAGAAGGCAAACCTTGCAGCTTTCACAGGTGAGGAGCCCATAATGGTACCCAGACACTTTATCTCCACAAACGGGACAGAGTTCCTCAAGATCTTCATCATAGGAGTAATTCACCATTTTAAACTGAGACACTGAAACAAGAGAAATGCATGCACACATCCAATTAATTTACTAGGTAGGTTTTAATCCTGCAATAAAAACCATTTTGGTGACTGGTGGGCAAACATCACCAGGTAAAATAGAAAATAAAAATGTTTTACCCAGATGTACTGCAGAGAGCTATTTTCATACAGTGGAAGTAAAACATCTTTTGGCATGCGCTTTCCATTATTTTAATTTAAAAATAATTCTAATATCTTGCGTTAAAAATTCTTAAGCTGACCACTGTTGAACATGAGTCCCCCTAACTCTGCAAAGCAACAGATCAGAATAGAAACACGAATTGCATAAAGTAACAACTTCGAATTTCTTTTAAACCTCCTTGAGGTTAAGTTCCAAAATGTCACCTTTGCCTAAGGGAGAGAAAGGAGCACACGGCATTATCCTCCCACTGGAATGAGTTTGCTTAAAGTCCACCGAACTATAAGGGTGTTTAGGGAAAGCAACACCAATATGCAAACACTTGGCGGGGGAACGGATGCCCCAGAAACCTTCTCAGCAGCCCCATTTTAACCACAGCCTGCTGCTCCCAGCGTTCAGATCTGTTAGATTAATCCAAACATTCAGTTACGTAGTGATAGGGCTTTCCCCTCCACACTTTTCAAAAATCTCCTGTAAAAATAAAAAGGCAAAAGGCAGGACGCCTGGACCAAAAAAAAAAAAAAAAAGAAAGAAGAAGAAAAAGAAGGAAGGGGAAAGATACACACGAGGGTTTGGTTTCGTCGCAAAGTACTGAAGTCATTTAATGAACTTCACATGTTTCCGATCATCACCGCAAAATATAAACACCTCGAGTTCGCCCTGTTAAACAGAAATCAGGCCGCGGCTCTGAGCGGCTCCCTGCAGGGATCGGGTAACCGGCCTTCCTTCCGACGCAGCACCGCGAAGGCGTCTTCACAGCTCCAAGATGGATAAACCGCATAGCGGAGGCAGTGGCCAGGAGACCCCAGATAATACCTGATCCGGTCCCTCCCGGAGACTCGGTCCTCGCCGATCGAGCCTCGCAGCGCGCGCCGCAGGGGACGTATGGCGAGGGCAGGTCCGCGCAGCCCGGCCGCCGCCCGCAGCCTCCCGGCACCTCCGGTGAAACCCCGGGCGCATTCGCCTCTCGCCCCTTGCTCAACTTTCGGCTACACACAGGCGCACAAACGCCCCAGTCAAGTTTGTTTTAAGTTAATCAGTGGCATTTGCAGGGGGCGGGGCGGGGCGGGAGGGGGTGGATGGGGAACCGAGGGCCGGGCAGAAGCTTCCTCTGATTTGTTTACCAAATAGGAAAGGGAGAAATAGCCCCCAGCCCACCCCCAAAGTACTCGGCCGCTCTATCACCATAGTGGCCTCCTTGCCAATGATTACTGATTTTTTTTTTTCTCTTTAAAATAAAGTTCTATTTTCTTTACGGATCCTAGGGGCCTCCGGAAAGGGCCGTCGGGGTGAGGGTCCTTGCAGCGCTTCTCGGCTGAGCCGCGACCGGCAGAGTGGGGCCGGCTCTCTCCCAGGGACTCAGAGCCCTGGGCTGGGGAATAAACCTAGGTGAGTTAGCCAGAGTTTGGGCGGGTGGGGGCGGGGGGGGGGGGGCTGTCCCGGGAAGAGATGTTCCAGCCGAGGTAGACGTGTGGGCTCCGAGAAACAGAAATAAAGAGAAGCAGAGCGCAGTCCTCCCGGCGGTGCCCTGAGCGGGCCGCGCTCGCGTTTGGGGAACCTGGGGGTTTGGCCGAGGCTGAGAGTTCCAGAAGTTTGTTAATAGCCCCATCCCTACTAAAGCTCGTGACTATTGTCTTGAGGCACGTTTTAGGGACGGAAAAAGGTGTGCTTTACCAAGTGTGTTCTCTTCTCCCTCCCCCTTTCCCCAACAAAGTAAACTTTAACTTCGCCTCTGAGAGGCTCGGAGAGGTAACCGTTTCCAGGGGACCCAGTGCGCGCCTCGGGGATCCGACACCCAAAAGACCGGGGCTGGGGGTGGGACCCTCTTGGAAAATTCAAAGGCAGAGGCCGTGTGGGGAGACCGACGGTGCGGTGCGAGACCTGGGCACCTTTCAGAGGCGCCCAGGTGCTGTTAACCCAAGATAGCGTTTGGAGCACGGAGTGCATCCGAGCAAATAAGTCCCGGTCTTGAGAAAGGAGAGGGAGCGGTGGGGCCTTGGACAGCGAAGGCCTCAGAAGCACGCGGACAAGTTCCCCGAACTGTCCCGGGACCCGGTAGCGGGTCCTCTTTCTGCCCCCCGGCCCCCCGCCCCGCGGGTCGGACGGCAGTGCGTCCCCGGCCGAGACCAAAGCGAGCCCGGTCCTGGGGTGCCTGTCCGCCGGGGCTCCCCTCCGGCGGCAGGCCGCGTGGCCTGGATGGAGGAAGCCTCGCCCGGGCGCTGCCCACCCGCTTTCGATCCCGAGGCTAAGCCAGCGGCCGGAGGCTTCCCGGAGCCCTAGGCACCAGGGAAAGCCAGCTTTCTGCTCTGGGGCAGTAGGTCGGGTCGAGAACGCCCCTCTCGAATTCTACAAAGAAAATATTACAATGGCATCTCCCTCCCACCTGCCCCCAAACCCTGATTCTTGCCTCCCCGGCTTCCTGTTCCAGCTTCTCCCTCCGCTGCTTTTCCCGAGTCACCCAGAAACGCGCGCGGTAAGGAGAAGCAGAAACTTCCCCTTGACCCAAAAATCTCGCCGGCCCCAAGGACGCCCAAAGGATAGTCCTTCGCGGCAGCTGGCGGCGGAGGGTCTCGGAGGCAGCTCCCCGGCGCCGCTTCCCCCGACCCCCCTTCGCGGAATCCCAGGTGCCAGAGGGAAAGCCTCTTTGGGCCAACCGGGTCCCCTCGGCAGCCAACCTACAAGTTGGACTCTAGGGCCTTGGGCCCAGGGGACGTCCACGGCCCTCCCTGGAGGCTGAGCGAGACCCCAGGATCCGCGACTGGTATCCGACCCCACCAGCAGGACGCACGCCTTCCCGCCGCCCCGTCTTCTCAAAGCAGCGGGGCGACTTCAGGCCCCGGGCCCAGCGCCGCCTCTCCCGCACAGCCGCGTGCACCAGCCCTGAACTCTGCTCTCAACGCCTCCCCGGCCCTTTCAAGTTCGTTCAAGGGGATGGCAGGAAGCGTTCCGGGATCACAGGCCCGCCGGCCCGCACATCCTGCGCGCTGGCAGGGGCGAGGATGGAAGGGCACCGGTGACTCTTCCTAGCATTGTTCCCTCCCCGGCCCCGAGCAACTGCGCTAAACTTCTGAAGGGCTCAATACGGCCAGATCTAGAGTCGCTTATTTTGGAATGCGGCGAAAATACAGCCTACGGGATTTGCTTTTTTTTTTTTTTTTTTTTGCTGTTGTTATTAGCAATCAAAAGCTGGGAAACGAAAAAGGACTTCCAGTTTCCCAGGTCTCAGACAGAAGAGCTTGAGGCTAAACCGCCGCCCCCGCCCAACACTCACTCCGCAGCGCCCGACCAGAGGACGGGCTGGGAATAACTGGTTCTCTCCAGTTCTGCCTGCAGTTTTATGAAGTTGTTCAAATACGAGCCGGCTCCCTGGGTGCGCCTGGGCTGTGGGGCGCCCGTGCGTCCTAACACCGCTAAGCCCGCTCTCCCCGAGGCTCCATCTCTCCCTGCAGTTGACTTTCCCAGGCAGTGTTCTTCCACCGCTGAAGAGCACTGGTTCAAGTTCCCGCCGATTCCAACGACTGGGAACCTGCTCGGGTTTCCCGCGAGACATTCCGTTCCTTAGAATGATCTTTAGAATAATAAGATCTTTGGCCTGAAGCTGACCCGCTCTTGTAGCCAGAGCTCGAAGCCTCTCTTTTCTTAATTAGAAGTGGCCAATTAGGCATTGCTTGGAAAATCCCCGCCCCGCATTGTTCAAGAGCCATAAACTTTTATGCCTGCCCCTGGGGAAGGGGCCCGACGCCCGCGCGCAGCCCCGCAGCCCCGCGGCGACCAGCGCTCGGCGGCCACACAAGCGCCCGCGCGGGGCAGGCGGCTGCAGCCCGCGGGGCGAGCCCGGGGCGCTGGAGCCGCGGGAGCCAAGCGCCGCGAGCGCCTCCTTACCTTGCATGTTTTCCGGCATCTGCCCCTGTTCCCCATGCGACCGAGCCAGTCCCAGAGCTTCCGTCTCCACTTTGGGCAGCATGACAAGGCGGCCGCGGGCGGGGTAGAGGGTCCGTGCCGGTCCGGAAGCCCAGCACCTGGACGCCGGCAGCACAGCTTCAACTCCACCGGGAAGAAGGAGGGGGCGACCGGGTGGCTGCTTCCTCGCCCGCCGTCAGGAGCGCGCCTCCGCCGCTTCCGGGGCTGCCGTCAGGACCCCCGAGCCCCGTCCAGGCTCGCGGCTCCCGAGCCGCCCCGGAACCGCGAGGAGGAGGCAGCAGGCTGCAGGCTTAGACCGCGTCCGGGCGCCCCGGTCCGGCTCGGCAAGGGCGCAGCTGCCCGGGGCGCGAACGCGCGTACGGCCGAGCTCCGGACGCGCAGCGGAGGCGGCGGCCGACCTGCTGCCGCCGCGGCGGTGCCACTGCTCCCGGACGGCTCGGCTCTGGCAACCCGCACCCCGCCCTCCGCCGCCCAGCGCTCCGGATCCGCAGGGTCTCTCGCGCGCGCTTTCTCTGGCCTCACTCTCCTCTCCCTCCTCGCCTTTCCTCTCCTCTCCGCCCCTTCCCCGTCTCTGCTTCCCTCCCGCTCGCTGTCAGGCTTGGAGTTAGGAAGTTCCAGCCTCCCTCTGTCGCTTCGTCTACTCCTCTCCAGCCCGGGGAGGCGAGGCTGGGAAGGACAAGGGGAGGAAGAGGAGGAGAAGGGAGGCGAGTAGGGCTGGGTAGGGGCAAGAGGGGATGAGGGGTGATGACAGTGAATGGGGACGCGGGCTCCGGACTCGGGTCGGACACCAGGCGCCAGCCAATGAGGACGAGGCGCAGGCTCCAGTCCCCTCGCCTGCCCCAACCTCTTCACCCCGCCTCGCCCCCTCCTACCCCACCCAGGCCCGGGGCGGGGGATGCGCACGCGGCGGGTCTTAACAGCGGGTGAGAGGCGACCTCTGTCTGAGCGCGGCGGCCAAGGAGAAGCTCGGGCGGAGATGTCCGCGCGCAGAGGGGAAGCCAGAGGGACGCGAGTGGGAGTTGGGGGTGAGGGGGCGCCCCCCGTGTGCGCCGGGTGAGGGGCTGCAGGAGGACTTAAACACATTTAAACAACCCAGAAATGAAAAGAAGAGCTGGCCTGCTCTCGAGGGTCTCCCGGCCTCGTTCCCCTCGGCACTCAGTCCGCGGGCCCCCGGGAGTGGCGGAGCGTCACGGTTCACCTGCTCACCGCGGGGGCAGCCGTGTCGCCGGGAATCTGAACGGCTATCCCCGTTTCCCCATTCTTCCCCAGTTCCTCCTCTCGCTTATAAACACCACCCCGCCTCCTCGAGTCCAAGATTATCTTGGCGGCAGACTTCCTAAATTTTGGTGAACTGGGTTTCCATATAGAATGCAAAGCGCAGCCTGGGCTTTCTTTTTCATTTTGCTGCCTCTTGGGTGGGACGATCCACATCCCAGAGGCCCCGCACTTTAAAAAAAGTTTTAAAGAACCATCTGTTAGGCAAGCTATTCCTCCACCCGCCCAGCCCCATCTTCAAAGTTTTCAGATCTCATCCCAACAAGATGAAAACATTTTTTTTTTTCCAGCCTCCTGACTGCATGTGAAATGCCTCATATTCAGTGTCTGCTGTGAGACCGGGTAAAGATCAGAGTCCATCCACAAGGGGGTGAATTTGAATCTCAAAGGCTCTGAATTTATTCTACTTGAATGGTATAGAGATCACACAGTCAAACTGGCCAGTCCAGTATTTGATGACTTGAAAAATACTCCAATCACTGCCACGCATAATCTACACTTTTATATGAAATGGGTCGTTCATCGCCTCCCCGCGCGTGGCGATTCAGATACTCTTGCCTCTCGAAACTGATTTGTCATTTTTGCTGTTTAACATGCAGTATGCAGAATTTAAGTTATTTAAATCTCAGTTTTAGTAGCATCTGCAGGTTTCATGAAAATGTTTAAACTTGGTGGGAGGGCTGCCCATTAGTTTGTAAAGGGGAGCGGGCTTAAGTTGCCAAAACTAGTGACCCTTAAGATGCTCAGATTTTGGTGACAGTCCGTCCATTTGCAGGATTTCCTATAGTTATTTGAAGTATCACTGTGAATTAAATTCAGAAAGGGGATAAAGTCTCAGGGCTCAAATCAGTGCTCGCTGCACTTTCCTTATAGATGCAGGTGAACTTCGAGCATCAGTTTATTACAAAGCCTTAATTTAAGAGCACCCTCATCCCCCAGCAACCAAATAGCATATAGGGGTACTTTTGCAACACCTTCCCAACACCAGGCTGGAGCTCCGTGGGAGGGAAGGCCCTCTGGTCGCTGGGACGGGAGGACGAGGTTAGGAGAGCTGAAAGAAGTAGACAGACGGTCTGACAGCACCAGGGACTTGCAGTGTGGCCTGAATCTTTGCCGGGGACTTGGGGCTGAGCCTGACCTGGCTGGAGGCAAACTTTGTGATCGTGTTCAGGGCCCAGCCTCAGCCCCAGAAGGGGCCTGTTTAGGCCACACCTGACACCTCTTCCGTCTAGGCCAGCCTGCCCTCCCATCACACCCCTAGAGACCTGGAGTGACGGTGACAAAGGGCCAGCTGGTATCCATTTGTCTCCTCACAAAAGCGCGCGGCGATGGCGGGAGAATAGGGGCTGGGGTCAAGGTTTTAAGAGAATCCACAGTTGAAGCTCTAGTCCAGGCTGACGGCTCTGCTTAGTCAGCTGCGAGCCCAACGGGCACCGAAAGCGCAGGAGGTCTCAAGCCGAGAGAAAACTTCCCTTTCTGAGAACCAAAGGAACCCCGAGCCCCCAGTGCTCCGGGCCTCCAGCTCCAGAAACGGAGGAGCTCCCGAGGGCCCCAGACCTTTCCAGGTCCCCTCGGGGGACGTCGAAACCCCGTCTTCGGTGGACAGGGCGGGAAATCTCCCGCGGGAGAGACCCGAGAGTACAGTCACCTTTACCCCGGGCGCTCTGCTTGGGGTTTAGGGGAGCAGACGCAGAGGCAAGGGGGGCAGGGGGGCTTCCGACCTCGCGCTCCTTCCCGCCCTCCAAGTGCACCCTTCCCCCATCCTCCCCCCTAGCACTTACTCTGGTCCTTTGCCCCTTCAATTCCGCTGGGCTGGGGGTCCCCACTGGAGCCCAAGACCCGTTTGCCCCGTGACCTGGGATGGGCCTGGGCGTCTCCCAGAGCACCCTGGCGTAAGGAGCGCTGGGGGAGGAGGTGCCCGAGCCCGCCCGCGGTGCCGGGTCGGTTACCTGGGGATGGTTCCAGGTGGCAGAGGCCTCCGCGCGAGACGGGAGGGCGAAGCGGACGCCAGGAGGGGAGGCACCTGAGATGAGGATGGGGGACTGGGCCTGTGTGGTCTAAACGTCTCGGCTCGCGGTGGTCTGCGTTCTCGGAGAGATACACCCACTGCCTTGGAATGATAAAGCCCCGGCAGGCGGGCCGACGCCTCCCACCCTCCTCCGGGGAAGTCTCACCGACTGCCTCTTAGTGGGAGCGCACTTAGGAATCCACCCCGGCTGCGGGGCATTTAACCAACCGGTGGGGACGCGAGGCCGGGCGAGACCGCTCCGGCTTTAGCCGCCCCGCGCGTTCTGAACTCGCTCCCCCGCTCCCCTGCCAACTCCTGGCAAACTTCGCTCCCCTTTCCCCCCGCTTCCCCCGCGCCTCCACCTCCTTTCCTACGGGGCTGGTCTCCAGGCTCGTCCTTCCCGGTTCTGACTGTGTCTTCGAGCGTTGATTGACGGTTGCAATTACAAAGGATGATGCCTCGGGGAGGCTCCCGCAGCCTTGATGAGCCCGAGAAGCGCAGTCCCGGCATATTTTATCCAGACTCAGCGCCACGGGGCCGTGCGCCCCGTCCACCCGCGGGCAGGAGCGGAGGGGGGTCTCGCGCTCCCCGCCCGCGAGGATGCGACTGCCTTGCTCTCCCGCCGCCGCCTTCCCGTGGCTCCGCGCCGCGTTCCCGAGCGCGCGTCGGGCACAGCCTGCCCCTGACCTGACCTGAGAAGTGTCGGGCGGCCCCGCGCGCTTCCCGCGTGCAGTCTGCAAAGGCGTAAGAGGTCATGATTTTCAGGACTGGTTCAAGTTTCCTGGGCTCGGCAGACACGTGTCCCCGGAAGAACAGCGTGGAAGACCTACGTCTCCCGCCCGCCTGGGTGGGAGAAGCCTGCCACGACCCAGCACGACCCGCCCAACCCCGCACGAAACTTGCAAATCTACATCCTTGGAAACAATGTCTAACACCTCCTCCATTCCTACTTTTTGGTGCTTTCGAGAAACCAGAATACTTTTCTCGTAGCACGTGCCTACTCTTTAGCCGCAGAAGAAACCTAGATTTTTTTTTTCTTTTCCCCTCCGAAAGTCTCCACAACCAGGCCGGGATAGCCCGAGGGGAAAGAGAAACAAGTTTATCAGTCTACTGAAGCTCGGGTTCTGCCTAAGTTCTCCGCCCCTCCCACTCGAAAAGCCCATCAGAAGCCACTTTTGCTTTCCTCTGAAAATTAAGTTCAGCTAGAACTCCAGAGTTCCGCTGCTGAGCTGGAGCCGGGAAGGGGGGTGGTGCTGGGCTACCCACCCCCCCGCTTCTAGGCGCTCCACCCCCGCGTTCGAAGCACTTTTTTATTTTTTTAAAGAGAGGTTAAATTTTAGTGCAGACATATAAATTAACAAAGAGCATCGAATTGGCCGAAGCTTTCAGAGAATAAACTGGAATAGGTGAGAAGTCTTGTCATGTTAAAAAAAAAAAAAAAATCCCTTTCTGCTGCCCGAGTAAACAGCCTGTAGTCCAGGAGGAAAAACTGCGGCCAGTCTAGCTAGACCTTCTACCCCTAGAAAGACTGCCTGGTAGGGGGTGGCCAGCCAATGGTGACTGACTCACAGTCACTATGGGAGTATCTTAGTATATCAGGGCCCCCTCTTTACCAGCGAGGAAAACGCAAGGTGCCGCATTTATCTGGGTAATCAAGACTCCTCCACCCTCTCCAAACAAACTCGCATCCTTTCCCTGAAGGACAGGTGAGGTTTTTGGAGACTTTGGCCTGTATTATGGGAATCTACAGCTCTCGGTAATAAGGCTTCCCAGTAGAAGTTTTTAGACTTCATTTTCTTTGGGGCGGGTTGCCCCTGCCCAGGGGTCTAGGCGCGTCCCACCTTGGTCGAGCCGGTGCCCTTCGAGGTGAATGGGGAGATCCGGTCTGGAGAAAGGAGCCGGCTGGGAAATAACCTTGGGTAGGTGGTCCAATCTAATCTAGCTCTTCCTCTCTGTAATTGAAATGGAGATGTGAGTCAGCTCCAGCTCAACACTGGAGAGTCCACTCTCGGAACCATCCCTGTCCATTCTCGGGACAAACCAGAACACTGAGCGACGTCCTCGAGGACGACGCTGGCGCCTGCAGGCCCCCAAGCGCTGGGTGAAACCTGCTGAACTCTCACACGGCGACTCCACCCGCCATGGTCCCTCCCGCGCCTCAACCTGGACCGGGAACTCAGATCTGAGCACTAGGTGACGCTAGGCTGACATCCCATTGAATCTGGCCAGACTGGAAGCTTCATGAGGGAAAGAACGACGTGCCGCTTAGCTTCCGAATGGGGCCCCGGCTGTGGCCGCGCGGGGTTGGACATCGGGAGCCTCCGGCCTTAGGGAAGCCCCCGCGCAGGGTGTTCTGGTTCTTAAGATCCAAGAGTGCCGGACCCGCAGAACTGCGGCCGTCGAGCAATTCAGGTCCCTCTTGGACAATAGAGAAAGAGTGGGTTTGGAAAGGCGGCACTCGGGGTGGTCTCGTCCCCCTGGGACTTGCCGCGCGGGCGTAGGGAGAGTGTTAGGGGCCCCGAGATGCCGCGGATCGCGCTTTTCGGAGGGTGTCGGCTCCTTTTCCGACTTGCAGACAACTTTCGTGGTTAAGAGAGGGTGGCCAGCGTGCGCCGAGCCTTGGGGAAGAATTCTTTCGCTTTCCCCCAGGGTTTCTCGTCTGGACACTGTGGGGCCTCGCTTCGGGGACCTGGTGGCGGGTTCCGAGCAGTTTTCTTTCCAATCCTATAGACACCGCTGGAGGCGGCGGAGCTTTGGGGCCCTGAGGCTACGGACATCCAGAGCCAAGGCTCAGCAGCATTAACTGTGGAAAACGTTAGCGCCGGGCGTGGGACCAGCATCTCCCTGCAGGAGACACACCCGGCTTTGTCAAAAGTGCTTAAAAAGGGCGGGGGAGGAGGTGCTTAAACTATCTCTTTCCCTATGCCCTCCCCCCAGGAGACCTTTGCTTGTTTCTTAGGAGTAAAAAGTCCTCTCTAAACTCACTCATTTGGGGTGATTTCCCTGCCGTCCTCATATCACTGACTCTATAACAAGTGGATGCTGTGAATTTCCTCTCAATTTCCTTTTCATCCACTCAGGAGCCTCGCGAGTTGCTACTAGAAGCCACAGAACTGCAAGCTCAACGTCAAACTCCAGAGATCCTTTCAGGAAATTCCAGAGTCAGAGACCAGAAGTGCCTCCCTGCCCCCACCACCCCCCGCCCCCCATCTCTGCTCAGCTCTCAGGGCTCCAGATAGTTCCACCCCACCCATACGCCACGCCCCAGCCCACCCTTCCAAATTCTTCGGGCTTTCCACTGCGGATTGAAGAGGGAGATAAAGAGCATTTGACAAATGTCTTACTTAAGTCCAAAATGCCTTTCGGAAGAAAGTCTGAGTAGACAAACATTGTTTGTAATCATAATTGCTTTATATCAACAAGAGCAAAAAGATACTACCTTGAGGAAAAAGCATGGATTTCAGAGTCACATCCATGATTTCCATTTACAGCCCCACTCTCTGACAAACTGAGTGACCTTGGGTAAATCACTTGACCTTTCTGAGTCCATTTTTTTCTTCAGTAAAGTAAGGCTAACAAAGAAAACTTTTTTTTAAACAAAATAAACTTTATACACAGGTGATCGTGTCAGAAGAGCAGCCCACTGCACTGTTATTCGTATCAGTTCTTTTATCTTTTTCTCTTTCTCCCTATTTTCCCCCAAACCATCCTCTGTAAGGAAAACAACTAGGAAGGGAATCGCTTGCCATTCTAAGGACCATTAAAAATGGATCCTTCCAGTGGGAGGTTCTTGCCAATGCCACCATCTTGCAGTGTTTGACACAGTCCTCAGGACTCAATCACATTACCCGCAGACATTCAGCTTATTTGAGGTTTAAAAGTAAAATGTATCTTTTCTTACTTGTCAGCCACACAAAAACACACAGGCAGCCTTTATTGATCGGTCTGGTCAATTTCAGTCCACCTGTTTCCCCAGGCTCAATCTCTCATACACCCGTCACATTTCAGCTCTTCCCCAGGCCCTTCCCAGACACAATGGCCCCCCCAAACTCCTGAAGTTCCTTGAAGCCGAGTGGGTTTCTCAGAGAAGTTGTTCCAGCAGGGTGAAGAATGAAGACATACCCTCAAATAAGTAGCTTTATCCTGAGGTAGGTTCTGGACTTGGGGAGTAAGACATCTGACTCTTGCCCTGCATAAGGCATCCCTGGAGGTGCTTGGGGAGGTTGGAAAACTGGTGGGAGACTGTCCCAGAGCCCCTCCCTCTCTAGCTCAGCTCAAGTTCAAGGCTGAATCCAAGATAACCCTAGACATTGTGTCTGCGTGGAGGGGTCAAGTAAAGAAAAAAAGCATTCCCAAGCCTCTGTTCTGGCTTCATCCATACACCTCTCTTGGTTTATTAAAAGAGGCATTAAAGAAACTCTTTAAGTCCCATCACAATTGAGGATCCAGGCCAGCAAAGAGAATCTGAGATGCATTGTTTCGGAAGTAGGCAGGACCCCGGAAGGAGACAAGGCTCCGAGGCTCAGCTTCCTGGAGGGAACTGGGTGCATAAGCCCAGCAGCAAGAATCAGACCGTGGGCTTGGGTAACTGGTGTTCTAAACAGCACTGCAAATAAAGCTGGCTAGAGGCTATGGTGACGTAACAGACTTTCTCACTTTCCACTGTGTGACGTTGACTTCCAGAGATCTTAAGGGCACAGAGCTTCCTGGAGGTTATCACTGGAATCAAATCAGACTCCGAAAGTGCTAAGGGGACCAGATAGCAACGTTTATATCACAGTCTCAAGACAGCATTTGCACTGTGTATTACGTACCGCTAACCACACAGACAGAACCTCCTGTGGTCAGGATGCAACATTCTATGGACTGTATAATATTCTTCAAAAATGCACTTAATTCGAAGAATGACATACATTTAATAGAAATCAAACATAACGTTGAGCACATTGCAAGAGGGTCAATAAATACTCGTGACATGACATGTTTCCTACCACACAGGTTTGGCTCTTTTGCTGACATAGACAGGGACTTTATTGTCTCTCTCAAAGTAGTACTGCGTATCATTCAGTAAAATCACCCCATTTGTGAGAAAGAAAAAAGCCTAAGCCAGAAACCGAGAATTTGGACAGCATCCCAGAGCTAGTTAACGTTAGGGGAACGATCTGGTTGTAACCCAAGTCTCCTGCTCTTAGACCGCACAGATTATCTTGCAGGTAGGCAGAAGGAACAATGGCATCTTATTTTCACTTTTCTATATGAGCACGGACGTCTATATGCAATTTTCATGGAACCACCGGTGTGCATAAAAGAAAAATGTCATGCCATGTCTCTAGGACCCATAGAGACAGCTTTTTAGATAAACAGAGGCACATTTCCCAGAAAAACACAAATGAGCTGATGTAGAATTCAAACCCTGACTGAGCTGTACGTACACTGGGCTTAGTTTTGGGAACCTCTCCCCACTCCATCCCAACGTGCAACTTGCCATCAAAGCCACCGGGACCTCAGACCCTCTGAGCTGCACCCGTGGGTTCTCCTCACTGGGCCTGCCCGGGGCGGTCAGACCCCCATCCAAGAGGCAACTGGCTTTCAGGGACCCACTGGAGGACCTGATGGCTCCACTGTCCCTCCGGGTGACGGTCTAGCCAAGAACCCCGGGAATGGCCCCCAGCACCCCCGGGAGGCTACGCTGTGGAACAGACGGACCCTCAGTGCCAGCAGCCGCCTCCGGGTAACCAAGATGTTCAAAATAGGGACACCTCACAACCAACCGTGGGGCTGCAATAGCCGGGGACGGGGGAGAGAGTGTGCCTGGGCCGGGAGGGGGCGGTGGCTGCGAATGAGATCCGGAAAGAGGGGTTTTTTAACCGGAAAATTCACTGTTATTTTGTCACCCTAGGATCTGGCGCCCGGAAGTGCCCGCACAGGTTTCGGGTGTCGGGGGCGGGCTCGCGGAGGCCCTGGGCTTCTCCTTCGGGGCCTTCTTGAGGCTCAGCCTCTAGCGATCCCTCCGGGGCTAGACGGACGCCCAGCCGGCTGCCGGCGCTCCGGACCCGGCGGACCCCAAACTTAAAGGTGGTCCAGCTTCACGCCCGGGACGGACCCGGCGCGTCGGATGAAAAATGCGCTTCTTCCGCGGTAGCCGAGGCAACGCGAAAGTGGCTTCTCCACCATCTCCCCCGCATTCCTTCACCCCGGGTCTGCGCCGCGCCGTGGGGGTCCTCGTGTGTGGTCTCGGGAATGCCCTCGCCCTGAATTCGCATCCTCGGCGGGTGAGTCTCCGAGCGCGCCCTCGCCGCGCGCCCCCGCCTCCCCGGCCCGAGCGCGCCTCTCCCCGCGCGCCCCCGCCTCCACGGCCCGAGCGCGCCTCTCCCCGCGCGCCCCCGCATCCCCGGCCCGAGCGCGCCCTCGCCGCGCGCCGCCGACGCCAGCAGCGCGGTGGCCCAGCGCGGCCGCTGCCTGTAGGGACCCTTCGCCCATGCGCCCAGGCGGCTGCGCCCCGGGCAAAGATTTGAAATCGCTCTGTGTTCTCTTCCAGCTCCTTCTGTGCCCGTATTTTCTTTTTACCAACAGAGCAATTGCTTCTCTGTTGCACTCTGCCTGCCTTCCCGGTGTTTTCTTTTTCGTAAGTACAGAACATTTTTTTTTTGGTAACCATTTCCTCAACTGATATACTTTAGGGTGTAGTTGGCCCATAAAAAAAGCAATCACTGCGTTCGGTGGAGTCAGCTGGTTATCAAGGGAGAGAGAGGAAAAGCCGAAGCCTTGATTTTCCTTCTTGTTCAGCGGCGCTGGAACTCAGCGCCGATGACAGGCCTCTGCGAATTACAGGGAAATTCCGGTTCGAAAGTCTAAGAAAGGGCTACAAGAAAGGGCTTAGGTCCTTCAAAAACTGGTGGGAAGGAAGAAGGGCAAGATTTCCAACAGACTAATAATTGCAGACCCCTGGGAATTACTTCCCTTTAGTCCTTTACTTTCAGGATTAATTAAAGGTATTCTTGCTGTAACGTTAACGTTTGTGACTCGCCATTATTTTTTAAAAATGAAAATAAACTTTGTTTACTTATTCTGTTTATGAAAAGAAGACATGCTCATTATTTTGCAAAACAGTCACCCTTAACTTCTAATCCTTAACTAATGACGGTATTTTTTTGTTTGTTTTTGTTTTTGGCTCGAAAAACAGAAGTTTTCTATGATATCTGCAATGAATGAGACATACTGTGATGTGGCTTGAAACGCCACAGACACGCGAAAGCACTTGTTGAAGTTTGATCAATGGTGACTCCATATGGCTAACTTGTTTCAAGGTGTTCAAATCTTAGTTTATTATTTCTCATTTAAAATTATCAGAAAATATTAGGGATGAAGGTGAGATATTGTACATTTTGTTTTCTGGCAGTTTTAGGCTAATAGGATGACGTGCAAAAACAGAGGATATAATGAACACTTGAAGTATTCGTTTGCCTTTTTTGAACTTCAGGAAAGACATATGTGTGAGATATATGTGGACTTACGTGCTTTTAATAAACACAATTGGAAAAGCAGTGACTTATAATAGTAAATCCATCAATGAGAGTAAATTACATGTATTAGTGTAGTAGCAGGATAATAAATAGATGATAAAAAGAGCAACTCCTACTTACCAATAGGTGTAAGTCCGTGCTTTAGAGATTCTTGTAAATCCCCAGTATCCGAATTAGAAGACATTGTTAATGAAATTATAGGCAGTCCTTTGGCTTAAAGCAGAAATCATTGAGCATAAGAAAAAGTGCAGCTTGTCAAATTTTGTAGCCTTGGGGAGGACACATCAGACTACAGTAACCCTTAGTGAAAGTTAAGAAAAAGCAAAAAACAAAAAAAATCCAAGAATCCAGAAAGTTACAAGCAAGTATTTCCCTGGACTCTGTACTTTTTCCAGCATTAGTGACCTGCTGTAAACAATGTATCCAGTTTCATGATGGTTTCTAATCAGAGGAATGGAAACTTTCGATAGGCTTGGACTAATCACATGACTCTATGCAGGTTGATAAGAGGACCCTGTTATAAAGTGACAGCAAAAGAGATAAGAACTTTCAGCAGATAATGGCAAACAAATGATTAACTCAGAAATGGAGAGGGGCAGTGCAGCTCAGAGAGTGGAAAGTTGTAAAACTGAGGGGTCAGAAGATCATACTTAGTGGATAAAACTCCAAACCAGCTTAAATCCACTAACTAAACTTAGGCTTGTGACATACCCCCTTGATGTCATCACCTCTTTGCATAGAGGAGGACAGACGTAGCTCTTCTGACCTCTGTAAATATATTTTAGATGATAACGTTGGCAGACATTCATTCTTTAAGTGATGACTAGGGATATGATTGACACTTTGAAGCACTAGTAGCATTACCAAGCTTGTGCTCATTTATTTATTCATGTTTTGTCAACCAGCTTTTTTATCATGCCTGTTCATTAGCTGAGGAGTTAACCTTAGCTTGTTTGTACATTGGTCAGTTGATTAAAAGGGCAGCCTATCTCTTTACCCCAATAAAGTAAAACTTATACTTTGAGGTTAATGCTGGCAAAATGATGAATGTAATACGTTTTCCATAATTTAAAAATTATCATTCTTTCCTTGAATCCATGGAAAAAATCTGGATTACTCCTGACCATGAAAGAACTATTACTCAAATGACCAAGGGTAGTTTTAGGCTCTTGTGAAATATCCCTGTTGTTCTTTAAAGTAATAAAGTCTGGATTCTTAGAGCAATGTATGCCTTTTCCTATGTTGTGGAACAACAGTTAGTTATTTTCTTGTATGTTTTGATTTTGCTAATGGAGCAAACTTTTTTTTTTTTAATTTTTTATTGGCCTGAGATCCTATTTGGAAAACCCAGAATGTTTATGTATAGCATTTTTTCCCATCAAAATTTTAATTTTTTTGGATTAGGTTTGACTGTGTATAATAGAAAAAGCAGAATGCCAGTGGTTTAAATAAGACATTTATTTATCTCTTGTAAAAGAAATTCAGAGGTAGTGATGGTACAGTGGCCCTACAAGGTTGTCCAGGACCTGGTTCTTTCCGTTTTACTCTCCTCTGTCTCTTGTCCTCATGTTCCAAAATGACTGCTAGAGGGCAGCCATCACTACCAGGAAGCAGTACAGGGGAAGGGAGAAAACACATATTCCTTTTCCAGGACATTTCCTGAAAGTACCATGTAAACACTTTGCTTACAGCTCACTAGGCAGAAATTTGACACATACCCACACTTAGCTGCAAGGGAGGCTGGGGAGTGAAGTATATAGCTGGGCAAGTGAATGTATATTTCAAACTAACAAGGGCTGGGTAATTATAATCATCCATGTCGGTTCTTTGTTGTTAGTTCTTTAAACAGTCAAGCAATAATGTGGCATAATACCAGAAATGTACATAGGTAGATATTAGAGGACCTATGACCCTGAAAAGCAGCTATTCTCTTAAAAATTATAAGGCTCTAAAAGCTTTTTGCTTATGTGAATTATATCTATTAGTATTTATTTTATTCGACATTAAAATTGAGAAAGTAAAAAAATTATTATTTTTAAAATTTTTATTGGAGTATAGTTGATTTACAATGTTGTGTTAGTTTCAGGTGTACAGCAAAATGAATCAGTTTTATATATATATATCCATTCTAAAAAAGTATTATTTATAAATATATTAGTTTGTAGTTATTAAAGTATATTACTATAAATAACACATTGAAAATTGAAAATAGCTGTTTTCCAAAACAAAATAATCCATAAAAAGTGACATTTTCAGAAGTCTTTTTAATGTCTAGCTTAATAGAAAGCTGGATTCTCACATCTCCTTCTGCATTCAGTCTTTAGTGATATGTTGTTTTGGCTAAAGTATATAAAAAACATGGGACTTCCCTGGTGGCGCAGTGGTTAAGAATCCACCTGCCAATGCAGGGGACACGTGTTTGAGCCCTGGTCCGGGAAGATCCCACATGCCGTGAAGAAACTAAGCCCGTGCGCCACAACTACTGAGCCTGCATTCTAGAGCCCGTGAGCCACAACTACTGAGCCCGTGTGTCACAACTACCGAGCCTGTGCTCTAGAGCCCGTGCTCTGCAACAAGAGAAGCCACCGCAATGAGAAGCCCGCGCACCACAACGAAGAGTGGCCCCTGCTCGCCTCAACTAGAGAAAGCCTGCGCGCAACAATGAAGACCCAACACAGCCAAACATAAATAAAATTTTAAAATAATAATAATAAAAACATGGTCTTCAGAATATGAACGCAGAAGAAAAGAGCAGTATTACAACAGCTTTTTCAGATAATTATGGATCTTTTTCTTTGATTCTACACCCAAATTCCACAAGTGATATCTTCTTCGTAGTTGAAATGTGGAATCTTTAACCAAATCTGTGAACATTTTGTCCTCTGTTGCACTAAAATTCATTGACCTTTTTTACACTTCAAATGCACCTTCTCCTGTGCATGATTTTATTACATCTTACACTGGTGATTTGGAAAAATATATGTTCATCAAATTTGGCAAATGTTCCAAATGTGGACAAATATCAAAACTTATACTCACTAATATCACCACTGATCTCATCAGATGTCTTTAAATACTAGGAAGCTGTCCAACTCTCAGTGGAATATACAGATTTTCTAAAATCCAAATGTTCACTTGAAAGTCTGAGTTTTTTGTTTGTTTGTTTTTTTGTGGTACGCGGGCCTCTCACTGTTGTGGCCTCTCCCGTTGCGGAGCACAGGCTCCGGACGCGCAGGCTCAGCAGCCATGGCTCACGGGCCCAGCCGCTCCGCGGCATGTGGGATCTTCCCGGACCGGGGCACGAACGCGTGTCCCCTGCGTCAGCAGGCGGACTCTCAACCACTGCACCACCAGGGAAGCCCAAAAGTCTGAGTTTTATCAGTGAAAAAGTACTATCACTTTTTTCCTTGAAGTAATAGGTTTACTTCGTATTCAAGAAATGTCTCCAAAATACCTATGTCTGAATAACCATAGTCTGTCAGCCATTCTCAAAATGTAAAAATAACATTTCATTAAAAAAGCTGCCACGTTCTTCAAGAGTAACATGGTTTTTTAAAATTGAAGTAGAGTTGATGTACAATGTCGTGTTAATTTCTGCTGTACAGCAAAGTGACTCAGTTATATGTGTACATATATATGTAAATATGTTCTTTCTTATATTCGTTTCCATTATGATTTATCCCAGGGCATTGAATATAGTTCCCTGTGCTCTACAGTAGGACCTTGTTGTCCATCCTTTCTATAAGAGTAGTGTGTTAATAATTTTTTACCAGCCAACTCATATATGGAATCCACGATTGTTCTGGTCAGAGAATACAATGTTTGGAATTTTTTATAAAACAAAATGGTCTGTTGGGACTTCCCTGGTGGTCCAGTGGTTGGGACTTCGCGCTTTCACTGCCGAGCACGAGGGTTCAATCCCTGGTCGGGGAATTAAGATCCTGCAAGCTGCGTCCTAATTGCATTTTCATGAAATTGGGGGTATGGAAGAGATCTGAGTGGAGTTAAAATAGATAATATCTTCTTCTGTTAAATATTATGAGCCATATTCCCCCCCAAAAGTTTGAAAAGAAAGCACATTGGAATTTCTTCTGTGAACAGAAACTTTTCCTGGTCTCCTCAACCTCCGCATCCTAACCAGGGCTGCCTGTTCCGAACAGGTTGTGGAAAGATTTTTGGAACTCGGAAGAGCTGGATGCTCCCCGTAGGGACCTGAGATTCAGGTTGTTTTTATGACTTTTCTTGTCTTCGAGATAAATGTCAAGATTATTTCAAAATATAATTCTCTACACCTCAGGGTTACTCCTTTAGGGGAGTAAAGTTAGGAAACTCAACACCATGTGATCCAGCAATCCCACTCCTGGGCATGTATCCGGAAGAAACTATAATTCAAAAAGATGCACGCACCCCAAAGTTCATAGCAGCACTCTTCACAATAGCCAGGACATGGAAGCAACCTAAATGCCCATCGACAGATGAATGGATAAGGAAGATGTGGTGGAGCTTCCCTGGTGGCGCAGTGGTTGAGAATCTGCCTGCTAATGCAGGGGACACAGGTTCGAGCCCTGGTCTGGGAGGATCCCACATGCCGTGGAGCAACTAGGCCCGTGAGCCACAACTACTGAGCCTGCGCGTCTGGAGCCTGTGCTCCGCAATAAGAGAGGCCGCGATAGTAAGAGGCCCGCGCACCGCGATGAAGAGTGGCTCCCGCTTGCCACAACTAGAGAAAGCCCTCGCACAGAAACGAAGACCCAACACAGCCATAAATGAATAAATTAATTAATTAATAAACTCCTACCCCCAACATCTTGTAAAAAAAAAAAAAAAAGATGTGGTACATATATACAATGAAATAGTCCTTAGCCATAAAAAAGAATGAAATAACGCCATTTGCAGCAACATGGATGGACCTAGAGTTGATCATACTAAGTGAAGTAAGTCAGACAAAGACAAATACTATATGATATCATTTATATGTGGAATCTAAAACATGATGCAAACAAACTTATCTATGACAGAAACAGACTCACAGACGTAGAGAACAGACTTGAACACATTATAACCTAATTAGATCAGTTGTTTAAATCAAAATGTTAATAAGGCTAAAGTCCAAGTTTTAAAGTTTTATAAATGGAAAAATTCTTTGCAGGATCAGATGGACACCTAGTATTGCTAGCTAACACTCACAGACTTGGGCCTTAGTTAGGAAGGGATCAGTACAATACACTGCTGTGCAGTTGATAAGAACAAAGTGACCTTTTCTGAAAATTTTGCTTGGATAGGGATACTGGGTAAGTTGGAATATAAATTTATGACACTAGCTAATTTTCATGTTAAAATTGAAATTTTATTTTATTCTTTTAGGTTTCTGGAAGAGAATCTTTCTCAATCAGTGACTAAAGCCCATGTATCAATATTTTCAAACCTTTATGTGCTTTTAAACAATATTAACATTGATGCTTCTTTTTTTAACTTAATTTTTATTTTATATTATAGTCGATTTACAATGTTGTGTTAGTTTCAGGTGTACAGCAAAGTGATTCAGTTATACATATACATAATTCCATTCTTTTTCAGGTTCTTTCCCCATATAAGTTATTACAAGAATATTGAGTAGAGTTCCCTGTGCTATACGGTAGGTTCTTGTTGATTATTTATTTTATATATAGTAGTGTGGATGCTTTTTTTAAACCAAGTAAATGGGGTGCGTATGTATGTGTACGGATCATTTATAACTGAATATGTGGACGTTGGTTGCAACATAATTTCACACGTCATATACTGTAATAGATTAAGCAGTCATTGTCTGAAGAGTCACATTCTAGAATTCATTATCCCCCCTTTTTTTCTTTGTTGTTTACTCTGATTACTGTTATGTTTTCACTTCTCCTCTTGCTTCATGTTATTTTGGTTGCAATGTTGGAATACTGCATCAGAAAGATATGGTTGGAATACTGCATCGGAAAGATAAAAGTGCTATATGGGAAGACCAGTTAGAAGAGAAATGAGAATAAAGGAAGACCTCTCACCTCCTCCCTCTCTGCCGCGTTTTAGCTGTGTTGCTGGCTCCCAGCCCTGCTGGACGTACACTCTCCTCTGTGTCCGGTTTGGGTGGCGTGGGGCCTGGGTGACTCCTGGAAATCAGGGTGAGAATTGGCAGTGGCCATGCCTGTGGTCCAGAGGTGGCATTTGATAAACATGCCGTTGTTTTCTCTGAGCTTTAAGCTCTTGTGTACACTCTGCTTTGCATGAATACATTAGGTATTATTTACTTAGATTACTTTTTTTTTCTTTTAAATATATCATGGATTTCAAAATATGATTCTTATTGAAACCAATGATTTCTTCTCTAATTTTCAGATAGAAACCCAGAAGGAGCATATATTTTTGCAGGCATATTTTACACCTGTAACTGCTTTGGAAGATGTAAGTCTTCTTTCACACGTGCCTAAGTGTCGGACACACATTTGTTAAGGCTTTACATATTATTCAACCCATCAAATAGTCTTGCCCATCAAATCCTCCCAACACGCTGGCTGTTCACCTAATTGTCTTTACCTGAAAAACCATGCAGTTGTGGTTGGTGAACGCAGCCTATCTGAGCAGGAGAGCACATTATAAGATCATGGTCGCCATGAAGGTAGTAGTTAAGCATCTGGGATTTGGGGTCAGAAAATTCACAATTGCCATACTCGCTTTGTTCCCTACTCAGGGGCAAAGCAATGCTTGACCTCTCTGAGCATTAGAGTCTTCAAGTAAAAATGACAAAAATTATGGAATCCGATAGTGTTTGTTGTGAGAAGTAAATGAGCTCATATATAGAAAGTGCCCAATACATATTTTGATGTCATTAAAAACCAGTATGGACCGTGTGACTTGGGTTCTTGGGTGAGAGACTCATCTTCCATAATGGAATTTTGGAAAACATATGCAAGTTTCTTCGTTTGTATTTTGTTTTTGATACCAGTTCTTAGTTTAGTCACATACTACTTGACACCCTATAGAAGACCTCCCATGATTTATAGTTTAATAGTATTATGTAGTGCTTTGCTTTCTCTTCCTTTTTTGTGTATGGCTAATAAAACGTGGAACAATAAAAAAGATTGGATTTCATTCTTCGTTACATGCTTTTGATTAGACAGAATTATTTACAAAATATACAAAAAATGTTAAAGGATGATAGCATTACTGGGTTCCTAATAACTCCCACCAGAACCTTTAAAACATACTATTTGCTATTTGTCACTCTTATTCACGTTCCTGTAGAACTTACTGGCATGTGGAGGAAACGTTGCATTAATGAGTTACTTTGGTCTTTTGAAGCTTATCTAGGGGGCTAATTGAATAGAAATAGATACTCAGTACTTTGTGAGAAATGAACATATTTTTGTGAAAGAAAGGCTGGAATAACATTCACATGTGATATGAATAACAGGTGCTCGGAACTCAGCCCCACAGATGGTTAATGAACAATTTAGGTTCCAACCGGGCTGGGGGAAAAGCACAAAAGAAATTACAACCTCAATTTTTAGTAATTATTTTTCCCAATCAAGGCAGTCTAACCACTTCCTTTTGGTGAATGTGGGCATTTAATCACCTTCATTACCCCACCGAACTCAGATACCACCACAGAGCACACTTACAGTGACTCACATGTACAAGGATACGTGTTTATAATGATAAAACATTATTTGCTAACTGATTTCAGAAAGGATTTGTAAATGATTGACAGATAACTGATGACTCCTAGGCATCTTTGCCAAAATCCAGAAAGCGTTCGGTAATGTCATCTGAGCCCGTACTGCATGAGGATGTTGAAGTTCAGTTAATGAATTACAGTCACTGTAAACCTCCTGAATACACTCTTCCAAGGCGTTATGACATATCTGTTAGGAATGGATATTCTTGTGAAGTCGGATTTCTGGTCAGCACCGTGCATAAGCATATACCAGAAAGACCCTGTGGGTATGTTTATACTTGGACTTATTAAGAAAAAGCACCCGAAATGACTCATCATTCAAATGGACTGATTGCAGCAGATATTGGGGAGTTTACAGAGGACTTAGAAGAAGAACCAGTTAGTTTTTGCCAAACCATGGCTTACTGGGGCGTTTTTGCTGATACCCTTTACTAACAATGCCATTTGTTACTGATTTCATTGAAGACCTGGGCTAGCACTGGCACTGAATAAATAAATAATCAGCTTGTTTAACAACCCCCAAGCCCCAAATTATATAAGATGATGGGGTGGCAGATCTGGAAAAATAACGACTATGTAAAGATTTCTTTTCATTCTTTTTAATAGCTGTGAGAAATGTGGCACCTGGCAGGAAAGATAAGTTACTTTTACACAGTACTATTATGGCCAGGTAAATATTACTCACTTTTTATAGCACTAATAATTAAACAGAGCCTTAGTCAATCTTTCAGCAATTGAAATATTTAAGACTTTATTCTTCTGTAGGCTTGTGTTGAGTTCCCCACGTTTATCACAATCTGTGATTTGACTTATGGTTCATATCTTTATTTAGAGTAAATGAAATAAACTCAGTGCCATTTTGTTTCCATTTAAGGCCTTTTAAAACATTTAGGCAAATAACTAAATTATCTAAACTGTTTTTAAAAGAGAGATCTGTAGAGCATCCAAAGTGATTTCCCTAGGAGTTACATAGTAATTCTTTTCTAAAAATCATGGAGCCACAAAATATATCTCAGACGTGCTTAATTCATGCAACTGAAGGTTATGTATTACCTGACATTATCTCGTAGACCACATGAATAAAACACTTTTTCAAGTAATAAGTGTTCCTCTAGAATGGAATATTTTATATGGTTAAATCTTATATGGGGACATATAACTCAATCTTGATTACGTTTCAGTTATTCTAATAGACATCGTTTTATTGTTTTTTTTTTTGCCCTCTCAATCCTTTGTGAAAAAAAATGTTTAATCAAAAATGATAAAGTGGAATTTAAAAATATCTATTCCTTAAACAGTTTCTCAACACAGCAATCTGTGATTAGTCAAAACATCAATCATCAATCTACTGACTGTAATAAAATAATAGCATAAATGCACATTACATTTTGGGGAAGGAAAGATAAAACCAAAAAAGAAAGGACTAATTGAAAAAAAACTGAAGATACTTAGAAAGGTCATCTTATACTATATGTAACTGAGAAAAACAAAAATGAGTTTCAAAGAGGTAGGCATACTTTCTACCTGTTATTTTTATTTCCATGAAAATAGCAAGTTATACCCTCAAGCATAATTTATTTGGATACTAATGTATTTTAGATTTTTCAAGTTCTTTTACATGTCCCAGAAAGCCACAAACCCTCCAAGTTTTCTATTTTACGCTAATAATTAAGAGAAAAAAGAGTTGATATTACAGGTAAATAAAAAAATTGAAATTGTTGTGAGATTTCAATTATCTATTCTCTCTTTCATTAATTTCCATTACCACCCAAATTTAAATGTGCTGTTTTTAAATTTAGTGACATTTTTGGCCTTTATTATGATCTTAAAGCTTTATTCATATTAATTATATAATATTAATATTAGAATAGATATGATATTTAGAACAGTTGTTACTAGATATGTGATTTTTGACTACTTTTTCGACCTCTCTTTACCTCTATAGCCTCATGTATCATTTCTCCATTTACTGAGCACATACTATATGCCAGGCACTCTGTGAAGTGCCTCACATATGCTCTATCATTTAATCCTAAAACTAATTATTATGAATTAAATGATATATATGCCTGGCACACAGTAGTTGTTCAAGAAACATCAGCTGACCATATTAGTATTGACGGCTGGGAAGATTTACACTAGGGAAATGCAAAGACCTTTAAACATAGAACTGGTAATGCATGATGTCCTTAAATGATGTAAATATATATACATATCAACAAATCATAAGTGCAGATCCAATTCATCGTGTCCCAAATGGAACTCATTATCTTTCATTTCAAATGTTTCAAATGCCATTTTTTTTTTTTTTGGATGAATGACACCACCAAATGGCTAAATCGGAAATTTGGGTACCATTCTAAAAATCTCCCTTTGATTTACTTGCTGTGTCTATTCAGTTGCCAGCTTAGTTCATTCTGTTTCAATAACATCCCTCCATGGCATCCCGTCCTCTGGTTCTGTCATCGCCTTGGCTTCCGACATCCACACCGGACAGCTCACGGGCTTTGAGGCAGAGGGACTTGAGGTCTGGTCTGGGCACATCTTTGATTAACATGGTGACCCTTGGTGAATTCTGTGTTCCCTTTAACTCTGTTTTCTCAGTGTGGGTGCAGCATGAACCACGACTCCTGAGATGGTGGGAAGGTTAGATGAGAACTCGCGGGGCAGGTGTAGCCTGATGACTGATACACACAGGCCCCTCATCATTTCTCCTTTTGATCCTTTCTGTCACCTCCCGAGGGTTCCTTGTCTTGCTTTGGCTTTTCTAGTCTTTTCACACACTCCTGCTTAACGAATTTTAAAAAATTGAATAATGATTCTGCTGCTTAAAATTCTTCAGTGGTTTGCCATACTCTTTTTTTATCTATATAAATGTATTTATTTTTGGCTGTGTTGGGTCTTCGTTGCTGCGTGCGGGCTTTCTCTAGTTGCGGCCGGGGGCGGGGGGGCTACTCATCGTTGAGGTGCGCAGGCTTCTCATTGCGGTGGCTTCTCTTGTTGCAGAGCACGGGCTCTAAGTGTGCGGGCTTCAGTATTTGTGGCTTGCGAGCTTTAGCGCGCAGGCTCAATAGTTAAGGCACAGGGGCTTAGTTGCTCCGCGGCATGTGGGATCTTCCTGGACCAGGGCCCGAACGCTTGTCCCCTGCACTGGCAGGCGGATTCTTAACCACTGCACCACCAAGGAAGCCCTGCCATACTCTTTAGGATAAAAAGTTCATACTGTTTAAGTTTATTACACAAGACCCTTTAGGATCTGACCTTTTTTTTTTTAACTTCTCTGATCTATCTTCTCCCCCACTTTCTCATTCATTCTGTACTCTACCTATAAGAACTACTTGTCAAGTCTCAAAACATCACAGTGTTTCATGCCTCTCTCTGTTCACTCATCTCTTCGTTTGTTCATTTATCCATCCATCTGCTTCATCAGCTAAAAGGTACAAGAGGCTATAATGGTGCTGGGGATAAAGAGTCAACCTCACGAGGTTCGATTTGGTGGAAGAGAGAAAAGAGGAGAGTTCATTATCAGAGCTTAGGGTGCTGGGGGTACGCAGGTGTCCCTAATCCATCTTGGGAGAGATGAACAGCAAGCATCCTGGAGGAAGTGGGGCTGGAGGATCCTTGAGGATCCAGAGTGAGCCGAGTGACAAGGGGGCTCCTGGGAGGAAGCAGTTCACACCAGCCATGGAAGCGTGAGATGCGGCGTGCTCGGGGCCCTAACCCCATTCCACAGGAGCAAAGCCTGGCCTGAGTTTAACATATGTCCTTGGAGCCTGGAAACATGCAAACAGAGAGAACGGCCAACAATTGGCGATGGCTGAATAAATGATACTATCTCCACTTCACTGGCTACAATGCAGCCATTGGAAAAAAAAAATGCTAAGCAGAGCCTTCACTGGATGGCTTGGAGGGATTCCTGTGAAGTATTTATGGCTGCATGGGCAAAGCAAGGTAATTGTATGCGTGGGAGAACCAAGCAAAAGAGAAGAAAAGATGATAGAGGCGTGTGATCACATTTATGCGTTTAGGTAAAAATCTGTGTACATGTAGATATGTATACAAATAAAATAAAGAGATTAAAGCAACTTAGAAAATGCAGTCAAGTATAAAGGGAAGATATACAAATCACCTGTAATCCTGACATCCTGAGCTCTTAAAGCTCTGAAATATTTTCTTCTAATCTTTTCCTATGTATTTAAGGATTTAAATACAGACAAATTTGGTATCATATTGTATATATTGTTTTATGTTCTGCCCTTTAAAAAATCATTTATAACAACCCTTGCTTAATAGATATTACAACGTTTATTTCATTTTATTTTTTTATTTTTTCCAGCATGTGGGATCTTAGTTCCCCAACCAAGGATCAAACACGTGCCCCCTGCATTAAGAGCATGGAGTCTTAACCACTGGACCACCAGGGAAGTCCCTATATTCTGCCCTTTTAAACATCTGCGTTATATGATCAATATTTTTCCATCCCATTATATTTTTTCTAAATCATGATTTTTAATTTCTGGCTGCAGTTCCTTTAGATTGCTCTTTTGTAATTTATCGTTCTCTTGTTGGACATTCAGTGTTCATTCATTAATTTTCCTGATTTAAATAACATTGACCTTGTCACTTATTAGCTGTGTGACCATGGACAGCTTAATCTTTTTGTGCCTCAGTAAAATGGAAATAGTAATAGTATAGGGTTGTTATAAAGAGCAAAATGGGGACTTCCCTGGTGGCGCAGTGGTTAAGACTCTGCGTTTGCAATGCAGGTGGCCCAGGTTTGATCCCTGGCCAGGGAACTAGATCCTGCATGCATGCTGCAACTAAGAGTCCGCATGCCACAACTAAGAGTCCACATGCCACAACTAAGGAGCCTGCCTGCCACAACTGAGGAGCCCGGCACAACCAAATAAATATTAAAAAAAAAAAGTAAAATGACTTAAAATGCATTTCCTTGTAAGTGAGGCTGGCACAAAGAAAGTACTCAATAAACACTCTTTGTTTTTTCATTTGTTTTCGCTTTATTTTCTTTTTTCTTTTTTAAAAGCTCTCTCTTTGGAAGCTGTCAGAAGCAGCATATGAAAATTTCTTCTCTTCTAGACTGAAGATGACAGTGCCTCCCTCAGACCACTGTGTGAATATTAAACAAAATGTTCCAAGTGGTTAATGTGATACCTGACACCCCACAGACCCATAGTCCACTTTCCCTGGGTGTTTTCAAGTCTCCATAAAATGTTCAGATGGTGCCCAGCGTATATTCTATTATATATTGTATGCTATGTTATTATCTATATTATATCTTATATATAGGACTTATGTCTCTGTACTGTGATGGCTTATTTTCTCTTTAGTTTGTGAAGAAGTGAGTCCTTTTTTTGTCTGTCCCCACCTCCCGACACAAGGATTATACGCTGTGGGCACTCAGTGAATGTCTGGGGAAGGAAGAGTATTGAGAAAGAAGATCTAAGATGAAGGTTGTTTGAGAGAACAGGAAAGAAAAAAACAAAAGAAAAATGATCATGGGGGACTTCCCTGGTGGTGCAGTGGTTAAGAATCTGCCTGCCAATGCAGGAGACATGGGTTCAAGCCCTGGTCCAGGAAGATCCCACATGCTGCGGAGCAACTAAGCCAATGCGCCACAGCTACTGAGCCTGCGCACTAGAGCCCGCGAGCCACAACTACTGAGCCTGCATGCCACAACTACTGAGCCCGTGCGCCTAGAGCCCGTGCTCCACAACGAGAAGCCACTGCAATGAGAAGCCCGCGCACCTCAATGAAGAGTAGCCCCCGCTCGCCGCAACTAGAGAAAGTCCACACACAGCAACAAAGACCCAACGCAGCCCCCCCAAAATAATAAATAAATTAATTAATTAAAAAATGATCATGGGAAGTGGGATTAAATGTTAGGGAAGTGGAGAAGGTGAAAAAAGGGAAGATAGTGTGAAGATATGGTGAGGGTCTTGGTAGTGTGAACTGGGGCTGATCACTTGGGGAAACAATCAGAGTGAGGAAACTCTGGCTAGCAGGGTGCAGGGTTGGCTACAGTACACAATTAACTGCTAACTTTTGGGTCCCCGCTCTGTGGCAGGCACGGGGCTAAGTTGTAGTACAGGTTGTCTCACTGACTCATTTCAGGCACGCTGGGGACTTCCCTGGTGGTCCAGTGGGTAAGACTCTGCACTCCCAATGCAGGGGGCCCATGTTCGATCCCTGGTCAGAGAACTAGATCCCGCCTGCACGCTGCACTAAGAAGTCCGCGTGCCGCAACTAAAGACTCTGAACGCCACAATTAAGACCTGGCACCGTCAAAGTAAATAAATAATTTTTTAAAAAGCACCCTGTATTAGGTAAATTCTTTTAATTCCTCCATGAGGGAATTATCTCCCAGAACTGTTTTCAGAATGAGGGAACTGGGGATTCCCTAGTGGTCCAGTGGTTAGGACTCTGTGCTTTCACTGCCGAGGGCCTGGGTTCAGTCCCTGGTCGGGGAGCTAAGATCTATAAGCTGCGTGGCACAGCAAAAAACAAATTAAAAATGAATGAGAAAACTGCCCAAATGTCCATCAGCAGATGAACGGATACAGCGAATGTGGTACATATATACAATGGAATATTACTCAGCCATAACAAAGAATGAAATAATGCCATTTGCAGCAACATGGACGCAGCTAGAGTTGTCATACTGAGTGAAGTGAGTCAGAAAGAGAAAGACAAATATCATATGGTATCACTTAAATGTGGAATCTAAAAAAAAAAGATACAAATGAACTTATTTACAAAACAGAAATAGACTCACAGACATAGAAAACAAACTTATGGTTACGAAAGGGGAAACGGGAGAGAGGGATAAATTAGGAGTTTGGGATTGACGTATACACACTACTATATATAAAATAGATAACCAACAAGGACCTACTGTACAGCACAGGGAACTATACTCAGTATCTTGTAATAATCTATGAGGAAAAAGAATGTAAAAAAGAACATATAGATATATCTGAATCACTGTGCTGTGCACTTGACGCTAACACCACATTGTAAATACTTCAATGAAAGAAAAAAGAATGAGGAAACTGGGGATTTGTGAAGCTAAATTATTTGCCCAGGGTCAACCAGCTAAGGAATGGAGGTGCAATTCGCAGGTCTGTCTGGCCCCAGAGCCTGGGCATTCATCGCTCTGCTTTCCCCAATCCTTTACGGAGCTCGGACCAGACCTGGCTTCAGTGCTTCTCCAGTAAGGTCAAGTGTGTCCCGTCAGTCACCATGGTAAATTACACAGCCAGCCTGGCTCTCAGTATTCTTTTCCGTTAATAGTTTGGCATATGGTCGTTGACATTCTTATGGCGCTCCCCAGTGATCTGTGAAGAGACAGAGGCTTGTAGTAGGAAACCAAACGAAGGTCAGGATGTCCCCCGAGAGATGGCAGAAAGAGCCTGGTCTCAGAGGACCAAGTGGAAGGTACACTGTGGTCACGTCCCTCTGCATCCGTAGCCGTGTCGCTTGCCCTGCCTGGGTTATGAGTCATCAATGAAAAGACAAGAAAATTGAGTACAATGAGTAGACCCAGGACAGGAGGCAGTATTTTTCTGTACTCAGTGGTGGAGGGGTAGCACAACGTTGGTTCAACAGACAGGGAGACATGAATAGCAAAACCAGAACCGATTTTAGTTTTGAACAGGGATATGAATCTGGAAACCTTCAACGCTTGAGAAGCTAAAGGCTAAAACACTTGAGAATATATTTTTTAAAATCCCAAACATGTGAGCTTCAAGAAAGCCACAGCTAAGATGCCAGAAATGAAAAAATCGCTTAAAAAAAAAAAAGACCAGAGCTTTTAGTCTGAGGGCACCAGGCTTTCTAGCTGCACTTCAGTCCATTTTGATAGGGTAATTGCAGCAGAACCAGAAATAACTACACATTCCTCCTGGCCCTGATTCTGCATCTCTTAGTTCTGAATTCTGAGTTGGACATACAATTTTTAGGGGCTTATCAGAGCTTGCAGTGCTCCCATTTCTGATATGATTGGAGTTTAGATTCTTGCAAAGAGGCTACCGAACTGGAGGAAAATTTGAGGAATGTTTTCCCCTTTTCATTTAGTTCATCAGAAATAAAGACACTTTTACATTCTCCCAAATTTAGTTTCAGGAACGGGTTACCATGGTTGGTTTGGGTTGCCTGACGCTAATCACTGAGATTTGGGGTGTCAACGAGAGCGAATGATTTGAACAATTAACGTTGATTTTCTTTTCATAATAATGACTAAGTTCCATACTTCGTAATGTGGGATGGATGCCAGGTTTTACTTCCAATCTGACTGTCTTATAAACTTGAGGCATTTGACGAATATTTTAAAGTGATTTTGGCCTGCACCATGGATAAAGGCCACACTTCTGTAGTCTGTACGGCCCCAAGTATTTTTTAAAAATAATTTTTATTGGCGTATGGTTGCTTTACAATGTTGTGTTAGTTTCAGGTGTACAACAAAGTGAACCAGTTATACATATACATATATCCACTCTTTTTTAGTTTCTTTTCCCATATAGGTCATTACAGAGTATTGAGTAGAGTTCTCTGTACTATGCAGTAGGTCCTTGTTGGTTATCTGTTTTATTTATATATATATAGTAGTGTGTATATCTCAATCCCAATCTCCCAAGTTATCCCTCCCCCACCAAATATTTTTCATACAAAGTTTATTGAAGGGATGTTAAAAGTCATCTTTTATGTAAGTAAAAGAATAGGCCATTCTTACAATTAAAACAATAGATGAAAATATATCCTGAATCCATCATTAAGCAACTCATATCTCTCCCCCAATCCCTCTCCTTCTCACTCTCTTTCTCCAGGTCTATCTCTAGGTTATTTTATTTTATTTTAGTTTTTTATTTTTAAAAAGTATGTTTCATTTACCTTGGCATTAGCACTTAAAATACACACTTCTATTTCAAAATGCCATTTAAAAATTATTCTACTATATCAGCAGCAAACTATAATTCTGCAACTACAAAAGATCTAAACGGGGATCCACAGTTAAGTTATTCTCCTGTTTACAGCTGTGATTCTGAAACAGATACTACTTCAAAGCAGCTGTTACCAGCTCTTTAGGTTTGGTTTAAAAACACACACATAGTTGCCGGGAGGTTTATAATGTTGTATTCCGTGCACTGCTCTGAAAGCGTTCTGCAAGAGCCAGCCAGCCCTTAAAAACAGTACTCAGTCCACAAGGCAGTCAGAAAGAGTTAAATTAAGTGGGGTAGATAGGACTCCTCCATTACATCAAAAGCATAGGACATTCTGCAGCAACTGGGAGCATGTTGTCCTCTTCACAACTAATTTTATCAGAAGAGTTTAAGAAGGTGGACATTGTACGACTATCGAGTGCATTTAAAAGTGACAGGTTTTTGTGTTCATCTGACTCCCCTGAACGACCTAGCTAGTGAACTAGTCACCAGGCAAATCAAGCCTGCAAGAAAGGGAGCCAATATTCCAATTACCATGTTATTGTCCGACCCACAGAATTTATTTTCAACATAAACGTATAACCTCAATATGAGATGTCTAACTAAAGCAAGCACCAAGACCAAGACAGCATCTCCTCTTCTAAGGTTTAGGTTTTGCCCAGAATTCTCAATACATGGAATAGCCCATACCAAGAGCCGTCGCTCCCACAACAAAGCCTTGGGCTGCCACGCGCATGTGGATCAGGTGAACAGACATTTAGTATTGCCCCTGCTCTTCAGTTTATATAATCCATATGCGACGATTGCCGCAAAACCTGCCATTCCAATGGGGACAAATGGTGCCTCTCTAGCTTTTCGGATAAGTTTAGATCCCTGATCTTCATCATATGAAGAAAGAGAATCATCTGTGTCACTTGACATAGTGATTGAAGCATCTTCAGACAATGACAAGATGTCGCAGGCTCCAATCGGCTTCTCTCTAGATTATTTTAAAAAGGCATTGCTTTCCCCTTGGTTTAGTGAAGCTGCAAGTAATAGAAAGCCCAGCCTGAACTGCTTCAAGAATAAGGAAAATATGGTCTCTCTCCCATCATAAGAGAGTCAGCGATGGGGCCACTCCAGGGCTGGGTCACTCATGGCTCGGTGATGTCACCAGGGCCCCGGTTCTCTCTGTCTCCACCGTTGCCAACATGATGCCCTCTCCTCTGGTAGCGTCATTGTTGCCAGGGGGGCGCAGCCATCCCGGGAATCACACTGGACAAAAAAACAAGATCCAGTGCATGAGACGAGGGTGTCCTGTTTTCTAGCTTTCCGTCAGGAAAGAAATCCTCCCAGTAACATGCCAGCAGATTCCCCTCCATGTTGTGGGTGAGATCCTGGTCACAAGCCCGTCCCTAAACCCATCCCTGGTGGCGTGGCCATGAGACTATTCAGGACTTAGCCTTGAGCTGAGCTCACAATGGGGTCACTTTTCCAGTGGGGAGAAATGAAGGTTCTGTTGACAAGGAAGCAGGAGAGAATGGACAGGGTAAGCAATGCATACTGTCAGCCCTGTCCCTGAAGTTTTGTTCTCTTCCTACCTTCTTGAGCACCTGTGCACACTAGCCACCATTAATTTCACATATATAGGCAAGACACAGTTTGCAAAGGGAGAATGGAACAGTCTGTGAGGCGGCGGGGGGGTGGGGATTTAACACTGTGACTCGGAAAGGAGGTGGGAGACGTGCCCACGGATCAGAGACGCGGGTTACTGAGTAGGTCACACTAACTGACACACCACCATTTCCTACCCCACTGAATTAAGATCGGATGTCCAGGAGGTACGAGCCTTGAGAACCAAAGATGAGCTTCAGGCCATACAGAAGCTTGGACGTTTCCTGTTTCCCCTGGGATTTTTATGTTGGTGATACAGAGCTGTAGAATTTGCCATCAATTCACGGACTTGGGCAGTCATTATTAGGATGTACAGCTACTGTGCAGAACAAAACCAAAATCGGGCTCATTGAAACATCCACCGGGAGGCTGGCAGAGAGTAGACCAAAATGTACGTGGTGCTTTTATAGAAATGAGCTCACTTGAGTATTCCTGTCCTATCTTCTATCTCACTCATTATAGCAAACATTCGAGTACTAATTACTATGTCCAGACACTGGTACATACACTTTATATCAATTATTTGTTCAACAGCCCTGCGAGGTAAGAGCCACAATCGTTCCCATTCTGAAGACCAAGACTGACCCACGGTGAGCTAGTGTGATTTGCACAAGGTTGAAGAGATTGTAAATGAGAGGACCTGTGATCCCGTGGTTTTTGCACTGAGCCACGACACCCACTGTCTCTTTAGGAGGCTTGAACCTGCCACTGATGCCACTTGGATAAGTTTTTGTCTTATCAGGGATTTCATTTAACCTCAATACAGGAGAATATTAACACATGCTTTGACCATTTGTTTCCTCACTAGCGCTTTATTTGTTGTTTTGTTTTCTGTCTTTTTTTTCTTTTTTTAATGATTGTTTTGCATCTCACAACATCTCCTAAGTTTAAATTGAAAATCCAGAGAGACTTTGGTTAACACCTCTAATAAATATAGAGCTAGAAATCAGACATTATATTGGGCTGGCCAAAAAGTTCGTTTGAGGTTTTCTGTAACATCTTATGGAAAAACCCAAACGAACTTTTTGGCCAAGCCAATGTGTGTGTGTGTGTGTGTGTGTGTGGTAAGAAATAGCCTTAGAGGCAATGTTGATTATATTTGAATGCTTAAGTCACCATTTTCCTAGAACACCCTTAAAACCCATACCTAGGGCTTTTATTCTTGTATTGTAAAGATGTTTAATTAGAAAAGGTCAATCTTGGACTTCCCTGGTGGCGCAGCGGTTGGGAATCTGCCTGCCAATGCAGGGGACATGGGTTCGGGCCCTGGTTCGGGAAGATCCCACATGCGCCGAGCAACTGGGCCCATGCGCCACAATTACTGAGCCTGCGCTCTAGAGCCCGCGAGCCACAACTACTGAGACCGTGTGCCACAACTACTGAAGCCCGCGTGCCTAGAGCCCGTGCTCCGCAGCAAGAGAAACCAACACAATGAGAAGCCCGTGCACCACAACGAAGAGTAGCCCCGGCTCGCCTCAACTAGAGGAAGCTCGCTCGCAGCAACAAAGCCCCAGTGCGGCCATAAATAAATAAATAAATAGATAGATAGATAAATAAATAAATAAATTTATTTAAAAAAAGAAAAAGAAAAGGTCAATCTTAATATCTAAATGACCTAGCAATAAAACTGAGCCAGAGCATGGGACTTGTGGCAGCTAGTCCAAAAACTCTGGAAATAATGCAGATCAAACTTCTGCAAATGTCATTGAATATAGACCTACCTTGCTTTATATGATAGGTTTGTTTTTAACACATTTAGACATAAATCAAATTTAGCAAAATGAAAATAGAGTACTTGCTGTTCAGTGCAAATCTGTGTTCCTTTCATAAGATGGAAACTCTTTCTGCAGTATTGATATCTGCTTCCCAATTGATGCGTTTAGACGTTTGCAGTGTCGGGCATCAGGTCTGCGGTGTAGACACTTTCTCCTCTTCTCTTCTCCCATGTTCCATCTGTCTCAACTCCTTCTTTCCTCAGTCCCTCACTCAGTCACACAGAGTACCTCTCTAAACTCCCTTAAGATTGAGAGCCACAAATCTGACCACTGGGCAATAGTTTTTAAAAATCTGAGCAACAATGAAAGTGATCCTGCAGTCACATCCTACTTCCTTGCCCCCAGGTTACTCTGTCCACGCCATGGTCATGATCTAGACTGGCTGGCTGGATTCCAAGCAGCTAAACAAAGTTCCAGCAGTTGGGCTGATTTTTTTTTTAAGTTCCATCATCCATCCTTCAGTATTATTAAAATCAAATTAATAGGCAGTACTGAGAACTTACGAGATCCTCCCAGAGCTGTCCTGGGCTTTGTTGGGGAAACACTGAGCCAGAATAAGAGAGCAGCAGACTTTGGACCTGTAGGATCGTCACAGTTTTGTTCCTTACTTGGGTTTGGAGTGTTTTTAGGTCACAATGTCCCCTGCGTGTCCACAAAGAAGGTACATTCCTAGTACCAAATGGGGAAGAGGGTGCTCCTTTGGAGTTAACAAAGTGTGTGTGTGTGTGTGTGTGTGTGTGTGTGTCCCCGTCCAGAGGCAGTAAAGTGCTGGAGCTGGTACTCGGCTCCCAAGGCCAATGGTATTGATATACACTCAGCTGTGCCAGATGACCTTGGGCAAGTTAACCCCTCAGTGCCTCAATTTCTTCATCGGTACAAGAAGGATCGTCATTGTACCTATGTCCTAAGATTGTTGTGCGGATTAAATGGGTTAATTACACCAAAAGTCTGACACACAGTAACAACAAATGTTGGTTATTACCTCTTCCCCATTGTTTGCAAACCACGTAGATCTTCCAAGGTGAACATTTTTGACTAGAGCTAGAAAATTATTAAATATATTTTTAATAACTTTATTTATTTATGTATTTATTTTTGGCTGCTCTGGGTCTTTGTTGCTGCACGCGGGCTTTCTCTAGTTGCGAGGAGTGGGGGCTACTCTTTGTTGCAGTGCCGGGCTTCTCATCGCAGTGGCTTCTCTTGTTGCGGAGCATGGGCTCTAGGCACGCGGGCTTCAGTAGTTGTGGCTCGTGGGCTTAGTTGCTCCACAGCATGTGGGATCTTCTCGGACCAGGGCTCGAACCCGTGACCCCTTCATTGGCTGGTGGATTCTTAACCACTGCGCCACCAGGGAAGTCCAAGAAAATTATTAAATATTGATTGGAATTGATTCCAACCATCATTTATTCATCTTAAACCTACGTATGAAAGAAACCCCCTTAATGTCTGCTTGGGAAAAGTTCTGGGAATTGTCATTGTGGTCAACGCTGCTTTCTAGACCTTCTTTTGATATCAAAGTTGCTATGGCATAAATGGAATACGGAGAGCAGTCTGGTGAAGTGGGGCAGTGTGTACTCAGATGTTCCTTTTCTTTTTGCGTTGCTGGGGGGAAGAGGGGTGTCACTGATTTTGCTGACCTGGCCTCAGCTTGTGAGAACTTGGTGAGATTGGCAAAGCACAGATGGCATCCTCATGTACCCCGGCCTACACGTCTATTTCCCATCTACACATGCTGGTGTCACATTTTCTATAGAAAGTATCCATCCATTCATTATTTGTTCAGTGAAAGTGTGTGAGGTTCGCCCACATTTAAAAGTGAAAGGCAAAAGGCAGAAAATAAAGAAATACTTGCATGTGTGAAATGAGTTAGGGGATTAAATTTCTTTTTCTTTTTTTGAAGAGTGGGTTTCCAAACAATTTGATAACGAATTAGGTATTCCTGGCTTTATCTTATTTGATATCGGTAAAAGCATTAGCAAAAGTTGGCCCAATTTAGGAATCCACGGTACCTTGTACGTCGTCTTAAGCCTCAGTTGATGACTGTCATTGCCCTGGAAGGTGGTTGGACAATTCTGATTTCCTGCAAGGATCTGCCTCAGTCCTAAAGTCACTAAGAGATACAAAAGACCTATTGTGTTGATAACTTTTGAAGTTCTATGTGAACTGCTATTGTGTTAACACCTTCTAAATATTTTATTAGATATTGTCAAACATGCTTTAAATGCAGCTTCTTAAAAAAAACAGTGTTCAAAACCATTTATGAATGCTGATCTAAACATCTAAAGACATTTAATTGAATTTGCCATAAAATTGGGAATCTGAAAACAAATTCTTTTGTTATATCCAAACACTGGAGAGTGGGATTTCAAGAGCTTAAGTTTGAATTTTTTGTGATGATGTTTTTTCTTTTATTCAACTTTAGTTATCTCATCCGTACAAACTGGTTACAATTATAAATCTGTCTCAGACTCCTGGAAGGGCTGATAGAAATGATTCCAGAGCCCTTTATGGAACTTTTCTACATTCAGCATAAAAGTTATACTTTATAACTTTAGGGAATTTTTCTTAACAGCTCGTATAATCTACAATCTATATTAAATATTTTATTCTTCTTAGCTTAGCTTAAAATATAACTCTGTAGCTAGAGACACACACTTGTACGTGTGTGTGTGTGTGTGTGTGTGTGTGTGTGTGTGTGTGTGTTTATCAAAAACACAAAGTACTATCTTGGAATTTTAAAATCTTATCACTTTAAAAGCTAGCTACTGTTTAATTCCGTTTTGTTTTATTTTTTTTAATTGAAGTACAGTTAATTTACAAGTTTAGTTTACAAGTGTTAGTTTCAAGTGTACAGAAAAGTGATTCAGTTATATATATATATATATATATATATATATATATACTTTCCTAGATTCTTTTCCATTATAGGTTATTACAAGATATTGAGTAGAGTTCCCTGTGCTGTACAGTAGGTCTTTGTTGTTTATCTATTTCGTATATAGTAGTGTGTATCTGTTAATCCCAAACTCCTAATTTATCCCTCTATCCACCACTATCCCTCCCCCCACCCCCAATATCCCCTTTGGTAATCATAAGTTTGTTTTCTATGTCTGTCTGTCTGTCTCTGTTTTGTAAATAAGTTTCTTTGTATCATTTTTTTTTAGATTCCACATATAAGTGATATCATATGATATGGTGTTTAATTTTTATCATTGCGTTTCTATTTTAAATTACGGAACGTAAACCTCACCTGATGTCACTTGGGATGATTTTTGATTTGGCATGCTTACACACACACACACACACACACACACTCACATATCTACACATATACATGTACACACATATATGTATACGTATATATTTATACACATATATGTGTGTGTGTATATATATATATATATATATATATATATATACATACATACATTATACTTTCTTCTGAGTTGTGATCTAGGGAGCCTGAAAGATTGCCAATCTTTAGATCGCCAAGATCTTAACACTTCTACTCCATTCACTTCATCTCCCATTGTACCACGAGGAAAGCACCAATAGTATTACCTTCCCTTAATGAGATAGAATAACTCGGGCCTGAGTGCTTGCGTTGTGAAAGCCAGAGCAACAAATCAAAGGCGGGGCTGCGGTTGTGTAAGTGGTGACCCACGGGGGTCGGGAAGGCCTGGCCCTGCTCAGCTTCCGCACTGGTCCTGGATGATACTACCCACAGGTGGATGGCCTCCCTGAGGAGCCTGACCTTGATTCTGCTGCATTTTTACACTGGCTTAACGTTAAAAACCTGGTTATTATTCTCTTCCCTTGTTTCACATCTGAAAACCAGCAAATGTAGGTCCTCTCCTAACTCCTTTCAAAGAGCAAACAACTCCTGTCACACCTGTGATGTCAGAACGTTAACCCCAAATTCCTCTGTACCAGCAATACATTGAAACGATTCAACTTCTCTCTTCGTAGAAGCATCATTTTTGTACCCCCGACTTGAATCTTGTTCAAGATACTTCTGAATAGCAGGCGAGACCTCTCTGGTTTGTTAAGGATAACTTCAGAATCCCAGAGTCCCCGAATCATTTTATCATGAGGCTAGGTGGGCATTCCATTCGGTGACGCCGGGTTTAAGATTCCCCCTTTTTCTTTTTGTACCTTTGAAAGAAACCACAGGGAATTCCCTGGTGGCCCATGGTTAGGACTCCACGTTTTCACTGCCCAAGGCTGGGGTTCGATCCCTGGTTGGGGAACTAAGAGACCGCGAACAAGAGAAGACCACTGTACCTGGGCTTCTCCTCAGGAAGCAAGTGAGTGTTTTGCATCTGGGACCAGCCAACAGCAAGGCCCATTTTCTCCCTGAGACGTGGCCGAGCTACAGCTGCCCGTCCAGAAGTTAAAGCTCAGCCCGGCTGCCTGTGTTTCAATCTTTACAGTATCTTGACTTGGACCTGATTAGTCAAAGGAGAGAAAGAGATAAAATATCTAGAATGTTTAAGCTACTGGGGAATAAGCACTCTGGGGATAGATAGAGAAAAAAGCCTAGTATTTTCAATAAATGGCATAGTAGTATGTAAATATATTTAGAATCTTAAGGTCAAAGACGTTTTGTTATTTTTAGAAACGGACAAATGTATTAGGCATAATTAAATTTGCTCATAAATGATTATTTCTGATTTATTTTGAAATGAAAGTTTGAAAGAATAATCCAGGACAAAAAAATCCTCCATTTCTTCTATCTCTCAACCATTCTCTCTCATATTTTTGGCATAATAGAGGAAGCACCCTGCATTCTCCTCTTCCAAATGTTTCTGGGTTCTTTTCTCCTAGGTTTCACACTGCTCATCACTTTCTAGCCCTGTTTTCTCAAGCTTTGGAGGGTTTTTTGTGTGTTTTTTGTTTGTTTTTTTGACAGAGTTTGGTAGCCTTGCTTTAGTGCCAATAGTAAGCAAAAGAGAGTTTGAAATCTTCAAAAGAAAAGTTTTCCATTTATAAGAACTAATGACCAAGCTGCCACTGTTTAGGTGTTTCCTCTTTGGTAGGAATGGATGTCTACTGGGTACCCGCTCTTTGCCAGGCATTGTGTGAAGTGTGGTGAACAGACCAACACCAAGATGCCCTGGAAGCAACCATGACAACATCGCCCTGACCAGCCATTCTTATAGCTTATCACCTCCAAAAAGCACCACAATAAAAGTCTCTGCACTTTAAAAAAGATTAAATCCTCTTTCATTTACTTACTTTTCATATTTAAGGGAACTACAAACACTTAGACAGTGGTATGTGGTTATAGAAGTGGATATGACTTATATTTTCAAATAGAGAAGACTGATGACTCAGCTTCTCTTATCAAAGTGTTATCAAGCATCCTCTAGCCTGTTGGTTGTTTTTATGGAAAATACAGTAGACGCCTAAGACGTTAACCTTGCCCTCAAGGAACTTACAGCATTTGAAGAGAGTCTACTTGTTTGCTTTTGTTTTGGGGGTGGGGGAAGGGAGTTTGCTTTGGTATTTTGCTAAACTAGTTAATTCCTTTTTCACCGGGTCAGTGAGAAAAATAAAATATAAGTACTATATCTAAGTATAGCATTTATGTACTCTGAGATCTCTGGTTTCTGATTCTCTTGGCTTTGAAAGTATAGTAAGATAATTCTTCTTATAAATAATCATAAATGCAGACCTCTTTTGTACCATATGGACATTGGAAAATATTTATAAAAGTTTATACAATGCCCACATCCAATTTTTATTATTCAGTTGCCTGGGTTTTATAAATCTTAAATGTTAGTGTTAGAATAGATCCATATGGTCTTTTAATTAATCTTCCACCATTTCCAACTGCATTTCCTTTATCTGTTTGAATCTAAACATTCTTTTTCAATCAGTTACATGCTTTGTACCTTTAATCTGCAATCCCCGACCAGCTGAGCTTACACCAGTGTAGCCTGCAGAGCTCTTCACCAAACACACATTACCGGGCACCTTTTGAATGACACCGCTGGCTGGAGTGCTGGGGATAAGAAGAGCAAGGGGACAGTTCATGGTCACATGGGAGACAAAAATATATTGTGATAAGAGCTGCCACCATATTACCTATGGGCTTCAGAGGGTCCCAGTAACTGGTATTGGGAGACTTGAGATGTGGTCTTAGTTTGAGAAATAAAACTTACTGCTCAGAAATTATATGCCTTGGGACTTCCCTGGTGGTGCAGTGGATAAGACTCTGAGCTCGATAAGACTCCGGGTCCAATCCCTGGTCAGGGAACTAGATCCCACATGCATGCTGCAACTAAGAGTTCGCATGCCACAACTAAGGAGCCCACGTGCCGCAACTAAGACCTGGTGCAGCCAAATAAATAAATATTTAAAAAAAAGAAATTATATTCCTCTTCCTAAATTATTCTGAAGGGGCCGTTCTTGCACACTCTTCGTTTGCGGTGTTAGTATTTGGCCCTTCCCATAACAAGACAAGAGGCTGATTGGAACAGAAATGATCAAAGTGAAAAGGAGCTTTTCTGTTGTTTGTGGTTGGAGGCAGGGTGGGTGGGTCTTGTTCTCCAGAGATCTCTCCATCCTCGGGACAATTGTCGATGGGTAGACATTTCTGGGTCACCAGCAGCTGAGCCTGTGAGAGCAAAGATGAGAATCTTGAATGGAACTGAGAGTTTTTGCACTTAAGGGAGTGTGGGTCCTGGGCAGTTGAGTCAGGAAGGCTTTTTCTTCAACTTCTGGTTTTAATTGGGGGCAAGCCTTGGGGCTAAAGGCACAGTGAGAGCTGTCTGCCAGACTTTTTTTTTTTAAATCAATCGGTCACATTGTTTGTTCCTCTGGGTTTGATAGACGTGTTGTAATAAGGTCCTGAACTGCTTGCTACCTCTTTATGTACCTTCTGTCTAAAGGCTTGTTACTATTGTGACCTATATTCAGGGAACCACAAACAATGGGTTTAACCATTAACTTTCAAACCACCTTTAAATGAATTCTTTTATAAGATGAGAATTATATGGGTTTCCACTGGTTGCTTAGAGGAAAAAAGAAAAGGACTCAGGTTGAAGCAGGTTATTAAGGACCTGGGGAGTTGGTTAGGATTCCCCTAGATGGGGCAGATAACTTGCCTTGACCTACCATGTCAGATAACACTGTTTAGCTGACAATTCAGTGTCCCTGAAAATCATAAGACTTTGTGAAGTTGGTCTGCCTGTGAGTAAAATTGAATTGTGGCAATATCTTGTATTCATTGAGTTAAACCTCGCTGTCTATGCCAATACTTAGTGTCCATTAAGGTACAATTTGATGTTAGTTGTCTATTTTCAGGGCCTTTCCTGGTGAGCCTTGGGAAAGTTACAGGCTACAAAGAATACATTGTTTTCTCAAGTGATAGGAAACACTGAAATCCTGTCCCTTTAGGTTCATAATTATCTCTATGAATTTTCTATTTTTAATCGAACAGCAATCCAAAGAAAGGGTAGCTTCCAGAAAACTATACAATCCAGTAGTGCCTGATGTTTCATGTAAAATAAAAGGACCATCCCTTCGGAGTGGGGAAACTGACCGTATTTGGATGGCTTATGAAATACCATCAGTAACATAGGAGCCCATTTGGGGTCTTCCATAGTTTCTACGTTTTTGCTTTTTAAAGGGGGTGTAATTTGGCCATGCTGCTTTGCATCTGTTGAATTTATGACATAGTGTAGGATTTTTTTTTTCCCCCATAACATTAGAAAAGCCTTTTCCTGTCCTTCTGGTAGATTAATTATTTTTCAGAATCTATCTCTGGGCTGCTTTAACCCGCTGGCCCCAATTTTCAGATCAAGAAATAGAAACACAGCGAGGCCAGGTGATGGGTTCAGCACAGTGCAGGAATCAGCAAAAGCCAGCCTCGTGGTTCCAATCCTGAGTTCACTGCTTGAGTCATCAGGCAGTTCCCAAGTAACTACTTTATTTATTTATTTTTCATTTATTTATTCATTTTTGGCTGCGTTGGGTCTTCGTTGCTGCATGCAGGCTTTCCCTAGTTGCGGCGAGCGGGGGTTACTCTTCGTTGAGGTGCGCGGGCTCTAGGCGAGCGGGCTTCAGTAGTTGTGGCACACAGGCTCAGTAGTTGTGGTGAGCGGGCTCGCAGGCTCTAGAGCACAGGCTCAGCAGTTGTGGTGCACGGGCTTTGTTGCTCCGCGGCATGTGGGATCTTCCCGGACCGGGGCTTGGACCCGTGTCCCCTGTATTGGCAGGCGAATTCTTAACCACTGCGCCACCAGGGAAGTCCCCTGAGTAACTACTTGAGCGTCAATTCTCTGATTCACAAACGTACAGGCTGCTTCTGATTAAATTACTTAATCTGCTTCATCAATGCTTTGACAAATTTATTGCCTATTCTCTCATTTAGCAATTAATTATATAATGTGGCAGGTTTTTCCTGTCGGTATTTTGTGTTGTTATTTAATCTTTTTTCTCTCCAACTTTATTGTGTTGTTATTTATTCGTGTACACTTAAATTTGTATTCCTTAAGAAAGACTGTGCCATTTGTGAATTTCCCAAGGAAAAGAACTGGCACCTATAATTCTCTGCAGCCTCTCAAAGGCATAAGGCCTTGCATACAGATTGCTGGAATTTGAATTGATCTCATTTTCATTAGATAAAACATCGTTTTAGGTTTTGAAGCGCTTCTCTGCTGGTATTAATTGATGTATTACTGAAGTAGAGCTCTTTATTACCTGGTTAGTATCAAAGTAACCAAAAAATACCTTTAAGTCATGGGATGCTGAAAATGTATTTGTTCATAGGTACAAGTGCCACAGTGTCTGAAGTTCCCAGCCTGTTGTGAAATTAACAATTCCCACGAGGACCTATATAAAAGTCAAGGGTACAACACACCAACCCATTATGATTTTAGTGTATAGACAATGCTATGGGCAGGTTTTCAGTGGGTACAAGGCACTGGGATGGGAAACTGAGTCAATGTGCGCTTTATAATATTGTTATTATTATCATCATTATTGATTGTGAGACTAGACATTTCTTGATCATCATATGATATTCAAAAGTGTTAATTAATCCTCACGACATCGCAACATCCTTATGAAGTAAGTTCCGTTATGACCATATTTTATATATGAAGAAACTGGAGCTCAGAGATGCTGAGCAACTTGCCTAACGTCACACAGCCAGTGACTGACATGGTTAGCAATCAGGTGGCCTGGCTCCAGGACCTGAGCTGAGAAGAACAGTACCGGGGTGAGGATGGGGTGACAGAGGAGGCTGACTGTGCAGATGAGACTTGGCCTGCCCTCGATTTCCTTAGAATTTTCTCTAAGGTAGAATCTTTGTCTATGACGTATCCCCCCAGGGTCGGCCTAAAGACACATGAAGCCAGTGGAGGGAGGAAATCAATCTTTGTAGAAGGTATTTTTTATCATCAGCAGCAAAGTTCCTGCTGCTTGGAGGAGGGCAGTAAATACACACAGGAGGAGACTGGATCCCACACCCGCAGCAGAGCTGGCAGGGAAGACAGAAAGCTGCATGATTAAGCAGGAAACGTACACCCATTGACGTGTGCAGGGAAGTTCAGGGTCTGGGAACCGTGCCTGCAGCGAAGTTGGAGAAAGCCGCCAGGGCACACTCCTCCTCACGACAGCTTCTGTTCAGCCTCATCAGATCACAACCAGAGAACTTGCCAACTGAATCAGGTTTCTGGATCTTCCCCCTTCTTTTCATTTCATTTTTGTTTCCTGCTTCTGTAAGTAAAAGTCCACCCTGAGGTGCTGAAGGCAGTCTGCTCTAAATTTTCACTTAGTGTCATACCCATTGACTCTGCACGAAACACTGGAGCTGGGCTCTATCTATTTTTGTGTGTAAGGGAGCAAAGCACAGATGATGGAGTGACCCATGGTGCCTGCACCTAGCTCGCACCTGAGCTGGGACCAGACCCAAACCCTCCCCGCCTCTCAGCGCCCTTTTCTCCCCCAAAGTTGGCAAAGAGTGGTCAGTTTAGCGTGTTTGGGCTCCCTCTGTGGTGACAGAACATTCCATCTTAATTCTTTCACCGTGAATTACCCTCCTGTCCACTGTGGCACTCACCTCCTTGAAGTTGGGCGTGGCCATGTCTGTGAATTTCTTTGGCCAATAAAATGCGGGCAGAAGAGACAATGATGTGATACTCCTGGGACAAAACATGCAGTTGTCGGTGTGAGACTCTCCAGAGCTCTTTTTGCCCAAGAGTTGTGTCTCCCCGACAGTAAGGATGACGGAGCTTTCCCCAGCATGGATGGCTGCCCCGCTGCATCTGAGACCGTGGTCCCCGCAGAGACTTCGAGCACGTGAGAAAGGAAGAACTCGCCAAGATGACAGCCATGTTTGTTACTGCAGCCTGACCTGTCCTGTCCTGACGATTACGAATAGGCTTTAGGAATCTGTATGAGCTGTATCCGTGAGCCCTGTTGGGTGGCAGACACTAGGATAAGTATTGAAGACGATTTCCTCATTTAATAATTGAATACTTACCATAACCGGAAGGAGGCATGCATCTACATCATTTGCAAATGAAGACATTGAGTCTAAGGCAGGTCTCTAAATTCCCCAAGTTACTCAACTAGTAAGAACCGGAGTTACTCCCAGGCATGTCTGGCTCTAAGCCTCCGTTTCTGATTTTGTTTTTCACTCCGTCCACTGCCTGCCTTAGCGTGGCGTTACTTGTTGACCCACATGCATTCTGCGGAGCGCCTGCTGTGTGTTTATCCCTGTGGGTAATGAGGGAGAGAGCTGCGTCCTGTACTTAAGGAAATCAGAGTCGAGCGGAGGGTAGGAAAGGACGTGAAGCAATAATGACCAAGATGAGATGTGAGTCTGGTGTTAAACAGCCTCTAAACCTCGAGTTGGGGCTTGGACGTTAGTTTGGAGGTAAATAGGTGGGAACCACGGGAGAGACCAGCCTACACTGTCTGACATAGTGATGGACAATGTGAGCTCTGGAGCCTGAATTTGAATAGCAGCTCCACCACGTAAGCTTCCTTTAGCCCCTGTGCCTTTATTTGTGAACTGGGGTCAGTAATAGTGCTCACGTCACGGAGTTGTGGTGATGATGGTATCGGATGATGAATATTACTTAGCAAAGTGGTGCACACAGTGGGTGCTCAATAAACGTTAGCTGTCTTCAGGCCCTGGAAACAGTAGGCATTGGTATGAAAACTAGAATGGGAAGTAAGGATGTGTGTGATCATATCCTTGGGCTCAAAGCCTTCTGTTTATGTCTGATTCTTCTTTTGAGACACACAGAGGGTGGAGCAGTCTCTACCAATGCGGCAGGCTTATCTCTGTGTTCAGTGCTACCAGGGTACAAAGATGAACTAGGTACAATCCCTCTTGCATTGAGGAGCTTGCATTTATTCAGGAAGAAACGCTCCCATGGAGGACGGGAGGGCAAGGAGGGAAGGAGGGGCAGAGGGCAGGGGGACTGGGACTCCCCGGGCCCAGGGTTAGGAGACAGAACCCAGATTTTCTGGAACAGATGCAAATGGTAAGCAGAGTGGACATTGTTCTTGCTGTCTTTACAAATCCACTCCAGCAGCTGCATGGATGTGAGTTCCTACCCGTATATATACCTTTCTCTTTATGAAGTCATGCTGAGGAAAAGAGCATGGGTTTTTGAGTCACACTGATACGGGTTTAAATCCTCAGTCCCTTGCTGTCTGATCTTGGGCAAATTTCTTAACACGCTTGAAGTCCAGTTTCCTCATCTGTAAAATGGGGATAATACCCATATCACAGAATTTAAGATGGATGAAGAAATGTGCTTTGAAAGCCCCCAACACAGGGATTTTTATCAGAATTCTTGCTAGTGGTAGCTGTTACTGTCATTACTAAAGGATCTTCTTTTTTTTTTTAAATAATAGATCTTTTCTGGACTATAATTGCTTCACAATACCGTGTTAGTTTCTTTCGTTCTACTGACTTTGGGTTTTCTTTGTTCTTCTTTCTGTAGTTGTTTTAAATGTAGGGTTAGATTGTTTACTTGAGATTCTTCTTGTTTCTTGAGGTGAGACTGTATTGCTATAAACTTTCCTCTGAGAACTGCTTTTGCTGCATCCCATAGGTTTTGGGTCATCCTGTTTTCATTGTCATTTGTTTCTATGTATTTTTTTATTTCTTCTTTGATTTCTTCAGTGATCTCTTGGTTATTTAGTAGTGCACAGTTTATAGCACCCATGTATTTGTATTTTTTACAGTTTTTCTTCCTGTAATTGATTTTCAATCTCAGAACTTTGTCGTCAGAAAAGATGTTTGATATGATTTCAATTTTCTTAAATTTTTCAAGGCTCGATTTGTGACCCAAGGTGTGATCTATCCTGGAGAATGTTCCATGTGCACTTGAGAAGAAAGTGTACTCTGCCACTTTTGGGTAGAATGTTCTATAAATATCAGTTAGATCTATCTGGTCTATTGTGTCATTTAAAGCTTGTGTTTCCTTATTTATTTTCTGTTTGGATGATCTGTCCATTGGTGAAAGTGGGGTGTTAAAGTCCCCTACTATTATTGTGTTACTGTCGATTTCTCCTTTCATGGTTATTAGCATTTGCCTTATGTATTGAGGTGCTCCTATGTTGGGTGCATGAATTTATAATTGTTATGTCTTCTTCTTGGCTTGATCCTTTGATCATTATGTAGTGTCCCTCCTTATCTCTTGTAACAGTCTTTATTTTAAAGTCGATTTTATCTGATACGAGTATTGCTACTCCAGCTTTCTTTTGATTTCCATTTGCATGGAATATCTTTTTCCATCCCCTCACTTTCAGTCTGTATGTGCCCTTAAGTCTGAAGTGGGTCTCTTGTAGACAGCATATAGATGGGTTTTCTTTTTTTAAAAAAATCAATTAATTAACTTATTTTTATTTTTGGCTGAGTTAGGTCTTCATTGCTGCGTGAGGGCTTTCTCTAGTTGTGGCGAGCAGGGACTACTCTTCGGTGTGGTGTGTGGGCTTCTCACTGTGGTGGCTTCTCTTGTTGTGGAGCATGGGCTCTAGGCACACGGGCTTCAGTAGTTGTGGTACATGGGCTTCAGTAGTTGTGGCTCATGGGCTCTATAGTGCAGGCTCAGTAGTTGTGGTGCATGGGGTTTAGTTGTTCCACAGCACATGGGATCTTCCTGGACCAGGGCTCGAACCCGTGTCCCCTGCATTGGCGGGCAGATTCTTAACCACTGCGCCCCCCAGGGAAGTCCATCCACACCACCTTTTGAAGTCCATGCGAAGGTGGGCTCTTTCTTGAGACGGACCCAACCTTCCACGATGGCAGGTCCCTGTCTGTTTCTTACACATTCCTCCCACTCCCCGTGAAGCGTCTGTAAGGATAGATGGTTCCTGAGTCAGGCTTGACTCAGAGTAGGTCCACATGCATAAAGAATTGGGGTGAGAAAGGGGGCAAACAAGCTTTCACAGCTCACCGGGAAAGGGGACGTGCCAACCTGCTTGATGGTTGAATGTTTCATCTCACTGGAGAGTAGAAGTGGAGAGGAATTCTCTCTTACAACAGAGGGAAATGCACAGGCTCTGCCTACCACCTCCACCAAGGGCCAAGCAGCCCCTCAACACCTACGAGATTGTGACTGATTTCTCTCTCTGCTCTTGTTTCCTTGAATCCACCTACCTCTTGGTTCAACTATTGGCATCACACCTCACTAGCTCTTTTATATGAGACAAATGACTTCATTACTGTGAATCTCAATGTTTCCATTTGTAAAGCAGAAATATTAATACTATCTCCAAAGATGGTTGTGAAAATTAAAATAACACAGAGAGCGTGATTCTCGTGGCACTCGATAAACAGAAGATGTTCATTAAATGTTTCTTTCCTTTTGCATATTATGAGAAGAACGAGTAATATGGACAAAAATGACTGAGCACGGGTTAAAATCCCTGAATTTCCTCATTGTTGAGTACACCTCAAGCTGGAAATGTCTCATCTGGTAACCAAAACTTTCTTAGACTCAGTTCCACATCTGTAAAACTGTGATAAAATTGCTTCCTCATTGGGGGATGTGTGAAAAGAAAAAGATAGGATAAAGCCTCCAGAATGCTTTGCATAGTATCTGAAACATGGTACTTTTCGATAAAAGGAAGCAGCTGATAATCAATTATTAATCATCAAACAAAGCACTACAACCTTTTCTAGCTAATTTTAAATTCAAGTTCTGGGAGAGCAGAAAACACCTCCACAAACCAACCCTAATACGTGTTTACATCTGTTGATATTTACAGCAGCTTGTTATTTATATCTAAGTGAGAAGAATACTACATAGCTTTCTCACATTCTTCGACAAATCCAATAACTTTTTGAGTGAAGAATAAATAAAAGAGCAATAAATTTAATTTATCAGATTAGCTCTAACTGATCAATGTTGAGAGAATGGAGCATGGAGTATATATACTTTGAAGAATGAGGTCCTAAATAATTTCAGACGGAGGGAAAAGGGCAGAAAGAGAATTATAGGAGCCACAAACCTCCTATGTAATAATTTATTTTGATTTAGGCTTACCCAATCTACATGTTCCTGGAGCTAAACAACGCTAAGGTAGACCTAGCCACCTGCATGTTTTTTCTCATCCATCATATTTCTTGCACAGATGTATGTTTCTTTCCCCTGATAATTGTATTTAAGGAGTCTGAAAAATCATAGAATCCCTCTGAGCAAGTATCTAACTTTTCATGATATTTGGAAATTCAGGCATAGACAAATGACTAAGCTGGCAAAGGAAACTTAATTCTGTTCCCAACTTTAAATTCCTACGGGAACATCGATTGTCTTTTCACCATATTCATATGCCTCGTAAGGAAATGTTCCCGCTGATGAAGGTTCAGAAGGAGAACTCTAAGAAAGAAAATTCTCCTCCTTTCTTGATTCTTCAAAATCACTCATCCCGTGAGGGGCTGCCGGTGTTGGAGGGGCTCCTGCAGAGGCGGGGGGTGGCTCTGTTTCACCGTGGGGACAAGGACACTGGCAGCAGAAGTTCTGGGAAGTACTCCTTGGCGTGAGCCCCACGGGTTTTTTTTGTATCCATTCAGCCAGTCTGTGTCTTTTGGTTGGGGCATTTAATCCATTTACATTCAAGGTTATTACCGATATGTATGTTCCTATTACCATTTTCTTAATTGTTTTGGGTTTGTTTTTGTGGGTGTTTTTCTTGTCTTTTGTTTCCCGCTTAGAGAAGTTTCTTTAGCATTTGTTGTAAAGCTGGTTTGCTGGTGCCGAATTCTCTTAGCTTTTGCTTGTCTGAAAAGCTTTTGACTTCTCCACTGAATCTGAATGAGATCCTTGCTGGGTAGAGTACTCTTGGTTGTATGTTCTTCGCTTTCATCACTTTAAGTATATCCTGCCACTCCCTTCTGGCCTGCAGAATTTTTGCTGAAAGATCAGCTGATAACCTTATGAGGATTCCTCTGTACGTTATTTTTTGTTTTTCCCTTGCTGCTTTTAATAGTTTTTCTTCGAATTTAATTTTTGTTAGTTTTATTAATATGTGTCTTGGCGTGTTTCTCCTAGGGTTTATCCTGTATGGGACTCTTCTGTGCTTCCTGGACTTGGGTGGCTATTTCCTTTCCCATGTTAGGGAAGTTTTCAACTATAATCTCTTCAAGTATTTTCTCAGACCCTTTCTTTTTCTCTTCTTCTTCTGGGAACCTTTAATTCGAATGTTGGTGTGTTTAGCGTTGTCCCACAGGTCTCTGAGACTGTCTTCAATTCTTTTCATTCTTTGTTCTTCATTCTGCTCCTCAGCAGTTATTTGCACCATTCCATCTTCTAGTTCAATTATTCGTTCTTCTGCCTCAGTTATTCTGCTATTGATTCCTTCTAGTGTATTTTTCATTTCTGTTATTGTGTTGTTCATCTCTGTTCTTTAGTTCTTCTAGATCTTTGTTAAACATTCCTTGTATTTTCTCAATCCGTGCCTCCACTCTGTTTCTGGGATTCTGGATCATCTTTACTGTCATTACTCTGAATTCTTTTTTAGGTAGATTGCCTCCTTCCTCTTCATTTATTTGGTCTTGTAGGTTTTTACCTTGCTCCTTCATCTGTGACATATATTTTTGCTGTCTCTCTTTTTTTTTTTATAAGTGGGATTGTGTTCCTGTCTTACTGGTTGTTTGGCCTGAGGCTCCCAACACTGGAGTTTGTAGGCTATCGTGTACAGCTGGGTCTTGGTGCTGAGATGAGGAACTTGGTGAGACCTCACTCCCGTGAATATTCCCTGGGGTCTGAGGTTCTCTGTTAGTCCAGTGGTTTGGACTTGGAGCTCCCACCGCAGGAGCTTCGGCCCAACCCTGGGCTTGTGAACCAAGATCCTGCAAGCCACTTGGCTAAATAAATAAATAAGAGCAATAACAAAGTAAAAAATAAAATTAGACTAGGAAACGAACAGATATGTGAGGAAGAATATAAAAATAAATTATAGATGAATCAACAACCGGAAGGTACATCAGTACCACAATAGTAAAAAAAGAGGAGGAGGGAAAAGAAAAATAAAAAGGGGGGTGGGAAAGGCCTTAGCTGTGGAGGGTGGGGCCTAAGCAAGGGCGAGGTTTGGGTGGTGGGCGGGGCCGATGCTCAGAACCCACAGGGCTGGAAAAGGCCCTGGGGGCCTGGGGGGTGGGGCTTAGGCTCAAGGAACAGAAGGGGCCCAGGCGTGTCCTCCATCCCTGGTCTCAGAGGGCAGGGGACCTCACCTGGGAGCTCAGCAGGCTTCCTGGGCTCGAATGGGCGGAGCAAACCCCTCCTCTCCTTTCCTGCTCCTCTGGTTTGGGGTCTGGGAGGGCCCCTCCCACCTGCGTCTCCTGATCTTCCCGGCCTCCCTCCTATGCCCCCAAGGACCTACGTGGCCTGGAGGGGGGTTTGGAGGGCAGGGGATCGGCCTGGGAGCTCAGCAGGGGTTCCTCCCATCTCCTTGGGCGTCAGAGTCGCCCACCAGCGGCCGGCAGCCGCCCTAGTTACTGGGAGACGCTAACTCTGCGTCTTCCCACACCACCATCTTGACTTCGCCTCTAAAGGATCTTAAAGATTATGTCAAGCAGTTCTTGTCAAGATGTGATCTGTGAATTTGTACATCACAGAGAGCCGCTCAAGAAGGGACCATGACATGTTAATCCTCTTCTCTTACTGTTTCACTTAATCATTCTCTCTCCCTTTGGTGAATTTTGAGAAAAGGAATGAGACCTAGAAGTTTGTAATAAGAGCACCAACCCTTATGGAATATGAAGATTGTCACTTTACTCTTATTAATCTTAATTAATCACATATCATGTACAACTGGTTTCTTAAGATGCCTATTTTCGACATACCTAACAGCGAACCAGTTGAGGTGCTGTTTTCACTTCTCTCTTCTTCCTGCTTTAGTCTAAACTCAGCAAATAATGACATATATGTCAAGTGAAATCAAGTGCGGTGATCTCACCCTTCTGTGGAGGGACTCTGCTGGCCTCTGCTGTCCTGGAGATGCGGCCACTTTGGCTGCAAAGCCAGGAATGGTCACCCCCACAGGCCAGAGCCCCCCAGCTTTGCATGGAACTCCTGGCTGTCACAGCGGGACCTCAGGGCATATTTTCTTGCCATTTAACTGTTTCTGAGCTGTCCTTTCACAAACAGTCCTTACAATCTTGCTTTATTAGTTCTTGTCAAACTGGAGTTTGCGTCCATTGTGGAGTTTTCAGATTTAAACCGGTTTTCATGGTCCCATTGGGTCTTCATCCTGAGGAGTAACCAGGGCTTCACCTGAAGAAGGGAGAGCAAGGAGCCTCGATAAAGGGTCTTGTGGCCCTTCAGTTCCTTCATTTAGTTATTTCACAGCTATTTATTGAGTCCCTTATTCTGAATGGGTACAGTGGTTCTGGAGATACTGTGGTAGATGAAAACGTAAACCCTGATTTTCTAGGCATTTTCCTAGTTCGGTATGCGACTGAGGCAAGTCAGCAAGCAGTTAATCAGAAACGAGGGGTCACTGGGTATGGAATGTCCACAGAAGACGCTGAGCTCCCCCAGCGAGGAGTGAGTCCTCTGACCTCTTTCACGGTACTTGTCACTTGCTGCCTTGTGGTGGTTCTGTGTGTATATGTCTTTTTCTTTTCTGAACTATAAGACAAGATGTTGGGGGGCAAGGACTTTGTCTTATCTATCCCTGTGTCCTCCCATGCAGGCAGTTCAGTTCCTAGTACGTAATAACCACTCAAATGCTTGTGGGATAAAAATGTCATCTCTCCCTCATGATATTGGCTTTATCTGGAAAAATATTATGCAAGTGAATCCCAGCCTCCAATTTAAAAAAAAAAACTTTATTTCATATTGGAGTATAGTTGATTAACAATGTATTCCCATTTAGATTATTACAGAGTATTGAGTGGAGTTCCCTGCACTATACAGTAGGTCCTTGTTGGTTACCTGTTATATATATGGTATTGATAGTTAGAATATGTTAATCCCAATCTCCCACTTTATCCCTCCCCAAGCCTCCAATTTTAATCCTGTAAGAAGAATATTATAATATCATAAAAGAAAAAGGGTTATAACACATGATCCCAGGAGCATACCTCATTCATTAATGAGTTAACATTCATGAGGAAATGAGTAAAATTTCAAAAAGTGTTTAAGAGTTCCTACCATGGGCAGACACTGTTGTAAGCATGAGGATGCTTCAGTAAAGAACCCAGACTTAGCCCTTCCGTCATGGAGCTTAAAGCCCAGGGGAGGAGATGGCAAACAAACTAGGATTGAAATTCCAGGTGTGTTCAGCCTCTTCTTCTCTCCCACTTGCTCCTCAAGCTCCAGGGGTCATTGGTTCTTTGCCCTGGAGGCAGGGATGGAAGCACAGTTGACCCTTGAACAAAGCAGCCGTCAGCGGCGCCTGCCCTCTGTGCAGTGGAAGATCCATGTAGAATTGACAGTTGGCCCTGCTCTCCGCAGTTCCTCCCTTCTGCGTGTTCTCCATATTCGCGATTCCAAATCCGCGGATTCAACCAACTGCCGATCGTGTACTGTGATGTTTACTATTGAAAAAAAAAAAACGCATATAAGTGGACAGACGCAGCTCAGACCCGTATTGTTCAAGGGTCAACTGTAGGGAGAGGGAAGCTCCGAGGAGTTTGTGGGGGAAATACCAACCTGAAAGGGAGGCTTCCAGCCCTCAGCCATCCGTTCCCCCCCCCACCTCCTACCATCCCCGGCTGGCGGGGGAAATGCCTGGGTGAGCCCCGGCCCTGCAGAATATTTACAAATCAAAGGCTGCTCTCAGGACAAAGTCTTCAACTTTCTTGGAGTTCCCAGAGAATGCCCACACTGTGGGCCAGAAAATAGCTTTGCTTTACATCCATTGCTGAGATGTCTGTTTTGCGGCCTTCCACAGAAACTTCAGGGAATCAGAAGCAGCCTTTCCAGTTTTATCAATGCAGCTTTGATTACTACAGATATCCTGGACCAAAGTATTGATATAGTTTCTTCTGATAGTAAAAAAGATGGCTTCTACATTGAAGATAGTCCTAAAGAAACTCTGAGAAATGCAACATTTTTTTTGCGTCCAGTGTAATGAGTGTACTAGTTAGGACTTGGCTCACCTATGCCAAACCAGGCAGCACTTCCTTTTTCTCTCATACAAATGTGGGTGATCTTCGTCTGCTATGGCCACACCACGAACATCAGGGACCCAGGGTTCTTGTTTCTCTCAATATGTGCCTTTCACCACACAGTCAAAGATACGATGATACAGACACATTCCACCCAGCAGAAAGTTAAGAGTGAATTAGAGCATGGTGCATCCTGGGGTTTGTACACACTACTTCTGCTTGTATCCCACTGGCTAGATCTTAGATATACAGCCATGTGGCAGCAAAGGTGGCTGGGCAAAACAGTTATTTATTGTAACGATCATATATCTAGCTTTTAATCTCTATTTTATTTATTTCCTCTCTGATCTTTATTATTTCTGCTGACTTTAGGTTTTGTTTGTTCTTCTTTTTCTGATTCTTTTACGTGGTAGGTTAGATTGTTTGAGATTTTTCTTTTTTGAGGGATGCCTGTATTGCTATGAACTTTGCACTAAGAAGTGCTTTTGCTGCATCCCATAGATTTTGTATGGATGTGTTTTCATTGTCATTTGTCTCAAGGCATTTTTAAATTTCTTTGATTTCATCGTTGATCTTTTTTTTTTTTTTTTTTAGTAGCATGTTTTTTAGTCTCCATGTCCTCGTTTTTTTCTCATTTCTTTTTCTGTGGTTAATTTCTAGTTCAGTAGGAGGATTTTACTCACAATGAGAAGACAGAGGGGATATTTGGAGACAAGTAGCAGTTTCCGACATTCTGGGCCAACTCGAAGACTCTTGCTACCACTGGGGCAAGATATGATGGTGCTGCAGGACTAAATTATAGCTGTTACAGAGCACTGGGTTTCTCCAGAGAACATCCAAATCCATGCAGTCTGGTGCAAACCACTGTCTCAGTTTGAGCATGGTATGCAGCCAGCAGTGTACTGCAGGATGGTGGTTTTCAATGGCGCGGCAGAGATGCATAAGTTGGCCGGACTAATTTAACACTAAAATTAGTTCTGTATATTGCCCTGGCTCATTCCAAAGCATTTAATCTAAGTTTTAAATGTGATGCTACCTCATAAATTAGTAGGCTTCTACTGGAATGAACAAATCGACTGAATTGTGATGAAACTGAAGCCAGTGTATACGTGGAATACCATTCATTTAACCTGGGACTTTGGCTGTGTCTTTGAAGTGGGAACTGGAATTGTTTTAATATGTGTTTATTTGATATTGAAGATGGCTTTTCTGGTTCCAGAGATGAGAAGCTCAAGTATGAAAAGATAACAAGCGATCAGTGTAGCAATGGCAGAGGATTCTCTAAACTGGTATTGCCCAATACAGCAGTTACCGGCGATTTAAATTTAAATCATTTAATATGAGATTTATTTCCTCAGTTGCACTCACCACATTTCAAGGGCTTCATAGCCCTTCATGGCTCGTGCCTACCATAATGGACAATGTGGGAGGGGAACACTACCACCTTTGCAGGGAGCTCAGCTGGACTGCACTGCGTTTACTCTTGAGGGAGAACCAAGCTGAAGTAGTCAAATAATGTGCTGCATTCACTTTCACATTTAATATTATTGCCAAAATATTATATTAAAGGAATGGATACATTCTGATGACAAAGATGAACAAGATACCAGAAGAAGGGGTCAGAATCAAGTTAGCAGGAAGTGAACACTGGCGCATGTTATGGACCAGTATATTGGATCACATATATATATATATATTACGTTCATGTTAAAGATCAGAACTGGGCTCAAATCAGATGAGACTCGTTCTTCCGGTATCAGGAGATCTAACACATGATGGCCTTGATTGGACTGTTGAGTGCCGTTGTTCTAGAAACTCGTCAGTGTCATTTTGGAGACTGTTTGAAAATATTGGGGTGCTTATACTGTTGCTACCGTTTTTATTTTCAGTGGATTCCAGAGGCCCGCTATCTAGTATGTGATCTCTGACACAGTCTGTCATCTCTTGCAGCAAGTTGAAAACCAAGATTGCCCCATAATGGGCAGTGGAAGAAAAATGTTCCAGCTCTTTGCTGATACCTTGGCTGTCACTAAATCTAAGGCATTTTGTAGGACCTTTTAACTCTACCCCACTTAGTTTTTTATTTTTTTTTGCGGTACGCGGGCCTCTCACTGCTGTGGCCTCCACCGTTGTGGAGCACAGGCTCCGGACGCGCAGGCTCAGCGGCCATAGCTCACGGGCCCAGCCACTCCGCGGCATGTGGGATCTTCCCGGACCGGGGCACGAACCCATGTCCCCTGCATCGGCAGGCGGACTCTCAACCACTGCGCCACCAGGGAAGCCCTCCCAGTTAGTTTTTAAATGCATTGGCTCAAATGAAACAAGAAAAGAAGGATGACTAGGATATAAGATCATGCTTACCTGTGTTTCTATGAAAACTTTAGAATTTTTTATGTAGTTTTTTTTTTTTTTAATTTTGCAAAATTTGGATAAAGATTCTAAGTGTAGCTTGGCTATAGTTTGAGATGCTTAGGAAACATTCAAATACTATAGACGTTTCCTTCTTTTCTGTATTTCCTTTCAATCTTTATTTACATTTTAGAACATTGTAATCATAAGGATTAAAAATAACACTTGTTTATCTTGGTGTTACCTTATATTGGAACATTTTCCTATGCTGTTCTATGTTGCTACTTTGTATTTATAAAGATGTTTTTAAAAGTTGCCTAATGGTCCACTGTGCTCCACCGTGCATCTGTGCCAACATTTACTTGATAATCTCTATCTTCCTGAGAATGGTGGTTTCCAATAATTTGTTACTTTGAATTAATATGCAGTAGACCTCTTTATGAAATCATCTTTTTTCTTCTTCTTTTAAATTATTAGGATGAATTCCTAAGAAATGAGATTATCGGTACAAATGGGACAAGTGCCATTACAGCTTGATGCCTGTCACCGTTTCTCTCACGAGAGTTACATAGGTTTGTACTGATCAACATATAAGCTGACTGTTTTCACCACCATCTGCCTACATGACAAAAAATCAGTTGTAAATAGAGATCCTGAATGTATGCAGATCTGTAATGTATGCAATTGCTTGTTCACGTTTCTGTGTCCCCAGATACTGGTTATGTGATCTGGATAACATTTTTAAGCCTCAGTTTTATTATCTATAAAATGGGAAGGGAAGTGTATACTCTTAGGTTTATTGCTAAGATTAAATAATATAACATCTACAGCCCAGTGCCCAGCACATAGCAAAAGTTAATTATTTTTACTGTTGCTATTAGTATTTATTTTTATTTCCTTAACTACTAACATGTACTGCTTTATAATTTTCATTTTCTTTTGTGTGACTTAGCTGTTTCCGTCTTTTGTCTTTTTGTTTTGGGGGTTCTGTTATTCTTAAACCTTAAGATGAGATATTTATGACACTCCTTATTTGACATTTATACTAATTTCCTCTGATCTTGAATTTTTTATTGTATAGAAATTTAAATATTTTATTTGATCCAGTTATCTTTTCTTTCAGATTTTCTTCCATTGTGTCAAAAATGAGGAACATATGATCATTCTTCCAAAGACCTAATTGGTTTTCTGCTAATTTTTAATGATTTAAAAACTATTTAATGTACTCTATCTTGGAGTTCGATTTCGTGCATTAATATAAATCATTGTCTGCCTCCTTTTTCCTGTCCACACAGTTATCTAGTTATCATAATACCATTTAAAAATAATCTTCCCTTTTCTATTGTCTTGTGATAACTGATTTTCCACACCTTACCTTCTGTTATGTGACTGTTCTAATCAGTAATGAGCTATGATTTGACTATTTCTTTGAGGTCACTGGGGCAAGCGGTGTCCAGGAATTTTCACTGTCTTGGGAGAGTCCAGCCTTTACAAAGAAGCTGCTCACCATATTGTGTGTCACAAGGTAATTGTGGATAGTACACAAGAGCTTAGTCGTACTCAAAAGCTGTAAATCTTATCTTAGTAAATAAAATAAAACTGGCTAATGATCACCGACTGTATTTTCTTTTCTTCTAAGGGATGGGCTTGAAAAAGAAAAGGGGGGCAGGGTTCTTACAACAGCACTAAAACAGCTTTTAAGCAAAAAATAGCCTTATGTCAACCAAGACAGTGTATCCTCATTACACAAACATGTCTTTTTCAATTCCGTCCTTTTATGCTATAATTGTTTCCACTCTATAGAACTCCGTGAGAGATTATGTCAAAAATACATTTGCTTCTACAAAAATATTTTTAAAGCACTTTATTTTCCAGATGGACCAGGAGCTGCCTTTTGATAAGGCGTGGCAGGGCAAGTTGGTTTAGAGGACATATAGCGCAGTGCTAATAATTTATCTGTCGTGTACAATTCCAGATATCTGTGCAGCAACGTGGAGAGACAGTTGGGTGTGGAGTTTGAGGGAACGCCGGCCTGGTTAGCTGTAGGTTATTTAATTATCTAGTGAAGGTGGAATCACTGTGCTTGGTTCTTGGTGGGCAGCTTTGCTTGGAGATAAATCTGGGTTAGTCATTGTGAATCAAACCAGTTCAGGTTTATGGCTCTGTTCTAGTTCACCCAAAGCATAAAGAGGTGGCCTTTACAGCCTTTTTTTTTTTTTTTTGCGTTACGCGGGCCTCTCACTGTTGTGGCCTCTCCCGTTGCGGAGCACAGGCTCCGGACGCGCAGGCTCAGCGGCCCTGGCTCACGGGCCCAGCCGCTCCGCGGCATGTGGGATCTTCCCGGACCGGGCACGAACCCGTGTGCCCTGCATTGGCAGGCGGACTCTCAACCACTGCACCACCAGGGAAGCCCTGTTTCTTTTTTTAATCAAGCCAAATATAGTGCCCCGGTCCGGGAAGATCCCACATGCCGCGGAGCGGCTGGGCCCGTGAGCCAGGGCCGCTGAGCCTGCGCGTCCGGAGCCTGTGCTCCGCAACGGGAGAGGCCACAACAGTGAGAGGCCCGCGTAACGCAAAAAAAAAAAAAAAAAGTGTTTTTAAATTTAAAAAAATTTCTTGTTGGGATTAGCAGATACAAACTACTATATGTAAAATAGATAAACAACAAGGACCTACTGTATAGCACAGGGAACTATATTCAATATCTTGTAATAACCTATAATGGAAAAGAATCTGAAAAAAAAATATATATCTGAATCGCTTTGCTGTATACCAGAAACTAACACAACATTGAATATCAACTGTACTTCAGTGGATAAAAAGAGACACACAAAAATATTCCTTGAAAATGCTTTTAATATGAAAAAATTCAAACACAGAAGTCGACTCTAATACAATGAATCCCTGGATATCTGCCACCGAGTTTCGAGTTATCAAGATTTTCACAGTTATCAATATTTCTCCACATTTATGAATGATTACTTTTACTGTTCCAGATACTCATTAAAAAAATTTCAGGTTTTGAAAGGTTGTGCCAATTTATTATATTTCCAAGAGCTACCTTGTTAAAAATATGAGTGTAAAGAAGTAAATTTTATAGGCAAAACAATTATTGTTTTGCTTTGATTTGCATTTAAATTGAGAGCCAAGAGTTTGAAGGTACTTTCAAATTTTGTCTACAGTTAGTATTTGTTCTTTTTGGATTGTATATTCATATCCTTTGCCCATTTTTCTTTTCTGGTATTGATCCTTTACTTATTTAAAGAGCGCTATATAAAAACGATAGTAGTTTGTCTGCCATAAATGTTACACATATTTCCCCCAGATTTTATTTGCATTTTTAGTTATATGTATGCTGTTTTCTGAAAGACAGCAGTTTTCATTTTTAGGTAGATGTCTCCACATATCAAAGCATTTGAGGGAATTCCCTGGTGGTCCGGACTCCGTGCTCTCACAGCAGAGGTACCGGGTTCGATCCCTGGATGGGAAACTAAGATACCGCAAGCGTTTCGGCTTGGCAAAAAAAATAAAAAATAAAAAAAAATCACCAAAAGAAACAACAAAAAAATCTTTTTTCCCCCCTGTTTTTTAAGGCTTGTGTCCTCTTTCTGCTTTCAAGGTTTGAAAATGTCTTGCACTCGGAGGCGATATACCAGGGTGAATAAGTCTGTGAGCCCCGGAGCCTTGTGCCTAGCTTACATCCTCACGGGGCACGTACAAGCTTTGTGACTTGAAGCCAGATCGTTAACCTCTTTGTGCCTCAGTTTCTTCATCTGTAAAACAGAAATGATTTATATTATCACCTGCTTCCTAAAGTTGAGGTGGGGATTGTGTGAAAGTATCTGTGAGATACTTTGAAACACACGGTAAGTGCAAGGCAAATAAATGGGGGTCATTGTTAATCGCACATTTACCTCTTTAATCTGATTGAAGCCTTTGGGTGTGTAAATGATAATTATAAAATCCTTTCAGGAAAGCCTGTTTACAAAACTCTTCCTTACTTTGTGGTGAACAAAATTCAGCAGAGGGGGAAACATTTTTTAGAAATGGTTAAAAAAAAATCCCTATGCGTTCTCCCCTAATATTGAAATAAAAAGATAGACACTTGCTCAAAAAACATCTTAGAATTATAGAAAAATATGTAATTATTAGAGGTGGAAGAAACTTTACCTATTATTAGTTAACCCTTGTTATTCAAAAGACTGAGGGGATTGGGGTGAGGAGTGGATGGGGTCTCAGAACTGGGAAGCAGACCAGTCCATTTTCGTTCCAATCCTTTCCTAAGTAAAGAGTAAAAAACAAAACCAACACCCCGAACCTGCTGCCCACAAATCCATAACGCATTAGCGCTTCACTCATTTGAAACTTGTTGTTGAGGAAGGAGAAAACCCCTTGCCCACTGGCAGAAAGAAAGGAGCCGTTTGTGGGCAGATTTACACAAAGTCAAGTCCAGAACTGAAGGAACTGGAAACCCGCACTTTCTCTTGAAATGGAGATTTGAAGTCGAAGTGGGGTTTTTGCACCTGAACTCTCGGGTTAATTGCCACAGTCTTTGCTTTTGACTTGCTTATGAGGGATTTAACCCATTGAAATGCAGCAATTGGAAAAATGACCTTCAGACTTCCGCCACTCAGGCAATGCAGGTCCAGCCTTTGCTCATTGGATAATAAATCTTCATTGGGCACCGTGCTGGCCCCGGCACTGCAGTGGAGGACCAGATGGACCTGCCGCTTGCCCTCACGGAGCCTATATTCCAGGAAGATTGCAAAAAACGAATAATCAAGATCATTTCAGAGTGACAGGTGCAGCTGCATCAGGAGGGCTGTCGTCTCACGGCGGGGCCAGGGTGGGGGGAATGGCAGGGTGAGGGTAGACCCCGCTTTAGAAGGGGTGGCTGTGGAAGGCTCTTCTGTCGTGAAGTAAGAGCGTCAGAAGCTTCTGGGAGAAGCAGCCAGCTAAGTAAACATCTTGGGGATGGGGTTTCAGGAAACGGAACACAAGGTGCCCACGGTCTGTGATCCAAAAAGGCTGGCTGTGTGATCTACTGGGTCTCCCCCCATTTCTCGACCTTCTGTGTGTGAAGCTGGGCAGAGGTGATCTACAATTACCTGGGGAGGAGATGGTATAGATAATTTTAGCCGTGGTTCTTGTAGATGGAAGGGGCTGGGACCTCTCTTCCATTACCCTGCATACACGTCAATCTCACAGAAGAGAAGGCGGGAGGGGGACGCTTTGAAAAGGCCCGACAGCCTTAAAGAGCACATTTTGGTTTTGCTTGAGTGTGCTCATGCTAGCACCAACACTGCCCGTGCTGCCAGGATGCTTCCACACACGTGGCAGTGGAGATGGTGGAGGTCGGCATTTATTGATTCCAGTAGTTGCAACATTTTTTCCTTTTAACTATGAAACTCACCTCTGGCCCTTTCCTCCGGGGAGCTCCCTAGGGAGGGAAGTTTTGTGAGAATTATGTTCCACCTTGATTTCTCACCTGTTGATGCTCTAGAAAGCGATCAGGTTGACCACTTGTTTCAAATTCTCCACTGAAGGATTAAAAGAAAAAAAAGAAAAAAAGACCTAACAAGCAAAGGAAAAGCCAGAGAAATCTTGTTACCAGCTCACTTATTTTTAACTCAAGGACTCACCCTTGGGAATGCTCAGGGTTTTAGCTCTGCCTTTGGATGGGTCGTTCTGCGGAATCGTGGACTTGGAGAAGAAGAAACTCATCCCACGAGGGCAGAGGTTTGTATTGTTTTCTTCTTTATGTTTGTATCAGCAGCTTTAATAGTGCCTGACACATAAAAGGCCCTCAGTGAAATAGCTACCAGGGACTTCCCTCGTGGCACAGTGGTTAAGAATCCGCCTGCCAATGCAGGGGACATGGGTTTGAGCCCTGGTCCAGGAAAATCCCACATGCTGCGGAGCAACTAAGCCCGTGTGCCACAACTACTGAGCCTGCGCTCTAGAGCCCACGGGGCCACAACTACTGAGCCCTCGTGCCACAACTACTGAAGTCCGTGCACCTAGAGCCCGTGCTCCGCAACAAAAGAAGCCACCGCGATGAGAAGCCCGCGCACCGCCACGAAGAGTAGCCCCCGCTCGCCACAACTAGAGAAAGCCCACGTGCAGCAATGAAGACCCAACAGCGACCAAAAATAAATAAATAAAATTTTTAAAAATTAAAAAAATAATAAAACAGATGTCAGATGAATAAATTAAAGCTACAAGGATCTAAACGATATCTTTTCCCAACTCCTTCATATGATCTTCTCCTTCAGGGGTGACAATCTGGAGAGGTTCCTGATGTAGTCACCTAGAGGAGGGCCACTGTGGACCCTTTGTTCTACTTTTACTACTGAAGGCCAAAGTGAGCTGGATGGTAAGAAATAGATTCATTTTTATCCATATTCAAATTACGGGTGAAAATTCAGCACATCAGGAGCAGATGAAATGTTTTGTCCTTGTGGATATTCGATTTCATGAGAAATCTCAGTCTCTAGCATTATTTTAATTTCTATGTGTTTTTAGATTTAAAGTGGGTTTCTTGTAGACAGTATACAGTTGGGTCATGCTTTCTGATCCACTCAGACAATCTTTTAATTGACATTCAAAGTGATGATTAATATAGTTGGATTAATATCTACCATATTCCTTACTGTTTTCAATTTGCTGTTCTTTGTTCCTACTTTTGTTCCCCATTCTTTCTTCCTTTCATGGTTTTTAATTTAATTTTAGTATTTATTTTTAAAAATTGAGGTATAGTTGACACATACTGTCATATTCGTTTCAGGCATACAACATAATGATTTGATAGTTGTATATATTGTGAAAGGATCACCTCAAGTCTTCTTAATATCCATCACCATACATAGTTACACTTTTTTGTTTTTAATTTTATTTTATTTTGGCCGTGCCATGTGGCTTCCGGGATCTTAGTTCCCAGATCAGGGATTGAACCCAGGCCCTCGGCAGTGAAAGCGCAGAGTCCTAACCCCTGGACCACCAGGGAATTCCCACACATTTTCTTTTTTTCTTTTAAGAACTTTTTCTTTTTGGCTGTGTCGGGTCTAAGTTGCAGCATGCGGGCTCTCTAGTAGAGGCACGCAGGCTCAGTAGTTGTGGAGTGGGGGCTTAGTTGCTCCTGGCGTGTGGGATCTTAGTTCCCCGACCAGGGATCGAACCCGCATCCCCTGCATTGGAAGGCAGAGTCTTAACTTAACCACTGTGCCACCAGGGAAGTCCCTCTTGTGAGAACTTCAAGATTTGCTCTCTTAGCAACTTTCAAATATGTAATACGGTATTGTTAACTATAGTCACCATGCTGCACATTAGATCCTCATGACTTATTTATTTATTTTTATTACTGGAAGTTTGTACCTTTAACCCCCTTTACCATTTTGCCCCGTCTCTGCCTTTTGTGGTTTTAATTGAGCATTTTATAAGATTCCATTATCTCTCCTTTCTTAGCATACCTGTTATACTTTTTTACTTTGTTTAGTGGTTGCGCTAGAGTTTGCAATATATATTTACAACTAATCCAAGTTCATTCTCAAATAACGCTGTAGCAGTATCAGTAGTGCAAGTACCTTGTAATAACAAAGTAACCCTAATTCCTCCCTCTCATCATTGCTGTCAATCATTTCACATATATAAGCTTACATAAGCATAAATATATATAAATATAATGATATATACATAAGCATACATAATCAAACACATTGTTGGTATTATTTTGAACAAACTGTTACCTGGTAGATCAGTGAAGAATAAGAAAAATAAAAGTTTTCATTTTACCTTCACGTATTCCTTCTTCAATGTCTTCCTTTCTTCATGTAGATCTGACTTGTGTTAGTTTCCTTCTTTCTTGAGAACTTCTTTTAATATTTCTTGCAAGGTAGGTCTACTTGCAACAAATTCTCTCAATTTTTGTTTGAGAAAGTCATTATTTATTCTTCCCTTTTGAAGGATAACTTCACAGGACGCAGAATTCTAGGTTGATGGGTTTTTCTCTCACCACTTTAAATATTTCATTCCACTCTTGCTTCCAGGGTTTCTAAGGAGAAGTTGGGTGTAATTTTTATGTTAATTCCTCTGTAGTTAAGTTTTTTCCTCTGGCTTCTTTCAGGCTTTTTTTTTTTTTTTTTTTAATCATTCTGTAATTTGAAAATGATAGGTTGAAGTGTAGTTTTTTGGGGGCATTTATCCCGCATGGTGTTTTCTGAGCTTCCTGAATATGTGGTTTGGTGTCTGACATTGGTGTCTGATTTGGGGGAGATTCTCAGTTATTGTTGTTTCAAATATTTCTTCTGTTCCTTTCTCTTTTTCCTCTCCTTCTGGTATTCGCAATACACATATGTTATACTTTCTGTAGCTATCCCATAGATGTTGGATATTCTGTTCCGTTTTTTTCCTCAGTCTCTGTTTCCCTTGCTTTTTGGATTTTGAAATATTTCTATTGATGTATCCTGTACCTCAGAGATTCTTCCCTCAGCTGTGTTCTGCCTCCTTTAAGAAGTCCATCAAAGGCGTTCTGCAATTCTGTTGCAGTGTTTTGGATCAGTAGTGTTTCTTTTTTGATTCTTAGGATTTCCATTTCCCTGCTAACACTGACCATCTGCTCCTGCGGCCTGGCTACTTTATCCATTAGCGTCCTTAGCATATCAATCACAGTGTTTCAAATTCCTGGTCTGATAATTCCAACATCCCTGCAATATCTGGGTATGATGCTTGCTGTGTGGTTTCAAATTGTGTTTTGTGCCTTTTGGTATGCCTTGTAAGTTTTTCTTGATAACTGGTCTGATATACGAGGTTAAAGGAATTGCTGTAAATGAGCCTTTAGGAATGTGGGGAGAGGTGTGGGTGAGGGGAAGTGTTCCACAGCCCTGTGATCTGGGCTCACTCTTTTTATCATTTAAGTTCATCGTCTTATATGGGCATGGTTTGTGGTGTCCCCAAACAATTACATAGTAACATCAGAGATCACACATTTTCAGACTTCTTAATTTTTTGCAAGCTGGAAGGTGTGAAACGGAATTTCAATGTGGTCTTAATTTACATTTTCCTGAAAACTAATGAGTCTTGTATATCTTCTTCCATGTATAGTTGCCATTGGTTCCTTCTTCTAGGAGATGCCTTGTTCATTTGTACATCTTTCTTTTAGATTGTCTATTTTCTTTTTGATTTTAAAGAATTCCTATATCTTCTCCCCCCCCGCCACCCCCGGGCCTTTTTAGGTGCAACAAGATGGTTAGAGCGGGCTGGATTTCGTTATTTCCTTTCCCTGGGTCAGTTAGGCTCTGATAACCCCCAGCAGGTTAGCCTCTGGTTAACTAGTCTCTCTTGAGGGCAGCCTGGTTAAGAAGAGCAGAGCTCTGGTCTATTTCAAATGGCTCCTTTGCCCCTCCCCCTGCCGGAACAGAGGGGATTTTTCTCCAACATTTACTGTAGGAATCAGGTTGAGTCCTGGAGGAAAGTCTTACAATATTGTGTCCCCTGGAGTTTTTACCTCTCAGAGACGTCTGCACTGAGCCATCAGCAATTTGTCAATCTCAGCTCAGGGGTTCCTCCAGCACTGGTTCCCATGGCCATTCCTCCCTCTCCACCGCCCCAAGCTCTGACTCCCTGTAGCCAATTGCCTGTCTCTCTGATCTTAAGTTCTAGGGTTTGTCCTTTGTCTTCCCCTCTCTTACGGATCCAAGAAGAGTCGTTGATTTCTCAGTATGTTCAGGTTTTTACCTTTTTTTTCCCCAGTAGACTGCTGACTCCCAAGCTCCTTACAGGTAGAACCAGAAACCAGAAGCCCTTAGCATTATTTTCAATAATCATAAAACAACCAGAATGAAAGGATGTATAAAGCAAAGAGTAGACAGTCAGAAACATGAGTCTTAAATTGCTATTAGTTTCTCCATTTCCCTTGTAACCTGGCTACAGTCCTGCCTGTCTTCTCCCCTGCCCCCTGCCCATCGCCTTGTCTGACCTTCCAGACCCTGAAGCCTCTGGCTGTCCCCTGCCCCCTACCCCTCTCCAACCTCCCCATGACTCCCGGCTGTGCTCTCCTCAGGGAATCTCCTGTCTCCCTCCCTCACAGGGAACTTGCTCATTCTCCAAGATTCTACCGTTTGCCTCTCCTCTCCTGGACAGAGCTGCTTATTCTGAAGTCTGGTGGCATTTGGCTCCTATCCTGTAACGTTTTCGTGCCTTTATTTTTTATCATACATCTTTCCTTCCCATTTATAAATCCCAGGTGAACTCGCCCCTGAACTCCGAAATGCCTTCTCAGCTTCTCTACTTGAAAGTCTAATTGCTCCAACTTCACGGATCCCAAACTGAGCTCTGGGTCTCCCTTACCCCCTCCCGCCACCCCCTCCCCCGTTCTGACAGCTCACAGCTTCCGCGGGGTCATGACAACCTCATCTCTTTTCTTGCTCACGTTGAAAACTTTGGTGACGTCCTTGACTCCCACTTTCTCTCATAACACACATCAATCTGTCAGGGGATCCTGATAACCGTGTCTTCATCCAGAATTCGATCACTCACTACCGTCTCTCGTCCAAGCCGCCATCCTCTCTCATCTGGTTTATTATGACCGCTGCCTAACTGGTCTCATTTCCTCATCCGATTTATTCTCAAGAAAACAACCAGATAGATTTTTAAAAAATTAATTAATTAATTTTAGTTTTACATTTTTGGCTGAGTTACATCTTCCTTGCTGTGCATGGGCTTTCCCTAGTTGCAGCTAGTGGGAACTATTCTTGCGGTGCGAGGGCTTCTTATCGTGGTGGCTTCTCTTGTTGTGGAGCACGGGCTCCAGTAGTTGCAGCATGCGGGCTCAGTAGCTGTGGCTCACGGGATCTAGAATGCAGGCTCGGTAGTTGTGGCACACAGGGCTTAGTTGCTCTGCTGCATGTGGGATCTTCCTGGACCAGGGCTTGAACCTGTGTCCCCTGCACTGGCAAGCAGATTCTTAACCACTGTGCCACCAGGGAAGTCCAGATTGATTCTTAAAATATCCAGGTAAGTATCTACATCTGTGTCTGTGTCAGATGGATCATGTCCTTCTGTTTCACAGTGGCTCCTGTTTGACTCAGTAAAAGCCAGAGCCTCACGATGGTCTCCAGGCCCCCACAAGGTCTCTGCCCCTTCCCATTCCACCCTTACCTGCTGCCCATCTCCTGGTGCTTTTCTGGTTGGATATGCTGCTTCTGGTTGGATATGCTGCTCCCACAGGCCCTTTGCCCCTGCCTAATAATTGCATGACTTGCTCTTTCACCTCCTTTAAGTCTTTGCTCAGATGGTACCTTTTCAAGGAGGCTTACCCTGACCACCCTATTGAAACCTGCAACCCCATCCCAATCCCCCATCCCAAATCCCCCTTAGCCTCTTCTGTCTTGTCCCCCAGCACTTGTCACTTTCAAACATAGTATAGCATTTCCATGTACATTGTTTTTGCTCTTTCTTCCATTATATTAATAGATCCACAAGAACAGGGGTATTTGACTGTTTTATTGGTTGGTGTATTTCCAGTGCCTGACACCTATTAGGCACTCAAATGTTCACGAATGAATTAAGGAAGTCAGCTGTGCTTTCAGCACCTGCTCTATGTCCCATTATGTGACCAAAATGAACTAATTTGTTTCATTAGCACCTACGGGTGTCAGGCACAAGGGATAAACTGGTAAGCTAAGGAGAAATGGCTGCCGCCCTAAAAATATCTCACAGTTATTGAGCATTTCTGTGTGGCAAGCACATAGAAATACTAAGGGTTTTAAAGATTTTATTTAATTCTCACAACAACCCTAAGAGGTAGATATTTTTCAGATAGTGAAACTAAGGTGCAGAGAGGTTGAGAGACTTGCCCAAGTTCACACAGCAAGGAAGCGGTAGAGCCAGGATTTAGATGCAGACAGTGTAATTTCGTAGTCTTGCAACTTAGCCACTGTGTTATATTTCCTCAAGGAAGTTACAGTGTAACGTGGGAGCCGGACTTCAAATAAGTGATGACACAAACACGTATTTAACTGCAAACTGGAGGAAAAGATGAACTCTCCTAGAGAGTTGACATAATTGTTTTTCTTGAGAGCCCGACACCCAGTAGGCTCTCAATAAATGGTCATTGGGTGAAGAGCATTCTCTTGATCCATGACCCACTGCTCTGAGAAGTTAACCATTAAGTGAAGAACTATCTGAAGTGTGTTAATCCACAGTAAGAGTTTAGGGTTCTGAAAGAGGTGATATGACTCCTAAAGGTGTGAACAACCCAGAGAATCTCACAAGATAATCACGGGCTGATAGCAACATAGCAAACATTTGGTGGGGGGGACATTTTTGGAAGGTGATGATAATAGTAGCCATTTTTCAACCACACCTTCAAAAGGCAGCTGTTTTTTTTTTATTTTATTTTTTTGCTAGGTAAGAAGTGGATTTACTTAGAGAGAAACACACTCCACAGACAGAGTGGGCCATCTTAGAAGGTGAGAAAGGCACCAGGGTCTGGGGCTGTCAGCTTTTATAGGGGTGGGTAATTTCATAGGCTAATGAGGGGGAGGAGCATTCCAGCTATTTCAGGAAGGGGCGGGGATTTCCAGGAATTGGGCCACCGCCCACTTTTTGATCCTTCTGGTCGGCCTTGGAACTGTCATGGCACCTGTGGGCGTGTCATTCAGCTTGCTGATGTGTTACAGTGAGCGTATCCTGAGGCTCACGGTCTAGTGGAAGTCCACTCGTCTGCCATCTTGGACCCACTTGGCTCTAATCAGTTTATGTCATGTCCTCGGGCTATGTCATTCTTTCAAAGGTTGTGTCCTGCCCCCTTCCCTCCTGTTTCATTCTCCCCTCAGAGATTTTACTCCCATATTCTTATGGGAAGCAGAAGGGCGATGGGCCGTCTTCTGTAACTGCTTCAAGGCTGAGTAGGGGCGTTGACCCTGCCTGTCAGGGAAGGCAGCTGTTTTATATCCTTTGTGTTTTAAGGCCAGTACAACACTGTGTCTGTAGACAACGCACTGGATTGTACCCATAAACATCTATTAAGAGGGCCGACCTCATGTTATGTATCCTTACCTCACACATAAACATTTTGTTAAAATCACCTCTTCTTACTTCAGATATGCTTTTGGTAACAACAGACTCACTCTTCACTAGTTAAGTGTCTTTTTCTTCTTCACTAAGGTGCAGACACTAGAGGCCAGATTCTAGCTTCATGTCCTGGTGTCACTTACTGCTCAGTACCTGCTGGTAGGGTGGAATCAACTTTGCCCATCCCCCCACCGATAATTTTATCTTCCAAACATTGTAGGTGACCAACAGAATCCTTCCCTTATGAGGGAAGATGTGGACGCTATCCTTTTAGAAGCAAGGTTTGAGTATGTGTACAGTGCATAGAAAAACCAAGATTTTAAAATTTCTAAAAATGGCTGAACAAATTACAAAGGTGATTTGGGAAGGGGAGCACAAAATGTTTAATGTTTGGGAAAAAACCTTCTGGGAATCTTTGAACTATTTTCTCCATATCTTATTAAGTTTAGTGAAACTGCATATGTATGGTCATAGTATTTCTACACAAGATGTTTAAAATAGCATTTTCTAATCTAGGTCTCATGAAAAAACCTGGCTCACATAGAATATTTTCCTGAAAAGTCTCTGGTGGTTTCCGTTACCTGTGGCTTCTGAAAATTTAGCAAAATTTGTTTTTAGATTCTATTAAACCTCATTTAATAATTTATAGTTAGAAAGTTGAATATACACATGAAATGCTAAAAGCAAAAATTCAAGTATTTTCTTCTCATTATATCTAGCGGAATTTGTATATTCTACTCAGTTTATCAAACTACCACTAAACAATCAATGTTTTGCAGGGTCTGGGTTGCATGAGTTCAAATTAGATTTTATTAGCATGGTACGATGCTATGACAGTATGACAATTTTACCATTTTAGTATTCCTATACAAGTTGTTAAAAAAGAAATATTGGGTCCAAAAAGTCCATTCAAGATATTCCACCAATCTATGTTAATGAAATGGAAAAAAACAAAACAAATACCAACATCCTGTATGTGTAGGAGTTGTGAGTCTAAAGTAATAGCACTAAATTTTTGAAAACCAAATACGCCAGAACTGATGCGTTCAAATAATGCTCTTTCCTCAAAAATAGTTACTTTGGAAGAAATTTACTTAGTATAATGATGTTATCAACGTACAAGCTATTTTTGGAACCCATATTTTGATATTTTTCCAAAGTCCAAGGCACAACCCTTGGATTCTTTTATTAGTGTGGGAACTAGGACCCCCCTTCAGGAAAGGACTTGTTTGTTACCCAGCTGCTGTGGGTGTGGTTAGCTGACAGCTCCACTTGGTGGCTTTTCAGAATTGGCTTCAGCTTTCAAATTGAAGTCAGCCTCTTCTTAGAGAGGTCCCCACCAATGCCTAAGCAAGGCCTCAAGTCCACCTGCTCTGCCCAGTGTGAGTCTCCTTGGATGAGCAATCACTACCCCACACTCCCTGCTGAGCTGGCAGAGACATGGTCAGGTGTGCATCTCAGCCTGACATCTCCCTCTGCCCACCTGGCTTTTCCTCCTTTGCTTCATAGGTGTTACTCCCCAGTACATACCTTGGGCTTCTAACCTTTTATTGTTTACTTTCCACAGAAACCAACGTGTGACAATTGGTAACACAGTCATGCATTCATTTTAAAAAAAATGTTGTGCCTCGTATTTGCTAGTCACTTTCTTATTACAAGAGATACACTAAAGAGCAAGATACAGGTCCCACCTAAAAGGGCATATTATCATCGGATGGGGGTACAGACAGATAGGCAATGATGCCAGAGTGTGGTGAGTGGCATGGGGAGGTAAGTACAGCAGGATGGCGGAACTGAAGATTTGGGGAAGTCAGGGAAGATTTCTGAAAGACATGGTTTCTAAGGTGATATCCAAGAAAGCTGATGGGCAGGACGGAATGTTCTAGGAAAATGAAACTGTGTGTGCAAAGGCTCGGTGGTGGTGGCAGAGTGTACAGCGTGTCGAGTGAACAAAAAGGAGTTCTGAAAGGCCGGAGCCGAGAGGCAGGGAGAAATTTTGTGAGTGATTAGAAGAAACCTCAGGAGGGAGATTCTGGGTTTTCTTCTACTTTGCATTGAGAGTAAGAGATGAAATCAGAGAGATCAACAGGGCTTAGATTAGGAATGCCATTTGTAAACTAGGCTAGGGAATTTGGTCTTTATCTTGAGGATAGAATTAGGAAGGCAATTAAAAAGATCAGATCAGGGGACTTCCCTTGTCCAGTGGTTAAGACTCTGTGCTTCTAATGAAGGGGGCACGGATTCGGTCCCTGGTCAGGGAACTAAGATCCCACATGCTGCGCGGTGAGGCCCCCCCCAAAATATCAGATCAGATCTATGGTAGCAAGAAACATTTGGGATGCGCTAAGGTGACTGGATTGTAGGGAGGCAAGGAGAGTCATTATGCTGTGGCAAAATATCAAGGGACAGATGATGGCTGCTTGGACCAGAATGGTGACAGTGGGGTGGGGCTAAGTGGATACCTTCGATACATATATGGAGATAGAATTGAATAGACTTGAGGGGGAAGGCGGAATTAAGGAAGATGGCCAAATTCTTGGCTCGGGCAACTGTGGTGGGTTGCCATGTCCTTCTAGGCCACCTGAGAAGGACTGGAGGCCCTCTTGCTGGCTTGGACATGGAGAGGACCACGTGGCACACAGGTGGTCAGTGTCTAGCAGCTGAGAGGGCCCCCTATCTGGCAACCAGCCTGGAAGTGGGATCCCCAGTCCCACAACTGCAAGGCTCTGAACTCTGCCAACCAAAAGGATGAGGCCGGAGGTGGGAAATTGGCAACGAGACAGAAAGCCTGACTTCCAGACAGTAAACAGGAAAATGGGGCCACTTGAGAGCCACCTGAGTTGCTGTTGCCAGGGAAGCAACGAAGACTTAGTTTGGGGATAGAGGGGTGAAGGAGACTTGTTAAATGAATGAGTGTGTAGTGGGGAGGACGGGGGCTGCAGGATAGTAAATAATGTCGTTGAGCTTCCAGGTCTGAGCTTCCCAGAAGTGATCAACCAATATTTTCTGAGCAAGGGGAGAGGGAAAAAACAAACAAACAAACAAACAAACAAACCTCTGTGTATCAGTAGCTGACAAGGTAGTTTGGATCTTTGGGAGGAAAAAGAAGACGGTGATTTTGATCCAGGAAGGCTGCCTGGGAGCTGAGAGCTGGGGGTGGCAGTGGCGCCATGGGGGGTGTACATGACATCAGAGCGGCCATCCTGCTCTGGAGGGGGCCTCTCACTGCCTGGCCCCTTCAGCTTGCATCCGGCGCTGTTGTTTGGGGCTAATTTAGAAGAGATTCTTGTTTTCTTCTCTCCTGGACTGTAGGACAGAACCCAAGTAATACTTTGCTGTGGGGCGATTCATTACAATTTGGACTTAAGGAGAGCCCAGGCTGCAAGCAGACGGACGCTTCTCCAGCAGAAAAGGCTTTAAGATACCTGTGTTTACTCTGTGTGTCACCTGAGCCTGGACTGAAAACACTCTAGAATAATGCGTTTATCTGATTCTCTTATCATCTTGAGGCCACATCCCCTGATTTATGTCATAGGCTTCTATGTCATAGTTGGCCATGTGTTCATTTCTTTCATTTTTTCAGTGGGAGGTCAGTGGGTCTTTGCTGTAATCTGAAGATGGAAAGCATCCGGAAGCCAGGGGCTGTCTTTACTTTGGTTATATGCCTGAGACATATCCCTCTTTTAACTGACAATTGTCATATCGTAACAGTAAATGATATTCATTTGTGCATTCAACCAGTGTTTGCTGAATGCCTATTATGGGGCGGGTACTTTTCTGGGTGCTACAAATTCAGCAGTGAATGAAACAGACAAAACTCTGCTTTCATGGAGAGGAGACAGAGAATAAGTTAAATGAATGGAATATATCCTATGTTAGGTGTTGATAAGGACTAAAAAGGAAAATGGCGCAGAGAGAGGATGGGACCTGGGGGGAGGGGTGTTGGGAAGGGCGGCCAGGGAAGGCGCTGCCCGGACTCCCGGCCTGGAGTCCATAGGAAAGGGGGGTGTGGGCAGTCTTGCAAGAGGCATCTTTTTTTTTTTTTAGTTGTCATGTCTCTTAAATCTGGAACACTTCCTCAGCCTTTGCAGGAGGCATCTTTATCTGGTCCCTTATAAGGGCGTTTTATTCCTAAGTATTTGAATGGCTCAAGGATACAGTAACAGGGTTGGCCCAAAGGCTTTTCCATGTGACTATGAAAATGTTTATGAGCTTGATTTGTATTTGTCACGGAGAGAGTCAATTTGTCCCTGTCAGACTGGGAAGTGGTGCTTTATCTTGGTGCACAGAGAAAACCTCTAATTTTTAATAATGATTTTGACCTGAAATTTAACTTCTGCCACTTCTCAGAGCACTTCCTCTACACCTGATGCGTATCGTGGGAGAATGGAAAGTCATCTAGTCAGACAATGTCAAAACTGTGGAGAATCTCAAAGATTATTTCATGAACTCCTCACCCCTTTGCAGCAGAAGAAAGCAAAGGATTGACTTAGGTGAGGATTATGGGGATATAACGGCAGACTGGGTCTCAGCCCTTTCTGCTTTGAGTTTACCCATCTGTCCACTGGCCCACACGTCTCCCCAAGTGAAGATGATTACAGACCCCCGGTACCCGCCACTGAGAATCAGCAGTAGTTTTATTACTTCCCTGTGAGTCGATCACACCCAGAGGAGGCGACATCTGGCTGGTTGAGTCATACTCCATCCTCTGAAACTCCTTGCCCGAGGCGGGTTTCTTCAAGCAAGCCAGGGAAAGTCCATTCCAATTAGCTCTCCGTGCCTGATGTTTTCTGGGTTATCTCACTGGTAGCTTCTGATGGCCACAAAAAGAAAACAAACGCAGTGATTGACAGAAGAAAAGGAATTCTGTGATTCAGATTATGAATGTGTACAGAGTGGTTTGGATGGGACCTTGGAAAATTCTGCTGATTCCTGTGGAAGTACTTATTTTTCTGGTGGCATGTTATTACAGATCATCTACAAAATGGAAATGGAAAAAATATGAGTGGGTTGGAGTCATGGGTGTCATTATGTGCGCAAGAAATTTCCCCCAAATGTCTTGCATGTCACTACTACAGTCCAATGTATTTTGCTATCTGTAGTTTTTTCTACCTAGTTTCAGGGGTATAATGATATACCTTTTAAAATTTATTTAGTAATTTTTAATTTTTAATTTTTTTTTGGCATGCCTCACACCTTGAGGGATCTTAGTTCCCTGACCAGGGATTGAACCCGCGTCCTCGGCAGTGGAAGTGCCAAGTCCTAACCACTGGACCGCCAGGGAATTCCTGATATACCTTTAAATCCTTGCATGTTTCCTTACATAAAGATCTATATGGACATGATCTGTTGGGCCTAACAGATCTTTCTGTGAATGTGGGACAGGCTGAGGTCAGAATGGGCCATGACCAAGAACCAATTCACGGGCAGGTGACACCACCAACAAGCAGAATAGAGACACAAAATCAGAGTCACCAAGAGCATACGGTCAGGCGTATAGAGGTTAGAGATCCTGTGCCAGGGTACACATGGAGTGCTGTGGACCGTGTTCCACTGCCAAGTTGCCTTTGCTAAAGGCCCAGGGCAGAGCCCTTGTGGTCTGCGTGGGGAGGGCAGGAAGGAGAGGGGCTTCCTTGGTTTTAAAGCCATAATATGCTAACATCTGCTCAATGAAATCTTTCCTGATTCCTCTGGAGATATGGTCACTCCTGTCTCTGAGTTATCAGAGCAGTTGTGTTTCCCCTACGACTCCTCACGGCTGTGTGCTATCTTGTAGCATAATCGCTTGTGTTGCAATCGTTATAGCCTCCAAACTGTCTAGGACTGCTTCCTGTATAACAGGTGCATGAGAAATGTTTATTGACCTGAATAGATAAGTCCTGATTGAGATATACATACCGTAAAACAGGGATGCTAATAATGTCTAGCATATAGGGTGACTGTTAAAATAAATGAAAATAATTGCTATAAAGTGTTCTGCTCAGGGCTGGGCACAAAGACCCTCGTTTAATATTAGCTATTATTATTATTAATGTAAATATTAACTGAAACAATAAATCAGAACTTAAATGCTTGTCCTTCCAACTGGTCTTTTGGCTTCTATCAATTACTGTAAGAACTCTGGAGTAAGTTTTGATGATTAAAGTATGATATTTAAAAAAATCTTTATTGGAGTATAGTTGATTTACAATGTTGTGTTAGTTTCAGGTGCACAGCACTATACAGCACAGTTATATGTATACATATATAGACTCTTTTTCAGATTCTTTTCCCATATAGGTCATTACAGAGTATTGAGCAGAGTTCTACAAAACAGAGATAGAGCCACAGGTATAGAAAACAAACTTATGATTACCAGGGCAGGTAAGGAGGGGGGAAGGGATAAGTTGGGAGATTGGGATTGACATATACACACGACTAAAACATGATATTTTTAATGTCCTGAGAAAACTGTGTTTTAACATTTTTCTTGTGCTCTGATTACTGATTTTGAACTCAGGACCAAGGTTGGAATGATTGAAATGAACACTGTAGACTTTAAATATTTCGGGTCCACAGAGGCCATATTTGAATCACAAAATAATGAAGAATAAAAATACTTCATTTGTCACTGAAGACTTGTATGGGAAGATCCTTGAACAGCCCAAGTAACTCTCATGAAGAAATCATCATGTTCACAAGAAATGAGATAATGAGGTTTTGTAAAGGCCAAGAGTTGCCCAACAGGCACGATAAGTTTGGAACCATAAATGAATGGGAAGGATGAGACAGCAGGGGTTTAGCTGCAGGCTGACCTCTCAGACACAGAACCTATAGCAACGTCCCCAGCCGTGGACCACTAATTCAACAAGTCTGTTCTTTTGTGGTTTGGACATTGTAAACTATGACGTTTCAAGGGTCCCCATCAACAGGGCAGGAAATGAGTTGTTCATCCTTTTGCTTTCTTTGTTGGTGTGACGTACGAAATGAGTTTCCTGAACATAGGAATGAATTATGATGATCCGTACAGTGGTGCATGTAACACCTGAAAATGATATTATTACCTTTTAATTTGAGATATATATATATTTTTTTTTCTGTACGCGGGCCTCTCACCGCTGTGGCCTCTCCTGTTGCGGAGCACAGGCTCCGGACGCGCAGGCTCAGCGGCCATAGCTCACGGGCCCAGCCGCTCCGCGGCACGTGGGATCCTCCCGGACCGGGGCACGAACCCGCGTCCCCTGCATCGGCAGGCGGACTCTCAACCACTGCGCCACCAGGGAAGCCCTAGAGTAGTGATTTTAATTTTTGTTCCAGGTGTTTTTGGTTTTTATGGCATCGCATAGAGAGTTCGACTGGATTTTCAGCATTCTACCCACAGAATTTTCAGGGTCCCACCTGTGTAGCCACTGGTGTCAACCATTGAGGGATGCTCCAGTTTTAAGAATCCCGTAATAACATGGAAGAGAAAAGATACGGATAATGGCCATCTCTATTTGGCTTTGTCACACAGCCTTCTATGCATACCATTCACCACAGAGCAAAGTACGGCTTCCTCTTTCCTGTTTCATGCTATGTATAAACAGAATCCTACAGTATGTATGCATTGTGCCTTCTCCCCTTTCAATATCATGTTGTTGAGGATCCTCCACAACGAAGCATGCAACTATATTTCACTCATTTAATATTAGACTTTATTTTTAAAATTTTATCATTGACTTACTTTTTTAATTAATTAATTAATTTATTTATTTATTTTTGGCTGCATTGGGTCTTTGCTGCTGTGCGCAGGCTTTCTATAGCTGTGGCGAGTCGGGGATACTCTTCATTGCGGTGCGTGGGCTTCTCATTGCGGTGGCTTCTCTTGTTGGGGAGCACGGGCTCTAGGCGCATGGGCTTCAGTAGTTGTGGCACAGGCGCTCAGTAGTTGTGGCTTGCTGGCTCTAGAGCGCAGGTTCAGTAGTCGTGGTGCACGGGCTTAGTTGCTCCGTGGTATGTGGGATCTTCCCGGACCGGGGCTCGAACCCATGTCCCCTGCATTGGCAGGCAGATTCGTAACCACTGCGCCACCAGGGAACTCCCTGACGTTTTTTTTTAACCACGGTGCGGTATTTCGTTGTACGAAGGCGCCACCCCCTTATGCATCTGAGGCACGTTTGGGACATTTGATAATTTTTCAGATGGATGAGTCAAGGAAGAGAGAAGGCTCTGGAAGGTTTTTCTAGTTGCCTGTGATGCCATTGAACTGGGATCCGAACTGTAAGAAAAGGATGGGTTCTCTGGGGGAAGAGGATGAACTTGGGCTAGTGGATGGAGATCAGAACCAAGGGTGCTAGGCTGGGTCAGACACCAGCCAGATTAGAGCCCCGTATGCAGGGGGCTGGGACTTCCTGCAGAAGCAGTGCCTTTAGCGGTGCTGGGTGCCAGAGCTGGGCTGGGTGGGGGGCTGCAGTGACGGCACACCCAGAAGGCAGGTGGCGGAGGAAGCCTGGACGACGGAGCGTGAGTGAGTGATGTACGGGCCTGGGAGCGTTGCTCATCACTTTGGTCCACATTCCATTGTGTGAGCTCTGCTTCGTGACCTGACCTGACCGTGGAAACATCACAGTTTCATTCTCAGGTTTTAGGGACATTTTATGGGGGACAAGAGCTGAAGAAAATGTGCCATTCCTGAAAAGGCTTGCTTTGGAGGTCACAAGTAGCTGTTTGCTTTGCTGTTTGAGCTTCTTCCAAAGAAGAAAAGCTCCCCCAAGACCATGCCAACAAATACTTGCTTATCTGTTGCTGAAACTGGCAGCTTGGCTTAAACCTAACTACTGTCCTTTCAACCCAGAGCCACAGAAATGTGGAAACAGCCTCTTTCTCTCCACCGCATGCAAACGGGAGCATGAATTCTGGGTCTCATTCCCGTTGGGAAATAGCCAAAGTTATTGTGACAGGACGGTATTTTGAGCAATGTTGCCTATTTGCTTTTTGGAGCACAAAGCAAGCAATAAATCTGTCACCCTGAAAAATCAGGTTGTGACCTAGAGGAAGGAGCAAATTGTGACTTTAGGTAAAAAACAGTGACCTACCAGGGAGGATAATTTATCATGATAACAAAATTGCTGGAGCTCTCCTGACAGACCAGGAAGAAGGGCTGCGGTAAGCAGATTCAGGAGATGCAAGCGTCCGAATATTTTTAACGGATCGATATTTCCAGGGTTCTCAAGCAGCCAAAAAACTGCCGTCGTTCAGAATAAGTACATTGCTCACCTGACGTGTAAAAGGAAAAACTGAGAGCTCTGATTATTCTCTTTAAAAAAAAAAACGTCACCGATCGACAATAGGTGTTCCTTGTGGGATGAAAATAAATATTCTTCTGGGGACTGAAGTGAGAATGCTTGATTTTGGGCGGAGGGGAAGTGGGAGATAATGTGACCTGGAAATGCTTAAGGAAATTGACTAGTGGAAAGTGATGTCCTTCACGCACTCTTGTGTTAAAACTGGTCCTCCTTGGGACTTCCCTTGTGGTCCAGTGGTTAGGACTCCGCGCTTCCACCGCAGGGAAGTAAGATCCCACATGCTGTGAGGCGTGGCCATAAATAAATAAAGATAGATAGATAGATAGATACATGAGAAAGCAAAAACAAAAACAAACCAAAAAAATACTCGTCCTCCTGGAGGGGGAACCGAGCAAATATGTCACCTTGGGAATTACTGATATAAAGACTTAGGCGACACCAGAGATTATTTAAAACAATAATTCTGTCTTTCCACTTATACTGGGCATCTTTCATTGGCCCCTTTCTATCTGCTCTCCCTGCTACTCCGTCCTGCTCTGTGCCCCTGAAGGCGACTTCAAAGGGCCCCCATGTCCCCCGGATGTTGGTGGGGTTCAGTCAATGTCATCTGCTGGAGAGCAGAGGGAAGGGAGGCTGGGGACCCCTCCCTCCTCCTCCTGCAGGTGGCTGTAGGTTGGCCATGTCCCTCTTCTGAAGTCCCAGCTCCTGGAGGAAGCTCTTTTCTGCAGAGCCTTTTCTATCCCAAGTTTCCAGTGACCTCTCCCTTGCCTTGACACTTCTGTCGCAGGGGTGAGGGATGTGCCGGGTGTCACCACCCCCTGGGGTCCTGCATAGTCCTGAAGTTTCCCTGCACTCCGCCCACACCTGTGTGGATTAAGCCGTCCTCAGTTGCCGTGTGCCGGTTTCTGCTTGGTCCCTGACCCATCACTCCACAGACCACCTTCCATAGACCTCAACCTCATCATGGCTTTTCAGGGACCCTGGGTGAACTCCAACAGGCCTTAAACGGGGGTGGGGGGGGGATGCTATCAGTTGCTGCATGAAGAATGCGAAGTTTACACGATGTGGCTCAGTGTTGGAAACCGCATGGTACATCCAAGCTTTGGATATTATCAAACGATGGTCTTTATCTCTAGATTCTGCTGAAATGTACAACTACAATGAGCCCGACTTTATGTCATCATCGCTTTTCCTTAAAGTTGAAGGCTAGATAAAGCTCTCCACTTCTGAGCTTGAACACCCGTGATCTTAGCCACGGTGACCACAGGCCTTTACGTATTTTCACTTCAGTGGCCCACGATCCAGCCGTGCTCCCACGGACTTGGCGGGCTCATCCTACTTCGCAGAAGAGATTTAACAGCAGGGAGTTCACATACGACAAAGGCTTCATTACTTTTATGAGCTCTCCGTACTTCCCTCCTAACTGGTGCGCTGAGAGGTATTCCTGAATAATCTATACTTGTCAGAAATAGAAATGTGCCCTAGCTCAGGACAGCTTTAATTCTACCTATCGTACTTTCTTATTTAGGACATTTTGGAAGGGATTCAATAGATTCCTTCCGTAGGGAGCCTTTGCTGCAGTGTGGTGTTGGTTTATGTCCAGTAAATGAGCAAACCAGGAACATCTAATCTTCTTGTGCCAGAGGTCCCTGATGAAATGCATTCTTAATGCCAAGTGGCAAGTGGATGCCTCTTGCTTTTCAGGCTAAGGCAGATTTTCAGGAAGAAAAGAACTTATTTGCTGCTTCTTTCGATTTTATTATTGACCTTAAACAGGTTAAATATTTTTCTGCATCCATTTCCCCAGTCATCATATGGGTATCTGCATAAACTGTGGCCTGGATGCCTTTTTAAAAAAAACACCACAACCAAAACTATTAAATAATATCATAAAATATTTGATTATTAAATCTCTATTAACTTAATTATAATAGAAGAGTATAAGTACTAAAGGGGTATGAAAGAGGTGAAATAAGTAGAATTTATCTAATTGATATTAATATTGATAGAGCAGAACACTCAACATCACACAAACATTTTCAATTGTCTTAGACTTTAGTATCATTCATATAAAAGAGAAAAGAGAAGACGGATATTTGTGTCAGGCACTGAACTAAGAACTTTATGTACCTTATCTCATATGGCCATTTACGTTAAATTCACCTCAATAGCCAAGACATGGGGACTTCCCTGGTGGCACAGTGGTTAAGAATCTGCCTGCCAATGCAGGGCACTCGGGTTCAAGCCCTGGTCCGGGAAGATCCCACACGCCGCAGAGCAACTAAGCCCGTGCACCACAGCTATTGAGCATGTGCTCTAGAGCCTGCGAGCCACAACTACTGAGCCCGCGTGCCACAACTACTGAGCCTGCACTTTAGAGCCTGTGAGCCAAAACGACTGAAGCCCACATGACTGGAGTCATGCTCTGCAACAAGAGAAGCCACCGCAATAAGAAGCCCGCGCACCGCAACAAAGAGTAGCCCCCGCTTGATGTGACTAGAGAAAGCCCGTGCACAGCAACAAAGACCCAAGGCAGCCAGAAATAAATAAACAAATAAATAAATAAAACGTCCTTTTAAATAAAACAGCCAAGACATGGAAGCAACCTAGATGTCCATCGACAGAGGAATGAATAAAGAAGATGTGGTACATACATACAATGGAATACTACTCAGCCATTAAAAAGAATGAAATAATGCCATTTACAGCAACATGGATGGACCTAGAGATTGTCATACTAAGTGAAGTAGGTCAGACAGAGAAAGACAAATGTCATATGATATCACTTACTTGTGGAATTAAAAAAAATGGTACAAATGAACTTATTTATAAAACAAAAAGAGACTCACAGACATAGAGAACAAACTTATGGTTACCAAAGGGGAAAGCAGGGTGGCGGGGGGAAGGGAAAGATAAATTAGGAGTTTGGGATTAACATAAACACACTACCATATATAAAAGAGGTAACAAGGACCTACTGTATAGCACAGGGAACTACACTCAGTATTTTATCATAACTTATAATGGAAAAGAATCTGAAAAAGAATAAATATATATACATATATCTGAATCACTTTGCTGTACACTTGAAACTAACACAGCATTGTAAATGAACTATATCTCAATAAAAAAATTTACTTTTAATTTTTATTTCTTACAAACTCTCATGAGGAGAGTGACACGTACTCCCATAGATTTTAAACTAATACGTATTTTTCCTTGTTGACAAGACATCTTGGAGTACTGAATTTGACAGTATTCATAGCCTTGGGGATTTTGTTTATAAAAATAGCACCTATGGCAGACTCCGGGCAGAGCAGTGCGGTCAGAGCAGCCGGGGCAAGTTATACACATCCTCGATAATCTCGCCTCATCCTCCCAAGCCGCTCTTGCAGCCTCCCCCCTGAGCTCCTTCGTCGCTCTTGCCCGGGATCCTGCCTTGTCACCGACTCAAGACCCTCCTTCCGCTGGCTTCTCCATGGAGCTGGACATGGCTGCCACTCCTTCCCAATGTTCTTTCTGCTGTTGGCTGTGGTGACTTCGGTCTCTCCAGGCTGGCCCCTCCCACCCTGGCCCATCCCTTCTCAAGTCTAGACTCTACCCAGCCATCAGTCCCTGGGGTTCTTAAAGGCTCTGCCTGGGGACCACTCATCTTACTCAAGGGCTCTCTTCTGAGGGCCCTTTTCACAGCTTCAAACACACACTTCCAGTTCAGCCATCTGTCAGATGCTGGCGAGACCCAGGTTTGCTTTTCTAGCTGCCTCATGTCACTGCTCCATACTGAAGGGCTGCCTGCAGTCCTCTAAGTGAAGGCCTCACAGACAATTCAGCCTTACTATGTTTAAGATACAATCTTCCCCCACCTGGTTTCCCTACAGGGGTGCCCCTACCCCATATTCTGGCACAAGGAACAATTATCTTTCCTTCCCTCCCTAACTCCAGTGTTATGTTTGTTTGTTTGTTTGTTTCAGTCATTAAAGCATCTTTGAATCCAGTCACCTGTCCTCACTCCCACCCACTCCAGACCAGACTCCTAATGTGTCTTTCCTTCGTAACTCACTAACTTCAAACGCTTGAATCATTTACCTCTTCCGCAGTCAGAAGGTTTTCACAAAACGCAAATCTGATCATGTCGCCGGCTTAATTAAAACCCTTCCGGTGACTTTATTTTTAGGAGAAAGATCCAGTCTTTCTCACGGCTTGTAAAACTTTGCAACTTGTGGCCCCTGGTTTTCTCTTTAGTTCATTTGAAACCAGTCTCCCATCTGTTTCCTGCGCTTCTGACCCTGTGACCTTATTTCAGTCTCTCAAACACACCAAAGCCCCTCCCACCACAGGACCTTTGCACTTGTGGTTTCTTCTTACTGGAATGCTCCGCTGCCCGTTTTTTACTTCCTTGTAGTCTGGCTCCATTGCTAGACCTTAGGTACCATGCAGATAAGAGCTATGCCTGTTTCTGCTTATTCTTTTATCTCCAGATGCAGTTCTGACATACAGAAGAAGCTCAATAAATACTTGCCTTGAAAGCATATATAGGTAATACCTATGACCAAATTCCATTTTCTGTTTGCCTTTTATATCGTTAGCTCTGTCGGTCTCTCTGCTTTGGTTTTATTGGCACCATGCTTAAATAGGACTCTCTCAGTAGAGGATGATATAAATTTTCATCTATTTTTTATGATATAGCTCTTTCTTTAACAAATTATTAATTTTATTTTTTTTAAGAATCTTCTATTTATTTATTTATTGTTGGCTGCGTTGGGTCTTCGCTGCTGCGCGCAGGCTTTCTCTAGTTGTGGAGAGCTGGGGCTACTCTTCGTTGCAGTGCGCAGGCTTCTCGTTGTGGTGGCTTCTCTTGTTGCGGAGCACAGGCTCTAGGCGCACAGGCTTCAGTAGTTGTGGCACGGGGGCTCAGTACTTGTGGCTCACGGGCTCTATAGCGCAGGCTCAGTAGTTGTGGCACACGGGCTTAGTTGCTCCGTGGCATGTGGGATCTTCCCGGACCGGGGCTTGAACCCGTGTCCGCTGCATTGGCAGGTGGATTCTTAACCACTGTGCCACCAGGGAAGTCCCCAAAATATCAGATTTTTAACCATACGGAGTGTATTTGATGGCGAGATGTCAGGTAGTGAAGTTTCTGTTCTCCGTATAATACCTAATTTTCCCGACAGACCTTATTGAACGCACCACCTCTTCCCCAAAGACTTATCATGCCACTTTTACTTTTTATTTTATGTATATTTCAGACTTTTTTGAGATTTAATTTTGCCCTGCTGCTCTGTCATTTCGGTGACCTATTGCTCTGTCATTTTGGTGACACATTAGAGTCGACCTTTGAACAATGAGGAAGTTAGGGCGCCTACCCCCTCTGCAGATTCAACCAGCCGCAATTTGCATATCCTGTAGTGTTTACTATTGAAAGCAAATCTGGATATAAGTGGACCTGTGCAGTTCAAACCCATGTTGTTCAAGGATCCACTGTATTTTAGTAATGGTGACTTTCTAAAGCATTTAAATATATATTGACATATTTATATATAGATTTATTTAATATATGGTTGTGACGGTTATCTATTGCTGCAATTATGCTGTATAACAACAATCCAAAATCCAATGGCTTAAAATAGCCCTTTTTGACAGGGTGTCAGCAAGCAGTTAAGCCTTAATGCCCCAAGGCGTTTATTACACGTAACAAATTAACTGTGCTCCATGGGGGAGAATTGAGAAAATTTTCACTCCAATATTTTTTCTATAGGACGTAATTTTCTCATGGAAACCCCTTTGAGAAGGTACGGCTTAAAACAGTAAACATTTATTTAGCTCATGAGTCTGCAGCTCGATTTAGGCTAGGCTAAACTGGTTTTAGCTGGGCTCATTCCTCGTCTGGTGGTTTGCTGGCCGTGGGCTGGGGAGATGCACTCAACCAGGTTGCACGTCTTTTATCCTCCACGTGCCAGCCCAGGCATTTGTACCATGAGGGACAGAGGGCGGGACAGGAAGCAAACACAGAGCATTTTCAAACCTCTGTTTGCAGCAAGTTTGCTAACATCTCATTGGCCAAAACAAGTCACATGACTGAACTCAGCCCTGAGGGGCAGGGAAGTATACTTTACCTTTTGATGGAAGAAACTGCAGAGGCACCTTGCAAAGAAGTTGCATGCAGGGAGGGATAGAGAAATTGAGACCATTAAGGTAATGTACCACCGTGATAGTCTCCTATTATTAATCTTTAAAGCTTTTTTACTGGCTCTTCCTGGAAATGTGTTATGTTTTGGAATCATTTTGTCAAGATGAAAAATGCCCACTGGGGGCTTCCCTGGTGGCGCAGTGATTGAGAGTCCGCCTGCCGATGTAGGGGACGCAGGTTCGTGCCCCGGTCTGGGAAGATCCCACATGCCGCGGAGCGGCTGGGCCCGTGAGCCATGGCCGCTGAGCCTGCGCATCCGGAGCCTGTGCTCCGCAACGGGAGGGGCCACAACAGTGAGAGGCCCGTGTACCGCAAAAAAAAAAAAAAAAAAAAAAAAAGCCCACTGGGATTTGCATGGACAGAAAGTATAAATTGAATACTGAGCTAGATGTTTTTAGGTATTCATGTCATTTGGTCTTTTCAGTAAATGAAAGTAGCTATCACCACCCCCATTTCACAGGTAATGACACTGAGGTTCAGACAGATTAAATACAGTCATCTTTTGGTATCTGTGGGGAGATTGGTTCTGGGACCCCTGCGAATACCCAAATCCGTGGACGATCAACTCCCTCAATGAAGGTGGTACAGTTTTGCATGTAACCTACACACATCCTCCTGTATACGTTACATCATCTCTCAATTAGTTATGATACCTAATACAATGTAACTGTTATGTAAATAGATGTAAATGGCTGCCTGCAGGTGGCAAATTCAAGTTTTGCTTTGGGGAACTTTCCAGAATTTTTTTTCTGAATATCTTCCATGTGAGGTGGGTTGAATCCGTGGATGTGGAACCCATGGATACCGAGGGCCGACTGTAACTTTTTATCAGGTAGCAAGTACGGTGAGAACCTGGGCTCAAACTTAAGCATTCTGCTTCAAGTCCGCATCTTCCACTCGTCCAGGGCTGCTTCCTTTGATAATTGCCATAAGGCTCAAGCACGACGGTGTCCATGAATGGGCCCGGAGAATCAAAGTGAGCTAAGACCCAGTGATTTTGAAGTCCTCTAAGTATCCATGTTTCTGTAAATACAGGCATGTCTCATTTTAACTGTGCTTTGCTTTACTGTGCTTTTTACACATTGAAGGTTGGTGGCAACCCTATGTTGAGTAAGACTACTGGCGCCATGTTTCCAACAGAATTTGCTCATTTCGTGTCCCTGTGTCACATTTTGGTAGTTCTTGCAAAATTTAAAACGTTTTCATTATTATCACGTTTGCCGTGGCGACCTGTGATCAGTGATCTTTGATGCTCTTATTGCAAAACATGATTCACTGAAGGCTCAGGTTAGCATTTTTTAGCAGTAAAGCTTTTTTTTTTTTTTTTTTTTTTGCAGTACGCGGGCCTCTCACTGTTGTGGCCTCTCCCGTTGCGGAGCACAGGCTCCGGACGCGCAGGCTCAGCGGCCATGGCTCACAGGCCCAGCCGCTCCGCGGCATGTGGGATCTTCCCAGACCGGGGCACGAACCCATGTCCCCTGCATCGGCAGGCGGACGCTCAACCACTGCGCCACCAGGGAAGCCCAATAAAGCATTTTTTAATTAAAGTATGTACCTTTTTTTTTAGACATAGTGCTATTTTCCGTGTAACAGACTACAGTATAGTATAAGCGTAACTTTTATATGTACTGGGAAACCAAAAAATTCATGCGACTAGCTTTATTGTGGTAGTCTGGAACTGAACTGGAAATATCTCCAGGAAATGCCTGCAGAGCTCATGAAGTTGTTACTTTGTAGAAGAATCTTTTGTATCTCCTTCCTGTTTCGTCCACTGGGTAACAAGGTTTATAAAACCGACTGAAGGAGATTAAATAATCACAAGAGAAGTGTAGTTGACATTTATTATGGAGGCGCTAACTTTTATAGCTCTGTTGTATTGTAATCCATTCAAATTTCTGGCAATGTAGAAGAACAACTATGTATAAGGGGATTAGCTATGTCTTCAGGCTGCCAGAATTTTCCCTTGGGAGGCTTTGATTGGGGTTCAGAAATGATGTAAAGGAGAGGAGGGCGAGTGGCATGTGCCGGTGGCAGTGATGCCAGGGGTGGGGTCGGACGCTGACTTACTTCATTTTATCATTCTGGGAAACTGTGCTCAATAGGTAAATTCTCTGGAGGAGGCCATACAGCCATTTGAAAAGTGAAATGTGAATTGAATACATGCATTTTGATTAAAGTGAAAGTGTTTTTTTGCTAGCAATTCTGGAAGCAAGCAGCGGTGGAAAAAGCAGCAACAAAATTGCTTGAAGTTAAACTTGTTTTGTTGTGCATTTTCTTTATAAGAGCCAAACCATTTTGTGTATGAAAGCCAGTCTTATAGCCAGGCGTCTTAATGCTTTGGGTGGTCCCATCAATTCAGATCGTGAGTTGACCCCTCGTGGAAATGGCTGAGAGTCAGACGGGGTCGTTGAATTCTGGGAACCCTGGTGGTCAAGCACGCGGCTTTGCATGGGGTTATTCGTACTGGCTTGAGAATCATGAGTACATTCATTTCCTACGAGTTCGTTCATCTCTGCCGTGCCACCAGCCTGAGGACAGTACCGTGTATCCCTTAAGGTCCCTGAGAACCTGCTGCTGCTGAGAAATGCAGCTTAATCGCTTTATCTTCTTGGCTTATATGGCAGGACTTGCCGGGGCAACACGTGGAAACTTCATAATGTCCATCGAGGATTAACTACCGGAGAACAGCGCCGAACATCTAGAGAGAGGAGACTGTAGGAAGTTGTCTGCTCCCAGCGGGAATCTCGGAGGAGTTGTAAGGACTGGAGATAACGCAGGTTAAGGTGTCTGGTGCACAGTGGGCACCCCACACGTATTAGCTGTGATTCCCACAACCGAGGGGTTGTCTGCATTTGCGTCCTTCTGAATGGAGGAAGGGGGTGGAGCTAGATCAGTGGGGCCCACAGCCTACTGGTCATCAGAATTTCAGGAGGCGCGTCCTAAAATCCTAGATTTCCAGGTTGCGGCACTGGTGATTCTTATTCAATAGATTTATTTTATTTTACTTTTTAATAAAGCTCTGCAACTCGTTCTGGTGGCCGGCTAAGTTTAGAAACCACTAGAGGAGGAGATATCTAAATTCCCTCTCAGCTGCACCATTTGGAATACTGGGAAGGTTCCTTTCTCAGTATTTTCTGCTCGAGCTCCTTGCAAATTTGCATGAACCGAGGTCACCTGGTATTGTGCCCGCTCTCGACGTGGGAGGACTTGAAATCTAACTGAGAACACAGACAGGGACCTGACTGAGGAAACAAAACAGTCCCGTCTTTCTCTTAAGCCAGAATCAAGCTAAGAATCTAGACTCGTGAGCGGTCACTTCAAGGCACCGTGCTCTTGTCAGAGCTGGTTGTTCTCAGGGCAGATTGGCTTAATGGGCTGAGCTGCTCTCATAGCCACGCCCATGCTTCAGGGATTCCAAGACGTGGGATGCCTGGGGCACGCCTCAGTCCTTAGCCTTGTCCACATTTCTTGTCTTGATTTCCAAGTTTAACTTATGGCATGAACAGGAAGAAGGGAGTGTCCAGCAAAGTATCTGCCGTCACATGTCACATTTTCCTGCTGTCACACACAGCACTTTATGCCCATATGTAGGACACGTTCCCAAACATGGACCCTGTAGCCTATGCATTTTGCTCCTAGACAAGAACGCCCATCAGAACGCAGATGACTGAGAATAATTTGTTAATGCGTCCTTATCTACAATCAGTATCTGTATGAATGTGTATGTGTGTGTATGAACATATCCACTTGAAAAAAAATCAGTCATTTATAAATGACTAATTGACACATGTTGCCTAACTAAAAGAAGCCACCTTTGTGTCCTCATCACTGTTGTGTCCTCAACACCGATGTCAACAGACATCACTGTTGAGAGCTTCCAACGTAGAGATTTCTGATGCTCAAGAAAGGTGCATGTTTTAGTTCAGTTATCACCCTCTGTTGAAAGTGGACCCATAGGGTCCTCTCGGCTCTCAGACTACGTGATGCCTGCCCTCTGTCCTACTTTGGGTTATACTGGGCAGCCTCTGGCTAGGACATTTCTCTGTTATCCTACCAGTGGAAGGGAGGTTTGTGGAAGACTTGTGGGTTTTGAGGAGGCTGGGATATTTAGCACATGGTAATTTAGGAATTGTACATTTTTCTGAGTATACATTTGACAGAACCTTGGACTGAATCGAGCCAGGAGCCCAAACCAGAGGCTGGTTAACCGACTTCAATTTCTGAAACAATAAATGAATCGGTTAACCACAAACCAAGGGAGAAATGTTTCAGTTTTAACCTACTCAACCTGTTTAAACCAGAACTGGTTGTGAGTATTTTTTTTCTAAACCCACAGAACCATAACACCAAAATGTTTTCAAATCAGACCTAAATTAAATTTGGTTTGAGCTCCTGACTTCTACTTTGATAGCTGAAATGCTTTCTTTCATGTTCTTCATGCTTAGCGTTGATGATAATTTGGTAGAACCTTGTGTCCGAAGATCAGAGGAATGTTGCCAAAGTTTACAAACAGCATTTCAAATATATTATCCTTATCATATAGGTTGAAAAATCCTGTCATAGACTAGATTCACTCAGGGTTCACTGAAGGTGAGGTCATGAGTCAGAGAAAAAGTTGCATGGTGCCTGGGAGACCTCTTTCGATGTTTAAAGTTTTTTGCATTATTCACCAAAGAAGGAAATAATAGACCCATCCTCTTGTTCCTATACTACCTGTTACCTTGTACTACCAATGGACAGATGCTAAGATAATTTTAATTCACTGATGAATATGTCTCTTTGGAGCTTACTTAAAAGCTCCATTCTTTGTTTTTTTAATTTTTATTTTATATTGGAGTTATAGTTAATTTACAATGTTGTGTTAGTTTCAGGTGTACTGCAGTCCATTCTTATAGACAGAGGCCCAAGGCTCTGAGAGGGTCAGTTCTTACAGCTGTGAATGGAAGAGCTATGTTTAAGCCCAGCTCTGTCTTGAGTCATGTCCAGCGTATTAACTACCATGAAATATGCCTTCTGGCTTGAGACATTGTTCTGTTTATTACCATATTTCCTTCTGTCTTGGTAGGATTAGATAAAGACCACGTGGGATTACTTTTATGCTTTGGAAGCGCCATAATGAATTAAGATTTCTTATGCCATTTTCTCTTCAGACAGTTTATAACTGAGGGAGAGAGACAGCCAGGGAAAGCCCTGGTCCATCCCTCCCATCTCAGTGGCGTGCTATACAGAAGACGAGCTTGACCATCACGAGACCCAGCTCAACTTTCCGCTCTGAGCGCCGTCTCAGGCTGCTTTTCTAAACTACAGTGGAAAATGGAGACAGCAGAAAGCCAGCGAGTGAACAAAAACTACAAAAGTGACCCTGCGTTCGGCTTGACATCTGCTCTGAAATGAACCTCTGAAATCTCTCCTTCCCGCTAGCGGATTGTTTTAAAACATATTCCCAAGGAGATGACTTTGACTCTTTATGTGTCCAGGTTTCTTTGGCCTTTATGGCTTTACCTGCAGGCTTACATTTTCTGAAGCCTGTCTGCAGGGAAGCCAGGCAGAGGACATTAACAGACCCCGCCTGCCACGGCTAAGTAATCCGGTCAAAGTATGCTTGTTGTGCAGTGCGTGCATTCAGAGGACCATTTTCATTATTGCTGTAATTTGTTCTGATTCAAGTATTCCACAGAGAATGAGGTTTCTAGACGGAAAGTGGTCAGACGTGGGGTAGCAGGGGTGATGTGGGATGCAGATGGCAGGCAGAGCTTGAAGGAGAGATGGCAAATGTTTCTACATGCCTCGATGTGTAGCATTTCTGATTTTTATATGGACATTAAATCTGGTCAAGCTGAAGTACCATTTGCTCCAAGAGAGGATAATGTCCACGTATCCCTGTGAATTCTGAAGAACAGACTGAAGCTGGAGGCGGCAGCCTCTGTAGTCACAGCTACATTTGAGGATGTCTATAATCCGGGGCTTACTAAGAGGAAAAGAATATGCATATTTTGCCTGTGGGGTTCTAGGGAAAATTATTCGGACGCTTGATGGGTGATGTAAGATGATAAATCATGTAGTCTTTCTTTTTTTTTTTTATAAATTTATTTTATTTATTTATTTTGGCTGCGTTGGGTCTTCGTTGCTGCACGTGGGCTTTCTCTAGTTGTGGCGAGCAGGGGCTACTCCTCATTACGGTGCTCGGGCTTCTCATTGTGGTGGCTTCTCTTGTTGCGGAGCTCGGGCTCTAGGCACATGGGCTCAGTAGTTGTGGCACGTGGGCTCAGTAGTTGTGGCACGTGGGCTCAGTAGTTGTGGCGCATGGGCTCTAGAGCTCAGGCTCGGTAGTTGTGGCACACGGGCTTAGTTGCTCCGTGGCATGTGGGATCCTCCCGGAGCAGGGCTCGAACCCGTGTCCCCTGCATTGGCAGCCGGATTCTTAACCACTGCGCCACCAGGGAGGTCCATGTAGTCTTTATTAAATGGCAAGTATGACAGTTTTTATCAATGAGTCAGCAGAATGTTTATGATGGGACAGGAACGACACTAGGCATTAGGATAAGATGAATGCTACACAGTACCCCTTCCCTCAAGGAGTTCACAATATATAGTAGAGGAGACAGAAATTTAAATAGTTTTTCAAAAGCATGTGATGTGTCATGTGGCATCATGGTACCCTGGGAGTTCAGAGGGGCCCTCGGACTGCCTGGGGCAGGGTTCTGTAGAGTTGGGAAAGGTGTCAGAGAGGAAATGCCTCTTGAACGGATATTTGAAGGACGCCGGGAAATCTCTGGTGGGGACGGTATTGTAGGCAGCTTGAGTCTCAAGTGCAAAGGTTTGGTAGCGGCAAAGAGCACTTTGCGTTTAGGGAAGTAAGAAGTTCAATAAGGCTAGAGATCATGAGGGAGTTAACAGGCGTGGAGGCTGAAAAAAATAAGAATTTCTCCTCTCGTGACCTAGAATCTCTAGGTCATGAGAAGAGGCAACATTAAAAATTAGGAAGCATGTGTGGACTTCCACATAGATGCCATTGGGGAATGACTTGGGATTTTGGGGAGCCATTCAGATTTGTCATTTTCTGGTAAAAGTGAAAAAAGGTGGATTTTTTTGTTTGTTTTGTTTTGTTTTTTTGGCTGCACCATACAGCATGTGGAGTCAGTTCCCTGACCAGGGATCGAACCCAGGCCCTTGGCAGTGAGAGTCCTAACCACTGGACTAAGAGGAAATTCCCCAAAAAGGTGGATTGTTAACTGTAAAAAATAGTATGGGGGAGACTATACAGGAAGGCATGAATTAAGGCAGTGGGAATGGAGAGGACGAGACATTTGGGGAACGTTAAGGAATGGAATTGTGGAGTTGACAGGGGATAAGGGAGTGGAAAAGTAAAGGAAGACTGGCAGATGTGTGGCATGGAGAACTGATGGGATGGTGATACCATCAGTTGAACAAATAAATGCAGTGTTGAGTGAGTATAAATCTGAACATACAGAGTTTGAGATTTTTATGGGATATTCAGGTGGGAATGTCTGCTTGTCCATTAGAAGTATATTTCTGGGACCGAAATGAGATGTCCATGCCAGAGATAGAGATTTGGGAGTTAATCAGCCATGGGACAGCAGCTGAAGCCATGGGAATAAATGCCTCCCCCTGACGGTTTATAGAAAAGGGAAGGAGAGCATTTATGGTTCTGAAATACGGCAGATCGGGAGCTCGAGAACCCACCCACTGCAAACACACAAACACGTAAGATACAAGGCAGCAAAGCTTATTAGAGCAGAGCTGCACTCAGAAAGTAATGGATGCATGGGGAGTTTGGGTTTAGTAGACACAAACTATTACATTTAGAATGGATAAACAACAAGGTCCTAGTGTGTGGTACAGGGAGCTATATCCAATCTCCTGGGATAAACCCTAATGGAAAAGAATATAAAAAAAAAGAATGTATATATGTGCATAACTGAGTCACTTTGCTGTACAGAAGAAATTAATACAACATTGTAAATCAACTAGACTTCAATAAAAATAAATAAATTAAAAAAAAAGAAAGTAATGGGCATTTCCAGGGGCCAGACATGAGGAGGGGGTGGAAAACCGCCCCACTCCCTCCAGGTTACCTCCCTGAAAATGACTGGCATGGTAAATGGATAAGCTGAGATGGTGCCTGCCTGCTGGGGTGAAGTGGAGGTTTTGTGGTTCCCAATAACCTAGAAGATTGGGTCGTAACATACATGTGGGATCAGGGGATGAAGCTTCTGTCCCCACTGAAGTAAGGAATTAAGACTCAAACCCATCTGGGACCCGTGAATGGATTTATGCACTTCAAAGGGTGGATTAGGAAAAAGATACCCTCTGGCATAGAAAGAAGACAATTAAATGGTCTCATTCTGGTTTTGAGATTAAAAAAGAAAGTCTCATGTGGGAATTTTTACATAATAGTTTCTACCAATATGGGTTTGGGGTTAAAACATTCTTAAGTTACTTTTGAGGTATGATTTACAGACTGTAAATTTCATTCTTTGAAAGTGAACATTTTGATGAGTTTTGACAAATGTATAACAGCCCCATAGTCAATAATCAATAAAGATATAGAACATTTACATCACCTCAAAAAGTTCATAGGAATTCCAAAAAAAGAGTCATCAAAAGAAAAAGACAGTGGACACAAAAAGTCAGGATTATACTCCCCAGAACTTTAAGTAATGAAATAATCTGGTAGAAGCCAAAACAAGAATTTTTGAAATGACTAAACTCACAAAATAAATTACTGAAAATATAAAAAAATAAGACAGTCTGAGAAAAGAGCAGATAGATTGAAAAAGAAAAAAGTAACTTCTAGGAATAAAAAATATGGTCTGCAGAATAGAAAACTCAGTGAATGGATGAAATGACAAATAATCTACAGCTGAAGAGAAGATTAGTGACCTGGAAGGTATTTTTGTGAAAATAACCCAGAAAACAGTTTAGAGAAATTATACATATTATGTATGTAACATATATAATATATAAAACATGAACATGTACAATAATATAATAAATAATATTATAAAATTATATAATATATAAAACATAAACATAAATATAAAATGTGAAAATATAATCATATTATATGTACTATATTATGTATATAATTTCCTTAAACTAGGGAAATTTTATATATATAATTCACATATAAATATATGTATATATAATATATATTCATATATTGTATATATGGATATATACACACAACAATGACTAATATGGGAAATATAAAAATAAGTTAGTACTAAAATTCTGGACAAACACAGCTGGTAAAATAAAAGAGAGATTAAAATTAAAGTGTTTTTAAGTCATTGTATTGTTCAGGACGATAGAACTGTTGATTAATTTTATATTTTGTAAACTCAAATATGAATATTAAATAGTATTATGAATATTAAAAGGTACATGCAACCTAATTTCTGCTTGTGGTAACAGTAGATATTCTTTTTTTTCCTTTTTTTTTGGCTGTGTTAGGTGGCTTGCAGGATCTTAGTTCCCTGACCAGGGATGGAACCCAGGCCCTTGGCAGTGAAAGTGTGGAGTCCTAACCACTGGACCACTGGGGATTCCCACAGTAGACATTCTTGTAGAAAAAAAATCTGCTGACCACATTAGAAAAACTCGACTAAATATTAAAAAATCTGTTTGGAGGCCTTCAAGTTCTAGCAAGGCAGCAAGGATATACACACACATATATAAGCTAATGTATTATACACAGACATATATAAACCATCTCCTTGAAAATCAGAGGAATGCAAATTAAGATGAGAGGTCACTCATACCCATCAGTTAGGCGAAATTAAAAAGCAGAACTGCCAGATGCTGGGAGTGTACCTGATACAGCCCCTTTGGAGAGAAATTTGACAGCATCATGTAAACACAGAGCTCCTCACCTTCTGTGTACCGGAGAACAGCACCTCTCAAAATGGCCTGGGACCCTTGGTGGCCCCTGAGACCCTTTGGAGAGTCTGGAAGATCAAAGCTTTTCATAATACTATTATGAAGTTATTTATTTTCACTCTCGTTCCCTCACCAGTATGGTGGAGTTGTTCAGAGACTACATAGTGTGTGCGATCGTCATTGTTGTGATGGTTAATGGCTGGTGTGCTTGTGAGTTCTTGTGTTGAGAACATTTCTCTCTCAATTTCTAATATGATAAATATTGATAAATATAATCCACATTAAGAAAATAGTTCTTTGGGGTCCTCAGTAAGTGTTTTTGCGGTACGCGGGCCTTTCACTGTTGTGGCCTCTCCCGTCGCGGAGCACAGGCTCCGGACGCGCAGGCTCAGCGGCCATGGCTCACGGGCCCAGCCGCTCCGCGGCATGTGGGATCTTCCCGGACTGGGGCACAAACCCCTGTCCGCTGCATCGGCAGGCAGACTCCCAACCACTGCGCCACCAGGGAAGCCCCTCCTCAGTAATTTCTTTAAGAGTATAAAGGTGTCCTGAGCCCAAGCAGTTTGAAAATCCTTGGAAAATTCTCACATGCGCAAAAAGAAAGGAATGCTCACTGTAGCATTATTTGCAGTTGCAAAAGGCACGGAACAGCCCAAATCCACTAGTAGGAGAAAAGATCAATTGTTTTAGATTTCTAAAAAATAATGTTGAAAATCTGAATGAAAAGGACAAGTTGTGGAGAGACATGCATAATTTGTACTATAAAGATTTTTTAAGTCTTTAATACCCCCTGCCCCACACATGCACGGCTTCCCCCGTTACCATCATCCCTCACAGAGGGTACATTTGTTACAAGTGATGCATGTGCACTGATACATGCTCATCACCCCAAGTCCATAGCTGACATTCGTGCTCACTCTTGGTGTTGTACACTCCATGGGTTTGGGCAAATGTATAAGGACAGGGATCCACCATTGTAGTAACATACAAAGTGTTTTCACTGCCCTAAAACTCCTCTGTGTTTCACCTATTCACCTCCTCCCCACTCCCAATCCCTGGCAACCACTGATATTTTTACTGTCTCTGTAATTTTGCCTTTTCCAGATGTCATATAGCTGAAATCATGCAGTGTGTAGCTTTTTCAGACTGGCTTCTTTCACTCAGTCATATGCATTTCAAGTTCCTCCATGTGTTTTCAAGACTTGACAGCTCACTTCTTTTTAGCACTGGTACCATAAAATTGAAAAACCTGCAAAATTACCAAATGTGTACATAAATAGTTAATAATGCCATGAATTCTAAACATAAGCATGAGGGTGGTGAACACCAGTGTGAAAATGGTGGCTACCTCTGGGAAGTGAAGCAAGAGAATAGTGTAAGTGAGGGGCACCCAGAAGAATTCTATTGTGTTTGTAATTTGTAAAAGAACCAGTGAAGAAACCCTGAGAAACCAACATCAAAAGATTGGGCCGCAGAACCAAATAAGGATTATTAGGAAGAGAGGGCAGGAAGTAGAAGAAAACCCAGGACAGCCCAAGCAGTGTACGGTGCTGGGACCGCATCCCAGTTAGATGCTGCTGAGCGGTGGGGTGGAGTGAGACCTGATGCGGAATGGGAAAGGCAAGTGGTTAAAATGAATGGTTAGCAGTTCCGGGAGCAGGTAAGGCTGGAGGACAGGGGCTTAGCTTGTTGAAGGTGCTGGTTACATGGTTACTAATGGTTCAGAAAGTAAAAGTAAGGGAGATTCAGTAGTGAAACCAAGCACGACACTGTGGGGCTTCTGGGGATGTAAGCCTTTCTGTCCCCAATTCTTGTAGGGAACAGACTCCAGCCTCTATGACCTTCCCTGAGTTCCAAAGGGCAGATTCAGACAATTACTAATCAAGGAAGAGAGGGGATGCAAAAACAAGGGAGGGGCAGCCAAAAAACAACAGTGCAGCCTTGGGGCAGGGCCCTGGTTCCACCTCAAGGGATACACATAACAATGTCTTCAAGCTCTTTATAGAATTAAAGCCCAATAAATGGAAGATTACCAGAAAAAGACCACCTGAGGCCAGGAACCAGAAAAGCTCATCAAGAAGGTTATCTGAGGGCTTCCCTGGTGGCGCAGTGGTTGAGAGTCCGCCTGCTGATGCAGGAGACACGGGTTCATGCCCCGGTCTGGGAAGATCCCACATGCCGTGGAGTGGCTGGGCCCGTGAGCCATAACCGCTGAGCCTGTGCGTCCGGAGCAACCGCTGCTGTGAAACTCTTCATCAGATCCTCCTGGGTTGGGACACATCATTTTTTGGTACAGGAGCCGCTGTGTCTCGCTTTGCCCGGCACAGCTCTAAAGCTATTCCTTTCTGCTTCACCCAGAACTCTGTCTCTGAGATCCTACTTGGCACCAGTGCACAGAAGCCAAACTTTCAACACCAGGAGGGAGTGGTTAAAAGGACTGGAGCCCCTCGTGGGAGAGGGGAACAAGTGGGAGGGGGTGGTGGAAGGATAACGTGCCCTGCAATTTGGAAGATTAAGGTTTCGTGTGTGGAGCGGTTCCCAGTGTCCACAGACTCCTGGGTCTGGAGCAGTAGCTTGTCGTGGATGTAGAGAGCACTATGGTCGGGAAGCCCAGGAGCTGTGTGGCCACGCCGTTCGGTTAATTTTGAGACAGTGTAGGAGGTAGTTCAACGTGCAGCTTGGTGCTCAGGCTGCCTGGGCTTCACTCCCAGCTCTGCTACCTACTAGCTGTGTGACCTTGGCCAAGTGTCAGATGGAGTGTGTAAGCCTCCATCCTTTCATCTGTAAAGTGGGCTTAATTGTAGCACACCTTATGGGATTGGTGGGAGGATTCTACAAGATAATTCAGGAACACACTCACACAGTGCTTGGCTCGTAGAAGGTGCTCAGAAGTGTTAGCTAGTATTTTTGCTGTTTCTTTAACGCTTCCACACAATTGTTGAAGTCACCTGCAATCATGTAAGAGATGAAAGGAAAAGCGTGAACTGGGTGCCAAAGGCATCCATGACTTTTGGGGGGTGGCTCCACACAGGTAATTGAAATTGATAAGGAGAGGGAGAAGCACGAGCTTCAGGGGAAGAGGGTTTTGTGGATAAAAGGGCAAGAGAATAGTCTGAGAGTGGAAAGAAGCTAAGAGAATACTGACCTCTTCCCTGCGGATGTAGAGATATAAATTCTGGAGAGAGAAAGAGAGAGAGGGAGAGAGAGAGAAACATGAGGAACACGGGTACGAATATGAGAGGACACGGTTGTACATACAGAATTGTTTGAGTCCGAGACTTCCCTGGTGGGACAGTGGTTAAGAATCCGCCTGCCAATGCAGGGGACACGGGTTTGAGCCCTGATCCTGGAAGATCCCATGTGCCGCGCAGCAGCTAAGCCTGTGCCCCACAACTACTGAGCCTGTGCTCTAGAGCCTCAGTGCCACAACTACTGAGCCTGTGTGCCACAACTACTGAAGCCTGCGTGCCTAGAGCCCGTGCTCCGCAGCAAGAGAAGCCACCACAATGAGAAGCCCATGCACCGCAACAAAGAGTATCCCCTGCTCGCCACAACTAGAGAAAGCCTACGTGCAGAAACAAAGACCCAACGCAGCCAAAATAAATAAATAAATAAAATTAAATCGTAAAAAAAAAAGAATTGTTTGAGTCCACAAGAGGAAGTGTGTCTGGAAGGGCTTGCATTTTGGGTGTGACTGAGGAGACGTGATGGGTAACTCGGGTGGAGTTAAAGTAACTGCTTAAGATGTCTTGTAACAGTTATTTTAGTGCCTACATATATCCTTGTGACTTTCAAAATCCTCCATTTATTGAGATGACAATTGCAGTGCTAGGGATACAAAAAGGTCTAGTGGCAGAGGGACGTACATAACTATATACATAACAACATTGGAGGAGCAGGTGGGGTTAACGTTCTAATTGGAGTTGGGGAAGGCTTCACCAAGGAGATGGCATTTTAAACTGGGTTTTGACAGATGATGAAAAGATAATCACGAATGAGAAGACAGATGAAAGAATCTAAACAAGGGACTTCCCTGGTGGTCCAGTGGTTAAAGACTCCACACTTCCACTGCAAGGGGCACGAGTTCCACCCCTGGTTGGGGAACTAAGATCCCATAGGTTGCGTGGCTCAGCCAAAGGGGAAAAAAAAAAAATCTAAACAAGAGAGAGGAGTAAAAGTCAGAACATTTAAATATAGCACATAATCACTGACAGATTTTTTAAAAACTAGTGATAAAATGATTGATTTGGTGAAAAATTGATACGCGGCAAGTTTAGTACGCGCCTGGCACTTTGAATAGTAGCCGTTTCTTGGTCTTTACTGAAGGTCAATTTAACAAAGCTGCCTTTATTTATTTGTTTTTAAAATATTTATTTATTTATTTGACTGCTCTGGGTCTTCGTTGTGGCACGCAGGATCTAGTTCCCTGACCAGGGATCGAACCCTGGCTCCCTGCATTGGGACCGCGGAGTCTTAGCCGCTGGACCACCAGGGAAGTCCCTAACAAAGCTTCCTTTAAAATTGTATCCCAGGAACCTCCTTCCAGAGCATCATGCGGACATCTTGGCCATCTCCCATGTTACTCTGGATACCATGATGCTATAACCTAACAATTACCTTTATTCCCAGTGGTGAATAGGTTTACGACGAGAAATTAAAAATTATAAACCATGAATGCATTGGCTTTAAAAAAATGTTTCCCCCTATTTTTAGAACCAAACCTGCTAGAAGTGTGCAGTCTGGTTTGGCACTTAGATGAGTTTGGGGTAAACAGATAATCACAGCCAGGTAATAGACATCAGTGATATTGCTTTGCAAGGTATGTGCTAGGATTTCTGTTAGTGGATGGTTGTTTATGATACCTTTAAAATATTTGTGATGGAATAAGTCTTTTATAAACAAGCACCAAAGACAAAGCCATTCTTTTATTTATTTAAACAATCTGCTTAACCCATACTGATTAAATTGGAATGTTTGGTGTGGTTGCCGGTAGCTGCAGTCCATATAACTTATCAAAATGAAGCCATCTCACACCATGAGAATACGAACCAATGGGCAATTCTGACTCTAGTTGTCTTCGAAACTCGTTTTCAGTTTGTCATTTCAAAGTGTATTTACCCAGATCTCTGAACATTGTCTAAAGCTAGAGGGTTAAGAACATCATTTCACTTTACTTTACATTTTACCTGTGTTCAAGGGTGGGTCCAGCTGCCTTTGGCAGCACACGTGCTATTATTTTTAAGAGTGAGAGAAACACTTTGAAGTATCCCCAGATATGTTTCTTCCATTCAGCTGCTTTGCCGGGTATTCCAAGTCAATGTGCAGGTAAAAACTTGTATCGAAAAAATCAACCTCTGGGGACTTCCCTGGCGGTCCGGTGGTTGAGACTTTGCCTTCCAATGTGGGGGGCATGGATTTGATCCCTGGTCAGGGAGCTGGGATCCCACACGCCTCGAGGCCAAAAAGCTAAAACATGGAACAGAAGCAATATTGTAACAAATTCAATGCAGACTTAAAAAAAACTAAAACATCAACCTCTGGAGGCTCTTGTCACGGCTTATTCCTCTCCTCCAACTTTATTTCCCCCTCTTCTCTCTTGTCCACCGTGGCCCCTGATCCCACACCCCTCTCGCCCCTCCTGCTGAAGAGAGCAAATAGGTGTCGTCGCTGGAGAATGCCCTCTTTTTCTGGATACCAAACATATTGCTCTCTCTACATCTGCACCTGTTTCTTGTCCCTATCCTGTCAAAGGACTTGCCAACCTCTGCTCGGCGTCACATCCCCTCCCACCTTCAGAAACCTCACACTGTTGATGATTTTGATTATTCTTTCTCAGGCATCTTCACCCTTTGTCTCAATCAGATTCTTCCCATCCATTTTTAATCATGCCTACGTACATCCAAGTAAAAACAAACCAATCCCCACGTCCCTCCGGGTCCCTGCCCGATCCGTCTTCTTTCTTTCACAGCTGAATTCCCTTAAAGATTGGAAAGAATTGTCCATCCTGCAGTCTCCATTTCCTCACCTCCTACTTACTTGCCAGCCCACTTCGACCCTGCTTCCAGCCTTAGCACCGGGTAGAAACACCTCTCCCTCTTTTCTCTTACATTATCGATGACATTATCCTGTCAGCGAATCCAACGAATATGTTTCAGTTACCATGTACTTGGGCTCTCACCTACGGTGACTTGTTGACCTTCCACGCCTAGGAACACTTTGGCCTCCATGGTACCAACCCTCCTGATCCTGCTGCCCCATCTTCTGCCATGTCTGCTCCATCCCCGCTGTGGGTTGCCTTCTTCCATGCAGTCATTAGATGCTGGAGGACATTAGAGGCTCTCTCCTGGAACACCCCTCTTCCCAATCTATTCTCTCTTAGCCTGACTAGGGCTGTGACTGATTACGGGGAGGAGAGGTTCCTTAAAGGAAAACTCAGATGCTGTTGCCAGAAAAAGGAAAATGGATACTGGAAACAGATACTGGGTAAGGGAACGGCAACACAAAACAAAACACAGACTACAATTCCCTCCCGATGGGCAATCTATCTGTTATTTACAATCTGTCCTCAGAATTATCCTTCCTGTTCTTCACCCATTCTACACCCAACGTTTAGAATTTTTGTTTCTTCCCCAAACCTGCCTAATGAGATCTTACCCACTTCCTAAGACTCAGAACCCATCTCTCTGGAAAACCTAAATGAAATTTTCCTTCTGTGTGTTCTCACAGCACTTTCCTTCTCTCCTTGGCACTTACCACATTCTCATTTATACCATAACTATTTCTGTTTTGTAGGCCAACCCTTTACGAGAATGTAAACTTACGCTCTGAGAGGTCAAGAACGATACCTTGTTTACCTTTTTATTCCCTCGCTGCACCCATCCTGTGGTCAAGTTCAAGGTAAGTGCTAAGTACTTTTTGGTTGGTTCGATGATCTTTATCTACTCCTAGTGGGTCAGAAGCAGGCGTATTGGAACTCAAAGAATTAAAAAAGAGAGACGGTTGAGGAAGGAAAAGATGAGGTTTTAGTTTTTTACGCTCTGTTACTTAAATAATTCAGTCCGTCAGAAATAGCCACAGATTTTAGATTTCTGGGAGCCACCGTGGCATAACAAGAGCCCCTTCTGTCTCACACTGTTACATAGAGAAGATATCTGGATCCTAAATATTGTGAGTTTTGCCCCTATTCTGGGTTTATCTCTCATAAATGACCTGCCCTTTGGTGGTTTCTGTTGGTCAGACATGAGCTTCATGTCCTAAACAGATGGAAACAATTATGGAACAACCTTTCTAAATAACCAAGTTCTAGGAAAATCAAATCACAACTGTGATAATTTGGTAAGAATACTGATGACCTTCAGCCTCAAAACAATGCAATTGCAGCCTCTTGCAGCCATGATTGATGAGGACACTCATTCTATAAGTCCCCTGGGGAGGGAAGCTGCCCTGTTTATACCCTGGAGGTGGCTGGGCTTTCCCAAGGATGCCTTGGGAGAATGCCATTGCTCTTATCTTTTCTAAACACTGTTTAGGTCTGAGGTGAATGTGACCTCAGTTTTTCCTTCTCCAAGTCAGTTCTGCGTATAGAATTCTAGAATAATAATTTCAGCAAAAGTAACTTTTAATCTGAATACGAGACCCTGACCAACCCTGGTGTGTCAAGCTGGGTGAACTCAGCACTACGTCACAGTGAAAGCTGTTTTTCTGACATCAGTGATGAAGGATTCCATGGAAACAGATGTCAGGGATGCTCTGCAGGATGAATAACACGGCCTCTGCTAGTGGTCCCTCAACTCTTTTTTTTTCCTAAATTAATTTATTACTTACTTATTTATTTATGGCTGCATCGGGTCTTTGTTGCTGCATGCGGGCTTTCTCTAGTTGTGGCAAGCGGGGGCTACTCTTCGTTGCGGTGCGTGGGCCTGGTGGCTTCCCCTGTTGCGGAGCACGGGCTCTAGGTGCGCAGGCTTCAGTAGTTGTGGCACACGGGCTCAGTAGTTGTGACTCACGGGCTCTGGAGCGCAGGCTCAGTAGATGTGGTGCACGGGCTTAGTTGCTCCGTGGCATGTGGGATCTTCCCAGACAGGGATCGAACCCGTGTCCACTGTGTTGGTAGGCAGATTCAGATTCTTAACTGCTGCACCACCAGTGCAGCCCAGTCCCTCAACCCTTTATGTTGAGTATTCCAACCTCCATATCATTTTGGATTTCCTCTTAAGACCTGTCTAGTTATCTGCCCTGAAACACAGTGTTGCAAATTCTGAATCACCTAGCTTCTACAGTCTTTAAGCTTATCTCACATACATATTATCCCTGCTGCCAAGAACAGAGTAAAACCTTAGTATATCATATTTAAAGAGCAGAATACCGTGGAGTCCGTCATATTCTGGTTGATTAAAATGATGTCTGGCAAAGGCAGTTTTTCTTCCGCATTTGTTCTGATGTCTTTGTCTTTATGATACTTGAAGCTCGTCACTTTCTTTGCCGCCTTAATCCTTTTATGAATATGCATTTCTGTGTTGTTTGGGTCTGAAACTGATAAGACGAGTCTTTTTCCCTTTTTTTTTTGGCGGTACGCGGGCCTCTCACTGTTGTGGCCTCTCCCGTTGCGGAGCACAGGCTCCGGACGCGCAGGCTCAGCGGCCATGGCTCACGGGCCCAGCCGCTCTGCGGCATGTGGGATCTTCCCGGACCAGGGCACGAACTCGTGTCCCCTGCATCGGCAGGCGGACTCTCAACCACTGCGCCACCAGGGAAGCCCTCTTTCTCCCTATTTTAAAATTACACTTTCAAAGGTGTAAGATGCTTTGAGAAAAACACTAAACAAAAATTCAACTGTGCAAAAATGACACTTTGGGGCAGGATTATTATACAGAGGGAGTCCTTGCTCCGTACATACTTACCCAGACTTCCTTTAAAAAGGGAGGCTTCCTACTGTTCTCTACTCAAAAAATGACTTGTTAGAAAGCATGGCTAGTGTAAAAAGGAACAAAATTGGGTCATTTGTAGAGACGTGGATGGACCTAGAGACTGTCATACAGAGTGAAGTAAGTCAGAAAGAGAAAAGCAAATACCGTATATTAATGCATATATGTGGAACCTAGAAAAATGATACAGATGAACCGATTTGCAGGGCAGAAATAGAGACACAGATGTAGAGAACAAATGTATGGACACCAAGGGGGGAAAGCGGGTGGGGGTGGTGGTGGTGGGATGAATTGGGAGATTGGGGTTGACATGTATACACTGATGTGTATAAAATTGATGACTAATAAGAACCTGCTGTATAAAAATATAAAATAAAATTTAAAAAAAAAGCATGGCTAGAAGAGAATTTTTAAGTTATTCTTTACCAATGGGGTTGCCAGGTAAAATAAGGAATGCCCAATTACATTAGAATTTCAGATAAAAAACAGATAATTTTTAGTATAGTGTGTCCCAAATGTTACATGAACATATTTGTACTAAACTAAGTATTGGTTATTTGTCGGAAGTTCAAGTTTAAGTGGATGTCTTGTATTTTTATTTGCTAAATCTGGCGACTTACCAGATAGAAGAAAATCTTAAGGTATTTATTAAACATCTTACTACAAAATTTCAGTTTGTAAGCAACATTTCTCTTTTTTGGCATCAAAAGTGACCCCTGTTAGATGATATATGCAAAAGTTCCTTGTGAACCGAAAATATGGGCACAGAAATTCTGTTTAGATGCACTAGCAACACAGCATGATTCAAAAACCTGAAAAAAACTGAAGAGTCTAACAGGGCACCACGTAAAGGCTGGTGCGGAGGACGGGAGTGATTTTCTTCTCTTTCTACAGCATAGTTTCAAGCCTCCCAACTTCCAGTGAGTTGTGCAAACTCTTTTAGAGCAACATATATATGAAGTGAGTTGTATTGGATCTGAGTTGAGGTCAAGAAATAGAAAAAAAGCAGAAGCAGAGATGGCTTAGGCAGTGCAATAAAAGTGCCCTGGGTTCAAATTCTATATGCAGAAAACTCAGAAACTAACGACATTGATCCCATTATGTAACTTTTCTGGTTGGCGTCATTTAGGTTAACACTTCAGATAAATGGCTTTTCTGCATAAGTGGTTGTATCATATTACGCATTTACTAGAGGACAGCTATTATAATTATTGGCTAGGGTATAAAAGAACAGCGAAGATGAGAAAACAAAGAAGGAGAAGGAAAGGACGCAGGAGAGAGAGAGATCAGAGGATGGAATTTAGGAGTTTTTAAAAAAAAAAACTCTTAAGGAATAAAATGAAATGCAAACAACTGTCCCCACCTCCCAAGGATAACAAAAATCCCAGTGTGTTCAAATTCTTTCCCCCAAGTCTTGCTGGGACCCATGCAACAAAGTTGCAACTGGTTAAACAATGATAACAATTTACCTGATGAAAGGAAATACTCAAAACAACTAAGAGAAGTCTATCCAAACCCAAATTCCAGATGAGAAGTAAAAAAATAATATTTAGAAATCTCTGGATGAGTAGTAACATTCCTTTGCCAGTTTTCTAAATGACTGATCGATTTTTTTTGTTTTTACTTTTAAAATTTCCACATAGATATAGGTTACTATCTTTTAGGCCATTTACTTTATACAACATACAATTGAAATTAAAGAAAGCGTTAGTACAAAGCGAGTTCCATTCCCATGAAGTGATTAGCATACAACTTGAGACCCCAAGATTTGAGAAAATTGGAAGAATCCTACTTAAAGAATATTTAGGATATCATTGTCTTTATAGAGAGAGCAGAAGTGCTTTTTATCTTTTTTTTCCTTTTTTCAAAAAGTTGAGGTACAATTGGTATATACCGTATAAGTTTCAGGTGTAAAACATAATAATTGTATACACAACACAGTGACCACTACCGTAAGACTACTTATTATCCATCACTGTCTTTTTTTCTGATAATAGGAAAAATAGACTTGAATGGAGGTGCCCAAGATGCATGCATTTTGGTAGAGCCTTATAAATCAGTTGGGATCCAGTCGTGATTAAGTAGTATTTTACCCAAGTAATGCTGCGTTTGGCAATATGTAGATTAGCAAACTCTGGCACAGTTCTGAACATGAGATCCAGCTTAGCTTGCCTACAGTGAGGAACTTGGCCTAAATCATGAACAATTTCCCAACTTCCTAGCACACTTCAGGATGTGTGAAATCCCCAGACTTGGATGGAGACCATCATTCCTCAGCCCCCTCAGGTCATCAGCTCATAGCCTGAGGCGGGTTCATTACAGCACATCCTGATCAGCTGGCGGAGCTGCAGATACAAAAGACAGTAATGAATCTTTATTTTCAAAGAGATGGTGTAGGAGGAGCCTTCCGCCTCTCCCTGTGGCTTGGGATGGAGCGACCGTGTTGCTATGGACTATGACCTCTGACAGCAACCTCAGCTCCCTGCCCCGCGTGAAGCTGAGCTAGACCAAGCACATGCTAATGGATTTAACAGCCGCCTTGGGTAACTCTGCTCGCCCTTAATCGTTCACAGAAAGGCTCTGGGAGTTTTAAAACAGGCATCCATGGAGAAAGCTTTGGCGATCAGGCGACGGCTTCCTGTACGTGCCCTCCTACCCACAGCCTGGCTGGCAGACGCCTGTGGTCAGGTCCCATCTGCGTCGGGGCATCTACGGGGCTGAGGACTGAGGCGATCAGCTTAAATGGACCCAAACGAACCTGTTATTGCCTGTTGTTTATTTACTTGATCTTGGAGTCACAAAAGATTATACAGGTCAAGATCGGAGGCTCTTCTCTGTGTGCTCTGGCCCGCCTCGCCCTCATCCTTTGTGTAAAGCTGCTTCCAAGATGGCCCAACCTCTTTCTGTGGACCTTTTCCATTTTGGACCATTCTGAACCTCCTCTGGGAAATCGTAACCCTTGCGGTGGTTCAGAGCCCATGTATCTGTAGTGCAGTTTCTCTTTCATTCTTCCCGAGACACGTATTTGATGCTGTTTTAGATGAGCAGATACTACATTAATTTAGTTTCCTGGTAGTACTTGAAAGGCCACAGAGAATTACGTGAGAATGCACCATTAAGGAATTAGGAGGAGGAAGAAATTTTTTTTTTTTCTGCGTACGCGGGCCTCTCACTGTTGTGGCCTCTCCCGTTGCGGAACACAGGCTCCGGACGCGCAGGCTCCGCGGCCATGGCTCACGGGCCCAGCCGCTCCGCGGCATGTGGGATCCTCCCGGACCGGGGTACGAACCCGTGTCCCCTGCATCGGCAGGCGAACTCTCAACCACTGCGCCACCAGGGAAGCCCGTGGAAGAAGAATTTAAGAATCGAGTTTCTTCTGTAACTCCTCAGGAATTCTCTTCCATTTCCCTGTAGCTGTGAGAGAGGGGTGTGTCTTTTTTCTGGAATGCTCTGATGGAGACACCATGCTCTATCAACAGCTCCTCCTTTGTGCATTTTCTGCAAATCTTATGTTCAGTTGGTAAATCAGGTGCCTGTCAACCTTTTTCGCTGTCACGGCACACACAGAGAAGTGACAGTTGTACTGCACGCTGGAATAAATGGGGGGGAGGGGGGTTCATTATATTTTGTGTTAAATGATTACAAGAAGAAAAGAAATGACAAAGCATTAGGGGAACTATTACATATAAAGCCACCAAATAAAATATTTTCAAAAATGTCAATGAGAAACTTACATTCATGATCATAAATTAAAAAAAATTTATTGTAGTATAGTTGATTTACATTGTTATGTTACTTTCAGGTGTACAGCAAAGTGAATAAGTTATACATATACATGTATCTTTCTTTTAGATTCTTTTCCTGTATAGGCCATTATAGACTATTGAGTAGAGTTCCCTGTGCTATACAGCAGGTTCTTATTAGTTATCTATTTTATATATAGTAGTGTGTATATGTCAGTCCCAATCTCCCAATTTATCCCTCCCCCTCTTATCCCCCGGTAACCATAGTTTGTTTTCTAAATCTGTGACTCTACTTCTGTTTTGTAAATAAGTTCATTTGTACCCTTGATCATACATTTTTAATATCAGATTAATATTTATAGTTAAAATGGCTCTATGCAATTTCTGACTTTTTAGTAATAGTCTCTTCAAGATATTTAGTCAACCTTGATAGTAGACTCTCTTCCCACAACTATATGATAAACAATTTTTTTAAGAATTTATTTATTTATTTGGTTGCACTGGGTCAGTTGCGGCTCACTGGCTCCTTAGTTGTGGCATGCAAACTCTTAGTTGTGGCATGCATGTGGGATCTAGTTCCCTGACCAGGAATCGAACCCGGGCTCCCTGCATTGGGAGCGTGGAGTCTTAACCACTGCGCCACCAGGGAGGTCCCTATGATGAAAATTTTAAGCCACTCTTTACAATTATTAAAAAAAATTATGACACTTGAATTCTGTTGGAAACAACACATTTTCCTTCTCTTCCACTTATAAATGTATTTAATGCTGAGACTTCTTATGATAATATGATTTCTGTAAAATGTTTTCCTATCAGATATTTCACCATAAAAATAAAGTGACATTTTGTAGAATGCACTTGCATTGTTAGAGTGGTTGGTAACAAATGGGCAGATTTTTGTCACCTAAGTGACATACGTGACGACAAGAGACTTAAGCTAGCAAGCCCAGTGACTGCCACAAGCCCCATCCAACCCCTGAAATAAGGGGCTCCTGGAGGTACTGGAAGCATTTACGTAAAGGATTCCTAAGGCACGTTCTAGCCATTGGTTTAGGGTGGAGGATGGTGGTGAGACTGATGTAGTTTCCGGCAGGCGCCGGGAAGGGAGCAACTTGAATCTTTGTCACCGTGTGTGTTGGATGCATCTGTCCATTGGTGTTGATGTGTTCTAAGCGACCGTTCAAAGAAGGCAAGCACGTTCTGTAAAATAGCTTTATTATTATTTTGAAATAATAGAGAGAGCTGGCTCCTAAAATCAAGATCCAGGCAGTAGAGCTGTTTTGGCCATGCAGAGTGGGTGGAGGAGCAAAAGCGCCGGATAGCCTTCATTTTGCAGTGACTTCTCTTGTTTCTCAAGATTTTCATTTTCTAACCTGTTTTATTTTTCGTGTACCTATCTTTTCTTCTTTGCTAGACTGTAAATTCCTTAAGGGCAGGGTCCATATCTGATTTATCTCTGAATTCCCCACCTACCTGCCATGGTTCATTCACTGTTTTGGCAGATACTGGGTTATGCAGGTATCACATTGCACCGCTTATATATTTGTAGGTCTGTCTTATTAGGCTGAGAGCTATGAGATCGGATATTTTTTGTATCTCCCAGTGCTTTGTGCAATGTCAAGTATAGAGTAGGTGGTTGATAAATGACTGCTTTTCCAATATGAAAGGAAGCTGGCTGTTGCATGGTGAAATTTTAGTTAAAATATCAATACATATTAAGTAGTAATCATAAACAAAGACCTGGGAGAAGCATAAAAAATTTGTTTTTAATTGAATATGTTTATCGTGGTCTCAAAAGCATAATTTTCCATCTCCTAATGTTTCCTAAGGTCACGCAGGCTTCATGACTCCTGTAGGATTAGACATCTCTCATGGATTAAAATAGATCTGGAATTGTAACTTCTTGTGACGGCAGAAAAATATCAAGGAAAGGAGATTGAGTCAAAACACATCTTTAAAGTGCTCTTTTGCTCAGAACGTCTGACATTTAAAACTCATCATCTCTTGCCACTTGAGTCTCAGTGTTGACCTCACGGATTTTATAGAAGATACAGGATATAGAGGGCAAAAAAGTGCGCAAGAAGGCAAGGTGGTTGAAAATGAAGAGTCGTGGTGTAACTGGGGCTTGAGGATGTTAATTTCAGACCAAGAGCAGGAAGGATGGGTCAAAAAGGAAAAGGGTGTGTGATTGACCAAGCGGCAAGGGAAGAATGACAGTGAGAGCAGCAAAGACGACAGGGACGGAAGAGGCCAAAGAACCAGGCCCCAAAGAGTGAGGAGGGAACATTTCTACAGTAATAACTGTGATCTGTTAAGTGCACAGATAACTTCAAGATATCACTGATGAAAAATGAAAGCACCATCTTCCCAGCATATCAAATTTGTTTGCCTTTGTTATTTTTTTCAGGAGAATGGACATATTTGGAGAGACCGAAACCTATCAAGCATCCCTATAAATAACTATGAAGCTTCTACTCATATAAAATTCCTGAAGCATGACTACAAACCCTCCTCCTGGGAGAAAAAAGGACATTTTTGGAGTTGGCAGATCTTAACTTGACTTTAACTGAGTTTAGACACCTTCCTTCAAGATGATTCTCCTTCCAATCCTAAAACACTAGAAACCTGGAATCAGGACGTTGACTCAAGGAGGTGTCGACTTTAGTTCTTTATGCCGTTATTCTCATGAGTCTGGTAGACATTCTGGAATTCAGAAGCACATGCTTTTTTCTGTCCTAACACACATTAAGTAACATTCAAAGGTACACCATATGCTCGTGAGCATATTTACATTTTGACAAATCTCCTCCTTACCTCCAATTTGTGGAGAAATGAAGCACGGAAGTGATTCCTAATTCCCTTTAAAGCTTATTAACCGTGGATCGTGATACAGACAAGGTAGACGGCAGTTTACGTTTGATCCCTTAGAATTATCTGAAACTGTAATTTTCATCTGCAACTCAGAAAAATGCCAGGGAATACTTACGATAGCATATCGATGGGAAATATCTTGAACCTAAACAGTAATTTAATATAGAAACATCGTTCGCAAATGTTAGTACTTTATTATTTGTAATAAGTTCTTCCCCTCCCCATTGGTTCCGATGCAGACAGTGGTTGACAGCCGTCACTCTAAAGTGACACTGTAATGAACTATAACCCGTCGGGCCACTGGGACGATGTTTTAGCCCCTGATGGTGAAGTCAATGATTATGGACCTTGAAATCTTTCTTGAATGTCCAATACATTTTCCTACCTAGGTTTCAATATAAACCACTTTTATTTCTCTTGCTGGCTGAAATTCAAGGTCCTTTTTCAATGCCAAAATCTAAAATCTCCATTTCATCAGCTTTGAATACATTTAGAAAATGCCAGAATGCATCATGACAACTTTACGATCAGCTAATGCCAGAAACATCCTTCTATTGTCTTCAAATTCTCAGAAGATTAAATGCTTGAAAAAGTACCAGAGATGCTTCTCCGGAAACTTAGCTTTGGGTTTGAACCTGCCAAAAATTGACATTATGGTCTTTCAGCCCAGTATCCTATATCGCCTACCACAAAGGGAGGGAGGGGTTCCAGCCCGTGAGTTGTACAGCTCATACCCGGGTTCACTTTTTCCTGCTGCGTGAGAATATTCTGAAGCATCAGACTATAGACCACGTGCAAAGGACCAGAGGTGTCGTTAAAACTATTGAGTACTTTCTGTAAACAGTGTGTATTAATTCTGAGACTCAGGTTCTGGGTTTAAAACAATGAATGATATAGTCCCAGTCTTGAAGAGTTCAAAGTGTAAGTGGGGGAAGCCAGTATGAATAGGTGTGAATGTAAGGTTAAAAATATGCTCAATTGAAGCACTGTGTCACAGGTCCCCTTCCCAGAAGGGAGAAACTTTGATCTGGGCCTTGAGGAACGAGCTGGAACTTGCTAGGGGAAGGAGAAACCTAAAGGTCTTTCAGCCAGAGAGAGCAGCATGTGAAAAAGCTTTGGGGAGCTAAGAGGTTTGGGAGAAATGCAAACTGTTCTGAATAATTAAATTAAAAGAGTGGGTGACTGTTTTGGCTTGACTCCCACTTACATTTTACTTCTGAGGATACCCTATGGTGTCTCCTGTCTCTTGCTTCCTGAAGAGTTAAATGAACAGTGATTGGAGACAAACTCTGCACCCAGGAGCCTCCATGCTGTTGTAGCTGTTGTCAATGTCGGTTACATTGACTCTCTAGCATGTTTATAAACCACCCTGTTAAAGCACTCACAGCATATTGACTGAGACAAAGGAGAAGCATTCTGTTCCTATTTGCTTGTGGTGGTGGCGGCCGGGAGAGGGCTGAAGCAGAAAGATCAGTGAGTGACTCATTCTGGAGGGGACATAACTCCGGACCCCTGGCTTCCAGGGCAGACCTTGATTCACACCCACACACCCAAGGTCTCCGGACATTGTTTTCCGGGTACCAGGCTCTTGATCACCTTAAGAGAAGGCTCACAAAGAGAAGACCCATCTCTGCCAAGCTGATATGCTTCCTACGCTGGAAAGACGGACCGATGGGACTTCCTGTTTACCACCCACCAAGAAAGGAAGGACGTAGCAATTCAGTCTTGGGGATCTACTGAGCCTGTTCCCGTGCTCAGCACAGTTCAAGGAGAATTGGACATCGACAAGACATGTTCTTTATCCTCTTGGAGTTCACAGAAAGATGGGGATTGATTACACAGAGTTGGGTGTAAGAGCACAGGAATTCAGCCTTGCTTTCCTTAAGTGATCTCAGTCATTCCCATCAGTATCAAATATACTGTGCACTTTGAAGACTTCCAGAACTTTTTTTTCTGAATCAGAAATTCCAACGGCTGGGACTTCCCTGGTGTGCAGTGCTTAAGAATCTGCCTGCCAACGCAGGGGACATGGGTTCGAGCCCTGGTCCGGGAAGATCCCACATGCCACGGAGCAGCTAAGCCCATGCACCACAACTACTGAGCCCGCGTGCCACAACTACTGAAGCCTGAGTGCCTAGAGCCCGTGCTCTGCAACGAGAAGCCACCGCAATGAGAAGCCTGTGCACCGCAACGAAGAACAGCCCCCGCTCGCCGCAACTAGAGAAAGCCCGCGCGCAGCAACGAAGACCCAATGCAGCCAAAATAAATAAATTAATTAATTCAAAAATTTATTAAAAAAACAACCCAGGGCTTCCCTGGTGGCGCAGAGGTTGAGAGTCCGCCTGACGATGCAGGGGACACGGGTTCGTGCCCCGGTGCAGGAAGATCCCACATGCCGCGGAGTGGCTGGGCCCGTGAGCCATGGCCGCTGAGCCTGCGCGTCCGGAGCCTGTGCTCCGCAACGGGAGAGGCCACAACAGTGAGAGGCCCGCGTACCGCAAAAAAACAAAACAAACAAACAGAAAACAACAACCCATATGATCATCTCAATAGATGCAGAAAAAATAGCTTTAAAAAAAGAAAGAAGAAAAAGGATTTCCAATGGCCTCCTGGGCATCTTTACTGGGGTGTCCCTGAGGCCATTTGAATTCAACAGTGGAGGCTGACACTACCAAACACCAGGTAAGACTAGTGACATCAATGGTGGCTTAGGGAAGATAGAGGCTATACTCCCCAGGGAACAGCAGCAGGACATTGCAGCTGGAGACCAGCAAGAAATCAGGTGACAGGGACTTCCCTAGTGGTCTAGTGGTTAAGACTCTGTACTTCCATTGCAGGGGGCCTGGGTTTGATTCCTGGCTGGGGAACCAAGATCCTGCATGTCGTGTGGTGTGGCCAAAAAGAAAAAGAAAAAAGAAATCACGCGACAGCATGTATGTCTTGTCCCTTTTATTCACCCAGACAAACATACACACACACACACACACACACACACACACACGACTACACCTGACAACACTTGGGCTAACGGTAAAAATATAGAAATGCCATTGGCAGAGAGAGGTGTCCCAGGAGGCGGCCTTTATTCAACACACAGCATAGTGTGCAGGAGATCCAGAAGTTCCCATCTGCCGGGGATGCAAGGGCACCCTGAGAGGTCCTGTGAGGCAGCAGGGACCCGGGGTCAGCATGCAGGAGCCACAAAGAGCAGGTCTCTTTTTTCGGGGGAGAAAAAAATACTTAATGAATAATGTGTATTTTTTATTAAAAATTTTTGTATACACATGATGTTTTACATAATCAGTTGGGCAAACTTTGTTCTTAAGTCTTGGACCTAGAAATGTAGCAGTGGGGCAATGTAATTGCCTTTCAGTGAAGCAACATCGCCTCTGACTTTCCATCTGCCTCTCAGCTCTCTCTGCGTCTTCCTGGAGCATCGCGACCTGAAGCTCTTCGCAGCAGGCATCCCCATGGGATACGTACCCTCTCGTAACCGTTCCAGCCAACAAACTGCTTTTTCTGCAAGGAACCAGTAGCTGTCAGTGGATTCTGCGCTGTAGATATTCATCGCTACAAAGTACAATGCGAAGGCTTTCTTTCGGAAAACAGTTTAAAAATGTTTTTCCTTTTTTTTTAAAAAAATTATTTATTTATTTATGGCTGCGTTGGGTCTTCGTTGCTGCTCGCGGGCTTTCTCTAGTTGCAGCGAGCGGGGGCTACTCTTTGTTGCGGTGCGCGGGCTTCTCATTGTGGTGGCTTCTCTAATTGTGGAGCACGGGGTCTAGGCGCACAGGCTTCAGTAGTTGTGGCGCGGGGGCTTCAGTAGTTAGTTGTAGCACGTGCGTTTAGTTGTTCCCGCGGCATGTGGGATCTTCCCGGACCAGGGCTCAAACCCGTGTCCTCTACATTGGCAGGCGGATTCTTTTTTCTTTTTTTTTTTACATCTTTATTGGAGTATAATTGCTTTACAATGGTGTGTTAGTTTCTGCTTTATAACAAAGTGAATCAGTTATACATATACATATGTTCCCATATCTCTTCCCTCTTGCGTCTCCCTTCCTCCCACCCTCCCTATCCCACCCCTCCAGGCAGTCACAAAGCACCGAGCTGATCTCCCTGTGCTATGCGGCTGCTTCCCACTAGCTATCTATTTTACGTTTGGTAGTGTATATATGTCCATGCCACTCTCTCGCTTTGTCACAGCTTACCCTTCCCCCTCCCCATATCCTCAAGTCCATTCTCTAGTCGGTCTGTGTCTTTATTCCTATTATATTCCTTTATTATATTCCTGATTCCTCCAGCTCTGTGTCTTTATCCGTATTATATTCCTTTATTATATTCCTGATTCCTCCAGCTCCGTTTGTTGTTCTCAAGATTGCTTTGGCTATTCAGGGTCTTCTGTGTTTCCATACAAACTGTGAAATACTTTGTTCTAGTTCTGTGAAAAATACCAGTGGTAGTTTGATAGGGATTGCATTGAATCTATAGATTGCTTTGGGTAGTAGAGTCATTTTCACAATGTTGATTCTTCCAATCCAAGAACATGGTATATCTCTCCATCTATTTGTATCACCTTTAATTTCTTTCATCAGTGTCTTATTTTCTGCATACAGGTCTTTTGTCTCCTTAGGTAGGTTTATTCCTAGATATTTTATTCTTTTTGTTGCAATAGTAAGTGGGAGTGTTTTCTTGATTTCACTTTCAGATTTTTCATCATTAGTGTATAGGAATGCCAGAGATTTCTGTGCATTCATTTTGTATCCTTCTACTTTACTAAATTCATTGATTAGCTCTAGTAGTTTTCTGGTAGCATCTTTAGGATTCTCTATGTAGAGTATCATGTCATCTGCAAACAGTGACAGCTTTACTTCTTCTTTTCTGATTTAGATTCCTTTTATTTCCTTTTCTTCTTCGGTTGCTGTGGCTAAAACTTCCAAAACTATGTTGAATACGAGTGGTGAGAGTGGGCAACCTTGTCTTTTTCCTGATCTTAGTGGAAATGCTTTCAGTTTTTCACCATTGAGGACGATGTTGGCTGTGGGTTTGTCATATATGGCCTTTATTATGTTGAGGAAAGTTCCCTCTATGCCTACTTTCTGCAGGGTTTTTATCATAAATGGGTGTTGAATTTTGTCGAAAGCTTTCTCTGCATCTATTGAGATGATCATATGGTTTTTCTCCTTCAATTTGTTAATATGGTGTATCACGTTGATTGATTTGCGTATATTGAAGAATTCTTGCATTCCTGGAATAAACCCCACTTGATCATGGTGTATGATCCTTTTAATGTGCTGTTGGATTCTGTTTGCTAGTATTTTGTTGAGGATTTTTGTATCTATGTTCATCAGTGATATTGGCCTGTAGTTTTCTTTCTTTGTGACATTCTTATCTGGTTTTGGTATCAAGGTGATGGTGGCCTCGTAGAATGAGTTTGGGAGTGTTCCACCCTCTGCTGTATTCTGGAAGAGTTTGAGAAGGACAGGTGTTAGCTCTTCTCTAAATGTTTGATAGAATTCGCCTGTGAAGCCATCTGGTCCTGGGCTTTTGTTTGTTGGAAGATTCTAAATCACAGTTTCAATTTCAGTGCTTGTGATTGATCTGTTCATATTTTCTATTTCTTCCTGATTCAGTCTTGGCAGGTTGTACATTTCTAAGAATTTGTCCATTTCTTCCAGGTTGTCCATTTTATTGGTATACAGTTGCTTGTAGTAATCTCGCATGATCTTTTGTATTTCTGCAGTGTCAGTTGTTACTTCTCCTTTTTCATTTCTAATTCTATTGATTTGAGTCTTCTCCCTTTTTTTCTTGATGAGTCTGGCTAATGGTTTATCAATTTTGTTTATCTTCTCAAAGAACCAGCTTTTAGTTTTATTGATCTTTGCTATTGTTTCCTTCATTTCTTTTTCATTTAGTTCTGATCTGATTTTTATGATTTCTTTCCTTCTGCTAACTTTGGGGTTTTTTTGATCTTCTTTCTCTAATTGCTTTAGGTGCAAGGTTCGGTTGTTTATTCGAGATGTTTCCTGTTTCTTAAGGTAGGATTGTATTGCTATAAACTTCCCTCTTAGAACTGCTTTTGCTGCACCCCATAGGTTTTGGGTCGTTGTGTCTCCATTGTCATTTGTTTCTAGATATTTTTTGATTTCCTCTTTGGTTTCTTCAGTGATCACTTCGTTATTAAGTAGTGTATTGTTTAGTCTCCATGTGTTTGTATTTTTTACAGATCTTTTCCTGTAATTGATATCTAGTCTCATAGTGTTGTGGTTGGAAAAGATACTTGATACAGTTTCAATTTTCTTAAATTTACCAAGGCTTGATTTGTGACCCAGGATATGATGTATTCTGTAGAATGATCCATGAGCACTTGAGAAAAATGTGTATTCTGTTGTTTTTGGATGGAATGTCCTATAGATATCAATTAAGTCCATCTTGTTTAATGTATCATTTAAAGCTTGTGTTTCCTTATTTATTTTCATTTTGGATGATCTGTCCATTGGTGAAAGTGGGGTGTTAAAGTCCCCTACTATGAATGTGTTACTGTCAATTTCCCCTTTTATGGCTGTTAGTATTTGCCTTATGTATTGAGGTGCTCCTATGTTGGGTGCATAAATATTTACAATTGTTATATCTTCTTCTTGGATCGATCCCTTGATCATTACGTAGTGTCCTTCTTTGTCTCTTCTAATATTCTTTATTTTAAAGTCTATTTTGTCTGATATGAGAATTGCTACTTCAGCTTTCTTTTGGTTTCCATTTGCATGAAATATCTTTTTCCATCCCCTTAGTTTCAGTCTGTATGTGTCTCTAGGTCTAAACTGGGTGTCTTGTAGACAGCAAATATATGTATCTTGTTTTTGTATCCATTCAGCTAATCTGTGTCTTTTGGTGGGAGCATTTAGTCCATTTACATTTAAGGTAATTATTGATATGTATGTTCCTATTTCCATTTTCTTAATTGTTTTGGGTTCGTTATTGTAGGTCTTTTCCTTCTCTTGTGTTTCTTGTCTAGAGAAGTTCCTTTAGCAGTTGTTGTAAAGGTGGTTTGGTGGTGCTGAACTCTCTCAGCTTTTGCTTGTCTGTAAAGGTTTTAATTTCTCCATCAAATCTGAATGAGATCCTTGCTGGGTAGAGCAATCTTGGTTGCAGGTTTTTTTTCTCCTTCATCACTTTAAATATGTCCTGCCAGTCCCTTCTGGCTTGCAGAGTTTCTGCTAAAAGATCAGTTGTTAACCTTATGGGGATTCCCTTGTGTGTTACTTGTTGTTTTTCCCTTGCTGCTTTTCATATGTTTTCTTTGTATTTAACTTTTGACAGTTTGATTAAAATGTGTCTTGGCATATTTCTCCTTGGATTTATCCTGTATGGGACTCTCTGTGCTTCCTGGACTTGATTAACTATTTCCTTTCCCATATTAGGGAAGTTTGCAACTATAATCTCTTCAAATATTTTCTCAGTCCCTTTCTTTTCCTCTTCTTCTTCTGGAACCCCTATAAATCGATTGTTGGTGCGCTTAATGTTGTCCCAGAGGTCTCTGAGACTGTCCTCAGTTCTTTTCATTCTTTTTTCTTTATTCTGCTCTGCAGTAGTTATTTCCACTATTTTATCTTCCAGGTCACTTATCCGTTCTTCTGCCTCAGTTATTCTGCTATTGATCCCATCCAGAGTATTTTTCATTTCATTTATTGTGTTGTTCATCATTGTTTGTTTCATCTTTAGTTCTTCTAGGTCCTTGTTAAATGTTTTTTGCATTTTGTCTATTCTATTTCCAAGATTTTGGATCATCTTTACTATTATTATTCTGAATTCTTTTTCAGGTAGACTGCCTATTTCCTCTTTGTTTGTTAGGTCTGGTGGGTTTTTATCTTGCTCCTTCATCTGCTGTGTGTTTTTCTGTCTTCTCATTTTGCTTACCTTACTGTGTTTGGGGTCTCCTTTTTGCAGGCTGCAGGTTCGTAATTCCCGTTGTTTTTGGTGTCTGTCCCCAGTGGCTAAGGCTGGTTCAGTGGGTTGTGTAGGCTTCCTGGTGGAGGGGACTAGTGCCTGTGTTCTGGTGGATGAGGCTGGATCTTGTCTTTCTGGTGGGCAGGTCCACGTTTGGTGGTGTGTTTTGGGGTGTCTGTGGACTTATTATGATTTTAGGCAGCATCTCTGCTAATGGATGGGGTTGTGTTCCTGTCTTGCTAGTTGTTTGGCATAGGAGGTCCAGCACTGTAGCTTGCTGGTCGTTGAGTGAGGCTGGGTGCTGGTGTTGAGATGGAGATCTCTGGGAGATTTTTGCCGTTTGATATTATGGGAGGTCTCTTGTGGACCAGTGTCCTGAAGTTGGCTCTCCCACCTCAGAGGCACAGCACTGACTCCTGGCTGCAGCACCAAGAGCCTTTCATCCACACGGCTCAGAATAAAAGGGAGAAAAAGTAGAAAGAAAGAATTAGTAGAAGGAGAAAGAAAGAAAGAAAGAAAGAAAGAAAGAAAGAAGGGAGGGAGGGAGGCACGGAGGGAGGAAGGAAGGAAGGAGGGAAGGAAGGAAAAAAGAAATAAGATAAAGTAAGATAAAATAGAGTAAAGTTATTAAAATAAAAAAATAATTATTAAGAAAAAAAGAAAAAAATTAAAAACAAACAAAAAACGGACGGATAGAACTGTAGGACAAATGGTGGAAGCAGAGCTATACAGACAAAATCTCAGACACAAGCATACACATACACACTCACAAAAAGAGGAAAAGGGGAAAAACCCATAAATCTTGCTCTCAAAGTCCACCTCCTCAATTTGAGATCATTCCTTGTCTATTCATGTATTCCACAGGTGCAGGTATATCAAGTTGATTGTGGAGCTTTAATCCGCTGCCCCTGAGGCTGCTGGGAGAGATTTCCCTTTCTCTTCTTTGTTCGCACAGCTCCCGGGGCTCAGTTTTGGATTTGGCCCCACCTCTGCGTGTAGGTCGCCGGAGGGCGGCTGTTCTTCGCTCAGACAGGACGGGCTTAAAGGAGCAGCTGCTTCCGGGGCTCTGGCTCACTCAGGCCGTGGGGGAGGGAGGGGCACAGAGTGCGGGGCGTGCCTGCGGCGGCAGAGGCCGGCGTGACGTTGCACCAGCCTGAGGCGCGCCGTTCATTCTTCTGGGGAAGTTGTCCCTGGATACCGGGAACCCGGCAGTGGCGGGCTGCACAGCCTCCCCGTAAGGGGGGGTGTGTGGACAGTGACCTGTGCTCGCACACAGGCTTCCTGGTGGCGGCGGCAGCAGCCTTAGCGTCTCATGCCGCCATGTTAGCCGCGGCTCGCGCCTGTCTCTGGAGCTCCTTTAAGCGGCGCTCTTAATCCCCTCTCCTCGCGCATCAGGAAACAAAGAGGGAAGAAAAAGTCTCCTGCCTCTTCGGGAGCTCCAGACTTTTCCCCGGACTCCCTCCCAGCTAGCTGTGGCGCACCAGCCCCCTGCAGGCTGTGTTCACGCCGCCAACCCCAGTCCTCTCCCGGCGCTCCGAGCGAAGCCCGAGCCTCAGCTCGCAGCCCCGCCCGCCCCGGCGAATGAGCAGACAAGCCTCTCGGGCTGGTGAGTACTGGTCGGCCCTGATCCTCTGTGCGGGAATCTCTCCGCTCTGCCCTCCGCACCCCTGTTGCTGCGCTCTCCTCCGCGGCTCCGAAGCTCCCCCCCTCCGCCACCCGCAGTCTCCGCCCGCGAAGGGGCTTCTAGTGTCTAGAAACCTTTCCTCCTTCACAGCTCCCTCCCACTGGTGCAGGGCCGTCCCTATGCTTTTGTCTCTGTTTATTCTTTTTTCTTTTGCCCTACCCAGGTACGTGGGGAGTTTCTTGCCTTTTGGGAGGTCTGAGGTCTTTTGCCAGCGTTCAGTAGGTGTTCTGTAGGAGTTGTTCCACGTGTAGATGTATTTCTGGTGTATCTGTGGGGAGGACGATGATCTCCGCATCTTACTCTTCTGCCATCTTCCCGGAAGCTCCCGGCAGGCGGATTCTTAACCACTGTGCCACCAGGGAAGTCCTGTTTTGTTTTATTTTAAAGACATTGAGTAGTTACAGTTCTTTATTGTTTGGCCATGTCGTATGAGTAGCTGGTCAGGCATTTCCAAAATGTCTTACATGCCGTGTTGTCTTGCCCCGCAGGAGAATGAGGGATGTGGCCACCATCTTCCTGCCCACAGCCTGCATTTCTGTTACACTCAGCTGTGTTACTTCCTGAGCCCACACAACTGAAGGGTGTGGACTGGACATAGGGCTGTGCTTCCTAAGCCACTCAGAGCCTTGTTTGTTCCATTGTCAGTGGCATTATTTCTCATTCTACATAGATTCCTTTAATTATATTTATGTGTAAGATTGGTATTCAAGATAGAAATGTTTCTCGACATGAAAGTAAAACCAAACACGGTTGACTTTATCGTTAATACGTGGTTCAGAAATGTAGACAAAAGACTTCTGGCTGTTTCTAAAAGTTCATACATCTAAAATACAAGGTATTGTATATTTTTAGTAATATTAACCATTTTGTACAAAGTAGAATGTAATTTAGGAAACTATTTTTCAGTGACATGAGTTTTAGAATTCATACCCTGGAGAGATCTCAAAAATCCATTGTTCTCGGTATCTGAAAATCACTGACAATCTATGGCAGACATTTCAGCAAGCTTTTTGTTTAAACTCGTAGCTTTCACAGATTCTGAACTGTAAGGAGTTATCTTATTTGTCAAGTCTGTTGTACAAGAATTTACTCATAAAATATATTTGGCAACCTCATTCGTTCCTCTAACTCTTCCTTATTTTTTTCATACTAATAATCTCTAGAGATTCCTCTAATTATATTGATGGGTAAGATTGGTATTCAAGATAGAGACATTTTTTGACATGAAAGTAAAACCAAACACAGTTGAATTTATCATTAATACATGTTTCAGAAATGTAGATGAAAAGACTTTTGGCTCTTTCTAAAAGCTCATACGTCTAATATACTAGGTATTGGATATTTTTAATAATATTAACCATTTTGTTCAAAGTAGAATATTATTCTACAGAGTCCTTTAAATTAAATCTCTATAGAGTGAGCATCTAGAATGCTGAAGTATTTAAAAACAAATATTCTGATATTAACACATAACTCTGCTGACTGGTTTCACTTTAAATTGACGACTGTGAACTGTAAATTGGACCTTGATGGTACTGGTAGACTACACTTACCTGGTCTACTTATTGTGCTGGTCTCTTAAAACACTCACACCTGTATTCTGCCCAGGAGGCACTTGGGAATTTGAAAAGAAAATTTCAATCAAATCAGTTTGCAGGAAGCTTCTGAACCCCACACACTCCTGAAAGTATATTTATGACACCTTTTACTGTACTTCACTCTGGGTAGGTTTGTGCTCACTTCCTGCCCTTTCTAATTCTCATGACACTCATAATAGTAACAATCATACCATCTTCCATATTTGTAGCTTCTAATAATTGTCAAGTACTGCACGCGTATTGATCTCTAGTCCACTCAACAATGCAAGGTTGGTAATTATCTTGCCCATTTTCCTGATGAAAATACTGAATCTCAGAGGGGCCAATTTCCTTGCCCGAAGCCACATAGGACATAAGTGGTGCAGCTGCGATTTGGCCAAGGATGTTCTGGCATTAATACCATACGCTTTTGGACCCGACCATGCTGTCCTCTCTCCTGCGTGTCAGGGAATGAATCTTTCTCAGGTTGACACTGCTGACAGGGACTGCAAACAATGTGCTATTGAGTTCGGCTGTAATGGCCTAATTTTCATACTCATGGCTCTCAGAGTGTAGTTGAGGGGCACACATCAATCCTTCTTGTCATGAAAGCTCTGTCTTTAACCACTTAATGAAATAGAAAGCTGTTTCCAAGCAAGGCTGAATAGCAGTATATCCTGCAGATCAAATAAAGTATTTTCAGGGCAAATAGAGTGCGCTGATACCGCACGGGAAGCTGGCTCTATCTGTAGGGCATACATTTCATCGTTCGTACTGAGGCTTCACCCTGGGTCGCTGTGTCAGGTGTACTACTAACGATTTAGTAAAATCAGAACCAGAATTTGCCATTTTGCTGCAGGGGACTTTAAGAGGTCCATAACTCAGCTAACACTGTTTCTGGGGTGATGGGTATTGGGTGTGTCGTTAGGAAGATCAAAGCTCTCCCGGAGCTGAGGGTGGAGAGCTGGCAGCAGGAAGGAAAGCGGGGCAAGGGTTGAGGTGTTGCACAGCCCCTTAAAAGTCTCTAACTCTGCTGTCTTAGGAAAAAAAGAATAATTTGGCAAGGTCCTTGAGAAATCATTTAATCCATGATCCGGATGTTTGAAAGGACTCGTCTTATTCCTGTAGTTTTAGAGACTTCCAAAGTAATTGGTTCTATAACTTCTCAGAAGCACCAGGTCAGGTAAGGGAGTTCTACCTTATATCTCACTTTTGCCTCTGTCCTTTTCTTCTGTCCTCAGTGGAGTAAGAATTAGAAGGATCTTGTGGCAGTTACTCCTCTATTTTCCTTTTCTTCTGATGTCTAGATGCTGACAGCGAATCTGGGTTGGGTTAATTAGCACATCGTGGAGCACATTTTGATGTTATTAAAAATGTGTAACTCTGTGGTGAAATACTATTTTAGGCTGGATTTTTTTTTTACAGCTTTTTTCATCAGTGAGATTATGCTAATATATTAAAATACACTTATACACTGGAAAATTAATTATAAGTTATGCACTTCAGTGCTCTATTTGTGACATTTTCCTTGCTGATATGCATTTTATCATTTCGACAAGCATTAATTCTTATATTTCTGATTCCTATAAGCCCCAAAGAATGTTAGCTGAGTGATGAGTCATTTATTGATGTCCTAGTGTTCAATTTATTCGTTAAGTCGCTTCTTTGTAAAAGGCAAAGGTAAGAGATGTAAAGAGATATCAAAATTAGGATCCTTGATTCTTGGAGTTCACAGTGAAGGATAGATGCTTGTAGATTATAATAGCAATTTGGTGATGTAAGCCAGACAGGGAAAGACAAATATTATATGATACGGCTTCTGTGTGGAATCTAAAAAAACGATACAAATGAACTTGTGTACAAAACAGGAATAGACCCATGGGCACAGAAAACTAATTGATGATTACCAAAGGGGAAGGGGGCCAGGGATAAATTCGGAGTTTGGGATTAAAATGTACTGCTAGATATAAAATAGATAACCAACAAGGACCTACTGTACAGCACAGGGAACTCTACTCAATATTTTATAGGAACCTATAAGGGCAAAGAATCTGAAAAAAATAGACATGTACGTATGTATAACTGAATCACTTTGCTAGACACCTGAAACTAACACAACATTGTAGATCAACCATCCTTCAATTAAAAAAAAAAGGTTAAATAGCGATTCAAGGCAGTCTCTGATTCTGTACAAGTTAATTATGTATCAAGATTTTGAGATTCCAGAGAAGAGGACATGAGCGTGGGCTTCTGCTGGTGGAGAATATTTTTTAGGGAGGAGCTATGACTTCAGCTGGGTCTTGGAGCACAGACAAGATATAAGTAGTTGGAGAGGGGCAGGCCACGTGGGGTTTGGGGAAGGAACAGATTAGAATGAGCTGGAATGTGGCAGGGGGTGCAGGGGTGGGTGGAGTTCATCCCGAAGGGAATGAAGTTTGTGTTGGGGAGAGTCAAGCTAGTAAAGCAGGCTGTGATTAGGTGTCGAGGGCATCGAAGTCCTGGCGTCCTGCAGTGGGTGGGTTTTGGAGAAGCGAGTGACACAGCGTTTTAAGGAAATGCATCTGGTGACCATGAACAGTCCGCGCAGAGGATGAGAGCAGGACTGCTGCTCCAGCGTCAACTTTGGCGAGACGTTGAACCATTCTGGGCCTCAGTTCCCTCATTAACAAAACTTAATTAATCACTTTGTATTTTTAATTGTGGTGAAAAACACTGTTTCCTCATTTTTAAACAACTCTAGCGTTATCGTGAGAAGTGAATGAGGTGAAGTATGTAAAACGCTTGGTACTTTCCTGAGTGCTGGACACATAATAATCCCTCAGGATAGGGGAGCTGAAAATATTATTTCAAAGGGAAGAGGCTCTAGAGAGTGGGATTATAATAATAATTCAGTTATGAGCTGGTCAGGCAGTTTCTAGTAAATAGCTCCCAGGTGGTTTTTGTCACGTTGCATTATTTGCTTATATGTCTGATTTGAACTCGTTGGAGGCGAGAGCATCTTGTGGTGTAAGATGCGGTCAAGAATGTGTAATGTGTACACACTAAACACTCGTTGAATCCACAATTAAGATGCAGGCTGAGTAGGTCAGAGTGCACAGGAAGGACGGATAAAAAGGCCTGACGAGGAAAGAATTAATTATACCTGAAAGGCTGAAGTTGACATGGTAGAGCAAAATGGATAGTACAGGTCATACCAGAGGTTCTGAGTTTGGGCAACAGAGAAAATGATTATATTATTAACAGAAGAAAAACTGAGTTTTGAAGAGAAAATGATGAGTTTAGTTTTATTGCAGTTGCTTCAAAATTAATCATTCATTTACTTATTCATTCAACAAATATTATTGAGTTTTGACCATGTGAAATCAATTACTTTGCCCGAATTTTGTTTATAATGGAAAATATTGTGTCTTTCCTGTTACACATTTTGTAGTTTCTTTCCTCTTTAGCTTCCTTTCTTTTGCTTAACTGTTAGAGGAACAGCGTTATGACCTTCTTCTCACACTCCTTTTCTTTTATTAAAAATTTTTTTTTATCAAACTATAGTTGTTTTACAATGCTGTGTTAATTTCAAGTGTCCAGCAAAGTGATTCCTTTATACATATACTCTTTTTCATATTCTTTTCCACTATAGGTTATTACAAGATATTGAATATAGTTCCCTGTGCTCCACAGTAGGAACTTGCTGTTTATTTGATTGATTTATTTTTGGCCGTACCACAGGGCTTGTGGGATCTTAGTGCCCCAGCCAGGGCTTGAACCCAGGCTCTCGGCAGTGAGAGCGTGCAGTCCTAACCACTGGACCGCCAAGGAATTCCCTATCTACTTTATATATAGCGGTTTGTATCTGCTAATCCCAAACTCCTAGTTTATCTCTCCCCCACCCCCTCTTTTTTTGGTTGTAACACAATTGCTGTTCTGCTCCCCGGTCGTCCAAGAACTACTTCTAACCCTCTCATTGCCCTTTCCTTGCCTCCCTTCTCTGCCTGGTCTTCAGGGCTCATTTTCTCTCTCTCTCTTTTTCCCTGTAACTCGTGAAATTGCCGGTTCTCTAGCCCACAGTGAGCCCCATGTGAAGAGCTGAGTTGTGAGCTCAAATGCTAAGGAGGGCATCATGATTTACAAGGGCCGTGTGTGTGTGTGTGTGTGTGTGGTGGGGTGGGGTGGTGGTGGTGGGAGATTGGACTCGACATGTGGATGGCTGGCAGACTTTTGCCTCGATTACTTAGGGTAGTTCGGTTATGGCAAGACAGAAACATAGGCCATGAGTCTGAGTGCAACAGGATCAGATCTGTTTTGGATAAAGCCAAGCTTTAATGAAGAATTTCCCTGTGGGAAGTCCTGAAGTTTTCAGGCTGCATTGACACGGGCCAGCGTAATCCTGGCGGGTACAAAAGAGCACGAGGCAAGTGTACAGAATCAGAACACCCAGGAGCCTTAATTCTGAGACCTGAATTTAGAGACTCTTTTCTTCCCATTCCCTGCTTTACTGTGATCTCCTCTGAGTAAAACCAAATGGAATTGGAACTTGGGTGATTTCCAACTGGTGATGGTTGAGTTGGGAGCAGTATTGAGGTTTCTTTTGCTAAGCAAACAATTTAGAGATACCATACATTAAATCTGTAAACAAGATCTGAGGGTGGGAGGAGATTTTTAAGTTGTTCAGCAGAATACATGTTTTGAGGCACTGAAAAAATTCCACTAAGTACTTCAGAAACAGAATATCTATGTGGATAATTGATGTGCTAATTGCAATTTGAAATCTTCTAAAGATCTCTATCAGGTGATTTTTTTCCTCTACGTTAATTATGTTGTTTGTACTTGAAAGGAATGAATCTGTACTTCAAGAATGTTTATAATTCAGATGCTTCACAAACTCCAGTTGTTTCTCATCCTTAATTAGTGGTGTTTTGAGGTTTATTTCCATCTTGTTTCAAGAAGCTCCTAAAAGGACTTCTACAGGAGGGTGTGTGTGTGTGTGTGTGTGTGTGTGTGTGTGTGTGTGTGTGTGTGTGTGTGTGTGTGTGTGTGTGTGTGTGTGTATTTAAATTAAGGTTGGGCATTCCCAAGTTCCTCTCTCATAAGAATTCCTCCTTGCTTTTTTTAAAAAATTAATTTATTTAATTTATCTTTGGCTGCTTTTGGTCTTCATTGCTGCGCACGGGCGTTCTCTAGTTGCAGTGAGCAGGGGCTACTCTTCGTTGCGGTGCGCGGGCTCTAGGTGCACAGGCTTCAGTAGTTGTGGCACACAGGCTCAGTAGTTGTGGCTCGTGGGCTCTAGAACGCAGGCTCAGTAGTTGTGGCTCACGGGCTCTAGAGCGCAGGCTCAGTAGTTGTGGCTCACGGGCTCTAGAGCGCAGGCTCAGTAGTTGTGGCACACAGGCTTAGTTGCTCTGCGGCATGTGGGATCTTCCCGGACCAGGGCTCAAACCCATGTCCCCTGTGTTGGCAGGTGGATTCTTAACCACTGCGCCACCAGGGAAGCCCCCTTCTTGCTTTTTAAGCTTTGAAAGCATGTTTAAAATTTATAAAAATACTGAAAATTATGTTTAGTCAGTTGGATTATTTTTTCCTCTTTTTTACTCCCTCCAGCTGTGGATTATGCACCAACCCTTTGCTGTGTAGCCTTCCAGCCTCTTCTTCTAGAGCAGGCAGAACATATGTATCTTCTTATCTCATTGAGTTACTCTGGCCAATCGAATCTTATCTTTTATTGAGACATAATTCACATACCATAAAATTCACCATTATAAAGTGTACAATTCAGTGGTTTTTAGTGCATTCACAAAGTTGTGCGACCATTACCATGATCTAATTCCAGAACATTTTCATCATCCCGAAAAGGAACCCCGTATCCATTAGGAGCCCCTCCCCATTTCCCCTCCTCCACAAACTCCAAACAACCACTAATCTACTTTCTTTCTTGATGGATGGATTTGCCCATTCTAGACATTTCAGGGATCCTACACTATGTGTCTTTGGGTCTAGCTTCTTTCACTCAGTACAGTGTGTTCAAGGCTTGTCCGTGTTGTAATATGTATCAGTATTTCATTTCTTTTTTTTTTAAATAAATAAATCAATTTATTTATTTTTGGCTGCATTGGGTCTTCGTTGCTGTGTGCTGGCTTTCTCTAATTATGGTGAGCGGGGGCTACTCTTCGTTGTGGTTCGTGGGCTTCTCACTGTGGTGGCTTCTCGTGTTGTGAAGCATGTGCTCTAGGCGTGCGGGCTTCGGTAGTTGTGGCACGTGGTCTCAGTTGTTTTGGCTCGCGGGCTCTCGAGTGCAGGCTCAGTAGTCGTGACGCACGGGCTTAGTAACTCCGCGGCATGTGGGATCTTTCCGGACTGGGGCTCAAACCTGTGTCCCCTGCATTGGCAGGCACAGTCTTAACCACTGCGCCATCAGGGAAGTCCCTTCATTTCTTTTTATGGCCAAATAATATTCCACTGTATGGATGGATCATTTTCTTTATCCATTCATTAGTTAATGGACACTTGGTTTGTTGCCCCTATTTGCCTGTTGTGGGTAAGGCTGTTATGAATGTTCATACACAAATTCTTAGATAAGCATATTTTTGATTCTCTTGAGTATATATACCTAGGGATAGAATTGAATCCTGTGGTACCTCTATGTTTGACATTTTGAGGAACTGCCAATCTATTTTCCACAGTAGATGCATCATTTTATATTCCCGTCAGCAACGTATGAAGGTTTCAATTCCTCTACATCCTCGTCAACACATGTTGTTGTCTCTCATATTGATTATAACCATCCTAGAGGGTGTGAAGTTGTAACTTACTGTGGTTTTGATTTTCTTTCCCTATTTTTTTTTTTTTTTTTTTTTTTTTTTTGCGGTACGCGAGCCTCTCACCGTTGCGGCCTCTCCCGTTGCGGAGCACAGGCTCCGGACGTGCAGGCTCAGCGGCCATGGCTCACGGGCCCAGCCGCTCCGCGGCATGTGGGATCTTCCCGGACCGGGGCACGAACCCGCATCGCCTGCATCGGCAGGTGGACTCCCAACCACTGCGCCACCAGGGAAGCCCGTCTTCCTGTGGATTTGACTTGGCTTCTTGTGCTTCTGCTGGGTGCCAGGAGAACATGCCCTGGGGAGCTGCTGATCCAGGGAGAGGAGGACACTTACGGGCAGACCTGAGTTCAAAGCACAGTCTGCCACCAAGAGCCGCCAGCACCCGCCCCCTTGAGCCAGGAAAACAAACGTTTGTTCTTATGGGGCACCGAGATCTGGGAGCCGTACACGGCACTACTGCAGCAATAGCTTGATGAAGACATGGGTAAAACATATGGACACTTTAGAAAGTGATTAAGGAAAACCTCTTAACCTCTACCCAGAGGAGGAAAAAGAGCAATGTCGATGTCTTAGAAGTCTCCAGCATGTCTTTCTTCTCTCACGTCCCCCTTTAGTGATCTCTAAACAGTCACTAAACATCCCTAAACAATATATGGTAGTTATATTTTGTCTTTATGTAAATTCAATCATGCTATATGTTTTCTAACTAGCTTATACTTTCCACATTATGTTTCTGAGATTGGTCTATATGGATGTGAGCAGGTGTAGTTTATTTACGTTTATTGCTGTATTCCATTGTATAAATAAACTACAATTTGTTTATTTAGTATACAGTTGACAAACATTTGGATTTTTCACTTTTGGGCTATGACTACAATGCTCCTATGAACTTTCTTGTGCATACAGAGTGCAGTATAGCATGAGAGTTTCTCTAGGGTATATGCCTACGACTGAAATTTCAGGATCAAGGGGGCATACATATTTTCAGCTTTACCAGGCAATGTCAAATTTTTCTTTTTAAAGGTTTAATTTTATTTATTTTTGGCTGCATTGAGTCTTCGTTTCTGTGCGCAGGCTTTCTCTAGTTGTGGTGAGTGGGGGCTACTCTTCGTTGCAGTGCACGGGCTTCTCATTATGGTGGCTTCCCTTGTTGCGGAGCACAGGCTCTAGGCGCGCAGGCTTCCGTAGTTGTGGCACGCGGGCTCAGTAGTTGTGGCTCACGGGCTCTGGGCGCACAGGCTTAGTAGTTGTGGCACATGGGCTCAGTAGTTGCGGCGCACGGGCTCAGTTGCTCCGTGGCATGTAGGATCTTTGCGGACCACAGCTTGAACCCGCGTCCCCTGCATTGGCAGGCGGATTCTTATCCACTGTGCCACCAGGGAAGCCCCAACGTCAAATGTTTTCTAGAGTGGTTTCACTAAACCCACCTCCACCAGCAGTGTGTGTGAGTTCCCACTGTCTTCCAGGCTGGATAACACTTGATGTTTCTCGAGATTTAAATGTATGCCACTCTGGGGGGTGTGTTACAGAATCTCATTGTGGTTTATTTTGCATTTCTCTATTACTGATGACCATAAACATCTAATTAATATGTTTGTATTGTTTCTTTTGTCAAGTGCCCATTCAAGTAATTTTGTTGCCTTTTTTATTGCATTTGTTGTCTAATTAATTTGCAGGTATTTTCATATATTCTGTATGCCAGTCATTTGTGATATGTGTTGTAAATATATTTTCCCACTTGTGGTTTTGCTTTTAACTTTCTTGCATCTTATTCATGAACGTAACTGTTTTTTCATTTCAACAAATATTTATTAAGCACTGAATGTTAAGTAGAAACTCTCCTAGTACCAGTGCTAAATGAGTGAACAGAATAGGCCCATTCTTTTTTCCCAGCCTATATTCTGGTAGAGGAAGGCAGGTAAAAAAAAAAAAAAATAAGTAAATGATGTAGCATGTCGGCAATATGTTGAATTTATTGCAAAAATAGAAAATCCTAAACTTCAGTGAAATGCTGAGGTTCCTCTTTGTTCAGCTGGGGCAGACTTCAGGCTTCCAGAAGCACTGAGAAAGGGAGGGTTTTCTCAGCTGCTTCTCATCCATCAGTCCCTCACCCCCCTTGCTTGGCTGTCTCTGGCTGCACTAGAGTCAGAGGAGAGATTGAAAGAGAGGTAATGGGCAGAGCAGGGCGTCTTGGTCTGTCGTGGGCTGATAGCAACAAGTTTGACCAGAGTTTGAAGGTGATTTTTCCCTCATGGTGATGATTTCCAGGTGTTTTCAAAGACCCTCAATGTGGATCCAACCATCCATCCAACCATTCATCCGTCCATCCATCTGTCTATCCATCCACCCATCGCACCGTCCACCCATCCATCCACACCTCCAGCGTGCATATATTGAATAGGCATATGTGCTCTGTGCCTTTTTCTCCACAGTCTTATCTGAAGTTATATTACTTATTTTTTTGTTTACTATATTTAAAAACTGTGTATGATCTGTGTCCCTCACTAGAATGTGAGCTCTTTGATGGCAGAGAATTTGTCTGTTTATTCACCCCCATATCAACAGAGTCTGAAACACTGCCTGATGCATAATAAACACCCAGTAATTATCTAATGAGTAAATAGAACTGAGATTTTGAATCTAGGAAGTTCAAACAATGGTGGTAGCTTGAAGCACATGCTTGAAGGTTCTGTCTTCATCTTTTTTTCTTAGTGTAAATAATTTCCAGGCTTCTAATCTATTTTTATGGAATACGTTATGTAATTTAAGCTAAGTTGTTTTGTTTGCCTTGTTTAAACCCTTTTGCAATTTCCCCCTAAATTATATATGAAAAACTCCATATTTATTCATTTATTTTACAAATATTTATTGAGCACTTTCTGTGTGCCAGATACTGTTCTGGGCACTGTGGAAACATATTCCCTTTTATTAAAGAAGCCACATTGCGGTGTGAGAGACAGATCATTTAAAAAGCTAAAAATAAATACTGTAATTTCACATAAGTGCCACGAGGAAAACTAAATCAGGGAAAGGGTACAGAGAGTGACTGGGTATAGGTGGGCAGTACTGAATAGTGTAGACAGCAGGTGATGTTTGACAGAGACCTGAATGCTGTGAAGGGGTGAGCCATGCCAAGAACATTGGAGGCAGAGAGGGGAGCTCATGCAAATGCCCTGGGGAATGAAGAAGGTCAGTGTGTCTGGAATAGAGTATGGGGGGAGCTGGGTAGGAGATAAGGCTACAGAAGTGAGAGGGACAGAACTGTGTGCGTCTGAGAGGCCACATTAAGGAAGTTCAATCATAAGATGGGTGGTCCTGATTTTAAACTAAACAGTCAAGACCAAATAGTAATATTCATTCTTATCCTCGACATCTTCTCCCCCCTTTGCCTGTTCTCCTGCAGCTTTATTTGGTTTAGGTGCATCAGGCTAGTTTCTCATTTTAGAACAATTAGAATGCATAAGTATTTGATAGCAGCTAGGAGAAAAAATGGGTGTTTTCCACTTTGCTTCTAGGTATGGGGATGTTCAACATAAAAAAACAAACAAACCCTTCATAGATGATTTTCTTTTCTTTTTTTTCTTAAATTGAAGTGTAGTTGATTTACAATGTTGTGTTAGTTTCTGGTGTACAGCAAAGTGATTCAGTTATACACGTCTATATATACAGATCCTTTTCATATTCTTTTTCATTATAGATTATTATAAGATATTGAATATAGTCCCCTGTGCTATACAGTAGGACCTTGTTGTTTATCCATTCCGTAGATAATAGTTAGCATCTGCTAATCCCAAACTCCCAATCCCAAACTCCCCATCTCCCCTCCCCCTTGGTAACCATAAATCTGTTCTCTATGTCTGTGAGTCTGTTTCTGTTTTGTAGATAAGTTCATTTGTGTCATATTTTAGGTTCCACATTCATGGACGATTTTCTCAACTGGAATAGCACTGATAGTCTAGTGTATAATAACTACCTTTTTTTTTTTTTTTTTTTTTTTTTGCGGTACGTGGGCCTCTCACCGTTGTGGCCTCTCCCGCTGCGGAGCACAGGCTCCGGACGCGCAGGCTCAGTGGTCATGGCTCACGGGCCCAGCCGCTCCGCGGCATGTGGGATCTTCCCGGACCGGGGCATGAACCCGCGTCCCCTACATCGGCAGGCGGACTCTCAACCACTGCGCCACCAGGGAAGCCCAATAACTACCTTTATTTATGGATTCTAATGAAAAATCAGGAACTTTGGTCCACTGTGAGATTTTAGAATAATAGAGCCAGAAAGGGATTTTGAGACTCTTGAATCCAGGTTCGTCCTTTTGCAGATGAGGAAATTGAGACATCCGGTTTACCTCACATGTCAGGTGGCTTCCTTACACAGAGGCTGAGCTGGTGGGGGGTGTGTGTGTGTGCCATTGTCTGATTCCCAAGAGAGTGCACGTGTGGTATGGGACCCACTACCTTCTCTGTTCTCTTTGTGCATCAGCGGCGGTTCTCAGTCCTAATGCTTCTCCTGATGACGTTTAATGGGCACATGATCATGGTGATTAAGCTAGTTTATCAATTAGCTGGAAAGCAAGAGATGGGGAAGAGACCATATCTTCGTGTTTTCAACACCAGTTTACTGAGTGCCACCCGTATCGCGTATCACGCTAGACACTGGGACACGGCAGAGGCCGACAAGGATGTGAGACCCACCAGCGACTCCGGGGACTTCAGTCCAGGTAACCCATTCAAGGTGGCACGTGGATGTAATTTTTGTTCCATCGATAAGATGTAGGTTATTGGATTGTCAACACACATCTTACCTTTAAGATTTCCACATGTTTCAGGTTGTGCGATATTTAATACAGGATTTCCTGTGCAACACAATTCTCTCTCTTTCCATGACCTAGAATATGAGAGGTTTCATTTGTCGACTAAAATTATAGGTTTCATTTGTCGACTAAAATTATAGGAAGGTGTTTGTCCACGAGTCCCTGAGATCTGGAAAGAGGACATACTTTAGGTCCCTTGTCCAGGGTTAGGTGCGGCCCCGCCTGCCTGTAACGACTGTCTGTGATCAGGAGAGTCATGTTGTGTGAGCAGCGGCCGGCAGGCGGGAGATGTAATGGGTGATGCCGCGCCAATCACGGACAGCAGGCTGGAGGCAAAGAATCCGGCAGCAAGGGCCAACCGGACGAAAGCCTGGGCACTGGGGTGGAGCTGTAGAGCCTAAATCTAGTTTTCAGGGCAGGAGGCCCGTCACCTGGAGTATTTAGGAAAGGAAGGTGTCAGATATTGGGAGGGGACTTCTCTGGTGGCGCAGTGGTTAAGAGTCCGCCTGCCAATGCAGGGGATGCAGGTTCGAGCCCTGGTCCGGGAAGATCCCACATGCCACAGAGCAACTAAGCCCGTGGGCCACAACTACTGAGCCTGCGCTCCAGAGCCCATGAGCCACAACTACTGAGCCCATGTGCCACAACTACTGAGGCCCGTGCACCTATAGCCCGTGCTCCGCAACAAGAGAAGCCACCGCAATGAGAAGCCCGTGCACCACAACGAAGAGTAGCCCCTTCTCGCCGCAACTAGAGAAAGCCTGCGCAGCAGCCAACATCCAACACAGCCCCCCCCCCGAAAAAAAAAGATATTGGGGAGGGGACCCACAGCAGAGGCTCAAGAAAGGGCACGATGGCAGGGTTATTGGAGCTGAGTGACAGGGCGAGCGAGGCCCGACCGAGAGAACACAGAAACAGCCAAGTGCTCAAAGCAGAATTCAAAGCTCAGAGGGGAACCCTGGTAAAGCCCGGTTTATGCTGAGCCGTCAAATTTTTGTCCCCGTATTTTTCTTGCCTAAGGACCACATCAGCCTATAAATGATGTTTAAGGGCTTCCAGGTGTGGGGAATAGGGACTGGGGAATCTGTGGATACAAAGAGCTTGCCATCGGGGGTGGCTTTGATTGACATTATCTTACAGAAGTGGCTTTCACACACTACTGTGCATCAGAATCACCCTGCAGGATTATTGGAACACGGATTGCCGGGCCTCACCCCTGGAGTTTCTGATTTGGTAGGTCTAGGCTGGAGCTGACTAGATTTAATATCACAGGTTCCCGAGTGATGCTAATTATGTAGGTGTGGGGACCACACTTCGAATACTTCCGTCTTGCAGTATCAGAGATGCTTAAAGTAAGATAATGGAGCTGGTGAGGACCTTATAATGGTCCCCAGATTCTGGTGGATTTCTTCCGGGAAGAAGCAGGAAGCTCAGGGAACCTGTCTGTTTTGAATTCTTTAGAGTACATAGTGAAAATTTAAACTCTTTGACAGTATCTTTCAAACACATTTTTTCCCCATTAACATAGGTCTCGAACTGATATGTATCAATTTGCTTAAAAATGGGTATTCGTTAAAAATTAAAGTAAGGTCAAGCATTTGCAGCCTGTTTCTTTCTAGCACAACATCACTCCTCCGTGAGGTCGGGGCTGCCTGCACTTTGCTCATGGCTGCATCCCAAGCACGCACTGCTGGTACAAGCCAGGGAGGCTGGGGTATTTGTTAAGTGAGCAAATAGGTGAATTTAATATGCATATAATTTTTTTTATTGGGATATCGTTGCTTTACAATGTTGTGTTAGTTTCTGCTGTACAGTGAAGTGAATCAGCTATATGTATACATATATCCCCTCCCTCTTTGACTTCCCCCCACTGATCCCACCCATCTAGGTCATCACAGAGCACCGAACTGAGCTCCCTGTGCTATATAGCAGGTTCCCACTATCTATTTTATACCTGGTAGTGTATATATGTCAATCCTAATCTCTCAATTCATCGCATCCCCCTTCCCCCCCATTCCACACATCCATTTTCTATGCCTGCATCTCTATTCCTGCCCTGCAACTAGGTTCATCTGTACCATTTTTCTAGATTCCACATATATGCATTAATATATGATATTTGTTTTTCTCTTTCTGGCTTACTTCACTCTGTATGACAGATTCTAGGTCCATCCATGTCTCTACAAATGACCCAGTTTTGTTCCTTTTTATGGCTGAGTAATATTCCATTGCTTATATGTACCACATCTTCTTTATCCACTCCTCTGTCGATGGACATTTAGGTTGCTTCCATGTCCTGGCTACTGTAAATAGTGCTGGAATATGCATATAATGTTAATTTATATTTTATTAACTTTTTTTCTAAGGCAGCCTTAAGATAAGAATGCAAAATAATTGACATGAAGGGGAAAGGCGGGGAGCCCCAGCAGGCGTCAGCAAGCAGCACATCAAGAGGCGGATGCAGACAGCACCCGGCTTAGTGAGATGTTGTCTGGACGGGAAGAAACTAGCCCCCGCTTCCCTCCACTCTAGCCCATGACCAGGAGAGGCACGCGGTGGCCGGTGGGTCTGTTTATCCAGCTTCCTCCTGTTTCACTGTCAATCTTCAGTCAGGTTTGTCTACTTCCGGGATGAGGGACGGGGCCACGCCTGCTCCCTGCCTGCCTGGCCCGCCTCTGCCTTCAGGAAGCCGGCTCTGCTTTCCCTCACTGCTGCTTCCAGTGTGCTCTCTCTCCTGTGGGCGGGAGACACACAACTGGCCCCCCAGCACTCCTGCAGGCTGATGGCAATCCCCCCACCTCAGTTTCCGCACTCTAATACAGAAATAAAACTTCTGTGTTCTCTTGGGACATCCCTGCTGGTGCAGTGGTTAAGAATCCACCTGCCAATGCAGGGGACATGGGTTCGAGCCCTAGTCTGGGAAGATCCCACATGCTGCAGAGCAACCAAGCCCGTGTGCCACAACTACTGAGCCTGCGCTCTAGAGCCCACGAGCCACAACTGCTGAGCCCGTGAGCCACAACTACTGAAGCCCATGCGCCTAGAGCCCGTGCTCCGCAACAAGAGAAGCCACCGCAATGAGAAGCCCGCGCACCGCAACAAAGAGTAGCCCCCGCTAGCTGCAACCAGAGAAAGCCCGCGCTCAGCAACGAAGACCCAGTGCAGCCAAAATTAAATAAATAAAAACAAATAAATTAAATTAAAAAAAAAAAGAAAGGTCTTCTCAAAAAAAAACCCCAACAAAAAAACAAACACTTCTGTGTTCTCTAAAGGAAACTGTACGAATAAACTGGTATCTGCAAGGTGTCATGAGCTGCTCTAGACAACAGAGAATTTAGAAATGCAAAATTTTATTCTTACTATCTGGTACCCTCTTCTCTTTTACCCCCCACACGTGCCATGTTTCTCTTTTAGTCAAAACCATAATCAGCTGGAATCATTGTCTTCGCCTTCCTCACCTTTGAGACCATTTAAAAAAAAATTGGATCTTTTATTTTAAAAATCATTATTATATTTCTTCTGTATTTGTAACCTGTTGTTATGGAATATTTCAAACACATACAAAAGAAGAAAAAGTTTATTAACTTTGTTTTTATTGGAGTAGAGTTGATTTACAATGTTGTGTTAGTTTCAGGTGTACAGCAAAGTGATTCTGTCATACATATATATTACATATTGATATATATCTATTCTTTCTCAGATTCTTTTCCATTATAGGTTGTTACAAGATATTGAATGTAGCTCCCTGTGCTGTACAGTAGTTCCTTGTTTCCCTTCTGTTTCAAAACCATGAAATCTTTTTTTTTTTTTTTTTTTTTTTTTTTTGCGGGACGCAGCCTCTCACTGTTGTGGCCTCTCCCGTTGCGGAGCACAGGCCCCGGACCGGGGCACGAATCCGTGTCCCCTGCATCGGCAGGCGGATTCTCAACCACTGTGCCACCAGGGAAGCCCCCCAAACCATGAAATCTTTGAATCACACAACTTCCCGTAAAAAGTCAGTGTCTGCACCAGAAGCGAAGGTGATCTAGGGACTGGTAATGGGCAACCCTGCGCTCTGCAGGGTCCTGGCAAGGTCACTCTCTGTGGCCATTCAGCCCAGCACAGTGTGTGACAATAAATTCGCTAAGACAGATTCAACACAGTTATTTCCTCAACAATAACATACTGGGTGCCTGCAAATGATGGCTTCGCAGTGTGCTCATTTCAAACAGCATCAGCGAGAGGAAATAAAATGGAATCAAGTGCTGAGAACGAGGGAGGCTATTTGTGCTTCGTCTTCTGAAATACTCTATTTTTGTTTTCCTGGGGATTTTAATCTGACCACAGGCAGAAAGGTGATCATTAGCGTAAGATGCTATCTTCTTTTTTAAATGCTCCATTACGCTGTACATGGTAATAATTGGTAGGCACATGCTCACTCTCCAGGGAAATACAGGAGATTGTATTGGGTCCTAGGCAGCATCAGCTTCTGTAAAACTCATCCTCCAGGAGAAGTCCAGGCTGAGCGGGGATGAGCGAGACTTCAGGGGCTGAAGGGCAGACCACTGGCCACCACAAGAGCTGGGGCGAGTCTCTGGGCCTTCGGGAACCTCATTTCCTAGGTGTAAAAATGGGGACAGTCGTCCATGTCTCCTCCCCTGCAGGGGGCTCTCAGGGCTCAGTCCTCTCGAGTGGTCGTTCAAATCATATAATGTACAGGAAAGTGTTTTATAAAGTTTGAAGCAAAAATGAGCTTTCGTGACGCAGGCATTTAAAAAATATTTGTGGGTGAGGAACACAGTCGTTTTGTGAAGGTGCCCTGTGTGTACGTAGAAGGCTGTCTTAGGCTCTCTGGGGAAGGAGAATGGGACCAGGTCCTGCATTCAAGAGGAGAATGAACGCATCATCATAAAAGGATGGTGGTGGCTATTTATCTGTTGAGCATCTTCTTTGTGCCAGGCCAGGGACGAGGGATCTCCACGCGGCCTTACTAAGTGGGAACTCTCTCGTTCTCATGACAAAGGAGGAAACTCAGGTGCTGGGAGTTTACAGTGCCCTGTGCTCTGTAAGGTCAGAGCTAGGACCCAGCGCTCTGACCTGGGCCTCGACATCTACCTTGCTCTTCCTCCCTTTCTCCCCACCTCTCTGCTTTTCATATTCCTATTCCTTGTCCACTCCCTCTTCTCCTTTCTTCTACACACGCACGCACACGTGCACACACACGCATGCACAGCACACACACACACCTGCACTCTCACACACACGCACACACGCGCACAGCACACACACACACATGCACACAATCACACATTCGCACAGCACACACTCACACACGCACACACACACATGCACACACGCACACACTCACCCACGGTCTGTCCATCTCACATTTAAACTTAAGCGTAGCTTTTATCATTAACAGCCAACTGGATTCGTTTTCCTGCTGATTTATAGGAATCATATTTTAATGTTCTCATGGTTTAATTTTAATGGCTCTTGTTTTGAGTTTTCATGTTTTAATATTTTTAGACAAATTGGGTGCTAGAGATGATCAGAGTTTCAAATAAAATATCTTGGAGCATGGGTTTTTGGATCTGATATCAAATCTGTACTTTAAAAATATGACTGGCTGAGTAAATGAAACTTAGTTCTTTCCATGTTATATTAAATCTCTGAAATATTGGGCGATCCATGCAGTGGAAGTCCTGTTATAGAAAAAAACCCTTTCAGTTGTAACTAAAACTTCTTCACGTGACAGCAGTGAGGCGTGCTATGCTCCTTACTGACAGTGTTACTCTGAGCACTAGAGCTTTCTTTTAACCAGGAGCGATGCGCATGTTTTAACACAGTTATCATCTGTTAACTAGTAAATTCGGCCACAGTTTACACTCAGCCCATATGATGTCATAGCTTCAGCTTTCCTAGATTACGTTCTAACTTGGCGTGGGAGATGAGGTACATCTTAAAGGTGAGAATTTTTAGTAAATGCCACATATGAATCTCCTATATTTCCCTGTGGGAATGTGTTTATGTTGATATAACTTGGGTTGCAAATTATGTATCTAGAGGTAGCATGCATGTGGTGGAGAGCTTGTCATGAGCAAGTCTCAAATATGCATGAAAAAGAGTCTTAACTTTTCAAATCATCCTTTGGGACTCCTCATGAATAAAAATATATATTTAAACAAGCACAGATTGGAACAGGGCGTGGAAAGTAATGTATGTCTCTCCTTCACACCTGAGGGACACACACCTCTCTTCAAGTCTGGTCCAGGGATCTTTCCCTGAGGACCAAGAAAAGAGTGATTACTTGTGAGCTAGGGGTCTGGGTGGAGTTTTCCACTTTATCTGCCAAAATTATTTGCAAAATACTTATTGCTAATATCTAATGAGCGCTTACGATGTATGTATACGCTTACTAGGTTTGTGCTTTTGCGAGTCGTTTTTTCCAAATCCTCTACCCCATGACGTACTTGGTCTGATTATCCCCATTTTACAGATGAGAAAACCCAGAGGCCCTCAGCCCGGTCGAGAGGGGATCTGGAATTGAACCCAGTATTCTGACTTCCAAGCTTTGGCTCTTAGCCGTAACTGTTCACCTATAACCTCAGTGTGAAAAAAGTTAACAACACTAAAAAAAAAAAAAAAAAAAAAAAATTACACAGCAAAAAGATTAAAGCTAAAAGGAAAGATAAAAGTGGGAGATAGACAAACATCTACTCCTGCTTCACATCCTTTCCCGGGTCAGTGTTGGCTTGTCCACTTCTTAAACCTTTGGTTTCCTCCTTGACGGTTTCTACCCCAGGGACTGTCATATAAATACCTCCTCCAAAGTAGAATAGTGCTGCGGATGAGGCTCTGCTTGGGCACCACCAAAGTGAAGGTTTCTGTGAAGTAAGTCCTCTCTTTTTTGGAAGGGACCATGATTTCCCTGAAATAATTAATGCATGTGGTGCCACTGGCGGGTGAACATGGATTGGCCCATTGTGGGAGAGAAGCAAGGATGTGGCCACCGACTGGTGTAAGAGGAACCACAGAGGTTCGGTCCCTGGACAAGTGTTGCTTGACAGTTCTGTGGGGTGGGGAAAGGGGCAGGTCTGGGGCATGCCAGGGGTGGAGGGAAGGAAGCAGACGATTCCATTTCTATAGAAGCAGAATCAGCCACGGGCTGATAGTCTTTGGCAGCAGGAAATTGGACATTATTTCCGGAGAGCACTTCCTGTCCAGAAAGGAAGGACTTATCCACTTTGCACATTTCCCCACGTGCAGGAGGGGCTTCCTAAGAGGGAAACACTGTTGTGTGGACTCCATGTCTGTCTGTTCAGCAGGGGTCTGTGAAAGCCGTGGCTGCCCGTGGGGACTCACACGCAGGAGAGAGGGGGGTGAACGTTTCTCACTCCCCTCCACATGTGTCAACCCACACCATCAATTTGCCTTTAAGCTAACTGACCACTAATTTTTTTTGGACTGTCATTTGCTGAAATTCTCTAAGCTTTAGACACACAGAATTCAGGTGGTCCCTGTGTGAGCTGGGGTTGTGCACCAGGAGGCTCTGGCCAGCCCCAGCCAGGCCTTCCAGACCCAGCTTATCCCTTCCACCCCAGGAAGCCTTGAAGAATATTGGTGGCGGGATTACCGGTGGCTGAGGCCCCTGCGTGGTTCGGGCTGGGTGAACGCGCAGGCAGATACTGTGTGCGGCTGTTTCTAGGGGACCAGATCTTCCTTCTTCTGCCTCCTTGATACTGTGCCCTTGTCCCTTCTCATCAGACACCCCCTTTCCCATCTGAAATGTAGCAGAGCCCCAGTCCTTATCCTTTCTAAGTACAGCCTTGCTCCATTGGGTTATAACTAGCTGGGAGGTTTCACGGACCACTCATTTTTATTGGACACTAACTTTGGGGGCCGAATTGTGTCTCCCAAGATCACAAACACCACACACGTCACCAAACTGAAGTTGAAAGTTTTGAGACAAGTGCTTGATCCAAAGCAAGGAGCAAAGTACAAAGTCAGGGTTGTCGCATCACGCTTCATGGATTATTAAAATCAGCTTTTCGAAATAGCCTTGAAATACTCATAGAATTATTTTTATATTACCACGAAAAGGAATATGGAACCTCATGGATTTTTGTAATATATTTTATTCACCTCGTTCTATTTTTTGTTTTACACAGCGCTTTCCCTCGTCTTTCATGCAGACAGATGGTCTCCGCTCTGAGCAGGGGCTCCATCCTCTGCGTTGCTATGCTACAAAATGCATCCTATCTGCCTTCTCTCTCTGTTGTATCCCGTTTCCGTTCAACAACTCAAAATAACTAGCCGAGTGCTTCAACATGCTACTTCCTCCTTTCTACAGAGTTGAATATCTATCAAGTATCTTCCTGGGCTTCCTATCTCTTCCTGTTACAGCCTTGAAAAAAAATGTGTTTGCCCCAAATTGATTTCCCTCATCACTTCCTATTTACATCAGCCCTCTCATTGCTAAGGCAGACAAAGCATACAGCAGTGACTCACGCAGCTGTGGGCCCATAGGAAAAAAAAATGGGTCAGACAATTGTGATGTTTGAAACCAAGATTTCTCTATTGCGGTTAGGCGTGGGGTCCCTATTTGTCCTTTGTATCGTGACATTGTTTCCCAACAGATACTAGAAAGTAAAAAAAATAATAAATGAAAACTAACCAACCAAACAAACATCAAAGCAGCTCTCTTTTCACTTCTGGCCTTAAGGAAGAGGATAATAAACTGGACAATTCTTACAAAATAAGAGGCAAGGAGAGGAGATGAAATGTTCTTCTGTATTTTGAAAATAGGAAGTTTTGGAATTTAAAGAGAAAAATCCCTCAAAAAAAAAAAAAGAAAAGAAAAAACAAAAAGAAATGCTTTTAAAGGGTATAGGTCACGTTGGGGGTTTCTCTCTCTTGTTTAAGCTCTAGGACATTAGATTCACTTTTGGATTCTTTCAAAACTCATTTCATGGCCCCTTACTTCACACCATTTTTCTTGTCCCTAGCAGTCACAAATGTCAAATAATTAGACTAAAGTCAGCCCCACTAAGAAATCAGTGGATGTGGGATGGAGAGGTGGTAACATGGAATTTGGAGCAGTTGGGGAAAACATATTCATCCCTCCTGGCTCCTGAGTGAGTTCAAATTCCAATTTCTGAAGGAGAAGCTAATGTCAAGTGGGGAAGCATGCGTGTATTTGAAAATTCAGAGAACACATGTGATTCCCATTAGTGTTGTTTTTCCTGATTTGAAAAATGAGGGTGCAGCAGCGTCGCATGTTTTGAAACGAAGTATAAAACACACAGCACTGTGATGCTGCACCATCACTGTAAGTTGAACAGAACTGTCGGTTACCTTAAATTTACGTGAAGTTGTGCAAAATGTTCTCTTCAGAGGTAGGCACGTTGATCTTCCCCAGGACATTCTGGTTTCTCGGTCAAGTATCCTCCGTGGGGTTGTTGTAGGTTTCTTCCCGCCCTGGCTGGGGTGGGGTTGGGGGATGAGCTTACTTCGATCCACACTGGTGTTCATGCCCGACTTTGCTGCGTTTGTGTTGGCCTCGTGCCTGGAGAAGGTTCTAACGACGTTTATCAGAACAGATGATAACTGTGGGCAAGTCCCCCATCACACTCTTTATCTCCATACTCAGAACACTACGAATTATTGATGGGATCTTGACCACAGGGGAAGCTGAGTCATGGTGAGGACCTGAGTTTCCTGGTACTACTCCTTGGAGGTTTCTGGGACCTCCTGGGATGTCTACTCCCAGGACCTTATCGGTGTTGCCCGAACACCACACGTCCCCTTGAGCATTCCGGCTATGTCACGTGTGAGCCAGCACAAGGTGAAGCAGGGACTCAGGCGACGGCAGTGTCAGGTGGGACCCAATGGAAAGCAGTGGGATGAGCTCTGTCTGCCTTTAGCATCGATTGTGCAGGGCTATCCATGTTCACGGGGGTCTGAAGGTGCTTGCTAGACAGATACTGGTGTTCTTGGCCTGGTCAGATAAAAACGTAGATAGAGGATGGTGATGTGGACGTGTTAAGTTCATGTGTGTGTATATGTATTTATGTGTGTAGGTATATATATGTAAATATATGTATTTATATCCGTGTGTGTGTATATATGCATGTATGTATGTGTGTGTATATATTTGTGAGAAGTGTGTATATGTGTGTGTATATATATGTGTGTATAGTATGTGTGTGTCTATGTGTGTGTATATATATACATATAATATATGGAGAGAGAGAGAGAGAAGGAGTTACTAAAAATAATTAAAACCACTCAAAACCGTTTTAACTCATTGCTCCAAAGTGTGCATCAAATACTACCTTACATGTCATCTTAGTTTATCTGTGGGCAAAAATCATCTGCTATCACTGATATGTGGAATCTAAAGCATGATATAAATGAGCTTATTTACAAAACAAAAATAGATTCACAGACATAGAAAACAAACCTATGGTTACCAAAGGGGAAAGATGGGGGGGGAGGGATACATTAGAATAAATGTATTAATAGAAATTAATACATTTCTATTAGACATAGAAAACAAACCTATGGTCACCAAAGGGGAAAGATGGGGGGGGGAGGGATACATTAGGAGTTTGGGATTAACATATACACACTACTATATATAAAATAGGTAACCAGGAAGGACCTACTGTATAGTACAGGGAACTATACTCATTATCTTGTAATAACCTATAAGGGAAAAGAACCTGAAAAAGCATATACCGAATCACTGCATCACTTTGCTGTACACCTGAAACTAACACAACATTATAAATTAGCTATACTTCAATACACAACATTTAGATACAATAACTCTTTTCCATTAGATATTTTAAAAATGTTTAAAGGGTTGTAATTCTATAAATTTCATCAGATCTCCAGGTTGTTTTTTTTATCTTGAGATTGAGAGTCCCTTGTCCTCTGATTCACATCATACTTAGAAAAATAAACAACAGATTCAAGGAAAAAGAGATTCATTTTTGGAACTTCTGAGGGCTCAGGAACATACCGTCCACCTTCGTCATCCCGCTCGGAGTATTTCATCATGTCATTTTAAACCACGAGTCTTAAAATCCCTTCCCGTCTTGACCATGGTGCACATTCCAGGCAAGATAGTGAGTCCGCAGTGAGAGTTGGAGCTGCCTAGCATGTGAGGGGAAGGGTAGCCTGAACTACGGGGACCGCTCGGCACAACATTGGTGACTGGCTGTGATAGCTTATGTCTAAAATTCATGCAGCTGGTATAAGGATTAATACCGGAGTCTTTTTTTCCCCCCATTTAACTAAGTTTTGTTATTTCTCGTAATACTGGAGTAAAGCACATTTATTGTAGAAATTTTAAAAAGCCTCAGGGTGAGAAACACACCTTGTCGATCCATCAGCACCAGGAACAGTGTGGTGTGTTTCTTTCCCTCCTGTCTTCCTTCCTTTGGGTTAGGATTGCTCGGAAGGTGGTTTTCTAGCTGCTTTTTTTCTACTTATGAATGGTTTTCCATGTAATTAAATATCTTAAATTCTGACTGATAATAGCTGCATTTATATCTCATATACAAATAACTTTGGTTAATTGCCCAAAGGGTAAATTCATTCTACTTTTAAAAATAGCTACAAATTTTATTATGAAATAATGCAAACTTGTGAGAACGGCAGATTTTGTATCTGGTCCCCACCCACCTCTTCCTTCTGATACCTCCCCTTGTCCTGGTGTACAACACATACCACGCCCTCGTGGAGGGGGTCTGTTCAGGCTCACCTCTTCCAGAACGACCAGATGATTGAAAGTCAGACCTTCCTCCTGAACTCAGTTGACACTTTCATTTTAGGGCATTCTTCAGAAATTCTACTCTTCCCTAGGTATTTTCATTTCAGAGGGGATACTGAAAATGCAGAGAAGCAGATCTCTCACCAAATTTCAGGAAGTGCATCCTCAGCGTATGTGCGGCAGGCGTCCTTTGGAGGAGACGTACCACTCTGTCAACGTTTGTGGCCAGTTCTGTTTAGGGACCATAATTGGTTCCCAATTATCTCATAATTTTGGCACCTGTCTCCCCAGTAATATGGTCAGTTCCTTGTTTTTTGTGTGTGTGCCATATGGCTTTATTTTTTTAATTAATTTTTTTCAATAAATTAATTTTATTTATTTGTTTATTTTTGGCTGTGTTGGGTCTTCGTTGCTGTACGTGGGCTTTCTCTAGTTGTGGTGAGCAGAGGCTACTCTTCGTGGAGGTGCAGGGGCTCCTCATTGCGGTGTCTTCTCTCATTGCGGAGCACGGGCTCTGGGCACGCGGGCTTCAGTAGTTGTGGCTCTCGGGCTCAGTAGTTGTGGCTGGCAGACTCTAGAGCGCAGGCTCAGTAGTTGTGGCGCATGGGCTTAGTTGCTCCGTGGCATGTGGGATCTTCCTGGACCAGGGCTCGAACCCGTGTCCCCTGCATTGGCAGGCGGATTCTTAACCATTGCGCCACCAGGAAAGCCCTAAATTAATTTTTATTGGAGTTCAGTTGCTTTACAATGTTGTGTTACAGTTCCTTTAATAGAGGTCCAAGGAGGGAAATTTCTTGTCCCTGTTCAATGCTTAATATGATTCTCGGAATGTTGCCAACAATGATGGTGACGATGATGATGATGACAATGACGATTATAAAAAGCAGTTTACTTAATTGGAGTGGTCAGATAGACACTCAAACTTGAGACTGTGAGATGTGCCCAGTCTCAGCAAGGAAGGGATATTTCTTCTAATACTATACCCAGGGCAGAAGTCACATGGAGGAAGGCCAGTGGAGGCGAATTTATTAGGCAAATTTGCCTGATGAAAGAGAGATTGGGTGATATTAAGCAGAATAGTTAGGCTTATGTCTAGGGTTGGGACATCTTGGGTACATGAAGTAAATTTTGAGATAATATACCCCAGAGTCATAATGTTGTCAGAATTTTTAATGAGCCTGGCATTCTTTTCTGTTGAACCATATCCAGTGCAACAGATAACCCTGGTCGTCAGAGGCATATTTCCACGAGTGGAAAATGAGTAACACTCTCTGTTAAGTAATGGAGATAAAATTTTCTTTCAAGAAGAAAAGTGAAGGAATTTTTTTATCATAGCATAAAAATCATGGAGATGTCAATATTTCTCTTAAAAATCCCATTAAGTAACTCTTATTCCAGTTACTTAAATATGTCCAGTGGTTTTTGACAACAATACAAAAACAGTGTAATGAAAAAGGAGTAGATTCTTTCAACAAATGGTGCTAGAGCAATAGGACATCAGTGGCAGATAAATGAACCTCAGATGAAGCCTACCAATGATCCCAAAATGTATCATGCAAAATAGGAAATGCAAATCTATCAAACCTTCAGAAAAAACATAGGAGAAAAATTTCGGAACCTAGGGCTAGGCAAAGAATTTATAGACGTGACACCCAAATAACAATTCATAAAAGGAAAAGTTGAGAAATTGGACCTCATCAAAGTGAAAAACATTTGCTTCGTAAAAGACCCCGTGAAGAAGATGAAAAGATAAGCTACAGATTGGGAGAAAATATTTGCAAATCACATATCTGACAAGTGCCTCGTATCTAGACTATGTAAAGGCCTCTCAAAACTCAACAGTAAAAAACAAAAAGCCAAAAAAAAAAGAATAAAGAACACACACTCGAACAATGCAATTAGAAAACAGACACAAGATATGAGAAAGGGTATACAGATGGCAGATAAGCACATGAAAAGGTGTTCAACATCATTAGTCATTAGGGAAATGCAAATTAAAATTACAGCGAGATATCATTACACAACTATCAAAACGGCTAAATTAAAATATCGTGACTACCCCGAATGCCGACGGGAATAAGAAGCTGGATGACTCATACCTTGCTGGTTGGAATATTCGATAGTGCCTCTGCTCTGGAGAATAGTTTGACAGGTTTTCTTTCTTTTTTTTTTTTTTTAACTACACATGCACTTATCGTATAGAATTTTCACTCTTGGACATTTATCCCAGAGAAATGAAAACTTCATGTAAAAATCTGCATGTGAATATCCATAGCAGCTTCACTTATAATAGCCCCCAAACGAACATAACCCGAAGTCCTTCAGCGGTTAAACCAACCGTGGTAGCACATCCAGGCCATGGAATAGTCCTTGGCAATAAAAGGGATTAAACCACTGATGTTTGGATGGATCTCAGGGGAATTGTTCTGAATTAAAAAAATGACATTCCGTATGATTCTGTTTAGGTAACAGTATTAAAACAACAAAATGATAATGATGGAGAACAGATTAGTGGCTGTCAGAGTTCAGGGAAGGGGAGGGAGGAAGGGGTTGTTAAGGAATGAAGGGGTGGGATAGGGGAGGCTTTGCTGTTCCGGGTTTTGAGCACGGTAGTGATTACACAAATGTGCACACGTGATAAAATTGCATATAACTACACACACACACACGTGTAAACCGGTGCATATAAAACTGGTGAAATCGGAAGAGCGTGACTCTAATTTAGAGCTGATGGACTAAAAGCAGGAGAATGAGTTTGTCATTCAGCTTATTCGAGTGTTACAGAGACCCAGCAAGAGATGCACATCTTTGCAAAATGGCACCTGCCTAGATACAAAAGAGGACATTTCCTGCTAGCGTGTTGGTTTCCCAGGGCTGCGGCAGCAAATTACTACGAATTGGGTGGTTTAAAACACCAAAGTTTATTCTCTCACAGTGCTTGAGGCTAGAAGTTTGAAGGCAGGGTGCTGGCAGGGCTGGCTTCCCTTTAAGGCTCCCTTTGGCAATCGTTGGCTTCTCTCTTCCTCTGTGTCTTTTCTCTTATAAAGACACCAGTTGTTGGATTAGGGCCCATCCTAATCTAGTCTGACCTCATCTTAACTTGATTCCATCTGCAAAGACCCTATTTCCAAATAAGGTCACAGTTAGAGGTACTGGCGTTTGGGACTTCAATACATCTTTTGGAGGGACACCATTCAACCCCCAATGGCTGTCCTTTTTTTCTTTAGAAACGTAATAAAGGACAAAATCTTGTACCAGTCTTGAGGTAACATGGATCTATTAGTTGTGGCCAGGTATTACCTTAGAAAACATGCGTGTCTGTCTTACATGGAAAGTATCGGTGGCCATTTGCTGGTTTGGGGGAGCAGTAAGGGAAAGTACAGTCAACACCCCCTCCCTGGAAAGGGAGGACAGCATCTATATTGCTAGGATCCTTCCCAGTTTTCTCTGCTTCAACACCTATTACCCAGGTCACAGAGCCTGTGAATAACAAATTCAAGATACAGTGTTTCTGTGATTCAAACTCAGTTTGCCCCAAAGGAAAATGCCTTTCTTTGCGGACACGTTTAAGCATGTGACAGTCTAGCCAGTATCCCTGCTTACTTTGCTTTTGAGCCAATACAGGCATTCATTTCAGGTAAACACCATTTATAAGGTGAAAAATGGAGATAAAACATGTCTTACACTACGATGCTTCTAACTGGGCTGGGAAATCCAATCAAGAGCCCAAAGCACATTCCTTCTGGAAAATCTGTTAAAGGAAGGAAGTTCCCTGAGGGATTGTTAATCCTCCTGCACAGGACTTTCTTTTTTTTTTCTTGAGGGTCATTCAAAAAAAATCTGTACACACTGCCCTGTAGGGCACTTACGACACGCTTGGGGAAAATTTATAATACTGCAGCACTAAGATGCAAAAGGCCCTGTCATGCTAAAAGATATAGGATCACTGTCCTTGCTGAATAAGGAGTTGCGTGAAGAAGCCGCAGATGTGCTCAGAGCTTCCGGCTTGTTAGAAAGAGTTAGCCGTGGCAGGGAACAACCTAATTCAAAAGTTCTGCAAACGGGACGAACCCAAAGAAAACAAATTGGGAAGGAGCAAGGGAATAGGTTTTTTTCTTTTTGTACGGAGAATTGCTTTCTTGTATTTCCAGAACCCAGGAACCAGGAGACTGGGTCCCACTGGCTTTCCTGTTGATACTCAGTGGCCTGTGCGCGGATGTATCTCTCACAGCAATGCTAGTTATTTGCATTCATGCCTTCTTTCATTCACTCAGAATTATTTGTAGAGCAGGTGCCAGACGTTTTGCTGGGAAACCACAGTCACAGACTCATATAGGCCACCGAAATCACTAGGGACCACATGACACTCTTAGGCGAGGGGACGGAGAAGTCAGGGCATACAGGGCCCAGGAAAGGAGAGCAAGCTTCGATGGATAGTGGTGGAGATACTGTTATTTGGGTTTGACTGAAAAATCCTTTCATCAGTCTTAGTATCAGGATGAGATGGAGTCAGTTGTCTGCTCTGTAGGCAAGACGGGGCTCGAGAGCTGAGTTCAGTAATTGGAGATACATTTCCCCTCTGCACACTGAAGTTATAGCGAGAGCACTTTGGCCCCTCCATTCCAGACATAATCCTTTCAAAAGCTACCTTGGCTGCTGCGACTAGAGCAGGCAGCAAGAGTGAAAAGAGGAAGACAGTTTGGAGGACCCTGGTTGGTGGTTCGTAGAGAGAGACGAAAGTGGATGGATTCAGATCTGTTTTGGGGGTGGAGCTGGCAGGCCTCCCTGTTGGACTGAGTGGATGTGTTTGGGCAAGAGGAACAAGAGATTTAAAGAGGCCCCTGGGTCTTTGGCTTGAGCAGCTAGAGGGTGATATTGCCTTTTACTGGGAAATCAAAGACTGGGGAGCGTCAGGTCATGATGGGAAGGGGCCCGGCATCTTTGAGGAACCGCAGAAAGAAATATGACTGGAGGATGGAAATGGGGGGGAAGAGGTTGTTCAAAGGTAGGGTTGTACTTGGACCGTCAGGACCTGTCTTTATTTCCAGGGGAAATGAAATCTCTCTCTCTCTCTCTCTCTCTCTCTCTCTCTCCCCTCTGATGATTAGATGTAGTTAAGGTCTTGCTTCTGTGCTGTTTTTCTTGTGAAGCTAAAAGTCTTAAGTATATTAAGAAATAATTGCATTGTTCCTCTACTTGAAAAAAAGTTGCTTCTATGTTATCTTATTCAGTCCTTTTAACAAAACTGAAAAAAAAAAAACCCAGAGAGAGATTATTATTATTTAATAGTTGAGACAACTGAGTGCAAAGCAGTTCGCCCAGAAGATGCTGTGGTGTTGGATGCTGCCTTCCCTGCTTGCTGGTTGACAGTTACCATGAGGAACCATGAAGAAAAGCACGTGCTTTGTCTCAGATGGAGAGACTGAAGGGGCACCTGGCAGAAATCTCCAACAGCGTGGAGGGCTCTTCTCCATAAACCGCATGTGTCTTCTGTTGCTCCAAAGAGCACATGCAGAATCCAGCTGGGCAGGTTGACCCATGAGAACTGTGGTTAGAGAGACAGGTTGGTGGGTGAGTTGAAGACCCCGAGGTGATCCCACAGTTGCTTAGGTAAGAGACCATGGCCTCTTACGTAGGGATGGGCATAATGGAAAGATGCAGATATCCTGAAAGGAGTCAGAACTGGAAAGAGGGCACAGAGAGAAGGAACACGGAGGAGGTAGCCTCGAGAAGGCTTCCTAAGTGACTGGACGGGCGCACCTGGGATGGAGCAGGAATGTGCGTTTCTGGCTTGGTTCACTGGATAAACGTTCATCAACATAGGAAGTGTACCAGACACACTTCTCACCCCAGTTGTAAACATAGGCATATTGTACCCACAGTACTCATTTTCTCAGGTTTCCTGTACTTAAAAATCTCATTCTTACTAAGTTTACTTTTTTTTTTTTTGCGGTATGCGGGCCTCTCACTGTTGCGGCCTCTCCCGTTGCAGAGCACAGCCTCCGGACGCGCAGGCTCAACGGCCATGGCTCACGGGCCCAGCCGCTCCGCGGCATGTGGGATCTTCCCGGACCGGGATACGAACCCGTGTCCCCTGCATCGGCAGGCGGACTCTCAACCACTGCACCACCAGGGAAGCCCAGTTTACTTGTTTTTAATGACAGGATTCAGAAATAATGTGTGTCTCATACAAATGGCCAACAGGCACATGAAAAGATGCTCAACATCGCTAATCATTAGAGAAATGCTAATCAAAACTACAATGAGGTACCACCTCACACCAGTCAGAATGGCCATCATTAAAAAATCTACAAACAATGAATGCTGGAGAGTGTGGGGAGAAAAGGGAACCCTCCTACACGGTTGGTGGGAATGTAAATTGGTGCAGCCACTATGGTGAACAGTATGGAGTTTCCTTAAAAAAACTAAAAACAGAGCTACCATATGATCCTGCGATCCCACTCCTGGGCATATATCTGGAGAAAACTATAATTTGAAAAGATACAGGCACCCCAGTGTTCACAGAAGCACTGTTTACAATAGCCAGGACACGGAAGCAACCTAAATGTCCATCAAGAAATGAATGGATAAAGAAGATGTGGTACACATATACAATGGAATATTACTCAGCCATAAAAAAGAATGAAATAATGCCATTTGCAGCAACGTGGATGGACCCAGAGATTATCATACTAAGTGGACTTAAATCAGACAAAGACAAATGCCATATGATATCATTTATCTGTGGAAATCTAAGATATGACGCAAGTGTGAACTTATCTGTGAAACAGAAACAGACTCACAGACATAGAAAACAAACTATGGTTACCAAAGGGGAAAAGGGTGGGGAATAAATTAGGAGTTTGGGATTAACACGTACATACTACTACGGACAAAGTAGATAAACAAGGACCTACTGTATAGCACAGGGAACTATATTCAATATCCTGTAATAAACCATAATGGAAAAGAATATAAAAAAGTATATAGGGCTTCCCTGGTGGTGCAGTGGTTGAGAGTCCGCCTGCCGATGCAGGGGACATGGGTTCGTGCCCCAGTCCGGGAAGATCCCACATGCCGCGGAGCGGCTGGGCCCGTGAGCCATGGCCGCTGAGCCTGCGCATCCAGAGCCTGTGCTCCGCAGCGGGAGAGGACACAACAGTGAGAGGTCCGCGTACCACAAAAAAAAAAAAAAAGTATATATATGTATGTATAACTGAACCACTGTGCTGTACACCAGAAACTAACACAACATTGAAAATCAACTATACTTCAGTTTAAAAAAAGAAATAATGTGTGTCTCTTGAAAACAAGAATTTCTTTCTTCTTTTTTTTAATCACCTGAGACACTAGAGAGATAGCAAACTTTTTAAAATTCTCTTTTCCTTGACCATCCAACTTAGCTCTCTACCCCTTTTAAATGAGGGCTTAAGTAATTCATTGCCAGAATTGTTATTTACGATTAAGATTCACATTTAATTTTTTTCTGCACATGGCACTTTGAACAGGTGCCGAGCAGTACTGAGGTGATGTACCTTATGAATGGAATTCAAACTCCCTTCATTTGACTACAAACCTACATAACCGCGGAGATCGACGGCTAATTACAGTAGTCGGCCGTCTCCATTACAAAGTCAATAACAAAGTTAGTGCCCCTTATGGAACACTTCAATATAATTGACATCTGTTTTAAAATCTGGTAGAATAAACTTCCCCTTACTCTTGTATTTATGTGTGTGTTGAAAATGATCAGGGAGATATTGAAAACAAACCATATGTTCAATGACAACAAACGCTTTTCATAGTCTCTCTGGACACATACTTCATTTGGAGTACACCAGGTGATTAATGCAGATTATTTTACAATTTCCACGTGGATAAAAGGATTTCAGATACACTTCCTTCTCACCTCAAGTGCATTGTTGACTGACGTACACTTCTGGTGTTTATTGCTACCTAAAATAAAAGAGCAGAACATATGTTTGCTGAGACAGCAGTCACAGAGCGGCGAGACAGCGGGTCAGAGCTGGCGAAGATTTATTTCCTCTCATTACATATTGCACAGTTATTCTTGTATTTATTTGGTTGTTTAGAAGGAAGAAAACAGAAGAGTATTCCTCGAACATTCTCTTCGCCCCAAACATCCAGCGTTCAAGGAAATATGAAGTCAAAAAAGTCTGAGAAAGGAAGAATGTTTAGAAACGTTCTGGTCAGTAAATGATTACTACTAATAACGGCGCTAATCATGTAAAGATTTAAAGACGAAGATCAACAAATCTGGTCACACAGGACATGTCTGCTCGTTCAGTCACTTATTCCCCATTTGCATGTTAGAGACCCCAAGTAATAATATACTTCTTTTTTTTCTAGATACTAATTTTTATTTATTTACTTAAAAATTTTTAATTTTATATTGGAGCGTAGTTGGTTTACAATGTTGTGTGAGTTTCAGGTGTACAGCAAAGTGGTTAAGTTATACGTATTCATATATCTATTCTTTCTCAGATTCTTTTCCCGTATAGGTTATTACAAGATATTGACTGTAGTTCCCTGTGCTATACAGTAGGTTCTTGTTGATTATTATATATATAATAGTGTGAATATGTTCATTCCAGCCTCCTAATTCCACCTTTTCCCTTTGGTAACCATAAGTTTGTTTTCTAAGTCTATGTGTCTCTACTTCTTGACATCTTTTCATCCCTTTTGGGTTTGTTAAAATAGTTACCTTTTAATATTTAATTTAAAAATATTTTTATAATATTCTGAAATATCAATACAGTGGAATTTCTCTGTAGCTTCTTTTATTTCATATTTGCTATCTTGAATTTCCCTTCTTAGAGGGAGTTGACTCATTCTCCGTGGGCACTGATCTGCTAATCTTTATGGCAGATACTGTAACACCTCCCTCTCAGGGACCCAGTGAGCTCAGAATGAGATAATTCTGTGACAATGCCTGAAATAGAGCAGTTCTAAGTAAAGATTTTTTCTCCTTCCTTCCTCTCTTCTTTCTTCACTTACTTAGTTTCTTATTTCCTTTCTTCATTCTTCCCTAGTTATAAGTCTTAAATCCATTATTCTTGAATATTATCTTTCTCAAATTAAAATTTTGACCATTAAGTGTAACATTGACTATAGTGTTTAATTTTTATTTTTTGTAGGTGCTATTTACTCAGTTGAGGAAATTCCACTGCTTGTTTTTCTGAGAATTTTTTATCATGAGTGAATATGCAATTGTCAAGTCCTTTTTTTCATTGATTGGTATGACCATGTGAATTTTCTTCTTCAGCCTGTTTATGTGGTGGTTTATATTAATTGATACATTGGATTTTTTTTTGGCCATGCCACACTGCATGTAGGATCTTAGTTCCACAGCCAGGGATTGAACCTGTGCCCCCTTCAGTGGAGGCACAGAGCCCTAACCACTGTACCAGCAGGGAATTCCCTGATTTTTGGATATTGGACCAGCCTTACATCACTGGAATAAACCCCACTTGGTCATGATATATAATTTTTTCCATATATCACTGAATTCTGTTTGTTAGTTTTTTCTTAAGGAATTTTACATTTATAGTGCACTGTCTTTGTCTAGTTTCAGTATCAGGGTAATACTAGTTTTATAAAATGATTTGAGAAATATTCTCACCTCTTAAGTTTTCTGAAGAGATTGTGTAAGACTGGTGTCAATTGTTCTTTAAATGTTTTGTAGAATTCTCCAGTGAAACCCTCTGGGCCTAGAGATTTCTTCTTTGGGAGTTTTTTAAATTACAAATTCATTTTCCCTGATAGCTGTAGAACCATTCCAATGCTTTATTTCATATTGGATGAACTGTAATAGTTTGTGGTTTTTGAAGAATGGGTCTATTTCATTTGAGTTGTTCAATTCATGTGCGTAGAGTTGTTTATAGTGTTCTATTATCCTTTTACTGTCTGCAGGGTCTGCAGTGATACCCCAACACCGTTTTATTCCTAGTATTGTCCTCTCTTTTGTTTTTGTCAGTTTTGCTGGAAGTTTGTCAATTTTACAATCTTTTCAAAGAAGAAGCCTCTTCATTTCATTGATTTTCTCAATTATTTTTGTTTTCAATTTCATTGATTTCTGCTCTTATCTGTATTTTTTCCCTTTTATTTGCTTTGGGCTTATTTTGTACTTTTTCTAGGATCTTGAGATGGAAGTTTAGATTATTGATTTGAAACTTTTTTTTTCTAATGTATTTTTCTAATATCATTTTTCATTGAGTTTTAGGCTTCCTGGTTCTTTTATTTTATTAAAACCTGGACATTTTGGATATTAAGTTGTGAGATTCTAGATATTATTTAAACCTTCTGTTTTCATTGGATTTCTCTGGTAACACTCAGGCTGGGGAAGGGGGGGTGCCTCATTACAGCTAGGTTTATTTTTTTTATAAGATTTTTTTTTTGATGTGGACCATTCTTATTTTCTTTTTAAGAGTATTTTTTTAAAGTTTTATTTATTTATTTTTGGCTACGTTGGGTCTTCGCTGCTGCAGGCGGGCTTTCTCTAGTTGCAGTGAGCGGGGGGCTACTCTTCGTTGTGGTGCACGGGTTTCTCATTGCAGTGGCTTCTCTTATTGCGGAGACAGGCTCTAGGCGCACAGGCTTCCGTAGTTGTGGCATGCAGGCTCAGTAGTTGTGACTCGCGGGCTCTAGAGCGCAGGCTCAGTAGTTGTGGGGCACGGGCTTAGTTGCTCCGCAGCATGTGGGATCTTCCCGGACCAGGGCTCAAACCCGTTTCCCCTGCATTGGCAGGCAGATTCTTAACCAGTGTGCCACCAGGGAAGCCCGATGTGGACCATTTTAAAAGTCTTTTTATTGAATTTGTTACATTATTGTTTCTGTTTTACGTTTTGGTTTTTTGGCCCTGAGGCATGTGGGATCTTAGCTCCCCAACCAGGGATTGAACCTGCATCCCCTGCACTAGAAGGCGAAGTCTTAACCTCTGGACTGCCAGGGAAGTCCCAGGACTAGGTTTAAGTGTAAGTGCTGCTTCCCCTTGGCCTCTGTTGACGACAGAGGTGGAGAGTCCTCGTCATTGCTGGAGGGCGTGGGAGTTCTGGCTCACTGACACCTCCCTGCCAGGGAGGTTTAAAGCACCTCTTTACCACTCTCGCCCCCTCTGCTCCCCACTCTGCGTCTGCTGCCAGCACAGGAGGCGTTGACCCCCTTTCCTCTGGGTGATGATAGTGGTCCTGACTCTCTGGTAGACCTCCTGTAACACCAGCCCAGAGGAGAGGGGAGGATGCTTCATTACTGCCAAGTAGGGGAGGAAGTCCAGGCTCCCATGTGGTCTCCACTGACTCCATGAAAGGGGGGCTCACTTTTGGCAGGTGGGGCTGAATATCCCAGCTCCCTACTCGGTCTCCTCTGACATCACCCTTGAGGGCATGCGGGGGTGCCTCAGCAGTCTTGTGAAGGTGGACTCTAGGCTCCCCACTTGGCCATTTCAAAGATTTTTATACAATTTTTAGAGGTCGCTTTCCATCTACAATTATCATATAATTATTGGCTCTATTCCCCGTGTTGTACAGTACATCCTTGAGCCTGGCTTACACCCCATATTTTGTACCTCCCACTGCCCCCACCTCTACAGAACCCCTCCCTCCCATCCTCTCCGCCCCCAACCCCGTGGCCTTTGCTGGCACAGGTGGGCGTGGGACCACAGTTTTCCTGGTGGTGTTTGATGAGAGTAGAGTGGTTACTGTCTAAGTTTTGTTTGTCTGCTTGTTTGTTTTGGTCTTGCTAGCCTCACCCTGCCCTGATCGTTTGGCTAGAAGGAGCAGAATTTTCTTTCTTTTTTGAGGGTTTCTGCATTGGCCTTTCCAGGTTGCCAGCTTCTTTGGCAAATCTGGGCTACATGGGGGAGAAACAATCCGGGGGACTCGCACTGTGTTGTCTCTTTAGTCCTAAGTTCCCTTGCTGGGTTGTCTGCCCCTTCCCTCCAACTTTCAGTTTTACGTTTGTTTTATAGATAACACCCAGGACTTGTAGTTGAACTTAGCGGGAAGAAAAGGAGAAAAATATGTCTAGTCCATCTTCCTAGAAGTGGAAGTCTCCTCAAATAGAAATTTTGGCACAAATATTCACTTAGTTTTGTTCAGCGCTTCCTCTAGGCAGTGGTTTCAAACATTGAAATTCATCTTTTGACCTCTACCCCCTACTCCCACACACTTTTTTTTTTTTTAAAGAGCAAGTACATCTGAGGTTAACTAAAGTCAGAAGGGGCAGTACAGCTTGTGGTATTCTTTACTGTAGTATTTAGACTGGCTCTGAATTCGTCAATATAATGCTGATTAATTATTAGTTAATTCTGTTAGGGAGGATGGCATTATTAGTAATAACATGGATTTTTGCCTGCTAGGTAATGTTCAAGACTATTTCGCATCTAAACATTATTGAAGTTGCTCACAAGGGACGGATAATTTAATATTGACACAACCTTAAATAAATTGAAAAAGCATAAATCAGAGTAATGAGATTCATAAAGCTGTTAATATTAATGGGAAAACCTTTTGGGAAGCATGATATAAAATCAAAGAAACTAGGAGCCCTAGATGTAAATGATGAAACTAGTTAATGATTAAAAACTTGGTTATTTTTTGTTTCAATCTCTTTTCAAGCCAGACTACGTCCTCAGAAAAAGTGCAGATATTTACCAACTGTAATCAGGAAATAGAAGGCAGAATTCTCAGAAAGAAAAAACAGGGTTGAAATCTATAGAGAATAAACTATACTTCTTTTGGTTTTGCATAGAAGGAATCAAGACAGCGCTAAACTTTCTTTCTGAAATACCTGTGTTTACACGTCTGTAAATTTGTGAAAATTACCAAGCGATTTTCCGAGTCTAAGTACGTTGCAAATTTGTTTATGATTGAATTATTAGTGGCCTTTAGTGTGCTGACACTGAAGATAGATTTTCGTAGTACTGACTTTTTCAGCAAAAACATTGGTGGTGGTGTTGAGGTGACGTTGACCTTTCCCAGCTCAGCAAGGTGTATCCCCAAAAGCCACAGGCATCGGCCTTCCTACCAACTGTTCTCACCAGAGGAACTGAATCCTGTTGTCTCCGTACCCACCCAGAAGAAAGCTGCTTTCACAGATGCACAGTGCATGGCTCAGGTCTCCAGTCAGTGAATTAGGAAGTGGGGCTCTTATGTTAACAATCCAATACAGCCCTCAGAAGCCAGTCAAGTGGAGGGTGGAAATAACACCCACATAATTCAGGACAGACATTCTTTGGCCCGAAAATGCTCAGTTGGGAGTTTCCCTTTAAATCTCGCTGAAAGTGGTCTCAATTTTGCTTGACCAGTATAATCAGCTCTATGACAATATATTTACATATCTTTTTCTTTCAGGAGCTTCAAATACATCCATCCCTTCCTCTATTTTTTCTAATCTCTACGACACTGTTCGGAGCCCACGGGTCATGCACGATTACCCAGCTTATGGATTTCTTCCCAAGAAAAACTCAGAGGAGTCATTCCTTAGCTGTTTGGCTAGAAACCATCTTCTCTGCTGCTCACATATTATCTCTCTGAACGTACTTGCTGTCTGGCTTTGTGTGGTTATCCATATCCTAGGAAATACTTATCTTTCTAGGTATCTTCGTATTCGTAAAAGGGGTGTGTGTGTGTGTGTGGCTATGCCTGTATAACATATTTACTTACTTTGTATCTCTGCATAAACCCCCCACTATCACCCTTCTGTGCTCAATCTATTGACAGCTGTATTGCTCAGGGAAGTCTGCACTGGAGATCTAAAGTTTGAAAATACATAGCATAATGTAGTATTTAAAAGAACGAGACAGGGAGAGATTCTTAGGTAGACAAGGTCTAGGGTCAAGTGATAACTGACATCTATGGCCACGTATTGTAAAAGGGTAAATCCCTAAGAGACAGAAGGAGAGTTGGATGTGGACTAACCCATCACCAGCAGGTGGGGAAGAATGTTAACCCCCCCCTCGGAGCCCCCAAAACCCTACGGGGTAGACAGGACTTTCGGCGAAAAGAAGGAGGGCAGTGAGAAGGCTGAAAACTTGGAGAAACGTGGATGGAGGTCTAGTCCTGAGGACCAGAGAGGCCAGTTGGGGGCAGTGCAAGTAGAAAGAAAATGAAGTGTCGAGATGGGTATCTCTACTCTTTTTTTTTTTTTTTAGAGTTTTACAAATCTTCGAATCTATTTATAGAATAAAACTTGTATTTGTACATTTATATTATATATTTTTAGAAAATATTTGTATATTTATAATGCATATTTATAGAGTACAAACGCATGAAAGTGTGATTGAAAAATATTTATAACTCTTGCACTTAGTGACTTCATGAATGTAAGGGTTATGTACCTTTTCGAATTAATATATTCTTTTTTTTAACATCTTTATTGGAGTATAATTGCTTTAGAATGAATATATTCTTATTGGAGCATTTGTTAATACAGTTTCAAAATTTCTTTATGTTTTTGTATATAGCAAATGGAAAATGTGTTCCTGTTCTAAATCCAAGTCACCACTGGGTATCTCTACTCTTTAGGGTCTAGAAAGAGAGGGAAAGAGGATGGGTAGGTCTATTTCTAAGTTATCCATTTTAGCTGTGGGTTCTGGGGCAAGTTTCATAAACTCTCTAGTTGCTCATTTGTAAGATGGAGATCATTATAATAATTTTCACCTAGGAATTAAATGAGATACAGCACAGAAAACATTAGCACTGTGACTGACACCTGGGCAGGACTCAATCTGTTTAGTTCTTCTTATTTCAGTATCTTTGAGAAGCATTTATATATTGGCCTCGTGTATCATTTAGTACATATTTGTTGAATGAATAAGTATATACATAGTAAAGGCGGAGCAAATCTCAATGCCATTAAGAGATTTTAATGATAAACCGTCAAATAAGTAAATGTTATATAAAGGCACAAACAGAAAATATTTCAATATAACAAGACAGGTTAAATTTTAAGGCATTTGAAAAAAATTATTGTGTAATTTCTTTGACTTAAGAATCCCAGATTTTCTAAGAGGGTTTACAAGTGAATTTTTAAAAAGTGAACTCTTATAGCATTAAAATTGTAGACATTTCATATTTTGCTTCGTTTAAAAAATTCTGTAGTTAATGCTTCTTCAGGTATAACTGACTACCATACATCAATACTCGTTTCAATTCTCAAATCAATAGCCTGGATGTTTTTTGGAAAAAAAAATCTAATTAGTCTCACTGAGGGGTTACCTTGTAACGCAGGGGAAGAGCCCCATTGCCCCTGAGGTATTGACTGGAATGGAAGCCCTCCTTAAGGGCCCCTGCGAGGTCAATTTAAGTGCTCGGGAAACACTTGGGAACCCCAGTAGCCGTAAAGACAACCTCTGTTCTCTCGCCAGGTGCAGTTAGTACCATTTTGTTTACATTTGGTAAGGTATGCACTTCGCTTTGGATGCTAGTTTCCTGTAAGTGGGATGCTGTTTGCCCAGAGAGACAGGAATCATCCGCAAGCAAAACAAAATGTGTCTTGACATAGATCCTGGGCCGTTAGTAGTTTACTGGAGGTGGTGCCAAGGCAAGGTTGAAGGGAAAATGAAGCGAGGTCAGTGCTCACGCGTTCCGGACGGAGCCTCCACCCCCGCCCCACCCTAACACACTCTTCTCTGCATCGACTCCTCTGGGAACGCCTTTCCCCATCCTTTCACTCGCTGAATTCATAATTCATACCTATCTTTCAAGATCCAAATGTCACTTTCTCTCTGATTCCTTCTTCTCTTGTCCGGAGAGCCTTCTCGGTTTTGCTACCAGAGTATCTCCTGTTTGCGGAGACTGAAGTACTTTTCCCACGCATCCTCACTGTTTCTGTCTGCGACTCCACCCCTCTGACTCCTTGAGCCTGTGCCTGTCTTATTTCCCTTTGTATCCCCAGAACTCAGCGCAGGACCTAGCATTTACTTATCCAGTAAAAACCTTTACCTGAGAACCTCTTCCTCTGAATGCATGGATCCCTGGTAAGGTGAATGACGTGGTGCCTCACTGCTCTGATACACTGACCAGTGGTCCTCAGTGGAAGTGTTCTGCCCCCGGTGGGTGTTTGGCTGTGGCTTCGGACGTTTTCAGTGGTCACAGCTGAGGGGAGGGTGGTGCTACTGGCATCCAGTGGGCAGAGGCCAGGGATGTTGCTAAACATCCTACCAGGTACAGGCCAGGCCCCCAACAAAGAATCATCTTGCTCCAAATGTCAGTCATGCTGAGATTGGGCAACCCTGTTCTAGAAGAAAAGAAGGCTGCAAATCATACTTTCCACGGGGGTCACATCGACCTACACAGTATCAAGGACTGTTTATATACTTACTGCTACTGTCACGCAGTATCTCCAGCCCCAGTCTATGCCTTGAGCCCCTGACCTGTGTCTGTGTTTCCACCCTCTCCCTGCCTTGTTTCCTCCCTTCTGTTTCTTATCATGTTTACTCAGCATCTCCACCTGCACATCTCAAGACACCCAAAACACAGGTCAAAAATAAAATGTATCATTTTCTTGAGAACTTCCTTCTCAACTACATATATTCTCCTAATTAATGCTCTTGCCATCTACACAGCTGTCCCAGCCCCAAAATTTATATTCACCTTCTACATGAAATAAGCCCTTTTAATAACTCCTAAATCCTTCTCCTCTGTTCAGGACTTTTATCACTCTCTTGTCTTGACAACTGCAAGTTCTCCTAAGTAGTCTCCTTGACCCTCTGCATCCATTTCTACATGACTCCCATAATAATTTTTTTAAGGTATTGCTACTTCATGCTTATAAAATTAATATGCAACCATTTTAACAATTTGTAAATACCAAAAACAATAAAGAGGAAAATTGTATTCATTTGTTATGTTACTACAACCCAGCGCGTTTCTTTTAGTTCCTTTTCCTATGCCAATACTCTACATTTCTCATACAAAGTTGGAAATATATATGTGTGTATATATATATGTGTGTCTATATATATATAAATATATATAGTCAAAAATCCCCCATAACAATGAATGCATTCAAAGACAACTGTGTATGTGAACTTGGTTCTAATTATGCAGGGAAACATTTGGGTCAGACTCTTCTGGCTGAGAAAGACTGAGTGTAATAAATGGGGTTTGTGTCCGTGCCTCATGGTACTGTAGTATATATCATGTTCTGGCGATGTTGTCCATTGAATAACACTGATTGGGCGGTCTCTGCGACCCAGGTGCAGTGGTCCCTAGCTCCCATCCAGATCTGCCCGCGTGACGATCTGCGTTTGCTGTACATGTTACGTTTTAAGATAGTGTAGGTAAAAAACAGTCACATGTGAGAAGCTTCACGTACTATAACCTTGTCTATAAAGCTGAGCTTGGCAGGGGGACAGCCAAGCTTCTAGAGTGTCTGATGGGACCCTCACTGCCTTAGACTTTCCATTTGTAATGCTGGCCTTCTGATGAGGTGTTTTGGGGGCATTTGGGAAATTACGCCTCTGTCTAAAATGTTGAGTCTCCCGATTGCAGGGACTGCCTCCTAAATCTTCTTGGTTAGAAAACCTTCGTTAGTTTGCTCCGTGGTGTCCGCGTCTGCTTTCCGGTCTGAGAGACCTACTGGCATCTGGATTCTTCATAGTACCTTCTCTCTGCTCACCTGCCTCCATCAACGGCTGTAGCGTCTGCATCCACCCGTCCATCCCTCCAGCACCAGCTGCTGGCTGTGGGCTGCTAGATCTAGTCTCTGAGGCAGTTCCTGACCCACGGCTATGGTGAGGAATTCACCCCAGACCCAGGCTTCAAGCCTTGGACCAGACTCAGGTCCCCACCTTGCATGGATCCCTTTGTCTTTCTTTCTTTTTTTGTAAATACACTTAATTAATTAATTAATTAATTAATTTATGGCTGCGTTGGGTCTTCGTTGCTGTGCGCGGGCTTTCTCTAGTTGCGGTGTGCAGGCCTCTCACTGCGGTGGCTTCTCTTGTTGCGGAGCGTGGTCTCTAGGTGCGCCGGCTCAGTAGTTGTGGCTCGCAGGCTCTAGAGCGCAGGCTCAGTAGTTGTGGCGCATGGGCTTAGTTGCCCCGCGGCATGTGGGATCTTCCCGGACCAGGGCTCAAACCCGTTTCCCCTGCATTGGCAGGCAGATTCTTAACCGCTGCACCACCAGAGAAGTCGCCCTTTGTCGTGTTTTTTTTTTTTTTTTTTTTTCCCGGAACGCGGGCCTGTCACTGTTGTGGCCTCTCCCGTTAAGGAGCACAGGCTCCGGACGCGCAGGCTCAGCGGCCATGGCTCACAGGCCCAGCCGCTCCGCGGCATGTGGGATCTTTCCGGACCGGGTCACGAACCCGTGTCCCCTGCATCGGCAGGCGGACTCTCAACCACTGCGCCATCAGGGAAGCCCTGTCTCTTATTTTAATCAAGCCAAATATAGTTGAGTTTAGCTTTTTTAAACCTAATCTGAAAATTACACTCTTTTCATAAAAGAATTGTATGTTTTGGGTTTCTAAAACGTTTGGTCTTTCACCATTTTACATTATGTGTTTTTAATGTTTTCCTGTCTTTTCCCATGTGGATTTTGTTTCGTTGGCTTGGTTCTCCCACATTCTGAACCTCTCGGGTGTGAGAAACTTTCCAGTCTGCACCATGCACAGCTCAGCAGGGCTCTGCCCTCGGTCTTCCTGAAGACACTCTTATTTATGGTGGGTTCACCTCCCAGGATCTGATGTTGCCATTCTCTCCAACTTGCCTCCTTACCCTGTAGTTCTGGGGAGTTACAGTTCTAAAGAGATACGAAGAGAAAGGTGTTAAGTAAGGGCTGGAAGTTGGTTTTCAGATTGGTTCAGACTCTGGGTGATTAAGATAGGAACCAGAACTTGGGAGGGGGGTTAAACAGCTCTGTACAACATTTCAAGAGGGTGGGCTTGATTTCACCCCGAGAACTAAGGAAACTGTTAGGGATTCTGAGCAGGTCGATGATGTGTCCAAATTGGCAACATTGCTGGGTCACTTTCCACTCTGATCAGAGCTGGTATCTTCCCTGCTCTGCCCGAGTCACAGAGACTCACCATTCTTCTCCAGAATGTATGTAGAGTGTGTGGTGGTGATAGAGAGAACCTAAGTAATTATAAGGAATTTTGTGTTTTTAGGATATAGATATCTAATGACAGTAGTCTATTCTCTGAACTTTCCATTTTCTACGGTTTACCCAATCCTTGCTTTTTTGTGCATTTTCCAACTGTTCCAAAGCCAGGAATTTCTGAATGCCATTTCGAGTTCTAGTGTATGTATCTGAAGAAGTCATTAAACATATAAAAAATGAGAAACAGTTAGTTGTCTGCATCCTACAGCGTGGTTATGTGTCCCAGAAATAATAGATGAATGGTTAGAAATTTATTAACCAGATATTTTATGAAACTACACATCTTATATCCAAAGTTCAATGACATTTGATAGTTATTGCGGGGGGAGGTCCCAAATTTCTATAAAACGTCTAGTCATTTCTGAATCGTCAGAGAAAAAGTATTATCGTTATTTATTTATTTTAGTGTATAGTTTATCATGGTTTAATTCTTTGAATACTTGTGATCTTTGCCTGTACACACCATTCTATATTTAGCGAATTTTTTGATGAATTAGAACATCTCCAACGGGAATTCATCTCCCTTCCCATCTCTGCCGTTTTACCCTCATTTTACTAACGCTCTCCAAACTCTGCTGTGGAGCAGAGCTATCTGAACATGTGACTTTTCTTCTTGTTCGGTTGTTTGTTTTTGGGGAAACAGAGTCTGGGCCTTTGTATCATTTTATTTCCTGTATCAGTTGGCACAATTCTTGGCACACAGTTTGTTTAATAAATATTGGTTAATATTCATGCTTAAGAGCTGAATTTACTTCAGCAAGGAAATGAATCAGCTGGTCTATTATGGAACTGCAATATCCTCTCCTGGCCCATCTCCCTCCATCCCCTGTGGTCCTGGTTCAAAGTGGTTCAAAGTGGCCCCCTGCATTGAACATTTAGAGCAGAACTTCTCAAGTTCCATTCATGTATTCTCTCAACCACTTGGCTGATTTCTGAAATGCTACCAACAGAACCTCATTGCTTTAGCATTAGTTCAAATGCAAATGTATTTGAGAAGGGTAAGTCTTAAAGGTATGAGGCTCTTTTCCAGTCCATGATGAATGAAGTATCTAAGTGTTCTTTTTACAACATGGAGGAGAAAGAGTCCAGTTATAGGTCAGAAATTTGGAGGCCAGGGGTACTCAGAAAGAGCTTCTCCATCCTCACATGGTGCCCAAGTCTGGGTGCATTCTCTGGTAATGAAATATCCGCAGGGGATAAAAAGCCTAGGCAAAGATTCATTAATTCTTCTATTTCTGGACTTCTCTGGTGGCGCAGTGGTTAAGAATCTGCCTGTCAATGCAGTGGACACAGGTTCAATCCCTGGTCCGGGAAGATCCCACGTGCCACGGAGCAACTAAGCCTGTGAGCGACAACTACTGAGTCTGCACACCTAGAGCCCGTGCTCCACAACAAGAGAAGCCGCTGCAATGAGAAGCTCACGCACCGCAATGACTAGCCCGCTCTCGCTGCAGCTAGAGAAAGCTGGCGCGCAGCAATGAAGACCCAACGCAACCAAAAATAAATAACTAACTAATTTAAAAAATCTGCTATTTCTCTCCCATCTGGCTGAAATCACTCTAGTTTATAATTTCATTCCATTATTCTCGTTAGTGGCAGCAGAAGGCAGCTGGATCTAGTGGCATCCCTCCCAAAGCCTCTTCTTCAGGGGAATTTAGTATCAATTCCTTTCGCCTTTAATCGGCCAGCCACACTTTTAATTATCGCTCTGTTATACCTAGAGCCCTCTTGAAGATTTTCACAACTTCCAGGATGCAAAATGTCACAATGATCTAGTGAACGGGCCTCAGGTAAACCCTGTCTTCAGCAGGAGAGCACTTTACAATCTTCCTTGTACTCTTGTTTATATTGTTCATATTTTAAGAGCTGTAATCCCTTCCAGAACACTATCTCTGTGGCTTCACTTTCTCCTAATTTCTTGCTTCAGTGCACAGAACCAAACTTTGTCACTCGGTGTTTTAAACAGCAAATTACCTTTAAAGGTCAACTTTTCTGGGACCAGTGTCAGGGCCCTGACAGCAGCAGAGGAATAGGGATGAGTAATGATTTTCTCTGAGTCTTACAGAGTCCAGTGTCTACTGGGCAAACCTAGAACAGCAGAGGCTTTTTGCAGTAAATCCCGGTCTTCCCATTCATTGTGATTTGCTGAAACCAACCTGTTTGCACATCAGCATCCTCCTCTGTAAAATTAGGTTCACAATATTTCACTTACCTTGACCTCGCATTGGGGTTTATGAAAAGTAAGGAACAGGCAAACATCACCGTGAAATAGTCTGAGCTGAAAAATACCACCGGTAACCGTCAATCATTTATCTGAAGTTCATGCTGGTATCGGCCAATCCAAGTCAGAATAAATTCTGTCACTAAAATTCATTAGTCTATTTCCTTTCTTCAGCCACGTCTTCATTCCTTGTCCCATAAATACTCATTGAACGCTCCACGTGCCAGGTAATTTTGGGGGTGTTACGTTGGTAAATACGGCAGGTGAGATCTCTATCCTCGTGGAGGGTGCGTTCCACTGTGCAGGAGGGAACGTGTTTGTGAGAGGAGAGACAAACCGGTAAATAAATGAAAATACAAGCAAGTTGCACCTGGTGAGCATTACTGAGAAAGAAAGCGAGTGATGTGTGAAAGTAGCTAGGCCAGTCGACTGCAGGTGGGGCAAGGTGGTGAGTGGAAGGTGAGGGAGAGGCTGTCCTCTAGGGTGAGCAGTTTGGTTTTATTTTATTGAAAAATTTGTTTTAGTAATGACTTGTTTATTTTAATTTTTTTCAGAGGTTTTTTGTTTTTTTTTTCCCGTTGGAGTATAGTTGATTTACAATGTTGTGTTAGTTTCTGGTATACAGCAAAGTGATCCAGTTATACATATACGTATATATTCTTTTCCATCTTCTTGGTTTTATTTTCAGAGCAAGCAAAACCCACTCCGGTGTGAAGAGTGTCATGAGCTGATTGCAATTTTCAAACATTCACTATAGTGCTCTTTGCAGACCCCATGAGAAGGAGAAGGGGGGGCAGAAAGAGAGGCAAGGAAGCTACTGCAAGTGTTCAGAGGGGGCGCAGTGAGACCTTGAACTGGGGTGGTGGTCGTGGGGAGAGCGCGGAGGAGACGGGGCCCGGATGTACAGTGAGAGCCGAACCAATGAGTCTTAGAAATGGATTGGGCTGGCGGCGTGGTGAGGGAAGAGGAGAATCGGGGATGGGTCTTGTATTGTTGCCTTGAGGGTGGAGCTGTCTTTATAGATCTGGGAACATGTGTGAAGGAGAATGAGCCGTCCTCTTTCTGCTTTTTGTGTTTGAGACCTAGTAGGTATCCAAGGGGAAAAGGCAAGTGAGCAGCGGTCCAGTTAGGTTGGTGCCACCAGGGAAAGGTCAGCTCTGGAGATATTTATCTAAGCGACATTAATACCCGGGTGTGTAAAGCATGGGATTGGATAAGGCTCTCCAGAGGGAGTGGGCAGTGCAAAGACAGGAGAGGTTGGGGCTGAGCTGGAAAGGGGGCACTTCTGCCTTGACAGTTCGCTAGAGCAGAGGTGAGCGAACCACAGCCTGTGGCCCTGTTTCTGTATGGCTGCCAGCTAAGAAAGGTTTTGTTTGTTTGTTTTTTTTAAAGGCTTGTAAAGAAAACAAAGAAGAATATGCAAGATTGCGCATGGCTCACCAAGTCTAAAACGTTTATGATCTAGGCTTTTAGAGAGAAAGCTTGAAGTGGAGGATATGAAGCCAGCAGAGGAAACTGAGAAGGAACGTGCAGGGGCGTCAGGGGGAAACGAGCGCGATGTCACAGAAGCTACCAGAAGAACGTGCTTGACAAAGTTCTCTGAGAGCTTAGGTAAGGTGAGGAGAGAGGATGGAGAAGCCAGCGTGAACACGCTAGTTAAGGTAAGCAACTCAGCATCTGTAACAGACAACCCCAACATTTCAAGGGCTTAACTAACGCTCTGTGCAATTTGCAATTGGCTTGAGGTGCACGGGGGTGGGGGGTGCCCTGTTTCATAGTGTCCCATGGGGATGCAGTCCTTTTCCCTTGTGGCTCTGTGACACTTTGGGGCTTTGAACTCTGAAGGTGGATTGCCAACCTCAGGTCTGCAGACGGAGGAGGAGAGAAAGGATCCCAGGGGGGAGCTTCTTCAGGGACCACACGTCACTTTCATCAACGTTCAGCTGGCTGGAGCTGCATCCACGCCCAACAGCAAGGAGGCTGGGAGCTGTGGTCTGAATGCGTCCCTAGAAGGTAAAGCTGAGGGGTTTGGTGAACACATGGTAGTCTCCACAAGAACAGTCTCTGCAGTAGAGAGGCGGTGTATGCTGCAGCCGTGACTGTGGATGTGCACTTAGGAAATGGACTTTTCTTTTATTAAGTGTAACTGTGAAGGGGCACGGGACGTGGGATAGAGGCTGGGGAGGAGTGCAGGAAGCACTGCGTGGTTGCTATAGCAGTAATAACAACGATGATACTGATGACACTGACCCCATCCACTTCTGAGCACTTAGTACGTACCAGCCATGGTTCCAAGAACTTGTCCTATGTCAACTCATTAAATCTCTACAGTGCTCTTAGTTGGTAGGTGCTCTATTCTTATTTTAATAGATGAGGAAACTGGAGAACAAAGAGGTTAAGTAACTAACCCTACGTCACAGTTGGGATGAATATCCAGTCAGTAAGGTTCCTGGGCTCATGCTAGCTATGGTGCTCGGTAGAGAGGGCACAGCTTTTAGAGACAAACAGACTTAGATTTGAATTCCTGACCTGTTTCTTACGAGCTATATGACCTTGGAGAAGTCATACAACTTCTCAGTTTTCTCACCTATAAAACAGACAATACCTACTAACCTCCTAGAGAATTATTGCTGGGGTTAATATATGTAAAGCACCTGGCATCCTGCCCAATATCTAGTAGACAGATGATAAATGGCAACTTTATTAATTAAGAAAGGGATATGTCTGAATTGATTTTTTTCTGTTACGTATTTATTCCTTTAAAAAATTTGGTAACAGCTTTAGAAATTGTGCTTTTGCTTTATAGCCCAGTAGATATGAGTGAAAATGTCATTATGTGTACGTATTTTAAGAGGTTCCGGCATAGAAAATCAAGTTGTGTGTGATTTTAAGTGTGTAGACTACTTCATAGTGTCTGTAACATCTTAGGGGAAACTTTCACAAAGCAATCTCTGTCTGATAGCAAATTGATGTTCGGTGACTTTATTGTCATTTATCCCCTTATCTTGAACAAGTGTGTCTTTGTTTTACACCAGCTGGACGTGGAGGGATAATCTATTAAAAGACTTGCCCACCTTTCACATTCAAAAGGTCACTTGCATTTTATAAATACATGTGAATGGATATATCATCCGGTCAGAAAGATATTTCACCTATCAAACCAGGGCCTCTGTCCAGTGCAATGTGACACCTCCTAAATTCTCAGGGCCTTTTAGAACAAGAGAAAGCAGAACAGGCCGACACGGGTGGAGTCAGCAAGATTGCAGACGTATTTTCCTCAGCTTAAATTTTCTAAAAAAAATAACGTCTACCACATTTGGAAGTTGCTCCAGGTGGTTTTTCATCGGTGGGATTTGTGCGAAGAGAGTCTGTCTTTTTGTTGTTGTTGCTTATTTAGTGCTCATTTATTTGTTTCTATATTTCTTAACTGTTGTATTGAAATGGATTACTTTCCTTCTTTAAAAATTTTTATTGAAGTAGAGTTGATTTACAATATCATGTTAGTTTCAGGTGTACAGCACAGTGATTCAGATAGATAGATATGTACCAGCCATGGTTCCAAGCACTTGTCCTATGTCAACTCATTAAATTTCTACAGTACTCTTAGTTGGTAGTATATGTGTGTATACACACACCTATATATATATATATATGCCTTTTCAGATTCTTCTCCCTTATAGATTATTACAAAATATTGAGTAGAGTTCCCTGTGCTATACAATAGGTCCTTGTTGATTATCTGTTTTATATATAGTAGTGTGCATAGGTTAATCCCAAACTTCTAAGTTATCCCTTCCTGCCCCTTTCCCCTTTGGTAACCATAAATTTGTTTTCTATGTCTGTGAGTCTGTTTCTATTTTGTAAATAAGTTCATTTTATCATTTTTTAAGATTCTACTTACAAGCAATGTCATATGATATTTGTTTTTCTCTGTCTGACTTGCTTCACTTAGTATGATAATCTCTAGGTCCATCCATGTTGCTGCACGTGGCATTATTTCATTTATTTATTTATTTTTATGGTGAAAAGAGTCTGTCTTAAATCCAAGATAGTTTTATTCCTGAAAGTGAAAGGCCTCGTGGTGAGGCACTTACATAACCTGGACCCCACCAGGAGAGCAGCAGAGGGGAGCCCCAGGTACTGTATCATTTACGTCAGAGACTGTCAGCCACTAGTGGTGAAAAAAAAACCCTCTGGAAAAAAGCTGTGTCTTCTGGGTTCCAGCCCCTTTATGAATTAACGAGTGTAGAAGGGCTGCATGGAAACATCCACCTGGCTGTTTCCCGGGCTCCTTCAGGGAATTTCAGACCAACACCAACCTTTCTTCTGCGGCTCCTGGGTGTACTCAGGATGCTGCAGGCTGATTAGAAGGGGCACCCAGAGCAATGCTGGTTGGGGTCATGTAGCTCCGGAGACACAGGCTTTGCCACATAGCTTGTTGGTAAAGGGCTGTGGACTTAAGTGACCTTGTCACTTCTCACAATGGCAAATTTGTTTAATCTCTCTGTATCCTGGTAGCTTCTTTGTAACATGTTGCTAGTGATGCCTCTGACACAGAGCTGCTTTGAGGATAAAAGACACAATGACCGTAAAGGGCATTGCCCAGTTCCCGGTAGTGAATCCGTCGAGGGTGGGAACCCTTGTTATCACCTGGCCGTTATGAAGCCATCTACTCCGGCAGGCCTGAGAAGGTTCTCCATCTCAGAGACCAAGCGAGAGAAAAGACGAAGACCAAAGCTGGGTCCTTGTTATGCCCGGATCCTTAGGTCAAGTACAGCCTCGTAGGGTTTGGGTCTGGGAAGCCAGCCCAGGGGGAATAGTGTGATCACGGTTAGAAAAAAGGGCTCAAAAGGTAAAGACTTGATTCAGACAGATGTAGAATTGGAGAGGATGGAGGTCCTATTGGGACACTAGGGCTGGGACTAGAGGGTCATTTCTGCCTGTGGCCACCTGTGGGGAGCATTCTCCTCTGGCACATGGACGGGGCAGCAACGGCAGGGAAGGGCAGGAGTCGTGAGCTCGGGCCAGTGGACAAGGGTCCATCAGGGAGGGGGACTTGGGACCTGGGGAGAAGAAAACCGTACGCGGCCTCAGTTGACACTCTTAGGTTGTAATGATGGGGAACCGTGGGCAGGATCTGATCCGTAGATCTGAGACATAGGGTCTCTTAGAGAAAGAAAGAAGAAGCTGGGGCTAAAAAGGCCAAGCCTGAAGGCAGAAAAGCTGCGGGTGGGACAAGGACCGTATCCCCAGAGGGTGGAGGGGAGGGACTGCAAAGGCAGAAGGGCGCGTGGGGGAAGGAGGCTTCCAGGTGAGCGCGGGACCACAGCCAGCCCGACTGCGTGCTGGTACCTTTCTGTTGCTCCTGTTCGTGGTGAGGATGTGTCCTAAAAAATGGGGCTGGACTGAGCCCCATTTGACCCCTGTGTGTGGGGTCCGAGTCAGACTCAGGGCAAGCCCCTCGCAACTGCTGGGTGACCTTTCTAAAAATGCAAACCTGATCACATCTCTCTCCCTCCTAAAACCTTCGGTGGCTCCCATGGTCTGTGGGATGGAATCCCAATTACTCAGGTTGGCGTTCAAAGCTGGGACTTAGCTCCAACTTCCTTCCCAGGTCTGATCTTTTCCGTCAGGGATCCCCTGCATTCCAGCCACGCAAAACCCTTCACTTCCCAGATGTGGCTCTCCCCTCTCCGAGGCCAGAAGGCCTCCTGTTTTCTAGGCATCCTGATCTAAACAAAGTGTATGCTTATGAAGAAGGCAAATTGTGAGAGAATTAAAGCAGTGGAGATTCAACTCGTGCCTTAAGTTTGTTCCCCAAATATTAAATCTGTAAATGCAAGTATTGATACTTCAGGTATATTTGAATGTCCTGGCAATGTCTTAAGGTAGCTCCCCTCCCTTGAGCCAGACCTCCGTCTCTGTGTTAATAGGGCATCTCTGCACTTCTTTGCTACGGCAGTTGTCACCTCGTGGTAGGCTTTTGTTTTCTTCTTCATCTTTGTAATCCTGATGCTAAGCAGAGCATCTGACACCCAGGTGCTCATTGCTTAGGTACCGACCCCCGTGTCTATTGCACATGGAATGTGCCCACATTATAACCTTTATCTGACATGCACAGATCATTGATTTCCACTCTGTGTCATCTCTTAACAGTAAGCTCAGGGAGGCCAGAGGCTGTAATTTTTCTTTCTATATATCCTGCACCTGGCCCATAGTAGATGCTAAAAGAAAAAATTTGCTGATTGAATGAATGAATGAGTGATTATGATCGGACACTGTGAATGAAAAAAAACTCAAGTAAACTTCCAAAAATTAAATGACCTCCGTACAGAACCTGTAAAGATTGTGTTTCAAAACGGTTACTGTCCATTAAAAGCAAGTAGTCCCAGAAGGTTTTTCGCTGCATAAAAGTCTTCCCATTATTCTCTAATTGGTGCCCAGTAGCTGAAACTCTTGTTGTTTTGTCTATTTCTCTGACAATAGATACGGATTCTCTTCTGGGTCTCCCTCAAGTGAAAAGCAGTTTGTAAACATACTGTATATTGATTGAAAAACTGGAGACTTCATATAACTTTTATCTTTTTACTACTTATATTATCGTAAAGGTTATATTTATATGCAGGGCATATTTGTAAAAGATTTGAAGAGCACTAATCTTGGGTGGGGATGGGAGAGAAATTTCTTAACCCTCCAGGAATTAATTCTAAATAAACTGTATTCTAGTGCCATAATTACATCTTAGTCAATATCTTGACTCTGGCGAAAAAAATCTCTATGTTGCAAATTAAAAAATATTCTAAACATGAAAATATTGAGAAAAAAAATCTCAAAAGGTCACATTCCGAACATTTACATAAAATATTTTAGTGGCATTTTCTTCTTTCATTAATATATAATTTTTTAAACAAAAACTAGACAATTCACATCCATAAGGAGATTATTTCTCTGAAACTCAAGGGAAAAAAAAAATCCAGCTTTGAGTTAGAAAGTAAGTCTTTATGTTGAAATACTTCTAGTCATTTAAAAAAATGATATTTCTTAAAATACATTTAAAAGTACATTCTTACAAAGAAGGAGAATTATAAGACAATCAGAACAGTGGAAATCCAATGACCGTTTTAGGTTTTTCCCCTAATATTACATCTGAAAATGCAAGTGCTTTAAACACACTTGAATTTTTAGCAGGTTTACAGTACAACAGAATGGTTCCCTTCAAGAAATGAAAAAAGTTAAGAGGTAAATTAAAGTAAATGGCTGTTATATCCTGTCTAAAACAAAAAAAACTTCTCTGTATTACAGTGTCGTGGTTTTATTACTGTATTCTTTTAAGACATGGATCAAAGACAGCAAGATTGTGGGATTCATTAATATATTTTATGCTATTTGTATTTTTGTGTGTCAAGAAACTTAAGCATCTATGAGTGCAGGCAGGGTTGGGGGGACGGGTATCTTGGGATGGTGGATAAGAGATGTTGACGGTGGTCAGTGATAGATGAGTTTCACATCACTGATGCAGCGGCCCGGAAACTTCAGGGTGGCCTCTTTGATGAAATCCCAAGGGCAGAGGGGGGAGGGTGGTCCCTCACTCAACCTATGTGGTGTTGATTGGCCAATAAGGAGGCCGAGTAATCCAATATATCTTTGAGTAATTTGAGATGTGAATAACGGAGTTATCTTCGTATCAAAGGCGATAAAGGAAGCAAAACCCTGTTTATTATGATCATTTCTTATCACACATCAAGTTCATTCTTCCACACTTTTCCTTTCAACAGCCTACAACTCTATTCTGGGGGACGACAGGGAAGAGAGGATGAGGAAGTAAAATTCTTGCTTTGTGCCTAGAAAATGCCATACAGTTGGTTTAAAAGTGACAAAAGCAGCTCCTCAACTGATTGTTTTGTCTGTGTCCGAGGACCTCAAAGTGCTGTCTGTTCACAGGTGGTCCACAGGCTGGAGAAGCCCAAGGGAAGGGGGAGGCTGAGGTTTGATGGGTGGTCCTGGAGGTCGCAAAGGGAGGGAATGGACCACGTATTGGGGGTGAATTTCCTGGCTGGAGAGGAGAATATAACAGGTCTGGGGGTGTACCTTCTGCATTTACTGGGGTGGGTCTGAGTGCCTCGATCTTCATTCTCTTCCTTTGTCCCTTTAAAATTCCTCCCCCTGATATGTCAGAGTGAAGGGGAAGATTTAAGAAATTAAGAAGATATTATTTACAGGCTATTTTGTTTCACATACGTAATTTCTAGGCTCTAAAGAGAAATACAGAAAGGAGAACAAGGGAAAACATTGGTTGATGTGATTCCAGAATGTTTATCTAACCGATATTTGCGACAGTTTGTGTCAATTGGTAACTTCAGAGTCACATAGAAAAATAAGATCATCATCCTCAGTTTGGATTTTTAAAAATCTTCAACAGTAATTATTAAGAAGAGCTTCTAATCAGTACCGTTTTATGTCTAGAAGAAAATACTCTTTGTGGAGGTTGGTTTCCAGAATTATTAATCGGTTTTATCACTAATGAGATATGTGTTTTTGGAAAGTCTCTTTACTCTGATAGTTACTTTCTTCATTTGCAACATTACGTGGTGTACTAAATAATTTCTAAGGTCTCTTCAATGTCTCGACAGTCTCTGGGTGTAATGACTTTGGACTAAATAGAATTTTCTTCCTTCCCCCCGTTGGCCCCATCGATGCATAAAGAAAAAGATTTTAGTATCTAGTCGACAGTGAAACAAGACATTTGAAGACAAAACATCTCACAAAACTGGAAACTCCTGAATAACTGAGATTGTCATACACACAACTGCAGTTGTTTTGAATAATTTGATCTGTCAATGAGTTCACAGCTTTCTAATTCGGTAGTGGGAGGAGGGTTGGAAATAAAGCCCCTGATACTAAACTGAGTTGGTTGGCCACCCTGCTGGTAGGATGTCTGATGAGACCCTACGGAACATGATTTCAGTGGATGCCACATTCTGTTTTTATTTGCAAGTCTCTGTCTGGAATGGCTCTCCAGGCTAGAAGCTATCAAACAAGGAGGAGTTTCCCTACATTTTCCCTCCTGACAGCACCCTTCAATGGCTTAACCTCCCCAGTCAAAACACCAATCGATGTCACTGTGACAGATATTTTTTTCTATCAGGACAGTGTCTGTAAATCACACCCCATCAGGGTCTAACAGCAGCTATCATGACACTACATCATCCTTTGCAATTCCACCTGTGTCAAAGAACTACAAGCATTACTTTAGAGGAAAATATTTTTTGAAAATAAATTGAGGCAGTATTTCAAAAAGGTGAATTTTGTAGTGCAAAATACGGTTGGCAATATGGTTCCTGCTTTGTGGCTGGAACGCATGCCCTTCTTTTCTTTTTCTTTTTCGTTGTTATTGAGCGTGGAGAGAGAGGGGAGAGGACCCAAGTAACAAAAGGAAGGTGCTGTGAGAAAGACTGAGAAGAAAAAGATGTTTCTTCCCTGCTTACCAGTTAGTAGGGTGTGGACCTTAATAGTTCTAATAGGAGACAAGAAGTGGGTGGTGGAGACTGTGGGGCTGGCAGGGAGGTGAGCGGGGGAGCGTCCTGGGATGAGGGGAGTGCTGGGCGGGAAGTGTTGCTTGGAAACAGAGTTTAATATAAAAGATGCTTGAAAGGAGCGTGAATGACCAGGGCGGCCTAAGACCGGAGAGGAGAGTGAAGACCGAAATCCATTTATCTGCCTGGATGTGAGCACAAGGGTTGCTGCTGGGAGTTCACTTCGGTGACTTGAATATAGGGCAGAGGGTCTGTGGGCAGCAGGTGCAGCTCAGGTATGCTGTGCGGCTCTTCTGTCTGAGGTGACAGGTAAAGAATTGTAGTAAGTAGGTGGGAGTGGGTTTTTACCCTGAGGTTCAAACGAGATGGGGAGCTTCCTTTCCCCCTGGCTCCCTGCTAGGGTCAGGGCGGCATAGGACATGCCTGAGGGCTCTGGTTCTGCAGCCTGACTGCCTGGGTTCAAGCCCCAGCTCTGCCATTTATGAGTTATGTGACCTTTGAGGAAGTTTCCTAATGACTCCATACCTCGGTTTCACCATCTCTAAAATGGACATAATGATGTGTACCTACCTTGTAAGGTAGTTGTGAGGACTAGACACCTGCAAAGTGAAGCTTCCAGAATGCCTCCTGGCACGAAGCGCGCCCCTCTGTCTAATGGCCAGGTCTGCACTCCATCCAACTGTGGCTGAGACTCTACCCCGACCTTGCCTCAATTACCAGCGGCAGAGGAGAGGTGCAGATGGAAACACTTGAACTTCACATTCATAAGGTTTCTGGGTACTGCTCAAAATACTTTGATGTTCGTAGAAAACCATTTTGCCTGGAGTCATTCCGAACGTGGGGACAATGGAATCTCCAGGGCATAGCCAGGAAAACTCCTTCTGTGGACTACAGAAGGATCTAGGATCATTTAAATATCCCTGATTGGGAAGAAGCACAGAGCCCGATATTAAAGAAGAAGAAGGAGAAGAAGAATCTATTAGAATTTGAGAGAAAGCTGATTACAGATAGATGCAGAGAAAGAAATGTTAAGAGGATGAAGAGTGCTGTGGCCAAGCCCCCTTTTCCACGGGGATCTTCTAATACTGATACCATCCCAATCAATGGTACCCAAAGGCAATCCTCACCTCTCTGTGTCTCTCCTGCTCAAGAGTGAACTCGGGCTTTGGCCAAAGGTAACAATAAATATTAAAACCTTCATTATCAATGTTTGATAACAGCATGAAACATTTATATTTATGTATTATTTCATTTGCTGAAAAGATGCAGGTGGTTTTAAAGTTGCTACGGCTAGATCGTTTTTACAAAGAAGATCTAATTATCTTCCTACCAATTTCCCTTTGTTCGAGCTGAGCAGAGTGCATCACACAAAGAAAACCTGTGCTGGAAGGAGGGCTGGGATGATGCTAGCTCACAGCTAAATAATTTGTTCTGAATCAAGGTCGACAGTATAGAGGCTGTTGTGTTTCGCCTCTTTCTTAATTTTCTATTTAACTTCCTTCACAGTCTTTCTGTGATTTAGAAACAAAGGTGTGCAGACATTTTGACAATTACAAAAGCCGGTTTCAAATGATTGAAAGCATCCACACGGGCCAGGACATTAAGAATTCCTTCGGCGTGGATGTGGTGAGGTCTCGTTCCGTCTGTAGATGTCTTTGTGAAACGTAAAAATGAAGAGGACCCGGAATCCTCCATCTGCCACCCTGGTCTGTATTGACATAATTATGCCGGTCATTTCACATCTTTTGTTATGATCAACGTTGGACATACATGAATATTTTAAAAATGTGTAACACAATGGGATTAGGAAAAATAAAAAATCCCACTTGTATTTGTAATCCTAAATCCCTCACTGGCGAGGCGGTCAGACCTTAGAAAGAACATTGGTTCTGGAGGGTAGCATGCCTGAATTCTGATCCCCACTCTGCCACCACTGCCTGGGCGATCCTGGGTGTAACACTCTCTGAGATGTAATTTCCTTGTCCATAGACTAGAGATCATCACACCTACGTTCCTGGTCAATAAGAGCGTTTATAGAGATTCTTAGCAGGATATTTGGTGTAGAGCATTCTGCCTGTTAAATGGTAGGTGTTTCGCCACTACTCACAATACTTCTTTTCCTTCCCGGTTTTAGACGTAAAAATAATTAATCACATTCTTCTTTTATATGTAGCTATTCTGTCAAGTCATTTGAAAGTTGCATTTTTGGTGTATTGAAGGGTGTCTAACTTCTTGAAGCTGTTCAGCTATTTCTAAAAAGTGAAGAATTTAGCCTCTCAAAAATTGCACTGTTTCTTGAACATGCTGCATGCCAGATCTACGTGGATACACATGTAGTTTCAGAGCATACTTTGTGTGTGTGTGTGTGTGAGGCTTCTAACTCTCCTTGGATATGGTTATGCATTTTTATTCTTACCTGGCTGCGATTTAGTTAAAGTGACCGTGGAAAATTTTTAGATATTTGTTCTAATCTGCTTAATAATCTCTCCCACTGGGTGTCTGGAGGTCTGACATGATGTAGACCATACACTTACTCAGTAATTAAGTACATGTCTTTCAAGGAGCTGACAAGAGCGCCCCCGATAACGATTTCCCAGTGTACAAAAGACCATTCAGCCATCCGGTTGAGATACATGTTAATTAGAAACAGAAAGTCATAAGCAATTGAATATTGATTTAGAGTTCCTGCAGGGCGAGTTGAGGACTCTGGAAAATTTGTCTAGGAGAGAACCCTCCTGCAGGACCCCGTGTCTGTAGAAAGCCCTTGTTGACCTGAGTTTGGTCGGTGGTCTTAAGGTTTCAAACACTCATCCTGACCAGTGGCTCTTCTTGACTTCCCATGTCCACACAGCCTTGGTCTCGTCACTGTGTGGAGTGGATGGCTCCCATACTCACGCAAGGACTCTGGAGGCCAGCCTGAGGATCGGGGACGCTTGGGGACAGGATGGCAGCAGAATGCAGTGGTGAAGTTAGGCTAGCAGTATTTCTGTTGCAGGGGAAAGTATGTTATTGTGCTCAGCGAAGCAGAAGGAATATAATTTAAATGATTTAGAACAATTTCTTTTGACTAAAAAAGTAAGATGTGTTTTTTGTTTTAAATGGGAAAAAAATCAAGAAAGGCATAAAAGAAAATTACTCGTAACCTTATTATCCAGTAGCAATGTCTGTTTATGTCTTGGTGAACTTCTTTCTAGTCTCCCTGGCCCACACCCACTTCACTAATTACTACTTTACATCATTTTAAAAGAAGAGAATATGAAAAGGAGAAATGAGAAAAAAAATTAATGAATAGAGTCAGATGTTGAGTGATTCTCATATTGAACAAAATAATCCCAAGGATATGGAAATAGTATACTGTCTCTATTTATTACAATGGATTTATCTCAAACCAAAAAATATATCCATGAGTTACTTGTTTGCTTTTTCACATGTGTGTGAACAAGGGGCATGTATTATCTGCATTTTTTTTTTTTTTTTTTGGCAACAAGTGTTCCAGGAATAGAAATTTCGTTCCATGATTAACACCTCAGAATTCCGTATTGCTTCCTACATCATTGTTTTTTTGGAGGGAAGGGAGAGAAATTATACCAGAAAAAAGAATAATTCTGGCTTTGGAACAGCTGAACATTAGGGATGAAATCCAGAACAAATGTTATACAGCATCATGAAAGTTCAACTGCTTCTGAGGTTTGGAAACTTGTTTGATCGTCAGTAGGATTTTGCATAGCTTAATACTCAGGGGATCTCAAATAAATATTTTATTAATTGCTTGTAAAGGCAACTCTGTAGAAGAAGAGGAGGGTGTTTAGGTGATGTACATTTTATCTTTTATTTGTTCTGCTGGAGCTTGAATTCTGTGAAACAAAAAGGAAGAAAGAAAATGTTCCTTCTGATGGATCATAGTGCTGACTTACTGGAGGAAAATCATATCTTTTAAATAACACTGTTGTAGATAAAAATTAAAACTCCATAAAAGATAGGAGGTTGGGCTTCACTGGTGGCGCAGTGGTTGAGAGTCCGCCTGCCCATGCAGGGGACACGGGTTCGTGCCCCGGTCCGGGAAGATCCCACATGCTGCGGAACGGCTGGGCCCGTGAGCCATGGCCGCTGAGCCTGCGCGTCCGGAGCCTGTGCTCCGCGAGGGGAGAGGCCACAGCAGTGAGAGGCCCGCGTACCGAAAAAAACAAAAAAAACCAAACAAACAAAAAAAAGGAAGAGTGAGTCAGAAGAAAAAATGTTTATATCCTTTGGCATCTTCACTAAAATTCAATTACACATGAACACTGTGAAACTACAGCAGAAAGCTTAAGAGAAGCTGAAATGAAAAAGCAATTGCATAAAGTATAAAGAAGTTAGGAGAGGAAAAGGTTTGTATGAACCTAAAATCTTAATAGCAAGATTAATATTCAAGGTGCATGTCTTAATCTGTTCGGGCTGCTGTCACAGAATACCACAGAACTTCATTTCTCACAGGTCTGGAGCCTGGGAGGTCCGCGCTCAGGTCACCCGCAGTGTCTGATTCAAAGACGATGTGTCCTCACATGGAGGAAGGGGTGAGGGAGCCCTGGCAGCGGGGGCAGGGTGTCTCTTTTATTAGGGCACTAATGTCGCCCAGGAGGGCTTCACCCTCACGACTTATCTCCCAAACATTCCACCTCAAAGGACCAGCACATTGGGGGTTAGGTTGCAACACATGAATCTGGGGGGACACAAACATTCAGATCACAGCAGTGCACATGAGAAAAATTAAAAGTGTGCTCTTGTAAACTTTATTGTTGATTTGGAGAGCAAATGCCCATGATACAGAGTAAGAGGCGAAGGGTTGAAAATGGTGAGAGAAAGCAGATGTGATTATAAAGTCTAGAGATTATTGTCAAGAAGTATTTCTGAAGAAAAGTGCAAAATGGTTAGAAATGACCAAAACTGGTTAGGAAAAACCAGGCTGTTAACATATTTTGGCAAATAACTTATTAAAAAGTTAAACAAAAAGTATTTTATATGCATGTAAGGAGAAAAAGAAATGACTTGTAAAAAATCAAGGTGCTTTAAGTCTTTTCTCCTGTAATATCAAAGATCAGAAGACAGTTCTGAGGGAAAAAGACGTTGACTCCCAAATTTTATACCCAGACACATAATTCATGTTCAAGTGCTCCAAGTTGTACGATTCTTTTTTCTACCTTGAAAAAAATTGCTTAACATCTGTCACCAGGTCGATGAGAGAGAATTGAGTTCAAGGATGGCCACTTCGTGCTATAAAAGAAATGGCAGTGAGTCGCAAAAACTTTTACATATAGAATTTAGAATACATACTTTTAAGTATTTGTGGAAGAGTTTAATGCCAATACAAATACCATTTTTAAAAGAGAAGACATAAAATGTAACAATTGGTTTGTGTAATAACCTGGGAACTGGGGGAGAAGTAGAGATGAGGGGGGAGCAAAAGAGCCGGGTGGTAAGAGCACATAGGGGTCTTGTATGAGGGAGACGCAGGAACAAAGCACAATTCATGCAGAAAAAGGTAGGAAAAATTCAGATTGTAATAACCTATAATGGAAAGGAATCTGGACAAGAATACATAAATATCAATATAAATATGTATAACTGCATCACTTTGCTGTACACCTGAAACATTGTAAATCAGCTATACCTCAATAAGAAATTAAAATTAAAAAAAAATTTAAAAAGTCAGCAAAAAATAAATATGGAAGTAAAAACAAATGTTTCAGTAATCAAAACTAGATGGGTTAAAATTTCAAATTAAAAGACAAAATTTCTCAAAGTTAAAAAACAAAATCCAACATACATGTATATATAATATTATTTATAATCCCTACAAAAGTTTTTAATTAAATGATGAAAAACATTCATTACAAAAAGAAAAGGGTGGCAGTGGTAACCTTGGGTTTACTAAAAAATAAGACAAATAGAATGGAAATGAACAAAGAATAGTATTGATTGGTAAAAGATAAAATTCACAAGCATGAAATATTTTTAGGTTAAAAACATAAGAAAAATTAAGTATAAGAAACAAATGATCTTTGGAGATGGTATTTTTCTTAGCTTTGAACAAAAACATCTTCCGTGACTATTGTGAATAATAGTCAATAAAGTGGATATAGTCAATAGCAAATATATTGCACTATTGTTGGTACATACTTGATCAAAACAGTAACTAATATATCTCAGATTTTGATAATTACTAAACATTGAAAGTAAAATTTTATTGAAATTGAGTCACTTCAGATGATGAATGTGACTATTGCATTTAAACAGGTGGAAAAATACCTATAAACTTGAAGAAAAGGAAGAAAACCGAAACAAACATAGGCACATAGTGATACTAATTGTGAGTCTGTGTGTGTGTCCATGTAAAATATGTGCCTACATAGAGAAAAAGGCTGGGAGAAAATAAGACAGTGTCAACAGTATATGTCTCTTGGTAGCATCGTTTTCTCTATCCTTTGCTTTATTTTTAAAAATTTCTACAATTCTAGAATGGTTCTGTACACTGTGATTGCATCTAAGTAAACTGTGGGTGCTTAACTGTGCATAAGGTATGAAAATAAGAATTGTATTAAGGCAGTAGTGTTACGGGATTTACTATTGCTTCAAATAATTTTAATGTGCTATTTTTAATTTTAACAGATCAGGAATTGATGGAGAGTTGAAGACAAAGACACTTGAATATTTCTGAACCCTCCAGTGAATTTTTTTGTTGGAAAACTATCATCGAGATAAAATCAGGTGAGAGCAAAGTAAACGTGGCTCCGTTTGCTATACTTTCTTGTGCTTGCCTGGGTTCAGGAATGAGGTGCAAAAATTTTGACTCACATCTTCCCTAAAAGAGCTTTGAGAGCCTAAGGACTCTGTGACACATTTTTAAACTGATGTGTGCAATTTTGTTTTGCATTAATGCCCAGAGTACAATAGTAGTCATTTTTGATGAATTGTAAATGTTAAAATTTTAATGTAAATTTATTAGATCACTCTTTATATGCATCCAATGGAATCAAAATAGCTTAGCCCTACAGTCTTGAAACGTGGTCCGTGGCCCCCTTTCTGGTCAACGCTCTTTTCACGACGGTCATTGTCACTTGGATGGGCATTTACATTGATGATGCAAAAGCAGTGGCTACAACTGCTGGCAGCTGAGCGTGAATCAGCCAGTGGCACCCAACAGTGCTTGTTATTAGTCAGTGTTTACTTCGCTGCCACACAGTCTGGTAAAAAATACGCTAGTTGCACCTAAGAACTCCTTCAATTTTACTAAAACTTGACCCTGAGTATATATCTTTCTGATATTTTGTGGGACAACATAGGAAGTACACACAGTTATTTCAAGGAAAAGCATGTGTGCAATGTTGGCAGCTGAACTAGCCTCTTTTTTTCCCATGGGAACCCATTTTTACCTGAAAGAACTATTGACAAACTATGGTTATGTAGACTTGGATGTTTATTAGACATTTTAAAAAAGTGAACCAAGTGAGCCTGTCATGTCAAGAAAATCAACTGACAGTAGTTGTTGCCAGTGATACAATTCAAAGTTTTTAAGCAAAACTTAAATTGTGGAAAATTTGTAATTGCCACTAGGAACATGGCGGCTTCCCAGTACTTTAAGATTTTCTGATGAGATTAGTGGTGATAACTAATGTGAATTTTTCATATTGTAGAGTGAGATGTGTCAACACTTGGATGATCTACTTAACTCAGTGGCAACATGTTTTCTGAGTGAACAGTGCATAATGTTACAAAGTCACGCATCTGTAAAACACATTCAAAGTGCAAGATAGATCAGTGGACTCCCATGTAAAAAGTATGATAACTTTATTGATATGGTTTCAGATTCCACATTTAAGAAGCTAGCACTTGTTGGGGTTTGGTGTTGTGTCAAAGAAGAATACCCACAGTGATACGAAAAGGCTATTAATATACTCCCTTTTCCAGCTACGTATCTTTGAGAGGCTGTATTTTCTTCATCTACTTCAACCAAATGTATTATCGTAACAGGTCACATGCAAAAGCAGATAAGAGAATGCAGCTGTCTTCTGGGCCAGATGTTAAAGACATTTGTAAAAATGTAAAATAGTGTCACTCTTCTTACTAACTTGTTTTGGTTTGGAAAGTGGACTTATCTTTCATAAAACATGAAATTGATATTAACATGGATGGGTTTATCATTACCATAAAATGAATTCATAATTATTTAAAAACTTCTTTGGCTTGAATTTTGAAAATGGTAAATATATATATATTTTTTTAATATTTATTTATTTGGCTGCACCAGGGGTTAGTTGCGGCATGTGGGATCTAGCCCCGTGACCAGGGATCGAACCCAGGCCCCTGCATTGGGAGTGTGAAGTCTTAACCACTGGACCACCAGGGAAGTCCCGAAAATGGTAAATATTTTTAAATGCTGACGTTAAAAACATCTTTTGTGACTATTGTGAATAATAGTCAATAAAGTGGATATAGTCAATAATAGCAAATATATTACACTATTGTTGGTACACACTTGATCTAAACAGTAACTAATATATCTCAGATTTTGATAATTACTAAACATTGAAAGTAAAATTTTATTGAAATTGTGTCACTTCAGATGATGAATGTGGCTGTTTTTCCCCTTCAGTTAGTTCATGTGTCTATGGATAAATATCACTCTTGCTGGTTTTGAGGCAACATTCAAGAAAAATTAACATTACAGGAAGAGAACTTACTGGGCTGCTGGGAAGTACAGCGCTTACAAAAGTTGCATTATTTTTAGGAGCAATTGTAACATTTGGATCCAAGACATCTTGACCTTTTGAGTAAATTTAAATTAAATAGGCGTATTGGAGGAATAAATATATGATCAGAGAAAAGGTTGAGGGTAAGCTGGAGACCAGATCAAGGTTCTTTTGGAATGTTCTTCCAAAATGTTCCAATGTTCTTTTGGAAAAGTAGTGAAAATGTTTCTTTTATGGGTTTGAACACATGGCCAATAAAATATAACCCCCAGCCCTCTGTGTTCCCTCTACCCAAGAGGTAATGTTGAGCTGTCAAAGGTCCACATGAAACTTTTCACCACCTTGAATACATGCAAAATATACAACCGAGAAGCAGACCCACATCTTGATTAACAGACACACACATTTCATGTTGTCCCTTTGCTGCCTCAAAGCACTCATACCCCAGGGGCAATGCACTGAAATAAGATTCGGAAGGGCAGGTGGGTAAGGGCAATTGTGCGAGGAGGGTGGGAAAGGAGAATGGGTATGATGCCTGACCGTGATTTGCTCTTGAGCAGGTCAGTTTAGGAGAGTATAGATGGCATATGTGGGTCTGAAATTGATGACCTTAAAACTAAAATTAATTGCTACATCATTCTTCTAAATTTATCCTATGGGATCCAAATATCTGAGCCATTTGTTACTCATTTAAAAGAATACATGGAAAAGCTCTTCTTTATAGTTGGAATGTACCATTTATTTTCTCACTTAAATTCACATTTTACACTTAAAAGCTTTTTACTAATTACTGTGCAGTTAATGTGCCTTCCACTGGGGATTAACTGGCCCCCTGTTTGAAGATCTCTGTCTTAGAAGTTCACGGTAGGAATGTGAGCTACACCTAGTGAGACATCTGGTTCTCTTGACTCCTTCTTTAACGCTGCCAAAACACTGCAATGGGACTCGTTATTTTGCTTTTAGTTTTGGCGGGTTTCTTACTTTAGAATGAAGGCCAACTAAGGACTACTTATACTTTCTGCAAATTCCCTTGACTTTGATTTCTATTTGAAATATTAAAGGCAAGGGTTTTTTCCCTCTTCCGCAACTTTAAGGGCGGGAGGTATTGACTACAGCTACGTATCAGTAGACTGATCCCAGCAGGAATAATGTAAGAGGTTGGTAGAGACTATTTTGATCTGAGACTCTCTTAATCCCAAATCCCTCCCTATTCAGGGCCTTGGTGCCTAAAAATCTCCCTGAAAGGATGCATTGCCTTTGACTAGTAATCTTGTTGCTTTTCTCAACCAGTGAAGTGATAGGGTTCCCTACACAATGCCAGCCGATTTTCAGACACCAGCGGTGTGTCCAAGAAGTTAACTCAATTCTGACACAATGTACCCAGAGATAACACCAGATTCCATGGGCTAAGGGTCCAGTCCTACAAGATTGTACACCCAGCCCCCTTGCCCCCAACTCAGATGCCAGTCTCAAGCCCAGGTTGTTACCTGTGCCCTGACTGACTATACATGAGAAGTTCCCATGACCCCCTCCTTGGGTTGGGTCATTTGCTAGAGCAGCTCACAGAACTCAGAGACACATTTTATTTACTAGATTGCTGGTTTATTGTAAAAGGATACAACTCAGGAATAACCAGATGGAAGAGATGCATAGGGCATGGTATAGGGAAAGAGTGCGGGGCTTCCCTGCCCTCTCTGAATGCACCAAGCTCCCCAAATCTCCACGTGCTTCACCCAAATAGAAGCTCTCAGAACCCTGTCCTTTTGGGTTTTTATGGAAGCTTCATTACACAGGCACGATTGATTAAACCCCTGGCCATTGGCGATTGACTGAACGTCTAGTGCCTCACCTCTCCCTGGAGGGCAGAGAGGTGGGACTAAAAGTTGGTTCACAGGGCAACCAGTTCCCTTCCCTAAATGGGGTCCAAAAGTCACCTTGTTTACATAACAAAAGACACTCTACGGCTTTCCTCACTTATAAAATTCCAAGCTGTGAGCCAGGAACCGTGAGCACAGACCACATATATATGAGAATGACCAAATATATATTTCTTCTACATGACAGGATCACAGAGGCCAAAACGCTAAGCAGTCCGACTTCACGATTTTGCCTCAGACTAACCTGTGAAACTATCATTGCACATTAGAAAGCCTAGTGCTAGATTAAAATCTCTATCAGGGCAGGCGATGCAGACAGGAAATTTTAGATGGGACTCCTAATATCTGAAAACCAATTTCAGTGAAGCTCTCATGTCAAGACATTTGAGCGATTTTATATTTTTATATATTAAGGAAGTCTTGAATTTCTTGTGTCTTATCATGAAACCTTTGAAAAGGGACAGTGTGGATGGTGTTTGGAGACAAACCAATTTGACCATTTAAACCAGGGGTCCCCAACCCCTGGGCCTTAGGAAACGGGCCGCACAGCCGGAGGTGAGAAGCTATCTGCCGCTTCCCATCGCTGGAATTACCACCTGAACCATTGCCCCTACCTGCCACCCGTCTGTAGAAAAATTGATTGTCTTCCACGGAACCGGTCCCTGGTGCCTAAAATGTTGGGGACGGCTGATTTAAACAGAGTTGAAGAGTTTTTCATCTCAATTGACCTGCCACCTCTTAAAAGGTAGGAATGTCAGTGCAGGATGACCATGGTTAGTAATGATTTTCCTCTGAGGGACACGTTTTCATGTGTCCCAATCATTTTTATTGCTTCTCTGACAAAGCGATGCCACAAGGCAAGCACAGCTCTCAACCACTAAGCCTATGTTGGAATTGATTTCAATTCATGGCGCAGTGAATGGTGGCCAGAGAAGACCTTCAGATTCACACATCTATAGAGATTCTTTTACGTGAACTGGGTCACACAGAAATTAATTTTTAGCTACAGTGTTAAAATCATAGGCTTTTAGAGTTGTAGGAAAAGTTAGATCTCTTTTAGCTTTATTAGTATTTATTTCTATACAATAGAAATAAATATGCAGTTGTAAAATTACATCATATATTAGCCAACTTAACAATTAAATATTTTATAATTAGTGTAATTGAATATATGTGTAGATATATAATTGAATATATGTATAATTAAAAAATGATTGAGTGCATAGTAGGTTTTGGAGTCCTGTTTTTTCTTTTCTTTTTTTTTTTTTTGGTACGTGGGCCTCTCACTGTTGTGGCCCCTCCTGTTGCAGAGCACAGGCTCCAGACACGCAGGCTCAGGGGCCATGGCTCATGGGCCCAGCCGCTCTGCGGCATGTGGGATCCTCCCAGACCGGGGCACGAACCCGTGTCCCCTGCATCGGCAGGCAGACTCTCAACCACTGCGCCACCAGGGAAGCCCTGGAGTCCTGGTTTTGAATCCCAACTATGCCACTTGCTTTGGACTTTGGACAAGTTACTGAATTTCCCTAGGACTCAAGTTTCCTGATCTGTAGAGTGGGGATAACAGAAATACCTCCATAGAGATGCTGTAAAGGTTAAATGAAGTAAAGCCAATGAAGCAAGTAGCACAGCATCTGACATACTACATGTTCGATACACATGAACCACATCATTTTTATTTATAAAATAAGAAATTAAAATAAACTGCTTCTTTTTTGCAGTGACGTGGAGTATATACTCAAGTAACATGGGGGTAGATATACACAAACATCTTATCTTTTCGGTTGATGCCAAGGGTAAAGAAATACATATATATTATATTATGTCTAAATAAATGGGTCAGCACACATGGGAGGCTTGGTTACGCTCAACAGACTGATATGTGCTAACCTGATCATGATGCTGTTGGGGGAAAAGGTCAGGACCCACCGAGACAAAATTAGGTCTGAAGGTACCAGGCTTTCAACTCACATTATATACAGTGATAAAGCCTCTCTGTTACATTAATACCTAAAGGTTTTTTTTTTTAATTTAGTACAAATCTATTTCCTTCTTTCATTCTTTTAAAAATATGAGCCAGGGGAGAATATTACAATCGTTCTTCATTGAGCATTTGCCTTGTAAAGACTGTTTTTTGTAAATGTCCACAGGAGTCCTCAGATGAGAATGAATCTATTTGAATAAAGCCAGTAATCTGAAGGTAATTAAAGTTGTTTTGTAAGGTGCAGTAAACATCCATTGTTGGGTCTACCGAGCATTCGTTTATGCTCTTGTGAAGATGATGTCTTTTTAGGCCGTGAGCTGTTTTGAAAAATTTCAGAGACCTCAAGTCTGAAAAAAACAAGGACAAGATAATGACTGGAGACACAATTAATCCTGGTGCCTCTGCACAGTACAAACTGTTAGGACAAGCAAAGGAAAAGCTGCACAGAGGTTATAGAAAGAGAAGTTAATGCATAGTCTTAAAAAAAAAATCAAAAGCCTAAATGTAGAGCTTATGTCAGTACAATGAATAATAGCGGAGAAATTAAAATAGCACAAGACAACACATTGTGCTCTAAAGACAGGGAAAATGAATTGAAAACGTTTTTAGAAAATAGGAAATAAATTTGTGTTGAGGTATCAGTGAAGACAAGATGGCAGGTAGGTAAACACTTTTATTTCTTTAGGCGTGACCCCAGGCAAGATTTCAAAAGTCTCAGGCTTCCCTGGTGGCGCAGTGGTTGAGGGTCCGCCTGCCAATGCAGGGGACACGGGTTCGTGCCCCGGTCCGGGAGGATCCCACATGCCGCGGAGCGGCTGGGCCCGTGAGCCATGACCGCTGAGTCTGCGCGTCCAGAGCCTGTGCTCCGCAACGGGAGAGGCCACAACAGTGAGAGGCCCGCGTACCTCAAAAAACAAAAACAAAACAAAACAAAAGTCTCGACTACATGACACATACGCCTGACTCAGAATTCTCACCCACCACATAAAGGGGTGAGGAGTGCAGAAGAAATTGCTGTGAACCCTCTGACGGTCAGCTTTTATCTCGTAGCAACTTCTATATGACTTTCAACTCTTTTTAAACTTCTTTCACCTTGACCTATATTTATGAGAATAAACAAGAATAAATAAGACGCTTCTGGATCTGACGTCTGTCCCAGAGGCCTCAAAATCAGGTACCGACCTGATTTTGGAAATTCGGTCTCAACTGTGAAATGTGAAATCGTTAGCTTCCCCACCCTGCTGCTTAATGGTCCAGCAGAGAGATTTTAGCTGCCTTTGCTTCCCATCCCTTCTTCCCAAAACAGATTTCATCAGAGTTTTTCCTTGTTTTAATTTTTTTTTAATTTTTATTTTATTTATTTATTTTTGGCTGTTTTGGGTCTTCTTTGCTGCATGTGGGCTTTCTCTAGTTGTGTCGAGCGGGGGCTACTCTTCCTTACGTTGCGTGGGCTTCTCATTGCAGTGGCTTCTCTTGTTGTGGAGCACGGGCTCTAGGCACATGGGCTTCAGAAGTTGTGGCTCGCGGGCTCTAGAGCGCAGGCTCAGTAGTTGTGGTGCACGGGCTTAGTTGCTCCGTGGCATGTGGGATCTTCCCGGGACCGGGGCTTGAACCTGTGTCCCCTGCACTGGCAGGCGGATTCTTATCCACTGCGCCACCAGGGAAGCCCCAGAGTTTTATTTTATTTTTTATTTGTTTGGCTGTGCCTGGTCTTAGTTGTGGCATGCAGGATCTAGTTGCACCTGGGATCTAGTTCTCTGACCAGGGATCGAACCCAGGCCCCCTGCATTGGGAGTGTGGAGTATTACCCACTGGACCACCAGGGAAGTCCCTCCATCAGCATTTTAGAAAAAGCTCATTTTTCACCCGTGTGGTCACCATTTCACATCGGATTTTAAAATACAACAATGGAGTATTCAGTTAGCCCCAGTGACCTCTTCCAGATTCCAGGTGGGTATTCAGGGTCAATGGTCAGTTGAACTCACTGTGACTTCAGACAAGTAAGAAGCACCTTTTCCTGCTCCTGCGTTCAATTGGGGTAAAGGGGTTTAGCTGGAGCTGGGCTCCGTCACAGCAGTCCTTCTCCAGGTTGCATGAAGTAGACGTGCATCTGATTCAGGTCAAGTATTGCCCCTCATTCTCACCATCCATATGCCAGGTTTTACCCACGGAGACAGCGGCATGGATTCCCGTATCTTGGGGCATATCTTTGCTTCCCTATGTGCAGAGAGCGCTCACCGCTGCTTCTGGGCTGAGTGCAATGAGGCCTCTGAAGGATCCAGCCTTGGGCTTCAGAAGAACCAGGCGGCCTCATCTGAGTGACCTACAGCTTGAAATGCCGTGTGCGTCAGGCACCGAAATCCTCTGCACACACAGTAATCACATTTTTCAAAATGCATCTCTGGCTGCCCAGTCAAAAGGCATTTTTTATCCAAATACCAGTGGTTCTGGGCTAAAGCTCTAATGCTTGCATTCCCTCAGAACAGGGTTGCCAGGTGCTGCAAAAGACAAACAACAATAACAAAACAGGATGCTCAGTTACACTTGAATACCAGGTAAATCCTGGTATTCAGGATTTTTTTTTTTTTTTTTTTTTTAGTGTAAGTATGTACCATTAATAGTACGGACATAATTATGCTAAAAATATTCACTGTTTATGCAAAATTCCAATGTAACCGAGCATCCTCTATTTTATCTGGCAGCCCTATCCTGGAACCATGATGGCTAACAGTTAGGAAAGATGGTCTCTCTTTCACAGCTGGAGTAATGAAGGCCCCGAGGGGTAAAACAGCTTTTCTACAATAATCCAGTGAGTTGCTGCGCTTGGTTATTTCACTGATGGCCCCTTTCAGGAACAGGAACAGAGGAGGCAAGATGATCACGGGCATTTTCACGTGCTCTGGTTCTCTTCGACGTTTTCCATTCTAGGTCTGCCACGCTTGCCATGACAGTACATATTCAGATAAATAGATACTATTTTGCCATTGTGGGTAAATGACTGATTCACTTTGTAAATGGCTTATTTACTTTTCCCTCATGGAGTGAATCTATATTGGTAAAATTTCAGGTACCAGTTAGTGATAGGTGGGAGAAAAAATGTGAGGTTGGGGTGTGTGTTCTCAAAATATTATTAGATTCGGCCAAATTTCAGTAGGTCCTAAATATTAAATCCTGTAAACTTGTAGCTGATGGCCTTACGAAATGCCACTAGGCAAACTGAACAGAATGTAGGTAATGCAGGTTTGTACCTCAGTTCCCCATTTCTGCCCCAGTAACTCTGGAATGGAAGACCCAGAATATATACTTTACCTCCAATATTGTATTATAAAAATTTTGAAAACAGCAAAAGAAAGAATTTTTGAATACAGCAAATTGAAAGAATTATAGTGACTACCCGGGTACCAACGGTCAGGTGTCACCAATGAACATTTTGCCGTGTAATTCGTCTTGCACTTCAAAGTAAGTGAACATTAGTTCACTTTACTCCTAAATATTTCAGCAGGTGTATCACCAACTAGAACTCATTTATTTAGGACTTTTAGGTTAAAATTACATATAGTGAAATGCACGACTCTTAAATGTACCATTTGGTACATTTGGACAAGTATGTACACTGGTGTAAGCTACAGGTGACACGGATGATGTCTGTGTAAGATATAAAATGTTTTCACCACTTTGGAAACTTTCCTCATCACCTGCTCCAGAACAGATAACTACCCTTATGATATTTTCTTTGTCACCACAGATAGTTTTGCCTCTTCTAGAACTTCATAGAAATAGAATCACACAGTGTGTGCTCTTTGGTGTAAGGCTTCTTTCACTCAGTGTTCTGAGACTTATTCCTGCTGTTGGCTGTATCAGTAGTTTTTTTCCTTTTTATTGCCGAGTGGCATTTCATACTATGAAGATACTGCAGAATGTTTCACTGTTCTCCTCTTGAGGAACACTTGGGATGTTTCCAGTTCCTGGCTATTATAAATATAGTGACTGTAAACATTCTAGTATATGTCTTCTTGTGGACATATTTCCTGCCCCTCCCTCTTCCCTCCTCCCATCCCCTTCTTCTGGGGTAAACACTCAGGAGTGGAATCAACCAGATACGGGAAGCATTTTATTTTATTTTTTACCATCTTTACTGGAGTATAATTGCTTTACAATGGTGTGTTAGTTTCTGCTTTAGAACAAAGTGAATCAGCTATGCATATACATACATCCCCATATCTCTTCACTCTTGCATCTCCCTCCCTCCCACCCTCCCTATGCCACCCCTCTAGGTGGTCACAAAGCACCGAGCTGATCTCCCTGTGTTGTGCGGCTGCTTTTGGGAAGCATTTTAGTAGCTCATGTTATTTTGGAAAATATTGGTTATCACACTGATTACCTACCAGCTGTGTTCTAGGGCACAGATCTAGACTGATCCTAATTTTTCTCATGGCTCCTTCTCACTTTGCTTTTCGAGCTCACAAGGACTTACATCCTCTCTCAAGGGCTAGGACCCTCCAGGACACTTTGGATCCCTGAAACTTGCTTGGAATAAATCCACGTTCTATTCCAGATTTGGGGATGCTCCTGGGAGGGTCTTTCTCAGAGTCAAATTATATCATGAGGATAAATGTGTCATTGGCTTATTATTTTCCCCTCCACTGAGTAGACGCTCTATGCTGTGCCCTGGGAATGTGAAGATGAATAAAGCTCGGCCCCTGCTTTGAAGCGCTCATAGGCCTGTGGACAGACAGACAGGACAAATGGCCATTTCAGTGCAATGTGGTAAAGACGAACAGGTACCTTGAAAATGCACTTGACCCCAAATGAGGAGATGAAAACTAAGTCATGCTATGATGAACCCAGGAACCGTCAAACAGCAAGTCGTAGAGGGAAGCGCGTTGCAGGCAGAGGGTTTCCTATGGGGTGTTGGGGGCGGAAGATTGTAAATAGCTTTTTTTGTTTGTTTGTTTGTTTCCTGTCTTTATTGACGGGAGAGAAAAAAAAGGGTCACAGCATTTCAGACTTTATTCAAACACACAAATGGTAACGAAGGGCAACCACAAGTGACAGGCATGGTCCCTAGGGCCTGGCTCAAAGGCCATGCTGGAGGGTGTGGGTGACTTCTCAGCCCTCCTCCCTCAGCATCTCTGTCCCTTCCTTCTCTGCACCTCACGGACACCCCTGAGATCAGTTAAAATTGTGCAGAAACTAAGTTACTCCGGAGGAGGTTGGGCCCTGCCTCACTGCCAAGAAAGAGGACGGGTTCTGAGAAGATGCAAGCGGGCTTCGGGGTGTAACTCAGGAGACGCCAGGCTGCTCCCTGTGGAAAGAAGCTCAGTGGTCACGGGTGAGGCTAGAGAGGGGAAGGAGGTAGATCGTGGTGGGGTTTTAGATTCATCTTAGAGCTACTTCATATTCCGAAAAGCTTCTGTGTACTTACATGTATGCATGTGAAGCGTAGGTCATAGACCACCAGTTATTTCTGTACTAATTTTTATAAACTGAAAAGGGCCCCCGTTTGGTGCCTTAAACATGGGTTCTGTCTTCAAAATAGGGCTCCCTTGAGTGTAAGATGTCCACTTGATGAGGCTGCATGAGATTTTCTTAAAAAAAAAAAACACAACCAACAACTTAGTTATTGGGTCATCCTTGGAGGGACATTTCAGAGTCTTGGCTGGAACTGGATAACTGCTGACCCCAGCATCCTTAAATTGACCTCTCAGGAAATGCAAGATTTATAAGTTGTGGGCTTTTCTTTTCTTTTGAAAAAAGGTCTTAATAATTCAAAGAACTTTTTAATGATTTGAAAAGTGCATGTTAAGTAGTTGATGGATTGGATCAATTCCTTCTTTGTAGTTGAAGTAGCTCTGTGTTGACGTCCTCCTCTCTACATATGGAAATTCGACAGATGTACAGAAATGCCACACAGAATGGGATGTTTCTTTATGACATTTCCTTGTGCATTGCATTGGAGAGAAAAATGTGTATCTGCACTTGATAGTTGGTCATTAACTATAAAAACAAGCTTGTTCGCAAACCTGCTTTGATCTGAACTTCCTGTGATTTATCTTGGGTGTCTCAGCATGCAGTGAATTCCTCATTGTTATTAACTCCCCAAATATTTATATCACTCCAGATAATCAATGCTTATCACAGTCAATGCAGATGTTACAGGATCCTAGAAGAAAGATGGCTCAGCATAATAACATTTTAATTATTATAGCATGTGTCCTCAACTGTATCCTCTGTTTATAGCATCAGCGAACACAGCTACTGTAGATATCTAATTCAGAGAAAGTATTAAAATGATTGAACATGTAAATTATAGCTTTTTCCCATCAAAGGCCGAAGCAATAGTGTGCCACTGCTTGAAGGTATTAATGCTTGTTTAATTCATGGAAATCATGCTGCTAAAACTGTATTTTCACTTTCTGTTCCCCTGGGCTTGCATTCTCTACAGGCTTACTCAACTGTTGTGTAAAACAAATTTGCTTGTGGATGTTTTAATGGTACAAAATATCTGACTTGAACTAGCATATCAGTTTTGTTAATGAAATCACAAGATAGACTATTGTGAGGAAAAATTCAAATTTGGCAAAAATCTGTTTGATTGGTAAATTTCACTTTTGAGCATCGTACACTTCACTTTTTAAAAAAATTTTTTAATTTTTTTTTTTTTTCCAGTATGCGGGCCTCTCACTGTTGTGGCCTCTCCCGTTGCGGAGCACAGGCTCCGGACGTGCAGGCTCAGCGGCCATGGCTCACGGGCCCAGCCGCCCCGCGGCATGTGGGATCCTCCCGGACCGGGGCACGAACCCGTGCCCGCTGCATCGGCAGGCGGACTCTCAACCACTGCGCCACCAGGGAAGCCCCGCCTGTATCTTTTTATATAAAGATCATAATAGATGCTTAATAAATGATACATCCAGTGTGCAGTTATCCAACATGGAAGCTCTAAATTAAGGTGTACATATATGTATATATTGTGAATTGTAAATAGGTTAGATTCATGTAGCAGTTCTGTTTGTAATACTCAGATCCAAGAACTTTTCCCCTCTTCCCTTGCCTGGTGACAAGGTGACAGTAAGTATCCTCAGTTGTTTAGAAAACTAAAGGAGTGGAAAACGATTGAGGAAACATGGGGTTTCAGTTCTCAAGCTTTAGCTTGTTAAATGGATAGAAAGGTCCAAGCAGCCAGTCATTTGTTACATGGACCATCCTGAATTGGTATGCAGTTGTCGTGTTGAAAACAATCCCAGTTGCTCAGTTAACCAGAGCAGCTTCGACTTAAGACACTCTTATTTCCCATCACATCCTAACTTTTTTTTTCTGAGTGTCATTGAATTTTGTTTTGAACAATCAATACATACTTCAGTTCTCAAATTCCAGATTTGCTTATGTAAAGAAATAATTATTTTATGATTGCATACTTTCATGATTTTTGTACGCTCCGTCTTGCTGGTTATTTAAGAATAAGACCATTTATCACTGGAAATGCCACATGTACTTAATAGTTTTCTGAATTGTTGTCCTTTGACATGGTGAAATGAAACCCACGTTTTTTTTGGAATTACACACGGAACTATTATATAAATGAAGTGTTAGAAATCAATTCAGATGTTAAATACAAAGGACATCCTTGGCTCATTAAGTAAAAATATCTCATTTAATGAGCAGAAAAGCACTGGAGCACACTGAACCCTGACACAAAGCAAATTATTTAAGTGATAAATTATATTTTATGGGGAGTGTAAAAGTTAATAATACTCAGGGGCCTGGTAATAAATGCAGAGGTATAACCAACTTCATCGACTGCTTTACTTACAAACATGCCATATGTACTTAGTTACTTGAGGTGATCATAAAAGGGCGGAATAGAAACCACACAAAGATTCAGAAAGTGACCTTAATATGCTTATTTTTCAGTGCATACTTTATATCATATTATTTTAAGAGTTCCTCTCTCTTTCTCTCTTTTTTTTCTTTCTTCTGTCATTTGCAGCATTCTGCTAACTTCATTTTTGTTTTCACTTTTGGTCAAGAATTTGACCTTGCGGCAGTTAAGCTGCAGCTTGGTCCTTATCTCTTGGCAGCCCTCATAAAATCAGCCATGTATTCATCCTCTCTGGTGGCCCACAGATGACCTCAGACCGCACTTGGAGAGGACCAGCCTGTAGTATGAAGAGATGGGTGGCTGAGCTCTTGTGTTGGCAGCCCCCGGGTTCTTCCCTAAGCAAACATTTCTCAGGTGTGTTGAAGAGATCCATAAACAAATGTGGTCCATAACCTCCACCCAGCTTTAGCTAAGATGCACAGAGACAGCTGTCTCCACACAACAGGGGAGCTGGGAAGAGCTCCAGTGATTGTCTGGGTAATTAGGATACAGACTGAGGGAGAAGTGGAAGGAAAGGAACTGCTTCGTTTTTTCCAATTTACTGTTTCTTTCTTTTTTGTTTTTCTTTTCTTTTTTTTGGCCGTACCGTGCGGCTTGTGGAATTTTAGTTCCCGGACCGGGGATCGAACCCAGCCCCTCGGCCATGAGAGTGCGTAGTCCCGACCACTGGACCGCCAGGGAATTCCTTGTTTTTTTCCAATTTAAATGATGCATTTTTTTCTTCTGCTTTGACTCTACTTTCAAATGAAACTTGTTCCTCTTTTTGCTTGACCCCTGCCTGGTTTTAGATTATGTGCGATTCTAATGCCACGTAATTTCGCCTCTGTTGAGGTAGACTTTCGATGAAAATGTAGCTTACTGATGCGACATGAGTGATGTTTTTCCTGGATGTGGAAAATAACATAGTTTTCAAATCTTTATTCAAAACTGGTTTTAGTCTGTGGACCCACACTGAGGCCAGGTGCAGAGCGGGACGGGGAGAATTCCTTCGTGTCGGAGCAGAAGTGCTTTCCAGGGGTGGCTCACACCTCTCACCCTCTGCGTGTCTGTTTCCTCTCCCGAGTTCTTCCTCATTCTCCTTCATCCAGCAAACTCCAACTGGTGTTTGAAACCCAGCTCCAAAGTGGATTCTTCTGCCCACCATCCTCCCCTCTCTCTTCAGGCTGAGTTAATTGTTCTTTTTATGTTACTTCTTATTTATAGCACTGCATTTTCCTCCTGGTGTTATACTTTATCTATTACTATTTCCCACTATGCTGTAAGATTCATGAGTGTAGAAATCTTGCCATGGTCACCATTGCATATCTAACACCTAGGCAGATAGTGGCCCATCACGATGGAAGAAAGGATGGAGGACGGAGGGAAGGAAGGAAAGAAACCTTCCTTATCACTGACAGCACCTTGTGCAAAGCTGGTCCTGTAGAAAAAGACCCTGCTCCCCCCAGACTAATGGTGCCTTGGCCATGACATGAATTAAAAAAAACAAAAACAAAAAAACAGATAAAATTCCCACCTTCATGGAACTTCTGCCTATTTGAAAAGATAAACAGAAAAACAAAACAAAACAAAAGAAACAAAACAAAAAATTTGAATATATAGTACCAGAGAAAGTAATTAAACGCTGTAATGAGAAAGACAGCAAGAGAGAAGGTTTGGGAACGCTAGTTGAGAGGGTGAAGAGTGTGAGTGTGAATAGGACAGTCAGGGAAGGCTTCCCTGATATGGAAACATCGGAGCAGGGCCCTAAAGGAGATGAGGGCGAGCCAGATGGTGGGCTGGGGAGTGCCGTCGGCAGAGGAAACGACAGGTGCCATGTTCTGAGAGGGGTGCCTGGGGTGTTCAAAGAACGGCGAAGAGGCCAGTAGGGCTGGAGCAAGGGGTCACATCATTCTGTTTTTTAATGGAAGTACAGTTGATTTACATGGTTGTGCTGGTTTCAGGTGTGCGGCAAAGTGATCCAGATCTATCTATCTATCTATTCGTTTTCAGATTCTTTTCCATTATAAATTATTACAAGGTTGAAGATATTACAAGGTATTGAATATAGCTCCCTGTGCTATACAGCAGGTCCTTGTTGGTTATCTATTTTACATATAGTGGTGTGTATCTGTTAATCCCAAACTCCTAATTTATCCCTCGCCCTCCTTTCCCCTTTGGGAACCATGTTTGTTCTCTATGTCTGTGAGTCTGTTTCTGTTTTGTAAGTAGGTTCATTTGTTTTAGATTCCACTTAGAAGTGATAACATTTGTCTTTCTCTGTCTGACTTACTTCACTGAGTCTGATAATCTCTAGGTCCATTCGTGGTGTAAGTGGCATTATTTCATTCTTTTTTATGGCTGAGTAATATTCCATCGTCTGTATGTACCACATCACCTTTATCCATACATCTGTTGATGGTCATTTAGGTTCCTTCCATGTCTTGGCCATTGTAAATAGTGCTGCTATGAGCATCATGGTGCTGTATCTTTTTGAATCAGAGTGTTTTATTTTTCCATTGCTGTTTCCACAATGTCTACAACAATACAACAATGGATGATATATAATAATGCTTAATACTGTATAGAATGAGTAAATGAAAGGTAGAAAATATGAAAACTACAGAAAGTATAATGCAGAACAAAGAAAAGCACTCATATGCTTACCTCTCAGAAGTAACATTTTGTTACATTGACTTTCAGAGTTTTTAGGTGTACGGTTTTTACTTAGTTGAAACAATGTAGCAAGTAGAATTTTGGGGAAAAGTATAATTCTCTCTTTTTAGCTGAGTATTACGATGTAAGCAATTCCAAATTATTTAACCTTTTAAATGATTATAGTCTCTGGTCTGGATATACCATATGGTCTACTACCGATCTCATACTGGTTGGGATTTAGGTCATTTTTAATTTTGGATTCTAGCAATGACACTATGATGAGTATTGCTGTGCATGAACCTTCATCTGTGCTTTGCAGTTTTAAAAACAATATACTCAAAGAAGTAGAATTATTGCATTTGAGTGACTGATGCAGGTTGCCAGATACGTTCCCCCAGAGAGATGGTATCCTATCACACTCCTAGCCATGTTACATGACAATGTTAATTCCACCTCATTCTCATCACCAATGAGTATTTTCTAATAAAACTAATTTGCTAGTTTGGCAGGAAAAAAAAAGTAGTTATCTTGTTTTAACTTGCACTTCTTTGGCACACAAGAGGAGGGGGAGAAACCTACCCCTGCCTGTTTAAATATGGGAGGAAGGATGGCAGTGGAGATAGGAGAGTCTGGGGTGAGGTACATCTGTCCTGATGTTCCCTCATTGTTGCCCATCTCTTGTCTCTGTGGGGCAACAGGCAGAAATCCCTGTGGATTTGGCTAAAGCTCATCTCCAGTGGAGATGATGTTCTTGCTTAGATTTTTTCCCTCTCTGCCCTATTATGCTTCTCTCACTCCGTTTTCCTGAGAGCACTCCATGAATAAATCATTTGCAAGGAATATCCATCTCAGGCTCTGCTCCTGGGGAATCCACTCAAGACATCATCTTAATAAGAATACATCTGGTAGGGTTAAAACCTATATGAGAGGTGTGAATAGTGAATTGTAAAGGGAGGAAACAGAGACAGCTTCGCTTACACAAATTATTGGAGAAGACCCAAAACAAGCGTGTGAGAAACTGAGTGGGAGATGGGTGGACAACAGAGCTGATGGGCATCGCTGGACCACGAAGTGAAAGTCAGGGCAGCAGGAGACGCGCTGGGATCCATTCTTATGCTTTCTTCTCCAAACTTCTTGTTCTCTTTCTCAGCTTCACAGCGCTTATCTCGTTCACTAATTATATTTTTCACTTGTGTGTGTGTAAATAATAACTGGCTTTTTGCCAGTAGATTGAAAGCTCTGTGAGTACAGCAACCTTGTCAGTTTTACTCTCCACTAAAGAGTCAGTGCCTAGCAGAGTGGATGTCCCAGAAGATCCACTATTTATTGAGTAAATAAATAAATAAATAAATGAAAGAATGAAGAACACACCAATGGGCAGATGGGGTGACACAGGTTTATGTATTTTGGTTTAATATGTTCAAAGTGACTTCTTCAGTTTAAAGGAAATTAAAAGTGAGAGGAAAAGGCTTTCGTCTTTGCCCCCATCTTTACCTTTTCTGGCACTTTCCACTCCTTTTTATGGATCCAGGTTCCCAGCATCCATTGTTTTCCTGCTACGTGAAGAGCTTCCTTTAATGTTTCCTACAGGGCACGTCTGTTGATATCAAATTCCCTCAGTTTTGGCTTATCTGAATACATCATTATTTAGCCTTCATTTTTTAATGACATGGGAATATGTTTATTGTTTAATAAAAATTCATGCCTAGAGTATGTTTCCATTTTTGTTATTAAACTTATAAACATGCAGAAAAAGATTTTTACATAAAAATATCAATATAACTGCAGCTATCTTCAGATGACGGGATGATAACTGATGATTTTTTTTAATTTTAAAAATTAACTGTATTTCTATACACTTGCAATGAGCAATCTGAAAATGAAATTAAGAAAAAAATTCCATTCACAATCACCCCAAAAGGAATAAATTACCTAGGAATAAATTTAACAAGTAAGTGCAAAACTTATATTCTGAAAACCACAAAACATTTGTAGTTCTTTTTTTTTTTGAATTTTATTTATTTTTTTTATACAGCAGGTTCTTACTAGTTATCCACTTTATACATATTAGTGTATATATGTCAATCCCAATCTCCCAATGCATCCCACCACTGCTGCTTTCCCACCTTGGTGTCCATATGTTTGTTCTCTACACCCGTGTCTCAGTTTCTGCCCTTCAAACCGGTTCATCTGATAACTGATGATTTTTAATTTCCTTTTGCTCATCTACATTTTGTCATTTTTTCTCTTTTTATTATGCTAAAATGTACATAACATAATATTTATCATTTTAGCCATTAGTGAGTGTACAATTCAGTGGTATTAAATATAGTCACATTAAATACACAGTCATGTGTAACATTACCACTCTCTGTACTCAAACCATTTCATTATCCCCCCAAAACTCTGCACACTAAGCAATAACTCCCCATCTTCTGCTTCCCTCATCCCTGGTAACATCGGTTCTACTTTCTGTCTCCATGAATTTGCCTATTCTAGGTCCCTCAAATAAATGGAATCATACAAAATGTTTCCTTCTCTATCTGGCTTATTTCATTTAACATAATGTTCTCAAGGTCCAGCCATGTTTTAGCATATATCAAAATTTCATTCCTTTTTATGGCTAAATAATATTCTGTTGCAGGGCTTCCCTGGTGGCGCAGTGGTTGACAGTCCGCCTGCCGATGCAGGGGACACGGGTTCGTGTCCCGGTCTGGGAAGATCCCACATGCCGCGGAGCGGCTGGGCCCGTGAGCCATGGCCGCTGAGCCTGCGCGTCCGGAGCCTGTGCTCCACAACGGGAGAGGCCACAACAGTGAGAGGCCTGCGTACCACAAAAAAAACCAAAACCAAAACAAAACAAAAAAATATTCTGTTGCATGTGTTCACCACATTTTTTTTATTCATGCATCCGCTGATGGACACTTCTGTGTTTCTACTTTTTGTCCTTTGTGAATACTGTTTCTATGAACATTGGTGTACAAATATCTGTTAAAGTCCCTGTTTTCAATTTTTTTTTTTGATATATACCTAGTAGTAGAAATGCTGGGTCATATGATAATTCTGTATTTAAGCCTTTGAGAAACTGACAGCTATACCATTTTATATTCCCACCAGCAATGTGCAAGTATTCCAGTTTCTCAACATCCTTGCCAACACTGTTATTTTCCAGTTTTATAAAATTATAGCGATCCTGGTAGGTGTGAAGTGGTATTTCATTGTGGTTTTCATAGTCTTTTTTTTTTTTTTTTTTTTTGCGGTACACGGGCCTCTCACTGCTGTGGCCTCTCCCGTTGCGGAGCACAGGCTCCGGACGCACAGGCTCAGCGGTCATGGCTCACGGGCCCAGCCACTCTGCGGCATGTGGTATCTTCCCGGACCGGGGCACGAACCTGCGTCCCCTGCATCGGCAGGCGGACTCTCAACCACTGCGCCACCAGGGAAGCTCTCTGTCTCTGCTTTGAAGATATTCTCTAATCACTGGTTTTTAGGAACTTGATTATGTTGTGACTTGGTGTGTTTTTGTTTATCATGCTTGAGGGTCTTTGAGGTTCTTAGGTTTATATTAATCAAATTTGAAAAAATTATGCCACACATCAAATATTTTTCTGTTCCTCTTCCTTCCTCTGTAATTTCAATTATGTATTTGTTAGATCATTTAATATTATTCCACAAGTTATTGAGACTTTAAGTTTTTTTCCCCAGGATTTTTGCTTTCTGTCTTTTAGTTTGGGCTTTTCTGTCTTTTAATCTACTGTCTTTTAATCTAATCTAATGTCTTCAAATTCACTAATCTTTTCTTCTGCAATATCTAATTTGCTGTTTGGTTTAGCTGGTGAACCTTTCAATTCAGATATTGTAGTTTTCACCACTTTAAGGTCCATTTGGTTCCCTCTTATACCTTCCATTTCTCTCCTCATTATGTTCATGTTTTCTTTTAAATCTTTAAGCATATCTATAACTTTTAATGTCCTTATCTGCTGATTTCATCATCTCTGCCATCTTAAGGTCTGTTTTAATTGATTGACTTTTCTCCTGGTTATGGATTCCATTTTCCTGCACCATTGCCTGTAAAATAATTTTTTATTGGGTGCAGGATTATAAATATTAGTTTATTAAGTATTTGATTTTGTGTTTTCATTTGAAGAATGTTGAATTTTGTTCTGAGAGGTTGTTGCAGCTTGATCTTGTTGCTCTCTGGTTCTCTGCCCCTCAAACTCCAGACACCTCACCCTCTCTGAAATCCCTTTTCTATCTCTTCAACTAGACAACCACTATAATCTGCTTGAGTTCCCCCTCTCTGCTACAATCTAAAAAGAACCTCTAGAGAGACAGCTGGGACAACGGTAGGGATTACCTTGTTTGTTTCCTTTTCTCAGAGACGCAGTCCTGTGCTTTCCATGTCCAGTGACTGAAAACAGTTATTTCATGTACTTTGCCCAGTTTTCTAACTGTTTATGGTGGGAGGGCAATTCCAATTACTCCATGACGGTTTCAAGCAGAAATGAGTTCTTCAACTTGGAAAATACAAATTCCTTGAGAAGATCCTCAAACTGCTATAGTTAATCTGCATGTTTACAAGGCATTTGGGTTATTATTGCTTTTGTCTTGTTCATTTCTATGTCCACTTACCAGGGACTATAGTGTGTTTCCTGGAATCAGATGCTCACTCCATCACCTTATCTTATACCCTTTTTCCTTATTAGACTGTTTTGAGTTCTATGTCAGCCCTCACTTTTGGCTACAGTGAAAGATCCCCTCTAAATTTGATCAGCATCTAAGTAGTATTATACAAACCTTGAAACCTTTGTTATGAAAGCTTCTTTGCTCCTGAAGTATCTTGCTTTTAAACAGCTCTGCGTATTTGTGAACTATTTCTGCACACCAGGTTTGATTGCCCTTACATTTTCACCTTATGGTATATTTTGTTCTTAGCCAGCTGTCCTCTGAGGAAAGTCTTAGGTCTAATTTCATCCATGATCAGAAGGCAGGAATCCCAGATTTCAATGACAGTCGTATTCCCTTTGGAGGTCTTTAAAGTATTATGGAAAAATAAGAGCCCTGAAGCTGGATAGATATAGATTTCAATAGTATATACATCAGATAGCTGTGTGACTTTGAGAACATTTTACTGCAAACGTGAGCTTTCTATTCTACTAAATGGGATTTACTGTACCCAATGCATAGTATGTGAATACGTACTAGGCGTTTAGTAAATGCTAGTTGTCTTCTGCTCCTCTCTAAACTGTTCACTCTGGTTATGCCAGTAGCCATGCTTTCATTGGTTTCATTGGCTGGTGGGTCTTTAATGAGTGCATCCTCTCAGCTATTTGGATGTTATTCTGACTCTTATCTCTCTGCAAGTGTTACAATTTCTCAGTGATGTCACTAAGCCTGTGAGTACAGTGGACACAACCATTTACCATCTCAGGGAAATCTATTTAGTGTTCAAAAAAATCACCTAAGTTTTAGGAGGCCATTTAAAAGGTAGACCCCAGAAAACCTAGGTAGACCATTTATTTACTCAATTTTCCTTTTTTATTTCTGATTTTTTTCTCATTGCATAAATGCTCCTACCCTCATAACCATGGTTCTCCAACCAGGTGCTATGACTATTAGAAAAACTAAATAAAACTATTTAATTGTTTCATACCCTGCAAGAAACTTGGGCTTTGAGGATCTGGAAGGGCAGGGCCTCACAGTGTTCCTCAGAGAAGTGGGAGAAGAGCTTACTGCCATAGAAATGGCTGAGGCTGGATACCCAGAGATGCTGAGCTGGGGTGATGACTTCAAAGACCCTCTACAGAAGCACCATGCACTGGAACTTTCTGTGAGGACAGATATGTTATAGCTGCTCCATTCAATACTGTGGCTACCAGCCAGCCACATCCAGCTGCTGAGCACTAGAAATATGGCTCGGGTGACTGAGGAACTGAATTTTTAATATTTAATTAATTTAAATTTAAATATCCACACGTGGTTAGCAGCTATCATATTGGACAATGCATTTCTATAGCAATCCTATTTTTAGTATAGGAAGAACTTATAAGGATCAGTATAATTCCCTACTGATGGTCCTGTCATTTTTCTATTGTAGCTTTGAAAAATGCTACCTGCAGAAAAGGTATTTGGATAGGTAGTATGGAGAAGAAGAAAAAACCATTTGGGAAATTGCATGTGATGGAGTCCTTTAATACATACAGAGGACCTTGAATTAATGAAAGAACTCAAGTCATATTAATTTGACCCATGGAGTTATGGGCACCCAAATTTTTAAGTAATATTTTTTGTAACTTTATTATTCTGTCTCTGTTATGTACACCTTCATCCTGTACTACATCTTCTATCTAAAATAAGTCCATTTATTTATTATTTATTTTTAAATTTTTTTTATGGCCGTGCTGCATGGCTTGTGGGATCTTTGTTCCCCAACCAGGGATTGAACGCAGGCCCTTGGCAGTGAAAGCGCGGAGTCCCAACCACTGGACCTCCAGGAAATTCCCAAATAAGTCCTTTTAGATTAAATTAAATTATCATTAGGAAAAGATGGAGAGAATTTGTGATACGTTAGAAAGCCATATGTAGAACGTTTCACCTTTAAAAAAAAGTCTTTGTCATTTTATTTCCTTCAAAAATCAATTTTCAAATAAAATAATTTCAGTAACACATTTAAATAGGATTGAATACTATTTTCAATCACATTCATATGTATTATCTCATTTATTCCTGTCATTAGCCCTATGAGTCAAGTAGAGTCCGTGTTATTTTTGCTTTATTAGATGCAACTGTTGTGGCTTCAGAGATGCTCAGTGACTTGTCCTTGGTCACCGAGGAGCTGACAAATAATTTTACTCATTGGTGTTTTTTTAATTGAAGTATAGTAGATTTACTCTACGTAGAAAATCCTAAGGATGCTACCAGAAAACTACTAGAGCTCATCAATGAATTTGGTAAAGTTGCAGCATGCAAAATTAACGTACAGAAATCTGTTGCATTTCTATACACAACAAAATAGCAGCAATAGAAATTAAGGAAACACTCCCATTTACCATCGCATCAAAAAGGATAAAATACCTAGGAATAAACCTAGCGAAAGGAGGCAAAAGACCTGTACTCCAAAAACTATAAGACACTGATGAAAGAAATTAAAGACAACACAAACAGATGGAAAGATATACTGTGTTCTTGGATTGGAAGAATCAGTGTTGTTAAAATGACCATACTGGGCTTCCCTGGTGGCGCAGTGGTTGAGAGTCCGCCTGCCGATGCAGGGGACATGGGTTCGTGCCCCGGTCTGGGAAGATCCCACATGCCGCGGAGCAGCTGGGCCCGTGAGCCATGGCCGCTGAGCCTGCGCGTCCGGAGCCTGTGCTCCGCAACGGGAGAGGCCACAACAGTGAGAGGCCCGCGTACCGCAAAAAAAAATGACCATACTGCCCAAGCCAGTCTACAGATGCAATGCAATCCCTATCAAATTACCAATGGCATTTTTCACAGAACTAGAACAAAAATTTTTAAATTTGTATGGAGACACAAAAGAAGACCGCAAATAGTCATCGTCTGTTTTTTTCCCCCAATATGCCTGCTTTACTAGCTAATGAAGCCACTTAATTTTTAAAATTAGAACTAGTTCTTTTAGTCTCTTCAAATCATCATGGCTTCAAGCTTGTGTGGCCTCACCCTTATAATTTCTACACTTCAAAAGGAAGAGAGCTTCGATTTATGTCAGGTGTTTAAAATTAATGGTATACTCATATTTTATTTAATAAATATTAATGGTTGGCTTTGGCAGAGGGGCTATTTTAGACCTTTACTGTAAAGAAGATCATTATCATGTCCCCAAATTTGATTTCTAGAGTGCTTATTTATCAATATTTATTAGGTGCGTGGGTTGGTTCTAATGATGCTTCCTAATTCACCCCACAGAATCCCTTGCAGGCTGTGTTGCTCCAGCTGAGTGTATTCCAGAGTGCACTTCTTGGGCAGTTTCGTCCTTCAGCAAAGCTTTGTTCCACCGTTGAGCCGTAACTCGGTGGAGGAGGTTTTTTCTGTCAGCACATGATACAATAGAAATCCTAAATCAATAACACTTTTTATTCCTACACGTTCGACGCATAACAGCCTTCTTCACATCGAGGTTTTAACGTGTTGTAAATTAATTACCTGGAATGAACACAGGGTCAATGGACCTTGGTACGACCAGGATGTAATGTTAAAGTCTTCCATTTTCTCCTCCACTTCTCAGCATCCTTAGCCTGTCTTTTGTGCATGTCACTTATGCCGTCTTCTGCAATAAGCTCCCTTAAGAGTAGTTAATGCCCCTCTAGGGATTGATCGATAGAAAAAAATTTGCTTTCCCATAAATTTGCTGGAGTATTTTCTGCCTTCCAGGCAATAACAGGGCCGTTTTTATTTGTAGTACACAGTGTGGCACTTTTGAAAAAAGAACATTTAATTGAAATTTGAAATTGCCCAAGTGAATATAACAGATTTTCTCTTAATTCAGAGTGATATCTAAAAGATTTGTGCAAATACAGGTGGATTTTATTATCTACCACTTCCTGTTGGAAATGAGGATAATTGTTTATTTTCCAGAATTCAGTTCAAGAAAAGATAACTTTATCTGTCCCATCATCTAAATGCGTATAAGATGGCAACCCCATTTCAAATGATATAAAATCAGGTATGGTAAAGTAGATTTTCCATCAGAAGCAGGGCAGTTAAAAAGCAGGAATTCACTAAGTTTTAAAGGACTCAATTTTCTATTTTCTTTAAAATAAGAATGAAAGAGGCAAACTCCATTATAGTTCCGAAGGTAGCTCTGCTATTAGTAGCTATAGAAACAAGGTAACCAGGTAGTGAATAAGAGAGAAAGAGAGAGAGAGAGAGAGAGAGAGAGAGAGAGAGAGGGAGAGGGAGGGAGAGGGAAATAGAATATGAAAAAGAAAACTGCAAACCTAACTGCAATGCTTAAATACTAATACCATGATTTAGGAATTAATACATTGGGAAGTAGATTGGCCAACGTCTTTGCTAGTTTGTCAGTGTGAACCGTTTATTGTTAATGCCTGGTTTCTCCAGGACATAGGCATATATGCAGCGCCCAAACAAAACGAATGCAGCCATCTTCAAAGAAGAGGTAGTGTAGAATAGAGGTGTAAATACACAATGCCAAATTGCAGGAGCACACGGGGGTCAGCTTCATGATTTTTGGCAGAAGCCCTTTCCCTTCTGTCAGGTTAAAGGGAGGAGAGAGCAACCAAATTGACTTGACTTCCCTTGACAACGAGGTCAACACCACTTGTAAATCTGAACTCCTCCCGCTGCAGCTGTAAGTGTCAAAGGTGGGGTGGGGAGTTCAGTGGGACGTGGAAATCGTCCGAGACAGAGCACGTTTTCCAAACTCCAACTTACCCACATGCCTGGTGGAAACGCCTCTGATCGTAGTTTAAGCCCCCCAGTAATATTTTCAGCTTAGACTTTGTCCCCACATCTGTCCTGGATCATCAGGCTGTATTACACTGTCGCTTGATCTTTGGAAACAAGCACCCTAACGACCAAGCTGGATGCCCTATGGGGGGGCAGGCTTTTGAGCTAACAGTGTTTTCTTGCTTATCGAGCGTCCTGGAGGACTGCTCACGTATAAAATATAGCCTCTGTGCTTCTCTTTCCAGAAGGTAGGTTATGGGATTTCCCAACAGACACTTCAAATGGCAGCAATTGCTAAAAACCAAGCTTTTATAAAAGGGACCCGTGCATTTCCAGTGTATCTTGGGCTACTTAACAGAATAACAAACAAGGAGGTCAGTGTGTGCCACGTAGCAACCAAGATACAGAAGCAACAAATAATTTCAGCTTTTCAGAATAAAATTAAATATACTAAGAGGCAGCATCATATAATAGTGGTTAAAGTCAGGCACTCCAGAGTCACATGGACCAAATCTAGTCCTCTGTCTGCCTGCTTTTGTAAATAAAACTTTATTGACACGACCATGCCTATTTGTTTATGTATCGTCTGTGGCTGCCTTCTCACTGCCACGAAAGACTCGAATAGTTGTGAGACAGACTGTCCTGCAGTGCTGAAAATACTTTCAAGCCCTTTATGGGAAAAGTTTGCCAAACCCTGGTTAAGCGTGTGAGCTTTTGTCCCACACTGTCTGGATTTGAATTCTGGCTTCAGCATTTACTGGCTGTGGTACCTGGTGCAGGTATTCTTTAGGCTTCAGTTTCTGGATCTATAAAAAAAATGGATTACTTTACAATGTTGGGTTAGTTTCTGCTGTGCAGCAAAGTGAATCAGCCACACGTATACATATACTCCAATAAAATGTTTATTTTTTATTTTTATTTTTGGCTGAGTTGGGTCTTCATTGCTGTGTGGGCTTTCTCTAGTTGCGGTGAGCAGGGGTTACTCTTCGTTGCGGTGCATGGACTCTAGTTACACGGGCTTCAGTAGTTTTGGCGTGCAGGCTCAGTAGTTGTGGCACTCAGGCTTAGTTGCTCCGAGGCACGTGGGATCTTCCCGGACCAGGGCTCAAACCTGTGTCCCCTGCATTGGCGGGAGGATTTTAACCACTGCGCCACCAGGGAAGTCCCTCCAATAAAAATTAATAAAAAAATAAAGACAAAGAAGAAAGCACACATTCAAAAATAAGTGTTTCACAAGAATGGGAAGATATATCTGAAGATACAGTAACTACACTCCTGCAAAATATAAGTAAATAACTATCCTGTTGTATGAATGCATTGAAATTAATAAGATTTTACTTTGTGTTGCTTTTATGTAGATCAAGTGTATTACTTTATGCTGGGAAATTGAAATTGAGGTGGCTTAAATAGCCACTGATTGATTAAAATGCGATTCTCATTTAAAGAAGAAAATGGATGTACTAATAGCCATGTCACAGGCTGCTGTGGAGGTTACATGAGATAGTGCATATCTTTTTTCTTACTTGCAAAATTTTTATTTTTTATACAAATAAATAAATATTTGTGAGATTAAAAAGAAATGAGTTTTATGAAGGCTTGCTGTTTTATTTCCTTCTGTTTATTCATATACTTCAAAAAAGCTGAGCTTTCTGTCTCTTCCCAAAAGATTATGAGATAATGCATATTATCCTAGGAGTCTGCCTGGTTGGGAGTAATCTATTCTACTGCTCCCCGATTCTTAAACCTCGAAAAAAGGGTCTAGATCTCTACTAAAATCATTTTGCATCTTATCCTGCAGAGGACGACGTGACTTTCCCAATAACACTGAATTTCTAGGCATTAAGACCCTTACTTCTTTTTTCTTTTTAAAGATTTTTGTGATGTGGACCACTTTTTAAAGTCTTTCTTGAATTTGTTACAATATTGCTTCTGTTTTATGTTTTAGTTTTTTGACGGCGAGGCATGTGGGATCTTAGCTCCACGACCAGGGATCGAACCCGCACCCCCTGCAGTGGAAGCGTGGAGTTGTAACCACTGGACCACCAGGGAAGTCCCAAGACTCTTATTTCTTAAAAATGTACACAAAAGCAGCTTACTTTTATTTGACAGAAGAGGTTACAAGAACATAGTCACCTATGGGATTTTCGCTTATCATTTTAAATTTCTAGCATTGTTCAGAAGTTCTTTTTTTTAATTAATTAATTTTTTATACAGCAGCTTCTTCTTAGTTATCTATTTTATACATATTAGTGTATACATGTCAATCCCAATCTCCCAATTCATCCCACCGCCCCCTGCACCCCACTTTCCCCCCTTTGTGTCCATATGCTTGTTCTCTACGTCTGTGTCTCTAATTCAATCGTTTGAACCATCCTACCTGGTAGAGGCCTAGGGTCAGGCAGACACAAGAGCTGTGAGGGGTTCATTTTTTTTTTTTTTTTTTTTTTTTGTGGTACACGGGCCTCTCACCGCCGCGGCCCCTCCCGTTGCGGAGCACAGGCTCCGGACGCGCAGGCTCAGCGGCCATGGCTCACGGGCCCAGCCGCTCTGCGGCATGTGGGATCTTCCCGGACCGGGGCACGAACCCGTGTCCCCTGCATCGGCAGGCAGATTCCCAACCACTGCGCCACCAGGGAAGCCCGAGGGGTTCATTTTGACAGGAGTCAACATCCCTCCACACGGGGGACCCTGGACTCACAGGGAAGGATTCTCAGTGGCTCCAGGCCAGCTGTGCTGGAACATCCTGCCGGGTTGGTACTGTACGTCCCCCGGGGCTTGACAGCCCCTTCCCCTGCCTGGTCCCCCTCTTCTCGAAGCCCTTGGCTGTTCACGGTGCCTAATGCTTCATAGCCCTTCAGGTTTCCCTGCCTCTAAAGTGGCTCATGTTCCAAATGATCCTTCTCCCCTCACCCCACTGGTCCCTGAGCAAAACTTCTCTCAGTTTGAGACCCACCTATACCAAGCCAGAAATTGAGCTGATCGAAGGAACTACTTCTCAAGGAATATTTGTATTTTAAAAGCAAAATGGAACTTCACTGGCGGTCCAGTGGTTAAGACTCCACGCTTCCAATGCAGGGGGCACTGGTTTCATCCCTGGTAGGGGAACTAAGATCCCACATGCTGAGTGGCTAGGCCAAAAGAAAAAAAAAAAAAAGGAGAACGTTTATTGCAAATGAAACTTGAATTAGGGAGGGATTTCTGAACAGAGGGACCTTCCAAGGGCCCGTTGTTTTCCCCACTCGCACCCCCTCTATTTCTCAGTGCCAGTAGTCAGCAACTTAGGATCCCTCTCTGCTGAAAGATTGCCAAACTGTGCACTAGGCCAGATTGTATTTTACTATTTCATTCACCGTATATCCCAAAGAACCATGTGGATGGTCAATTCTCCCCGTGCCATATTGGATCAAATGTGAGTGATGTCATAGTTCTAAGAGCTCCCTCAAACCCCCAAAAGGCCCAGGACTGTGCCTCACATGTCTCAAATACGTCAGTGTGCCAACTTAGGAGCATCACAAGAGCTACAAAATAATCATACTGAATTCCCTTTCTGTTCCCCTCTCAGTTTGGAGATTCCCTGTTCGATGGAGAATTTAGAGTACAATTCCTACGAGGCATCTGGAATTTGTGATTCTTTCTAAGTATTGCAGTTTAATCTGTGCCTCTCTAAGTCTCTGTTGAGACACTTTCAGGTCATTTCAGCTTGTTGTGAGTTTGAAGGAATCTGTAGAATACTTTCCATAAAATATCCTGTATGGTGCCAGGGACATGATCACCTAGCCTTTGTATAACAACATCAATATACACTGGTTAGTTGTGTTAGAACCCTGGGTTTACACAGCTCCTTTCTTCCCCAGAGTCTAACTTATTTTCCCAAAGGTCACTGTGCTTCACTTAAAACATCAGTGTCAGCTAGAGGCAACTTCCATGACTTTACATTTTAGAGGAGAGGCTTGGTCTCCAAGTGGCTGACTTATCCAAGGTCAACGCCTTTTCAGATATGGACTTGGGGTGATGACTCAGACTCCTTCTAGCCCCAAATGGTTCCCATGGTGACCACATCACTCACAGGTGTGTAGTCTTGGACTGCTACTGTGGCACCACGTTGATGGTGCTGCCCTGAACTCACTTTTAAAGAAATCATTTGGTTTGATAACTCAGCCCTTATATTGAATGTCTCCCCAGGGTGAGACGGAAGAGCTACAGCTCAGGGGAGCCTCCGCATCATCACTCACCAGCTCCGAGCAAGCTTCAGACAAACTTGCTTCTGTGTGGAAGGACTTCTTTCTCCACTGATACAGGAGATATGGACAATAACATCCTTTTAAGAGATGAACACAAAGTGCCTACATTAAGACTCTTTTTTTCCTAAGCCAAAGCCATTATCTTTTCAGATATCTATTTTTTTTTATCGAAGTATAGTTGATATACAATATTATATGTTACAGGTGTACAATATAGTGACTCACAGTTTTTAAAGGTTATAATCCATTTATAGTTATTGTAAAATATTGGCAAGACTTTCCTTGGAGAGTAAGTAGGCATATGTTACTTGGACAATAAGGTGTACAACACCTGATTATTTCAATTTCAGTGAAAAGTCAGTTTTCTTTGAAGGAGAAACCAGTGCCTGGGAAGGAACCAAAGCAGGGGTGGAGAGAAGGCGGCAGCATTCTGAGATGGTGGGGGTCTTTTCTGCCCACTACCTACACTGTCTGCTATGAACCTCCATTTCAAAGAGATCTGGTCTTACCTTTGGGTGAAGATCATGGCCCCTTTAAAACGTGCTCTTCATCTTACATCCCGCGTGGGCCGTCTTTAAGTGATGCTGGTGAATAGGGTCCTGAGTCATGTGGCTGTGTGGTGGCTCGTTGGTTTATGTGGACCTGGCTTCTCCACCTGTAGTGAGAGCAGAGACTAACAGCTTCCTAGATCCTCCAGGTTCAACCTGGAGAGCTCCTCTTGGGTGCACTTGACAGCTATGTAAATACAAAGTGAAAATAAAAATGCTTAAATGGCCCAGAGAGAAAAGAAGAGCTTTTATGGATGGCTCAAGTCAGTTCTTTTTGTGTATTTATCTTTTCATTATGTGTTAATATCATTCTTACATTGGAGATGCTTTCCTGATGATGACATTTATGATAAAATGTTGTGTCACAAGCAAGATGTTTCAAATGGACAAAAGATATAATAAAAGAGGAATCCACTTTGAGACAGGAACCAACAGGCAGACTTTTGCACGGTGCGGTTGATGTAAGAAGAGAAGATGGGGTCTGAGAAGGTGAAGAAGAAAAATATTTTTGGAAATTTTGTGAAGAATAGTAATGGGTTCTAGGGAGGATAGTGTCTTTGAAACATGCGTGATTGTCTCCTGTTCTCAGGATTCCCCAGCTTTGAATGAAATTGTTGATTAATTTCCTTTGCTCTAACTGTGCACCTGATGGTGACTCAGGCCAGTGGGTCAGTAACAGCAAAGCAGGTGGAAGAAGCTACAAATTTCAAACCATCTATAAATGGGTTGGTTGACTCTTGAATAACTGAAGGAGGATTATTGAACAAAAGCCTTGGGGGCTTTGGAAAGGTACATTTAAAGTACAATTTTTAAAGAAGAGTAAGGTAAGGACTCTATGTTTTCAGGAAGTCTTAATTTTTTTTTTTATTAGTCATATTTTGCAGGTGAAGAAACTGAGAATTTGAGGGACTAGAAAGCTTAACGAAGGTGACAGAGCTACCTAGCGGTGGAGCTGAGATTCAGGAAGGGGTCTGTTTGACTCTGAAACTTCTCACTCTTTTTATGGTATGAGAGAGAACACCTAACATAGAACAGGATACGTTACAGGGTGAGATGGAGGGAAAATAAAGCAATTCAGGAGACCACAGGTGGGCTTCCCGAGGGCAGAAGCTTCAAGCCTCTTGGAACTTTTGCAACTCCTGACGCCACCCCCCGCCCTACTACCGCCCCAAGTAAAATTGCAAGTTACTTACAACTGCAGCAGAAATACTTTAGTTATTTAAGGAGAAAACTTTTTTTGTTTTAATTTTAAGAATGCTTATTACAAAAACACAATAGCACTATTTTTCTCTGTTTTGCCTGATTACTCAAATGGAACAAAGATGTTATGTGAATATCTCACACTTCCTTTCCCTCTCTTTTCCTCTCCTTTAAATAGTTTGCATCCCAAGATGCAGTGTCATTAAATACATCAGTACAACCCCTTTAGGTTTGGAGGAGAAAGTGTCAAGAGAGTAAAATTCTAGGGAAGAATCCAGGTCCATATATTATAGCTCAAAATAGGGAAAATAGAAAATAGTCAAAATAGTAAATTCACCTACATCTAGCTATTACATTATTTCTGATTTAATTTAATTTAGTTTTTTCTTTTCTTTGGCTTGCAGAATAGGTCCAGAAGAAGAAAAAAGTTCATCCATAAGTAGACTTACTGGGAAGGCTCTGACAGGTGCTACAGGCTGACCTGTAATGCTGCCCTGGGCCCCTTCAGTAACTCTGATGAGGCAGGTGTGGGCTGAACTGTGTCCCTCCAAAGTCATATGTTGACGTCTTAATTCCCAGCACCTCAGAATGTGACTGTGTTTGGAGACAAGGCCTTTAAAGAGGTAAATAAGGAAAAATGAGATCATGTGTGTGGGCCCTAATCCAAAACGATTGGTGCCCTTATAAGAAGGAGAGATTAGGGCACAGACAACATGCAGACGGGTGGGCTACCATGTGAGGACACAGAGAGAAGGCAGCTGCCTAAAGCCAAGGAGAGAGACCTCAGGAGAAACCAAAGCTGCTTACACCTTGATCATGGACTTCCAGCCTCGAGAACTGTGAGAAAATAAGCATCTGTTGTTTAAGGTGCCCAGTCTGGGGCTCTTTGCCATTGGCAGCAGCTGAAGGAGCCAGGCCATTAGGTCAGGGAGATACAGGCTCAGTGAGAAAAGGGTCCACTTTGGACCTTTTCATTTTTGAAAGTGCCCATTAATTTTATTTTATTTTTTTAATTTTAAAAATTTATTTACTTTATTAATTTTTATTGGAGTATAGTTGCTTTACAATGTTGTGTTAGTTTCTTGCTGTACAGCAAAGTGAATCAGTCATACCTATACATATATCCACTGTTTTTTAGATTTCCTTCCCATTTAGGTCACCACAGAGCACTGAGTAGAGTTCCCTGTGCTATACAGTAGGTTCTCATTAATCCATTTAATACCTAGTAGTGTGTATATGTCAATCCCAATCTCTCAATTCATCCCACCCTCCCTTCCCCGCTTGGTGCCCATACGTTTGTTTTCTACATCTGTGACTTTATTTCTGCTTTACAAATAAGTTCATCTGTAGCATTTTTCTAGATTCCACATATAGGCGATATTGTATGACATTTGCTTTTCTCTGTCTGACTTACTTCACTCTGTATGACAGTCTCTAGGTCCATCCACATCTCTGCAAATGTCACATAAAAATGTTCCTTTTTATGAAGTGCCCATTGATTTTAGCATGTACAGGAGAGTGAGCAAACTTGTACCTCTGAGAAAAAGGAAATTAAACCTTGACTTGCCGCCCTGCTACCCCAGTTCCTCTTATGATCTCTCTCCTTCCTTCCCCTTGTCTTCCTTCCTTCCACATCTCCTTTTGCCCGCATCCTTTCCCGTGTAGGCTCATGCCTGCCAGTTCTGATACCGTTAACAAAGCTGTGTATAGGTCCCAAAGTTTGTGATGTATCTGTGAGCACTGATACATTTTACAGCACTGCTTAGAGGGAACCGTATCTTTGCTCATTAGTGAATTTTGACAAGTAGTTTCCATATTTCATATTTTATATTTTCCATATCTCCCATAGTCCATATTCCCCACAGAGACCAGGATGAGAGCTGGTACAGTCTGATCAAGGTGACCAGTGGAAAAATAGGGGAAAATGTTTAAGCCTAAGGGGAATCCAGAGAGTTCTCTTGAAGAAGCCAGAGCTTCCTGATTCCCTGTAAAGGCTCAGGGGTCCTGGGGGGGCAGGGCGGCTGTGGGTGACGAAAGCTCTAGGCAATGTCAGCTTGATTCTGTGGGCAGCATGCAATACTAAAGAGATTTACTTCTTGAGGGTGTCCAAGTTGTTTTTGTTTTTTTTAATAAAAGGTTAAATGTTTAATGGTGGTAAAAAGCACATAACATGAAATTTACCATCCCAACTGCTTCTAAGGATGCAGTAGTGTTAAGTATACCTACATTGTGGTGCTTTCTTCAGCAGCACATATACTAAAACTGGAACGATACAGAGATTAGCATGGCCCCAGTGCAAGGATGACACGCAAATACGTGAAGTGTTCCATAGTTTGGGATCAACATACACACACTACTATATATAAGATAGATAACCAACAAGGACCTACTGTAGAGCACAGGGAACTCTACTCAGTGGTCTGTAATGACCTAAATGGGAAAAGAATCTAAAAAAGAGTGGATATATGTATACATATAACTGATGCACTTTGCTGTACACCTGAAACTTAACACACAGCATTGTAAATCAACTCTACTCCAATAAAATTTTTAAAAAAAATATATTTACATTGTGCTTAAGTTCTTAAATAATGACTCATGTGGTAAGAATTCCATACTTTACATTATTGTTATTTTTTGGTTTAATCATTAGAATATGTATTTTAGAAGTAATAAAAAAAGTCAAAAACCGTCTAATGTAAAACTGGTTTGATTGTACATAAGTCTACAGATCTAGTCCTATGGTTGGTGGTTGATTAGTTTTTTTTTTTTTTTTTTTCGCGGTACACGGGCCTCTCACCGTTGTGGCCTCTCCCGTTGTGGAGCACAGGCTCCGGATGCGCAGGCCCAGCGGCCACGGCCCACGGGCCCAGCCGCTCCGCGGCATGCGAGATCCTCCCGGACCGGGGCACGAACCTGCGTCCCCTGCATCGGCAGGCGGACTCCCAACCACTGCGCCACCAGGGAAGCTCGGTGGTTGATTAGTTTTAAATGAGTCAATGAGAATACATAACTCCTTCTATTCATTTAACAAGCTTTTATGGAGCGCGCACTGTGAACACGCAGTGTTTAGACTCTGCCGATGCAGCAGTAAACAGATGGGCCAGGACCTGGTTCCCACTGAGCTTACGTGTCCGGCGTGAGGCGGCGGATGTGTAGAAGGTGGTTAACAACTGTGATGGCTGTGTGACAGGCAGCAACGTCATGACTCCTGGTTAGAGGTGAAGGCCAGCCTGGAATTCACAGCATCAGCAAGTCACCAAGTAGCCACTGTCTTCCTCGTTCCCAGAGCCCCGACTCCTCCAGCCAAGGAAGAGCTAGCTGGCCGTGCAGTGGCTTCTGTTCTAGGAGAGGGACCTTAAGCTCAGGGAACCCCGGTCTTCATTGATGGGCAGCAAGCATGCCTGACCACTGCTGGGTCAGGGAGACGTCAACTCTCCCTCCTGTCTGTGAACAGAACTGCCTTTTGCCCTGAGGAAGATGCCGTCTCCAGTTTCATTTTATTATTATTATTTTAAATTCTTTTCTCTTTTTTTTAAACCCCACATTTGTTTGTTTATTTATTTATTTGGCTGTGTTGGGTCTTCGTTTCTGTGCGAGGGCTTTCTCTAGTTGCGGCGAGCGGGGGCCACTCTTCATCGCGGTGCGCGGGCCTCTCACTATCGCGGCCTCTCTTGTTGCGGAGCACAGGCTTCAGACGCGCAGGCTCAGTAGTTGTGGCTCACGGGCACAGTTGCTCCGCGGCATGTGGGATCTTCCCAGACCAGGGCTCGAACCCGTGTTCCCTGCATTAGAAGGCAGATTCTCAACCACTGCGCCACCAGGGAAGCCCTTATTATTTTTTAATAATGTTCTATCATAGTATAATGGTAGATTTTCTTTTCTATTCTGTTTTCCACTTCTCCCATCATTTTGGCAAATTACACAGAACTTCATATTGACCCAAACGAATAGATTAAATGTCACTTAATTTATTCTAAAGTAAATTGTACCCGTTTCTTGTATGGATTAACTTGCCATACCTACATTTCATAGAGTATTTAATGTTCATTTTAGAGAAAAAACTGTTAGTAATGTGACTCCTCATTAATGCATACTAGTGGATATTTGCCAGTGAAGTAAACCATTTAATTATTAATTTCAGTGGAAAATAGCATTGAGAAGAAGTCAACAGGGTAAGAAACATTATCTTTAATTTGTTAACTTTCAGAGATATATTGCTGTATAAAAAGGTTATGACAAATTTCAAGAGCAACATAGTATAGTGGGAAAGACCACAGACGCTGGAGCCAGCTTGCCAGGGGTTGAATCCCAGCTCTGTTACAGACTAGTTGTTTAAACATGGTGAGCCGCCTAAGCTATGGGTGGTACATCTCCTTACTGGGAAAATGGGGATAATAAAAATATAGACCTCATGGAATTGTTAGGAGGGTTGAATGAGCTAATATATAAGAAGTACTTTAAAAAGCTCCTTGTGCACAGTAATATTGTACAAGAGCTGGCTATGGTTATTACTATCTTCTTAGCCACCTGACATGTGGTTCCTTTCCAATGCTGTGCTCCTCAGTTCTTCATGTGCACGGGAGTTGGGCCAGTGTTTCTGAGGCATGGCTGCAGGAGACCCTAGAATACCTTCTTCAACAGCATGATTCAAAAGAAATCACAGAAAAGAAAAAAAAAGAAATCACTACTTAGATTGAAATGTTTTGACTGGGTTTGTGAGAAGATCTGGTATTACTGAATGCTTTGTGCAAATCTGCTAAAGAAATATCTTCAAATTATATTTTCCTTTCCAAATATTCTTTGTCAATACAGGTGAGTATTTCTGACTTTCACAGCATTTACCAGTTTACCAATTAAGCTGTTCATGTTGCTCTGCTAGACTTACTATTTTAGCTGTGATAAGAATTCATTTTTAAAGCAATTTACAGCATTATACTTAGTGCTGGTCGTTTGCCTTCTTATTAGGTTTCTGAATCTTGAAGCATATATATTAAATTCCAGGCCCACAGAAATTTGAGGCTGACGGCTCTTTGTCCCCTATGCTCGATTGTTAGTCTTACATATTTGTTCAATAAAAAAGTCTACAAGTAAAAAATGCTGGAGAGGGTCTGGAGAAAAGGGAACCCTCCTGCCCTTTTGGTGGGAATGTAAGTTGGTGCAGCCACTATGGAGAACAGTATGGAGGTTCCTCAAAAAGCTAAAAATAGAGCTATCATATGATCCAGCAATCCCACTCCTGGGCATATATCCAGACAAAAGTATAATTTAGAAAGATACCTGCACCCCAATATTCATAGCAGCACTATTCACAATAAACAAGACGTGGAAGCAACCTAAATGTCCATTGACAGATGAATGGATAAAGAAGATGTGGCACATATATACAATGGAATACTACTCAGCCATGAAAAGAACAAAATAATGCCATTTGCAGCAACATGGATGCAACTAGAGATTATCGTACTAAGTGAAGTCAGAAAGAGGAAGATCAGTACCATATGACATCACTTATATGTGGAATCTAAAATATGACACAAATGAACCTATCTAGGAAACAAAAACAGACTCACAGACATAGAGAACAGAGTTGTGGTTGCCAAGGGGGAGGGCGTTGGGGAGGGATGGACTGGGAGTTTGGGATTAGCAGATGCAAACTATTATATATAGAATGGATAAACAATAAGGTCCTACTGTAGAGCACAGGGAACTATATTCAATATCCTGGGATAAACCATAATGGAAAAGAATGTAGATAGATAAATAGAGAGAGAGATAGAAAGATAGATATTTGTATAACTGAATCACTTTGATGTACAGCAGAAATTAATACAACATTGTAAATAAACTATAGTTAAATTAAAAAAACATAAAAAAATAAAAAAAGCTGGCCGTCTGATTCTAGAACCTCTCCCAGGCTCTTTAACACACATCACATCTGCCCACCGCTGGTGGCCCTGCTCTTGCTATTATGTTCCATTCTTTAAACATTTTCTTAAGCTTCCTTTAAGTGTGAAGAGACCTACTGTCAATGCACCTCACCTATTTCTGACTTTCTCTGCAGAGTTACTGGGGAATTTCTCAGTCTCTTATTCTCTAAATTAACAAGGGGAAAACATCGCCTCATTAATTTTTTAAAAGTCATTTTTCCTAAAAGGGAAATGGATGACTGCACTTCAATAACAATAAAAGGGCACTAAGGAAAAAGAATGGAAAAGGCTGAAAGCGTGCTGAAAACCACATTCTTCAAGAAATAGCAGTAGTGATGGTGGAACATCATTATGAGAACATAGATGAAGAAAAAAATTAAGGCAAATGGGTACTTTCTCTTTCACCCCATCATTTTATTTTATTTTGTTTTGGCCGCGGCATGTGAGATCTTAGTTCCCGAACCAGGGCTGAACACATGCCCCCTGCAATGGAAGCTCGGAGTCTTAACCACTGGACCTCCAGGGAAGTTCCTTATTTTTTTTTAAATTAATTTTTATTGGAATACAGTTGATTTACAATGTTGTGTTACTTTCTGCTGTACGATAAAATGAATCAGTTATACATATACATATATCCACTCTTTTTTAGATTCTTTTCCCATATAGGTCATTACAGAGTATTGAGTAGAGTTCCCTGTGCTGTACAGTAAGTCTTATTAGTTATCTATTTTATATATAGTAGTGTGTACATGTCAATCCCAATCTCCCAATTTATCCCTCTCTTCCTTTTCCCCCTTAGTAATTTTCCCATCATTTTAAGGAGGAACCTTTAAGACAAAGCTAATGTGTCCCTAAGTGCTAACTGCTTGAAGTACTCCCTCCCTCCCACAAAAGGCATCATTGACCCTGCCTCTGGGGCATTCATGCTAAATGGACTTGTTTTCTTCACCACTTCCTCCTGGGAAAGGCTGGGGCTGAGACCGTGAAGAAAGGCCACTGACCACTCATTAAAAGCCCAGAAATGAGAGGGTGTCGAACACATGTTCCTCCAACACAGAACTGATTGCCTCAGGTTTTCTCCCCCGACAGACAGGTAGAGTCATTTAAATGATAATTTACATATTTCTTAGAATCACCGTGGAGATGTACCTGCTGTTTTGATGCTTTCCTTTTAATAACGATACCTTTGTGATGGGTTGAAGCCCTTCCAAGAGTTCCGGGCTGTGCCAAAAATTGTAACCACGCTTGACCCATGAGATGCACGTGTAGAATCTGTGGCCCAAATTCAGTGAAGTAATAAGCAAAGTTTGCGTAATCACGCTACATCTCTAGACTGGATTCATTAGTTCCTTGGGTCAGTTAGAACAATCATCAGAACACCCAATACTGAGCTAAACAATTTTCTGCTTGTAGATTACTTTAAAAGGAGGAGAGAGAATCAGTTCGAAAAGACCTTCACTAGCTGGATGGCACAGGGTGGGGAAGGCACCACCTTGCCTTCAGCTGATTTTAATCACAGTTATGAGAATGTTTAGTTGTGTCAGCACATCCAAGAGGGACCTAAAAGACTCAGGAACACTGTGGGGGAAAAAGGCTTGAGATCAACCTGGTTCTGGAGGTGGGAGGATGCTCTTGAGTGGCTGATGCCATGGCCAGTCCACCAGCTGGGCTTCCAGGAGGTCCACCATGCAGTGGTACCAAGATATACTGATGGGCCCAACCCCCCAACGCAAGAACAGTCTGAAGCCAGGTGCGTGGGAAGACAACAGATCAGACCCAGTGGTGCTATTTTCGGTGGGGCACGTGTTTGTCTTGTATGTGTATTGTTGGAAGGGGTGTAGGTGTTGGGTTTCTGGCCACAGAGGTGGCCACGCGCCATCTTTGATATTGCAAATGAGACGATGATCTTCCAGATTCTGCGTACGTTGCCGTCCTTTCTCAATATTTGTGTACAGTTCTTTTCAAAGTCCACTGTCCTCAGGGTGTGGATTTTATGAACAATCCAAGGGATTGATCTCGGTCCTGTTAGGCAAAGATTAACAGCCCAATAAATAGAAATTGTGCACCACCATAACGTTAACACGAGGAAACGGCCAAGTTGATCTAAGCTCTATTCCCAAGAAAAGGATATGCACCCCCATCATTTTATTTTTTTTGAAGAAGACGAATTCGTCAATAATAAATTAATAACCATCATGTTAGAATTGTCACTGGGAGACACTCTATTTCCCATGTCCAGTAAGAAAGCTACCTATTATTTTGGTAAGAAATGCCTAAATTGAAATTCCAAAGGGCATTATGAACTTGAATTAAAAAGGTAATGGATTTTTTAATAAGTTCTGGGTCAAGATGTATTATCAAACTATTTTCCATAGGGCATAGAATATACCATCTATCCTTTTAATAATACCAGCCCTGGTCTTCCTTCCAGCAGCCAGCTGAGGCTGCTCGGCTATTATAGTCTCTCCCACCATCCCTAACAATGAACAAATAACTAGACGGCCCATGAAACAGTCTAAATAGAACCGTCTCCTGGAGAGACTGTGACTGCCAGAGACAGGTTCGATTCAGATCTGGATCCTCTGCTTTGGGAAGGAACAGATCAATGCCGTTGGAGAGTCAAGTCGTAGAGGGAAATATTAGGATGAATTGAGTGAATCATAAAACAAATGATCCGCGCGCTGACATGCAACCTTACTCTACCTGATGGCTCTGATTCAGGACCAGGCAAACGGTAATTCTGTGTGCTCTCCAGCTCAAAGGGCTTTCAGAAAAACGATTTGAATCGTACAAACCATTTATTAGTAAGGAAAATACTATGTCTGCGAATCCTTAAAGGCTGCAAGGAACTTACCCAAGCATTGGAAAGGCGGTCTGCATGTGCGAAGTTGTAGACGAGGTTTCTTTTTTTTCTCATTACGGTTTGAGTCCAGAGCCAAAGTTACGTCTTTAAATCATTCTTTCTGTCACTTCTAACTGTCTGACTGTGCTGTGCTCTATAAACCTGTCTTTTTTCTGTGTGCGCTGTTAGATACCTCCCTGGTACACACCACAGATCCTTTCTCATACCTCCGCTGGGTCCTGGGAACATGGAACTTTATAGGTAGCAATGGAGGAAAAGAGGGGCAGTAAACTTACTGACTGCAAGGTAGCAGAATTCACCAGAATTCAGTGATTCTTACATTCTCCATGAGAAAGTAAGCTATCAGGAGCTAATAAAGAGACAGAAAAAACTGCTTCCTTACATGTTTGGATACTCTACTGTCAGGGATAAACTAATAAGTGATGGTGTCATAGCTACATTCATTTTAGATAATTTTAGATTGGTGCACGAGTTGACTTTACAATGTAATTTAACATGGGAAGCATTAACTTCATTGTTAAAAATTGTCTTCTGTTTTCTGTATCTTCTAAAACACAAAGCTCTCGGTAAGATAAAAGAAACGCCTGCCTCTTTCATCATGGACACATGTGGAAAGAGAGTGGACCTGGAAAACAAATTTATCCTTTTTTTCTGGAAATGGGAACCCTCATAAAACACTTAGTGAGTCCAAGGTCTCTTGCTGTCGTTCTACCTCCTATTCGTATGGACTGTCGGCAACCCAGAGGTAGTCGGGGTAGGGGCATGTTTTTGGATGACTTTGTTTCAAATCTGAAGAATTTACAAAAACTCTGAATGACAGGCAAAAATAGACATTTTCCTTTTAAAAGAGGGAAGAGATTAATATTCAGCCATTACCATATGTAATTAAACAGAAAAATAAAATGAACTGCAGGCACCCAGAGTCAGTTTAAAATCACAATAGACCTGAAAGTCTGTGGCAAAACTTATTGATTTTGCCCAGGGCTGCGAATCCCTCTGAGGTCTTCTCACAGAGAGGAGCCCACTGCCATTTTTATGCGTGTAGTGAACTTGTTAACCAGCTGTGTTCAGGTGAGATGTTCAAACGTCTCCCTCTGTGCAACTTTACGTACTATGTGCCCTCATTAATTTTGGAAAGAATTTTAAAGAGTGCTCGAATAACACGTCCAATCAGCAACCGTTGTTATTATTTTTTTTTTAGGTGTTGAAGTGCAAAGCTCATTGAAATAACCCCCAGATGGTTGAATTTTATTCTAGAAACAGTCCGTGGTAAGAAAAAGACTAACTGATGTCTCGAGGTCTTGGTGAACCTTCCAATTCAGTTAAATTCTGTTCCTGCTGCCTTTCCCCTAGTTCTGGTCCCAGTTTCTTCTTCTTCTTTTCTTTTCTCTCTTTTTTTTTAACATCTTTATTGGAGAGGTCCCAGTTTGTAAGTCTTGTTCTTCATCTGTAAACTTTAGACCTTGGGCAAACCTACAGACTTCACTCTCTCTAAGAGATCATCAATTTGTGTTTTATTGTCAGAGCTCAATTGGTATTTCCCCCCTTGCCCCCAACCCCGTGAAGTCTATGGTAATTTTTCGAGGTAGGGTAGGGGACCCAGTGGTTTGGATGCTGTTTACAAGGTGCTGCTGAGGAGGCAGGGTGAGATAGCATATGTGTGGCAGAGAGGTGGTTACTAATGACTTTTACATTTCTGGAAGGCTTCCTGGAATGCAGCGGGAATATAAGAGCTCCTGGGTCTCCTGGTCCACGTGTGCAGTGAAGTCTGTCAGGGAGGGGGTTATGTAGAGTCTGGGGTCTGCAGAGATGACTGAGAATTAAGAGATGAGCAGTTGAGAGGAGGGAGTGACTTGGAAGTTGTCTGGATGCCGCTGTCCTTGCCTCTCCACCCTGAAGATGGGCATCTTTTTATTTTCAAGTCTCCCGCCTTCCAGGGCGCACTGACCTCTAGGGGAGAACCTTGGGGTATCTACTCCCAAACAGCCCACCATCTCCCCACTCCCAGGGGGCACAACTCCAAGTTCTCCAGGGCAGGATGTGAAGGTGCCCTCTTTGGTCCTTCCACTGCCGCTGCTCCCCAGACCCGTGCTACCCATGCCCCTTTGTCTCCTCCTCAGTCACAACCAAAGCACTTTCCCTCCCATAGTTATGGGGGTGATGTTGTTGCTTTCCTTCAAAAAAAGACCGATCACTTACAAGAAAAAATAATCCAGGTGATCAGGACAATTTGGAGCCACAAAAGCCATTTTCCCACTCCAGGTAGAGAATATTTTCCTAAAGACCTCCATGAATAATGCCATTGAATCAGCCTCCTGTTTCTTAAATTTTTATTATTCCCAGACAATCTTCAGGGTTTCTGCCAGGTCTATTTGTCACCTATTACTTCTGTAATATTATTAACTTTTCATGTTTGCTTAGATTTTGATTTAAAGGAAAATTTCAGTTGCTCCCACAAATGGGAAACCAATATTGTTTTCCTTTTTTTTAAAAAAAAGTTTATTGGAGTATAGTTGATGTACATTGTTGTGTTAGTTTCAGGTGCACAGCAAAGTGATTCAGTTATACATATACATATATTCATTCTTTTTCAGATTCTTTTCAATCGAAGATATGTCAATGGATAAAGAAGATGTGGTACATATATACAATGGAATATTACTCAGCCATAAAAAAGATTGAAATAATGCCATTGGCAGCAACATGTGTAGACCTAGAGATTGTCATACTGAGTGAAGTAAGTCATACAGAAAAGGACAAATATCGTATGATATTGCTTATATGTGGAATGTAAAAAATGGTACAAATAAATTTATTTACAAAACAGAAATAGAGTTACAGATGTAGAAAACAATCTTATGGTTACCAGGGGGGAAAAGGGAAGAGGGATAAATTGGGAGATTGGGATTGACAGATACACAGTACTATATATAAAATAGATAACTAATAAGGACCTACTGTATAGCACAGGGAACTCTACTCAGTACTCTGCAATGACCACATGAGAAAAGAGTCTAAAAAAGAGGGGATATATGTATACGTATAACTGGTTCACTTTGCTGAACAGCAGAAAGTAACGCAACATTGTAAATCAACTACACTCCAATAAAATTTTTTTTAAAAGATATGAGCAGTCAATCGAGTGACTCATGTCATTGAATTCGAGCTGGTTAACGGTACATGCTGAGGGCTTTGAGCCTGAGGGTTACTCTTTTCACTAAAAAGGAGTCTTAGTGAGAGTTAGGAGGACTTCACATCCTATTAGCACCAAACTAGAATTTCCCCTTGATTCAATCCTAAGGAGTAGAAAAGACTTAAACAGAGAATGCGCCTCTTAGTATAATTTCTATAGTGTTCAATTTTGTGTCCACATATCATTGGTGTCACCCATACCCCAGTGGTCCAGTCGCAAACAAGACTCTATAAGATGCAGATGTCAAACTAGAAAAGAAAGAAATCTCGAGTGTCTGGTGAGGAAGGGCTCCCTCCTTCCCCAGTTGGAGACAAGATTCAGAGAGAAATGATGGTCATTGTTTCTCATCTATTATTTCAGCTGTTTCCGAGAAAACCAGAGGCTCCGTGGAGAAGGACTGTCAAGAGAGTAGAACAAGTGAATACGGCAGTCTACTTAACACGTGGAAGTTTGTTGTGCACGTATTAAATGTGAGTTCTTCAGAAGGAAAATGGTGGGGTTGGCTCTATGTGAAGTTCTCTGTGTCGATCTGTAAGTTATGGAGGTAAAATCATTTTTCTCTCCTGAAATCTCACAAAAATCAGTTGCTTAAAATACAGATCGTGTTCTAGAAGAAAGTTTACAGGGATGGAAAATGCTGGGACAACCAGAAATCCCACCTTTTAGACGTTGGATCCACTCCTGTTAAGCCTTTGGCATCAGTAAATAAAGTCCTGGCTGACTGAATGTGTAACTTTATAAGTTTAAGTGCCCTTTACTCTGAAGGTCTGCAGTTCTTCTTTTAAAAATATTTTAAAGAAATTTCCAATTCTCTGAGTTTCTCGACCCTAAAGTCCGTGGGGCAATCCAGATTCTAGCTTCCGCTCCATAAACGTTAAATTTATGACAATTTTATGTCGTGGGTGAGTCTATGAATAATACGATTTGGGGATTCTGAATTTATGAATGAACAGGCAGCTTTGAAGTCCTTATGGGAACCGGCACCATATGCCTTTCAAAGGTAATTTCCTCTAGATTTACATTTCGTGTATTCATCTTGGGCCTCTAATGCCAAGCGCTGCGTCAGGCCTTAAAGGAAACATCACAGTGGAGAACAGGCCAGAGAAGGAGCGATAAAGGTGAAAAATGGTAGGCTCCTCAATAAATCATAGATTCCACGGACAGACACTGACCATCAAGCCTACACATTAGAGAAAGAGACGTAAAAGGAGGAAGTGAAAACAATAGTGAGAAACCCGCCACGACTCAGAGAATGAGAAAAACGAAGCACAAGAAAACCTGCAATACAATGAAAATCATTGTCTGATTGTGGGACACAAAGTCTGTAAGAAATAAGGTTGCCAAAGAGTTTTGAAAAAAAAAAATCGAGAATGGAAATTATTATGTATAATGATAAGAAAAGAGATGAAATCAGTTTAGGTTTTAAAAATGTCAAGGACAGGTGTTCTCAAACATGGTGGATGTTTTTTCTTTTAATTTCTTAATTTTGGCTGCGTTGGGTCTTCGTTGCTGTGCGCGAGCTTCCTCTAGTTGCGGCGAGCGGGGACTACTCTACCTTGCGGTGCGTGGGCCTCTCATTGCGGTGGTTTCTCTTTGTTGCGGAGCATGGGCTCTAGGCGCGTGAGCTCAGTAGGTGTGGCTCACGGGCTCTAGAGGGCAGGCTCAGTAGTTGTGGCTCACGGGCTTAGTTGCTCCACGGCATGTGGGATCTTCCTGGACCAGGGCTCAAGCCCATGTCCCCTGCATTGGCAGGCAGATTCTTAACCACTGAGCCACCACAGAAGTCCCAAACATGGTGGATTTCAAGTGGAAAGATGAACAGGTAGGGGCTGAAGAGGTGAGAGGTAGGAAAGTGACATGTACGTGCACATGTCAGTCCTGAAGGGCGATGTTTTCTCTTTTCATTCTGTCTAAGGAGAATTCCCACCTCATCCAGGTGGTGTGGGGTTTGAAATTTAAAAGATTTAAGAGAGAAAATACAAAATTATGAATAGACAAGTAGGCCTGGGGCCTTAGGAGGTGTCTGTGAAATTGAGGAGCCCTGTTTTGTACTTCATTAGTCACACAATAAATCCACCTCCAGCCCCCTTTGGAGACTCACATCCCATGTGAGCAGGAGAGAAGGGGGCTTTGGGCTGCTGCATGGGGCAGGGGGCATAGGGTCCACCTTCTTACATGGAGTGACTTGGGTCAGTGTATCCTCTTCATCAGAAGGGTAAGTTAGGCTTAGGGGAAGAAAGAGTTATTTCTGTCTGAAGTAGTAATTATTGTCTTATTATAGTGGTTCAGAAGTGTAAAGGGATCCATGAAATCACGCTTGTGTCTTCTGGGCCAGATACAGCAGACACGGGGGGGAACTTGGGTGCAGAGATAAAGAGTGAATGAGAAAGCTCACATCTGGGGATGGGAGGGGTGAGGGTTGGGAGGAGAGGCAGAAAGAGTCTAGAGCATCTCACTAGGAGATGCTAGCCTCTTGAGATGGAGCCTCAAATTCATCCATTTATAGAGACTCAAACCTAGATTTAGACACATACCTGCACATGAGTATGTGGACAGGTGATGAGAAGTACTAGGGAGTAGAATAAAGTAAGTTACAGGAGAATCATCAGTTGTGTGTGTGTGTGTGTTTGTGTATGTGGGGAGCTGTTGCTACTTTATATAACGTGATGAAGAAAGACCCTGATGATAAGAGGACACTCCCAAGGAGGCCTGAAAAAAGTGAGGAGGAAAGTGCTTCATGAAGAGCATCCCAGCAGAGAGAGTATCTGCGCACATGTCCTGGGGCCGGGGAGAACTTGGGGTGTCTGAGGAACAACCAGGAGACTGGTGGGGTTGCAGTAGAGGACGCAGTGGGCAGAGAGGAGGGAGACAGGGCAGAGGGGTGGAAGGAGCCCACCAGGAGCCCCTGTAGGTCACGGTAGGTACTTTGGTCCCTAAATGGAGTGGGGGTGGGCTGGAAGGAGCCGTGTGATCTGACTCCTGTTTTGCAAGCCTCTCTCTGGTGTGTGGAGCATCTGCTTTAGAACAACCTGGAAGCAAGGAGCTCCGTTGGGAGATGGCTGGAGTGATGGGGGTAAGAGAGAGTGGCTGGACCAGGTTGGCCACTGCAGAGGTGGGACGCAGCTGTTTTCTGCTCAGACATTCAAGGAAGAGCCAGCAGGCTGTCCTCACAGATGAGATAAGGTGATGAGAGGCAGTGTTCCTCCTGATCAACTAGAAGGTCGGAGTTTCAATCTAATGAGATAGGAGAACAGTGGGGGAGGTGGAGCTCAGGAGTGGGTACTGGAACTTCTGCACTGCCCTCAAGTTTGAGGTCTCCGTTAGACATTTGATGGGAAATCAAGTAGGACACTGGACGTGAGCTTGGCTCTCAGGGGACAGGCTGGGGCTGGAGATAGATATTTGGGAGCCACGAGTCATTTAAATACAGATGGTGCTTAAAGTCATGAGATCAGATGAGATCACCTAGGGAATAAATACGGAGAAAAATTAAATATAGTGTGTTTATTTTCCTGAACTTTTGGATATAATTATCATTGAACCTCCAATGGTGGGGTAGGGTATTTAGGAGCTGAGATTCCTGTCTTTTGTCTCTCTCTATATAAATATCCATGACTTATGGTTTATACACATGAACAGTTCATACAAGGCTTTCTTTCCATAATCTGACCAATCTACTCACTGGCCAGTTTCAGCCACACCAAACAGCAAAAATTGGTGTGTCTTAGCTCACGCATTTCTTAGTTGAACTCTGCTCCTAATCCCAGCCCACCCTCTGCCCCCTACACTTCTTTGGGGTAATTCCTACTCATATGTAAGACCCTGTGGGTTAACCCCATCGTTTATGCCCCACTATCCTGTGCTTGGGAATAATTCTCTTATCCCATTGCTTTAAAATTATGATTTCTTACTATTTGCCTACTTCTCCGTGCAGAGAGTATCCAAGGTGTTTGTGACTGTGAACCAAAATATTAATGGAGTAGGCATAGAGGGAACTTTCCTCAACATAATAAAGGCCATATATGACAAACCCCCAGCCAACATTGTTCTCAGTGATGAAAAACTGAAACCATTTCCAAGATCAGGAACAAGACAAGGTTGCCCACTCTCACCACTATTATTCAACATAGTTTTGGAAGTTTTAGCCACAACAATCAGAGAAGAAAAAGAAATAAAAGGAATCCAAAGCAGAAAAGATGAAGTAAAGCTGTCACTGTTTGCACATGACATGATACTATACATAGAGAATCCTAACGATGCCACCAGAAAACTACTCGAGCTAATCAATGAATTTGGTAAAGTAGCAGGATAAAAAATTAATGCACAGAAATCTCTTGTATTCCTATACACTAAAGATGAAAAATCTGAAAGAGAAATTAAGGAAACACTCCCATTTACCATTGCAACAAAAAAGAATAAAATACCCAGGAATAAACCTACCTAAGTAGACAAAAGACCTGTATGCAGAAAACTCTAAGACACTGATGAAAGAAATTAAAGATGATACAAACAGATGGAGAGATATACCATGTTCTTGGACTGGAAGAATCAACATTGTGAAAATGACTATCCTACCCAAATCAATCTACAGATTCAATGCAATCCTTATAAAACTACCAATGGCAATTTTCACAGAACTAGAACAAATATTTTCACAATTTGTATGGAAACACAAAAGACCCCGAATAGCCAAAGCAATCTTGAGAACGAAAAATGGAGCTGGAGGAATCAGGCTCCCTGACTTCAGACTATACTACAAAGCTACAGTAATCAAGACAGTATGGTACTGGCACAAAAACAGAAAGATAGATCAATGGAACAGGATAGAAAGCCCAGAGATAAACCCACGCACATATGGTGACCTTAATTTTGATAAAGGTGGCAAGAATATACAATGGAGAAAAGACAGCCTCTTCATTAAGTGGTGCTGGGAAAACTGAACAGCTACATGTAAAAGAATGAAATTAGAACACTCCCTAACACCACACACAAAAATAAACTCAAAATGGATTAAAGACCCAAATGTAAGGTCAGCCACTATAACACTCTTAGAGGAAAACATAGGCAGAACCCTCTATGACATAAATCACAGCAAGATCCTTTTTGACCCACCTCCTAGAGAAATGGAAATAAAAACAAAAATAAACAAATGGGACCTAATGAAACTTCAAAGCTTTTGCACAGCAAAGGAAACCATAAACAAGACCAAAAGACAACCCTCAGAATGGGAGAAAATATTTGCAAATGAAGCAACCGACAAAGGATTAATCTCCAAAATATACAAGCTGCTCATGCAGCTCAATATCAAAAAAACAAACAACCCAGTTCAAAAATGGGCAGAAGACCTAAGTAGACATTTCTCCAAAGAAGATATACAGATTGCCAACAAACAAATGAAAGGATGCTCAACATCACTAATCATTAGAGAAATGCAAATCAAAACTGCAAGGTATCACCTCATACCAGTCAGAATGGCCATCATCAAAAAATCTACAAACAATAAGTGCTGGAAAGGGAGTGGAGAAAAGGGAACCCTCTTGCACTGTTGGTAAGAATGTAAATTGATACAGCCACTATGGAGAAGAGTATGGAGGTTCCTTAAAAAACTAAAATTAGAAGTACCATACGACCCAACAATCCCACTGCTGGGCATATACCCTGAAAAAAACATAATTCAAAAAGAGTCTTATACCATAATGTTCATTGCAGCTCTATTTACAATAGCCAAGACATGGAAGCAACCTAAGTGTCCATCAACAGATGAATGGATAGAGATGTGGCATATATATACAATGGAATATTACTCAGCCATAAAAAGAAACGAAATTGAGTTATTTGTAGTGAGGTGAATGGACCTAGAGTTTATCATACAGAGTCAAGTAAGTCAGAAAGAGAAAAACAAATACCATATGCTAACACATTTATATGGAATCTAAAAAAAAAAAAAAAAGGTTCTGAAGAACCTAGGGGCAGGACAGGAATAAAGACGCAGATGTAGAGAACGGACTTGAGGACACAGGGAGGGGGAAGGGTAAGCTGGGACGAAGTGAGAGAGTGGCATGGACATATATACACTACCAGATGTAAAATGGATAGCTAGTGGGAAGCATCCGCATAGCACGGGGAGATCAGCTCGGTGCTTTGTTACCACCTAGAGGGGTGGGATAGGGAGGGTCGGAGGGAGGCGCAAGAGGGAGGGGATATGGGGATATATGTATACATAAAGCTGATTCACTTTGTTATACAGCAGAAACTAACACAGCAGTGTAAAGCAATCATACTCCAATAAAGATGTCAAAAAAAAAGAAAAGAAAAGAAGTCAATGTAACTCAAAAAAAATAATGTATTTAAATCATGTCAAAAAACAAATATTAACAGAGAAGGTGAGAGAAAAGTGAGAAGTGAAGCAAGTCCCTTGGTCCGACTGCGACATAACAAAAGCAAAACAACCCCCAGTTCCACCTGGAAGTCCTCAGCTAAGTTCCTCATGTCTTCTGCCGGCGCTGCACCCAGCCTGGTGTAATGAATGTGGAACAGCAGGCCCTGGATGATCAATCACAGGAAAACAGGAAACAAATCCAAATAAATCTGTGGAGGAAGAAGGAGAAGAAGGGAAAAAGGGGGAGAGAGGGTTCCATTCTGAGGACAACTAGAATGTTCCTAACTGCAATCAATCTCTCATCTGACTAATGAGAGTGTGTCTCAACTGGGGGCTTAAAAATAACTTACAAATATAAAACTCTTTGAGTCGAAGAGATAATTGGTTTTAAGCAAATATTGTAAGCCTTTTAAAATTCACTATTTCATGCAATCAAATAATTTCAAAATGTTGAAATCAGTTTTTTAAAAGTTACTCTTTTAAAAGAAATTTTTTCAAAATTTGATTCTGTAGGTCTTTTTCCTACGTTACAAAAGCCGTCATCCGTAAAGTGCTGATGGACCAGATTTCGGTTGGACGATATCGTGTACACTAGTTGCTTTCCTAATGCAAACCGGCTTTGACATCTTTTATTTATTACATCACTCGATTGTAAATTGCTTAAAAGGAACTAACGATATAGGTTCTAATGTATGCTGCGTTTAAATTTGAGGATGATTTGAGCACATTCTTGGCTTTTTGTAGAGCACATGTACATCATTTCATAATAAGATGCTCCAATAAGAGTACAGTCATCATTTATTAGCATTTTCATGCTGCACATGCTTTATCTTGTTTTATCCTCTCTACATTCTATTTTTTCAGTTGAGAAGAAGCAGATGTTAGGGAACTGTAAGCCATTTGCCCAGGCTTAGAAACCAATTTTGTCCAATAAAAACCCCTACACTTGTTTTTTTGAACTGTGCCTTGACGCACTGAAGCAAACCCTTAAAGGTTAGTGTATCTGTCCTACATATATTCAAGAATTCTATTAATTAGAAAATCCTAAGTATATAAGTACCTTTGAAAATCTTTATTAAAATATCATTCAAGTTTTTTTTCATTATTGAATGGGGGTGACACACTGGAGTTATTATCTCAAATATATATTAAATTGACAAGGTTCACAAAGAAGCAGTTATAATTGAATAAAGAGAATAGTTTACTGAGTAATAGGATTTCATACTTATTTAAGTTAACAATTAGGAGTGCCAAAGTATGTAAATCTATAATATAAATACACTAAGATGTCAGTGTGGTGACATTTCCTCTCTGAGAAACACAAATTGATGAAGAGCATACTTCTGGATTAATGTTTTCTTTGAGACAAATAGGTTTCTAATGCTTTATCACTTGCTTCTCATCACCCAGGAAATACATCTAATGCTTCTATTGTAACGAGCTATAAAATAAGTTGAGAAGGATGTTCTTTTGCTCAAGTTGGCATCTTTGCCTGGGATGTCTTTCCAGCCTGGCCCACCTAGAAAACATCTCCATATCTTTCAAGAATCTGCTTGTAACTCAGAAATCTGTATCTCAAGCCCAAACCTCCCCTCAGCCCCTGCTCGCTGGTCATCTCTACTGGAATTCTTCTGGGGTGTCTCAACTCACCAAGAGATACTTTTAATATAACCCCATAAGGAGACTAGATTATTCTCTTTTTGGTACCCTTACTGTACGTTGTACAAGCTTCTGGAATCTCTATTATAGGTCTGCAAATATTTGACTCACAGATCACCATCTTCATTCTTCCTTTATAGGACCTAATTCTTATAAAATATAAATAATAGCTATTTTTATTATTAATATTTGCTGAACTCATATGAGTATGGTAGGCAGTTAATGCCAAGAGATCGGAAGTACGAGGTCAGATAAAACCTGTTCACCATTTCTGCAAATGAAAAGTTTTTGATTCACTTTTATAAACATGTTAGTTTCTGATGGCAGTTGCAGATAAACCAACAAATCAATGAGTGAATATGTTTATGAACGTTCTATGCATTAATAAACAAGTCACACTGTTTTCTTAGAGAGGGTTTTTGGTGGCAAAACAGTCATTTTAGGGAACTCAGAGTCTGTCTCTTCAGCTTCTATGTGGGGAAGTTCTTGTCTGCTAACAGTCCAGCCCGCTTCTTAAGCAGTGTCTCACAGTAAGTTTAATGCTGAAAAGTTTCCCTTCTGAGTCAAGGGAAAAGGTGCACAATAACTGCCAGTGACAAGCATGCAATATTAATTGTGTAGCTAATTAATTTTTCATATCATGCCTGTTTAATTAGTAACCAAAGAGTGATGACTGCCTCACAGGGCAGAGCTTGTATATTATGTAGGTGTGAAAGCTTAGACTACACGAGGGGTTATAACTTCACAAGCACTTCAAGATTTATGAACCCTACATAATACTTAAAAAGTCCTCTCAAGCCAAATTATAATTATTAAGTAGTCAGAATTTTAATTACATGATATATTTCCTCCTTATAGAGGAAGATGTTATCTAAGGGAGTTTTGACTGCAGGAGGTTTATAGGATCAGAGCCTTTGTGGAATTTTGTTTTTCCATGAACTACAAACATATTAAAAAATGATGTCTCTATGAAGGAGAAAGAGAAAAAATAATTAATCACTAATCGGTGGATTGCTTTGGTCTTCCTATCCAGAGAACAATCTCAGTCCTGTCCTGGAAAGTCCTGAGTTCGTTTTATTTATTTGTCTAAAAGTTTCGAGATGATAGAGTTGTTAGCTCCTCTGTCTCTATTATTTCCTGTTTCCTATGTTATGGAGCCTCTATATCATTCTGCAGAGTCAGGTGGAAGGGAAAAAGGAAGCATTGTGAAACTGATTTTACAAAAGCAGAAGAAAATAACGGCTTTCCCCTTATAAGTTTAAAAGAGAAATTGGCTAACAGACTTCAGACTTGCAACTTTTTACAGCCTTTTTGTAATTATGCTCTTAGAATATATGATGTGTTTTTATTTTCATAATTAACAGGAAATACATGTTATATACTAAATGTGACACAAGAGATATGAATTATGCAGTCAGCTCGGTATGTGCTGACGAGCACAAAGCCCAAGGCACGTTCAGCAGAGTTTCTATGAAGATCTATAATGAGTTTCAAGTACATCATTTCCTGATGGAGGATAAGGAAACATCCATCAATGCAAATTTTTGCACAGTTTTTCAGCTTTTATGAATACTTTACAACTTCTAAAAAGAACGAATTTCCAAAGTGCGACTTGAGCAAATTCTGCTGGTAATTTTATATTAGACGGTTTAGGCTCAGCGGAACCCTCAGATACGCCAGTATATACACACAAGTATATTTAAGCTTATTACAGAGTGCTCTAGACGGAGATGGCCAGCTTAGCGTAGTCTGATGCTGTACAATTTAACATCTAGTTAAGATCTAAATCTATGACATTCGTTTATGTTGGAAAATAGACACATTGTACCATGGAACACGAAGCAAACATCTTTGCGAATGATATAGGATCTTTTAAATTCAAAGTTAAGACTTTCATGTCCATGTACAGAGTGAACATGCATATTCTATTTACTTAATTCTTTTGAAAGAGTGGAGATTAGCATGCATATCTTAAAGTTGAGGTTGGATTGAATTTTCATTTTCTATTAGGATAGCATTTCAACATATACTAATGAGGAGGGAAGGAAAGTGCTTAGGGAATAAAATTGTGTCGAATATTAAATAAACATGAAAAGTCACAGGATTCTGAGGTCCTTAGAGATACTTTATAGAATAACATATAGTTATTGTGTAAGAGTCCAGTAAGGCAACAGCCTCCTAATTGGTTCCCTTAGCACATCTCCACCACCCCATTGCACCCCCTGTTCCATCTTCCACAATAAAGAGTTGTCCCCAAAAGCTAATCTCATCACACGGCTTCCCTGCTTCAAGACCTCCGTGGGCCCCCTGGTACCTCAAGCATGAGGCCTTATCTCCCCAGCCTGGCCCCAGCCTGCTCCTCCAGCCTCATTTCCTGACAAACTGGCCCCCATGCTTAACCTCTGGCCCCCGAACTGCAGACTTGGGGCACAGGGGGCCCAGAGGGAGGGGAGAAGCTTCACAGGCACCCCTTCAGCAGGGCTTCTCCCCTTGAGGTGACCTGCCGCCTCTTTTATACTCAAGATAATAGGCAGTTTACGATGCACCGTTTTTACATGACTTTTTCATTTCATCCATCTCTGTTCTCTAACGGAGATAGCACAAAGCCACAGTCAACATTTCGTGAGAAATGTAAAGAGTAAATAGACCAGCGCTCCCTTCCCTTGTTTATACATTACATCGTGGATGTGGAAAGGGACTGGTACCCATTCCATAAGCTCACAGAGGACCGACTCACAGCCACGAGGAGAACGGCCGGGGGGTCCCCTTTGTCTGCTGAATCAGGACGGCCCGGGTCTCCACCACACCCCAGCTCCACACACTGACTGGCACCTCAGTGCTCAAGAGATATTTGTTAACAAAATGAACTTCACTGAGTGATGCCTTTTAGTAGTTAGTAGGTTGAAGGAAGTGGAAGCATTTTAATGATACTATGTCCAAGTTTATTTTAAATACCATATAATGTTTCTTTTCTACTAGTACCTCAACCCCTTCTATGATAAAGACTTTTATTCTTGGTTTAAGGGAAAAAAGAGCACAGATCGAGTGTCCGTTTATTAGTAATAACTACAACTTATGGAGGGACCAAATGGGCCAGGTGGTTTATTATTTTCTTCTTCGTGCCTCCACACAATTCTAAAAGTTGGTATTATGACCCTTGTTTTTCACGCTGAAGGATGAAGCAACAGACCCCAAAGCACTCAGGAAGTAAGTGGTGGCATGCGCAGTTGAGTCATGTTTTTCTTTTCTTTTTTTTTTTTTTTCCCGGTACGCGGGCCTCTCACTGTTGTGGCCTCTCCCGTTGCGGAGCACAGGTTCCGGACGTGCAGGCTCAGCGGCCATGGCTCACGGGCCCAGCCGCTCCGCGGCATGTGGGATCTTCCCGGACCGGGGCTCGAACCCGTGTCCCCTGCATCGGCAGGTGGACTCTGAACCACTGCGCCACCAGGGAAGCCCTGAGTCATGTTTATTTCATCCAAAGGAAATCATCTTGCTGTTGTGCCACACAGACTATTTATGTAAACCAGAGGCTTAAAAAAAGTTTCTCTCAAGCTCAGGAAATCATTGATATGAGACTCCTTACCAAGAATGCATTTTTCTCAATTCCCTGAAGTTTTCACATTAGAGACCAGTATTTGAGTTGTTGTGAAGAAGATGAGGGGAAACAGGTGATCTTCTATGTAATCTGAGCCTGTCCCTTTTGGATCTTTATGGATTCAGTTACAGATGCAAAAATGAAAATAACATTCTTACTATCTTAAAGTATTTTGAGATTCTTGTCGTGAGACGAAATATTACAAAAATACACTCAATATTAAATGACACATAAATGGGCACGGGCACAAATCAAATTCCCATTTAAATTTTATTGTTTAGGTAACAGTTTCTTTAAAAACTGTTAAACCCAAACCATGGCAGAGCACAAAAGCGCTTGTACATCAAGCATGCAGTCGAAAGTTCTATTATGCTAACAAGCTGGAAAGCTTGTCAACGTCTCCTGTGTTAACTATGCCTCCTCTTTGATCACCCAGAAAGCTTTCCAACACTGTAATTGGTCCTAATTAACAGGGAACTGTGATCTTCTTTTACTACTATATTTCACAAGTCAGGCAATAGACCACATTCTAACGCTCACTACTACTGCCCTATTCAAGTCCCAGTATCTCCCCAGATACACAACTGATTACGATTGTGCATCCTGTTTTAATAGTGTCTTTCAAGAGAAAGTTTGATGCTTCTTGTCTAAATATCCTCTCAGGGTTCCTTTAGTCAATTACGTTTTCTCATCATGGATTAAGAATGCCCCATCTGGACTTCCGGGAAGATGGCGGAAGAGTAAGACGCGGAGAACACCTTCCTCCCCACAGATACACCAGAAATACAACTACACGTGGAACAACTCCTACAGAACACCTACTGAACGCTGGCAGAAGACCTCAGACCCCCCAAAAGGCAAGAAACTCCCCACGTACCTGGGTAGGGCAAAAGAAAAAAGAATAAACAGAGACAAAAGCATAGGGACGGGCCCTGCACCAGTGGGAGGGAGCTGTGAAGGAGGAAAGGTTTCCAGACATTAGAAGCCCCTTCACGGGCGGAGACCGCGGGTGGCGGAGGGGGGGAGCTTCGGAGCCGCGGAGGAGAGCGCAGCAACAGGGGTGCAGAGGGCAAAGAGGAGAGATTCCGGCACAGAGGTTCAGGGCTGACCAGCACTCACCAGCCCGAGAGGCTTGTCTGCTCACCCGCCGGGGCGGGCGGGGCTGGGAGCTGAGGCTCGGGCTTCGGGCGGAGCGCAGGGAGAGGACTGGGGTTGGCAGCGTGAACACACCCTGCAGGGGGTTTGTGCGCCACGGCTGGCCGGGAGGGAGTCCGGGGGAAAAGTATGGAGCGAAATCAAATCAAATCAAAACTACAACGAGGTATCATCTCACACCAGTCAGAATGGCCATCATCAAAAAATCTAGAAACAATAAATCCTGGAGAAGGTGTGGAGAAAAGGGAACACTCTTGCACTATTGGTGGGAATGTAAATTGATACAGCCACTGTGGAGAACAGTATGGATGTTCCTTAAAAAGCTACAAATAGAACTACCATATGACCCAGCAATCCCACTACTGGGCATATTCCCTGAGAAAACCATAATTCAAAAAGAGTCAGGTACCAAAATGTTCATTGCAGCTCTATTTACAATAGCCCAGAGATGGAAACAACCTAAGTGTCTGTCATCGAGTGAATGGATAAAGAAGATGTGGCACATATATACAATGGAATATTACTCAGCCATAAAAAGAAACGAAATTGAGCTATTTGTAATGAGGTGGGTAGACCTAGAGTCTTTCATACAGAGTGAAGTAAGTCAGAAAGAGAGAGACAAATACCATATGCTAACACATATATATGGAATTTAAGAAAAACAAATGTCATGAGGAACCTAGGGGTAAAACAGGAATAAAGACACAGACCTGCTAGAGAATGGATTTGAGGATATTTGGAGGGGGAAGGGTGAGCTGTGACAAAGCGAGAGGGAGGCATGGACATACATACACTACCAAACGTAAGGTAGATAGCTAGTGGGAAGCAGCCGCATAGCACAGGGAGATCAGCTCTGTGCTTTGTGATCGCCTGGAGGGGTGGAATAGGGAGGGTGGGAGGGAGGTAGATGCAAGAGGGAAGTGATATGGGAACATATGTATAACTGATTCATTTTGTTGTAAAGCACAAGCTAGAACACCATTGTAAAGCAATTATACTCCAATAAAGATGTTAAAAAAAAAAAAAAGAATGCCCCATCTTCACAATAAGCTCCGTATCTGAATAATCCACATCTGAACTGATTCCATGTACATGGTCTTCCTGGGCAGGGGAAGGAGAGGTGAGGATGGGTGTGTGTGTGTAGGGGCTGGGGCGGTGGTTTCACCTGCATTAAGTCCTTCTTTTTTAATAGCCATAAAGAAAGAAACTGGTTGCTTTAAATATGTAAACCTCTTTTAGCAGTCAAGCCCACCCCATGAGATGGTTACTTTTTTAAATTGAAGTATAGTTGATTTACAAGGTTGTGTTTATTTATGCTGTACAGCAAAGTGACTCAGTTATACATACATATATATATATATTCTTTTTTATTGAATATAGTTCTCTGTGCCATACAGTAGGACCTTGTCATTTAGCCATTCCGTGTATAATAGCTTACATCTCTTATTTTAATGTGCATTTTAGAAATTAAGAAAAGAAAACTCCTTCTGTGCAAAGATGGAAGATTGAATATACGCCTCTAACTTTATTTCTTTTGAAACCTCAGTGAAAATACAATAAAGAGATTTTTGAAAAAAAAAACGACCGGGATGGAGAAAATGGGAGATGGTAGAACATGTGAAATCTGGAAAGCAAATGGGTGGGTGACAATGGGCTTGACAGACCCCAGAAAGCCAAATCCTTACTCAAAAGGTGGAAAGAAAGATCCAATCAGATGCAGAATCTTCAGAAGGCCCAGAAAGGCTCAGTACCAGGTGTTCCCGGAAGTGGGGTAACAGGGCGTTGGGGCCCAAAGCAAGAAGAGTTTACTGAAAACTCTGAGATCCTCAGATACCCTTTTCCACGGTTTGCTGCTGGGCGACTCCCATGAATGCTTCAAAGCTCGGGAGGAGGTGAAACCAAGCCCGTCGCTGGGCACCCCAGGAGTGGGTGACGGAGCAGATGCTCCACCAGCCCGGGGGATCCATAGACCTCTGTGTTTGAAGCTGACACCTTCAGCCCTCCTGAGCCTGCTTTGGATCCCAGAACTCCGCAGCTCAGACCTTATCCTCCAGGCAGGAGATCGGAGGAGCCTTCTCTGGGGCACCAGAGCAGGGGCAGCCCCAGAGAAAAGACCTAAAGATTCCATGTCACAGGGTGCCCCCCAAATGGACCAGCCAATCACCCTACAGTAAAGCTGGATGTCAAGGGGCACCCACTGCCCAGGGCTTGTTAGTCCTTGACACTTTTTTTAAAAAATACGATCAGAATATGACTTTATTAATATTTATTGCCCAAATAATAGTATAAACAGTGAAAAAGACATTAACAATCAAAATCAAAATAATAATAATACTTTTCTCATACTATCAGTTCTACAACGGGTCCCTAGATTTCATTGCTTTTGACCATTTCTTTTTTTTTTTTAACATCTTTATTAGAGTATAGTTCCTTTACAATGGTGTGTCAGTTTCTGTTTCATAACAAAGTGAATCAGCTATACATATACATATAACCCCATATCTCTTCCCTCTTGCGTCTCCCTCCCTCCCACCCTCCCTATCCCACCCCTCCAGGCGGTCACAAAGCACCGAGCTGATCGCCCTGTGCTATGCGGCTGCTTCCCACTAGCTATCTATTTTACGTTTGGTAGTGTATATATGTCCATGCCACTCTCTCACTTCATCCCAGCTTACCCTTCCCCCTCCCCGTGTCCTCAAGTCCATTCTCTACGTCTGCGTCTTTATTCCCGTCCTGCCCCTAGGTTCTAACCTTTTTTTTTTTTTTTAGATTCCATATATATGTGTTAGCATATGGTATTTGTTTTTCTCTTTCTGACCTCACTCTGTGTGACAGACTCTAGGTCCATCCACCTCACTACAAATAACTCAATTTCATTTCCTTTTATGGCTGAGTAATATTCCTTTGTATATATGTGCCACATCTTCTTTATCCATTCATCTGTCGATGGACACTTAAGTTGCTTCCATGACTTCTGACCGTTTCTGATTTTAGTTCTTCTGGTATTTATTTGTGTCACCCTTAATGTTACACTCTTATTATCAATATTCACAGACTACCTCCTATCAATGTAGAACATTTAGCTCACTTACATTTCCTCCCACTTCCTTTTCTTCACTCTGGGTTGTAGAACCTATCAAGTTATTTTTAATACACGTTTTTTAAAACCTCATTTTACTATGAAAATCAGCACACATATGGTAGAGTACATAAAACATATAAATAGCTGAAATCATTGCTATAACACATGCACTCCCCCAAATTCCGCCAGCACCTGAGGCTCCCTGCTTGTTCCTTCATCATCCCAGTACAGTCCTTCCCACTAAAGGTGACCACTGCCTTTTATGCAAGAGCTTATTTGCTTTTCTGTTTTACCAACTGAATGCGGATCCTTAAACACTCTGATTTAGTGTTACCTGCTTTTGAACTTTATGTAAAAGGAATGATAGAAGGGATGTTATTTTGTGTTTGGCTTTAGTTGTGAGATTCATTCAGGTTGTTGGTAATAATGGAAGTCTGTTCCTTATTATTGCTGTGTAGTATGCCGATGTATATGAGCATATCCCAATTTAGTTATCCATTATACTTTTGGTGGATGCTGGAGCTGTTTCTCCTTTGGATCTATTATGAATGATGTTCCCATGATATTCTGATATCATCTTCTGCCACATATGCTCATGCCTTTCTTTAGGGCACGGGTTGGTAAGTTTTTTTCTGGAAGGGGCCAGATAGTAAATATTTTAGGTTTCTCAGGTAATATGGTCTCTGTCACAACTACTGAAATCTGTGAGAAAGCACCCATAGACATAACAGATAATACAGAAGTGAATGTGCATGGCTGTGTTCCAATAAACTTGTATTTTCAAAAATAGGCTGCAGGCTGGATTTGACCTGAGGTCCTTGTTTCCTGATCCTTATTCTAGGGTATATACTAGGAATGGAGTTGATGGTTATAAGGTAAGCATATCTTTAACTTAAATAATATCAAACTGGTTTTCAAAGTAGTTGCACCCATTTATATTCCCACAAACAAAGTATGAAACTAATCATTGCTCAACACCTTCTACATCAGTTCTTGGTATTGTCGGATGTGTTAATTTTAACCATCCTGGTGAACTTGTGCTGGCATCTCATTCTGGCTTTCAGTTTCAATTTCCTGATCCGTTATGAAGATTTCATGTCAATTGAATGGTTGTTTTTTATTTTCTTTTGAGAAGTGCCTGACCACGTGCTATGGTCTGAATGTTACTGTCCCCCCCCCCCCCCGCAACAAATTCGTATGTTAGAATGCTAACTCCCAAAGGTGATGGTATCACGAGATGAGGCCTCTGGAAGGTGATTAGATCATAAGGCTGGAGCATTCATGAATGGGGTTAGTGTTCTTATAAAGGAAACCCCACAGAGTTCCCTAGCTCTGGGCACAGCAAGAAGGTGTCCACTATGAACCTGAAAGTCAGCTCTCACCAGAATAGGACCCTGCTGGCACCTTGATCTTGGACTTCCAGCTTCCAGAACTGTAATAAATTTTTGTTCTTTGTAAGCTGCCCAGTCTCTGGTATTTTGTTTCAGCAGCCCAAGTGGTTTAAGACACCATGGATTCCTCTTGCCCCCAATTTTCTGTTAGGTTTTCTGGTATTATTGATTTGTAACATTTATTTAAATATTCTGGATATGAGCCTTTTAAAGAGTTATTTGTACATAAATACCTTCTCCAATTTCATGGTATGTTTTTATACTCTATTAATAGAATTTGAAAATGAATGTATATTCTTTATTTCCCAATTGGTGTCATTTATCAAATTTTCTTTAACACTGGTATTTTTTATTTTTTTACATCTTTATTGGAGTATAATTGCTTTACAATGGTGTGTTAGTTTCTGCTTTATAGGAAAGTGAATCAGTTATACATATACATATGTTCCCATATCTCTTCCCTCTTGCGTCTCCCTCCCTCCCACCCTCCCTATCGCACCCCTTTAGGTGGTCACAAAGCACCGAGTTGATCTCCTTGAGCTATGCGGCTGCTTCCCACTAGCTATCTGTTTTACGTTTGGTAGTGTATATATGTCCATGCCACTCTCTCACTTTGTCACAGCTTACCCTTCCCGCTCCCCATATCCTCAAGTCCATTCTCTAGTAGGTCTGTGTCTTTATTCCTGTCTTACCCCTAGGTTCTTCATGACTTTTTTTTTCTTAGATTCCACATATATGTGTTAGCACACGATATTTGTCTTTCTCTTTCTGACTTACTTACTCTGTATGACAGACTCTAGGTCCATCCACCTCACTAAAAATAACTCAATTTCATTTCTTTTTATGGCTGAGTAATATTCCATTGTATATATGTGTCACATCTTCTTTATCCATTCATCCAATGATGGACACTTAGGTTGTTTCCATCTCCTGGCTATTGTAAATAGAGCTACAATGAACATTTTGGTACATGACTCTTTTTGAATTATGGTTTTCTCAGGGAATATGCCCAGTAGTGGGATTGCTGGGTCATATGGTAGTTCGATTTGTAGTTTTTTAAGGAACCTCCATACTGTTCTCCATAGTGGCTGTACCAATTCACATTCCCATCAGCAGTGCAAGAGTGTTCCCTTTTCTCCACACAACTGCAGCATTTATTTTTCTAGAGTTTTTTGATGATGGCCATTCTGACCAGTGTGAGATGATATCTCATTGTAGTTTTGATTTGCATTTTTCTAATGATTAATGATGTTGAGCATTCTTTCATGTGTTTGTTGGCAGTCTGTATATCTTCCTTGGAGAAATGTCTATTTAGGTTTTCTGCCCACTTTTGGATTGAGTTTTTTGGTCTATTTTATTGAGCTGCACGAGCTGCTTGTAAATTTTGGAGATTAATCCTTTGTCAGTTGCTTCATTTGCAAATATTTTCTCCCATTCTGAGGGTTTTCTTTTGGTCTTGTTTATGGTTTCCTTTGCTGTGCAAAAGCTTTGAAGTTTCATTAGGTCCCATTTGTTTATTTTTATTTCCATTTCTCTAGGAGGTGGGTCAAAAAGGATCTTGCTGTGATTTATGTCATAGAGTGTTCTGCCTATGTTTTCCTCTAAGAGTTTGATAGTTTCCGGCCTTACATTTAGGTCTTTAATCCATTTTGAGCTTATTTTTGTGTATGGTGTCAGGGAGTGTTCTAATCTCATACTTTTACATGTAGCTGTCCAGTTTTCCCAGCACCATTTATTGAAGAGGCTGTCCTTTCTGCACTGTACATTTCTGCCTCCTTTATCAAAGATAAGGTAACCATATGTGCGTGGGTTTATCTCTGGGCTTTATATCCTGTTCCATTGATCTATCTTTCTGTTTTTGTGCCAATACCATACTGTCTTGATTACTGTAGCTTTGTAGTATAGTCTGAAGTCAGGGAGCCTGATTCCTCCAGCTCAGTTTTTCGTTCTCAAGATTGCTTTGGCTATTCAGGGTCTTTTGTGTTTCCATACAAATTGTGATATTTTTGGTTCTAGTTCTGTGAAAAATGCCAGTGGTAGTTTGATAGGGGTTGCATTGAATCTGTAGACTGCTTCGAGTAGTAGAGTCATTTTCACAATGTTGATTCTTCCAATCCAAGGACATGGTATGTCTCTCCATCTATTTGTATCATCTTTAATTTCTTTCATCAGTGTCTTAGAGTTTTCTGCATACAGGTCTTTTGTCTCCTTAGGTAGGTTTATTCCCAGATATTTTATTCTTTTTGTTGCAATGGTAAATGGGAGTGTTTTCTTGATTTCACTTTCAGATTCTTCATCATTAGTGTAGAGGAATGTCAGAGATTTCTGTGCATTAATTTTGTATCCTGCTACTTTACCAAATTCATTGATTAGCTCTAGTAGTTTTCTGGTAGCATCTTTAGGAATCCCTATGTATACTACCATGTCATCTGCAAACAGTGACATCTTTACTTCTTCTTTTCCAATTTGGATTCCTTTTATTTCCTTTTCTTCTCTGATTTCTGTGGCTAAAACTTCCAAAACTATGTTGAATAAGAGTGGTGAGAGTGGGCAACCTTGTCTTGTTCCTGATCTTAATGGAAATGGTTTCAGTTTTTCACCATTGAGGACGATGTTGGCTGTGGGTTTGTCATACATGGCCTTTATTATGTTGAGGAAAGTTCCCTCTACGCCTACTTTCTGCAGGATTTTTATCATAAATGGGTGTTGAATTTTGTCGAAAGCTTTCTCTGCATCTATTGAGATGACCATATGGTTTTTCTCCTTCAATCTGTAAATATGGTGTACCACGTTGATTGATTTCTGTATATTGAAGAATCCTTGCATTCCTGGAATAAACCCCACTTGATCATGGTGTATGATCCTTTTAATGTGCTGTTGGATTCTGTTTGCTAGTATTTTGTTGAGGATTTTTGCATCTATGTTCATCAGTGATATTGGCCTGTAGTTTTCTTTCTTTGTGACATCCTTGTCTGGTTTTTGTATCAGGGTGATGGTGGCCTCGTAGAATGAGTTTGGGAGTGCTCCTCCCTCTGCTATATTTTGGAAAAGTTTGAGAAGGATAGGTGTTAGCTCTTCTCTAAGTGTTTGATAGAATTCGCCTGTGAAGCCATCTGGTCCTGGGCTTTTGTTTGTTGGAAGATTTTTAGTCACAGTTTCAATTTCAGTGCTTGTGATTGGCCTGTTCATATTTTCTATTTCTTCCTGATTCAGTCTTGGCAGGTTGTGCCTTTCTAAGGATATGTCCATTTCTTCCAGGTTGTCCATTTTATTGGCATAGAGTTGCTTGTAGTAATCTCTCATCATCCTTTGTATTTCTGCAGTGTCAGTTGTTACTTCTCCTTTTTCATTTCTAATTCTATTGATTTGAGTCTTCTCCCTTTTTTTCTTGATGAATCTGGCTAATGGTTTATCAATTTTGTTTATCTTCTCAAAGAACCAGCTTTTAGTTTTATTGATCTTTGCTATTGTTTCCTTCATTTCTTTTTCATTTATTTCTGATCTGATTTTTATGATTTCTTTCCTTCTGCTAACGTTGGGGTATTTTTGTTCTTCTTTCTCTAATTGCTTTAGGTGCAAGGTTAGGTTGTTTATTCGAGATGTTTCCTGTTTCTTAAGGTAGGATTGTATTGCTATAAACTTCCCTCTTGGAACTGCTTTTGCTGCATCCCATAGGTTTTGGGTCATCATGTCTCCATTGTCATTTGTTTCTAGATATTTTTTGATTTCCTGTTTGATTCTTCAGTAATCACGTCGTTATTATGTAGTGTATTGTTTAACTTCCATGTGTTTGTATTTTTTACAGATATTTTCCTGTAATTGATATCTAGTCTCATAGTGTTGTGGTCAGAAAAGATACTTGATAAAATTTCAATTTTTTAAAATTTACCAAGACTAGATTTGTGACCCAAGATATGATCTATCCTGGAGAATGTTCCATGAGCATTTGAGAAAAATGTGTATTCTGTTGTTTTTGGATGGAATGTCCTATAAATATCAATTAAGTCCATCTTGTTTAATGTATCATTTAAAGCTTGTGTTTCCTTATTTATTTTCATTTTGGATGATCTGTCCATTGGTGAAAGTGGGGTGTTAAAGTCCCCTACTATGAATGTGTTACTGTCAATTTCCCCTTTTATGGCTGTTAATATTTGCCTTATGTATTGTGGTGCTCCTATGTTGGGTGCATAAATATTTCCAGTTGTTATATCTTCTTCTTGGATCGATCCCTTGATCATTATGTAGTGTCTTTCTTTGTCTCTTCTAACAGTCTTTATTTTAAAGTCTATATTGTCTGATATGAGAATTGCTACTCCAGCTTTCTTTTGGTTTCCATTTGTATGAAATATCTTTTTCCATCCCCATTCAGTCTGCATGTGTCCCTAGGTCAGAAGTGGGTCCCTTGTAGACAGCATATATATGGGTCTTGCTTTTGTATCCATTCAGCCAGTCTGTGTCTTTCGGTGGGAGCACTAAATCCATTTTCATTTAAGGTAGTTATCGATATGTATGTTCCTATTCCCATTTTGTCAATTGTTTTGGGTTTGTTATTGTAGGTCTTTTCCTTCTCTTGTGTTTCTTGCCTAGAGAAGTTCCTTTAGCAGTTGTTTTAGAGCTGGTTTGGTGGTGCTGAACTCTCTCAGCTTTTGCTTGTCTGTAAAGGTTTTAATTTCTCCATCAAATCTGAATGAGATCCTTGCTGGGTAGAATAATCTTGGTTGTAGGTTTTTCTCCTTCATCACTTTAAATATGTCCCGCCAGTCCCTTCTGGCTTGCAGAGTTTCTGCTGAAAGATCAGCTGTTAACCTTATGGGGATTCCCTTGTGTGTTATTTGTTGTTTTTCCCTTGCTGCTTTTAATATGTTTTCTTTGTATTTAATTTTTGACAGTTTGATTAATATGTGTCTTGGTTTATTTCTCCTTGGATTTATCCTGTATGGGACTCTCTGTGCTTCCTGGACTTGATTAATTATTTCCTTTCCCATGTTAGTGAAGTTTTCAACTATAATCTCTTCAAATATTTTCTCAGTCCCTTTTCTCTTCTTCTTCTGGAACCCCTATAATTCGAATGTTGGTGCGTTTAATGTTGTCCTAGAGGTCTCTGAGACTGTCCTCAGTTCTTTTCATTCTTTTTTCTTTATTCTGCTCTGCAGTAGTTATTTCCACTATTTTATCTTCCAGGTCACTTATCCGTTCTTCTGCCTCAGTTATTCTGCTATTGATCCCTTCTAGGGTATTTTTCATTTCATTTATTGTGTTGTTCATCATTGCTTGTTTCATCTTTAGTTCTTCTAGGTCCTTGTTAAATGTTTCTTGCATTTTGTCTATTCTATTTCCAAGATTTTGGATCATCTTCACTATCATTATTCTGAATTCTTTTTCAGGTAGACTGCCTATTTCCTCTTCATTTGTTAGGTCTGGTGGGTTTTTATCTTGCTCCTTCATCTGCTGTGTGTTTTTCTGTCTTCTCATTTGGCTTATATTACTGTGTTTGGGGTCTCCTTTTTGCAGGCTGCAGGTTCGTAGTTCCCGTTGGTTTTGGTGTCTGTCCCCAGTGGCTAAAGTTGGTTCAGTGGGTTGTGTAGACTTCCTGGTGGAGGGAACTAGTGCGTATGTTCTGGTGGATGAGGCTGGGTCTTGTCTTTCTGGTGGGCAGGTCCACATCTGGTGGTGTGATTTGGGGTGTCTGTAGACTTATTATGATTTTAGGCAGCCTCTGTGCTAATGGGTGGGGTTGTATTCCTGTCTTGCTAGTTGTTTGGCATAGAGTGTCCAGCACTGTAGCTTGCTGGTCGTTGAGTGAAGCTGGGTGTTGGTTTTGAGATGGAGATCTCTGGGAGATTTTCACCGTTTGATATTACATGGAGCTTGGAGGTCTCTTGTGGACCAACACTGGTATTTTTGATATATTCTTTTTTAAATTGAAGTATACTTGATTTATAGTTTTGGGTTAGTTTCAGGTATATTGCAAAGTGACTCAGTTATATACATATGTAACTTTCCTTCAGGTTATTTTCCTTTATAGTTTATTGCAAGATATTGAATATAGTTCCCTGTGCTATACAGTAAAGTCTTGTTGCTTATCTATTTTATATTTAGTACTGTGTATTTGTTAATCCCAAATTACTAATTTATCCCTCCCTTTACTTCCCCTTTAGTAACTGTAAGTTTGTTTTCTATGTCTATGAGTCTGTTTCTGTTATATAGATTCATTTGTATTATTTTTTAGATTCCACATGTAAATGATATCATATAATATTTGTCTTTGTCTGACTTACTTCACTTAGTATGGTAATCTCTAGGTCCATCCATGTTACTGCAAATGGCAATATTTCATTCTTTGTTATGGCTGAGTAATATTTCAGTGTATGTATGTACCAGATCTTCTTTATCCATTCATCTGTTGTTGGACACATAGGTTGCTTCCATGTCTTGGCTGTTGTAAATAGTGCTGCTGTGAATATTGGGGTGCCTGTATCTTTTCAAATTAGAGTTTTCACCTTTTCTGGATATATGCCCAGGAGTGGGATTGCTGGATCATATGGTAGCTCTGTTTTTACTTTTTTGAGGAACCTCCATACTGTTTTCCATAGTGGCTGCAGAAATTTACATCCCCACCAACAATAATGCTGGTATTTTTGTGTTCCATTAAAAAAAGTACTTTCCCCACCCTGAAATCTTGAAAATATTCTACATTTTGTTTTAAACACTTGTTTAGACCTTGAAATTTATGTCTACAATCCATTTGAAATTTGTTTAAAATATATATTCTTAGCTATTAAGTCAGCTGTCTAGTTTTAATTGTTTTCCTTAAGAATATCTAATTCAGGGCTCCCCAATGCCCTCCCCCCCAGCCTGGGCCATACAGCAGGTGGTGAGCCTCAGGTGAGTGAGCAAAGCTTCATGCCACTCCCCATCGCTCACATTACTGCCTGGACCCACTGCCTCCCCCATCCATGGAAAAATAAACTGTCTTCCATGAAACCAGTCCCTGGTGCCAAAAATGTTGAGGACTGCTGATCTAATTGACCCAGCACCATTAGTTGAAGACACCACTGTCCTTGAATGAAGACATTTCTCGGCAATTGAAGTTTATCATGAATCAACTCTCCAGTCTGTGTCTGGTTTCTCTTGTCTGTTTTATTGGTCTGTTTGATACTTCTTGTCCCAATACCACACTGCCTCTCATGCTACTACTTTATAAGTCTTGATATCTGGTAGAACAAACTAACTCCCCTTGTGTTTCATTCCTGCAACCCGGATAAACTGAGGGTACTCATTTCACTGTTTGTCCCATTGTGATCTGCCCTTCTGAGAACCAAAGACCACAGCACACTGAGAAGGGACAGGATCTGTCTCCCATCCATATTCTTGCTGGATGTCCTGTACCAGGACCACACGTCGTCCTTGACAGATCCCCTAATTGTGATGAGTCCCTTTTTCCAGGACTTACTCACAGCCTTGCCTACACATCTTCCCAGGAAGGTTCTTGTAAACTCTCAGAGGATATAAAGACCAGCCATGACCTGAAGCTTTTTTGCATGCCCTCTTTTGGGAAATTTGGGCTTGTGCTCACCAGTTGATTTTTATATTCATCACCTTTCACTTAATTTTTTAATTTTTAAAATTTTTATTGCGACATAATTGACATATTATATAAGTTTCAGGTGTGCAACATAATGATTCAATATTTGTATATGTTGCAAAATACTCACCACAATAAGTCTAGCTGACACCTGTCACCATACATAGTTACAAAATTTTTTCTTTCTTATGATGAGAACTTTTAAGACTCTCTTAGCAGCTTTCAAATATGCAACACAGTATTATAAGCTATAGTCACCAGGCTGTACACTACTTCCCCCGGATTTATTTATTTTAAAACCGGAAGTTTGTACTTTTTGACCACCTTCACCCATTTTTCCCACCTCCCATGCCCCACCTCTGGCAACAACCCATCTGGTTCTCTGTATTTATGAGTTCATTTTTTCTTTTTTTTTCAAGATTTCACATATAAGTCAGATCATATAGTATTTGTCTTTTTCTGTCTGACTTATTTCATTTAGCATAATGTCCTCCAAGTCCATCCATGTTGTACAAAAGGCAGGATTTCCTTCTTTTTTATGACCAGATACTATTCCATTTTGTGTGTGTGTGTGTGTGTGTGTGTGTGTGTGTGTGTGTATATATATATATATACCACATTTTCTTTATCCATTTAACCACCAGTGGACACTTAGGTTGTTTCCATATCTTGGCTATTGTAAATGATACTGCAATGAACATAAGGTGCAGATATCTTTCGAGTTAGTGTTTTCTGTTTCTTTAGATAAATAAATACCCAGAAGTGGAATTGCTGGATCAGATGTTAGTTCTATTTTTAATTTTTTGAGAGAACTCCATACTGTTCCTATAGTGACTACACCAATTTACATTCCCACCAACCTTACACTTTAATTATGATATAAATATTAATCAGTACAATAATAAAATATTATATTAATAATTAATATTAATCCCCTGGCACTTTCGGCCTGCCTTGTGCGTGGGCAGAGAAGCCCTTCACGGTTGGAGGAATGCCCTCAGGCATGGAGACATTGGTACCAATGGCTAGAGGTCAGTGAGCACACACAGAGAACCAAGGAATATGACAATATCTGTGACACTGTGCATGCTTTAAAGGTCACTTAATACCCTTCTTTTTAATTTATAAAATGATGCTGTTTCTCTGACAACATTTTTCCCTAAACATAGTAGTGTCTTCTTGAATTATATGTTTTTTTGTATTTCTTTTTCTATTTGTCTTATTCTCTATTGGTGGCACCAATTAGGTATAATTCATCTTTTCTGTCTATCTTTTGTATTTACTACTTGCTCTCCATTCCTTTAAAACTATTTGTTCATTTCCATTTATTTTGCCAACGTTTTACAAAGCTTCTGTGCTTCTTGTCCTGTACCGTGCTGTATGCGGTGCATATTTGTCTATTTTTGTTTCCATCATGGTTTTTATTTACATAATGGGTTTTTTCCTTCTAACTTTTCCTGAACTCTAGTTGCTCATCTTTTATTTTCTTTCTGTGTCTTATCTAAACTTGCTTTAGCTCTTGTTTTAAAGAATTATTATTATTAATTTATAGAAGTACATGCAGTCCTAATTTTTTTCAGCTACATGGCAACATTTTTCTGGTGAACTTTCTTTTTCCACCATTTGTTGGTTTGCTTTTCTGTTCCTTTCCTTCTTTTTTTCCCCCCTTATATTATCTGTATACAGATCCTGTGCTTGTTCTATTATTATTATGACTACTGCTGCTGCTGCTGCTGCTACTACTACTACTACTACTACTACTACTACTACTACTACTACTACTACTAATCTTGAACTGAGATGAGTTCTTTCTGGACCAGCTTTTAGTAGGTTTATGGGGAAGGGTCTAGGGTGGCTTCCTATGCAAACAGTACTCTCTCTGGCTCTTAGGAAATTTCCTCATGGCACCATTTTATGTGGTTGAATGAGTTCTTTTAAAGCTATTTTTCCCCCTGGAAGGGGACCAGCAGTTACATGATTGCTGTCTACCCAGAGCCCCCCCTCCTCATGCCTTGCCTCCTGGCAGATGACTTTCAGCAAAGACCAAGCATCTGTATGTTCCCATGCAGCCCACACTCTGCTTCTCCACTTTGCCAGACGTGATCCTAGGGAGGTCCCCATCCAATTCTCCCAAATTCTCACTCAAGGAGAGGACTTGGAATCACTCCACAGCCTTGTTCACCACCTTGAGAGCCACTCTCTGCAGGCTTTCTCCAGCCACAGATGTCTGGTGTATCCCATGGACCTGTTAGATCCTTGCGGTCTTTTCCTCCAGTGGAAATTACATCTCACTTGCTTATTTTTGTTGTTGTTTTAGAGTGATTAGTGAGGAAAAAATGGAGCATAAATGTCTTTATCTCCTGGAATAAATAAATCTTCCATCTCCTGGAATTAGACTTCAGGCTTCTTTTATTCTAAGGTGGGGGGGGGGGTGGCTAAAGTCCTGGTTCTGGCCAGACTCAGAGGGGATGTGTTAATTTCTTTCTTTCTGCAGCCATTCACAAGTGGGCCTGGTCAGGAGGTTTCCTGTGAGCTAAACAAAGTAATTTTAGCTGAACACGCATTACCTGGGAGGTAGGGTTCCCGGAAATGGGCCATTATGTATAATTTAAGCGTATAGGCAATATCCCTTTAGTGATTGACTTGTAATGGAATACAAAATTTCTTCCCTATTATAATACTCTTGGGTTGTGGTGTTCCCACTCTCTGTCTCTAAGATAGATGGCTGTTTGGTGTTTATCATTTTGGGGATGCTTGAAGAACAGATTCTGATTTCAGAAGGGTCATCCAGGAGCCTAGGATGAAACTTAAACTATTACTCTGCTGTAAACATTATACAAATCCTCCTCTCATGCCTCAGTAAAATATTCGCCAGGTGATTTGCATCTGCACTCGTAGACTCTTTAGTCATAATTTGAAAAAATAAATAAGTATTCCATTCTTGGAACTCACAAGGCAGGGACACTTTTTTAGACTTAGGTATTTTCTAGAAATGCAGGGTGGAATAATAAAGAATCCTGGTGCAATTTTATTGAAGTGGGGGGAGGGGGGGGTTGTGGGGAAGGCAGTGCTTTTATCTAATGAATAAAGTTTCTTCCCAGTTTGCTACAAAGTATGTTCATCGTTCTCTACCAGTGTAGTCCTTTGCTGTTCCGGAGACAGGGCTGGATTGTGGGCAAACAGAAAGAAGAGCAGAAAAATAAGAAGAAAAAAGATAATAAGAGAGTCTGATTGGGTTATGGTAGCGTGAAGTCCCTAAGACTATTTTTCTGAAAGCAAGAAAGTTTATAAAACCAATTTCTCCCTTTCAAAAATGACACTGATTATGCTGAGTCAGGAGGATGCTAGGTTAATATCTAAGCCACTTTGTTCTGTTGTCTGGGAGGCTCATAGAATGATTCACCAACAAAGGTAACTTCCCGACCAAATAACCTGACTTCTTTGAGTTTCCTAATGTATCTGGAGTGAGTTGCTCATTAGCAATTACTAGTGTGAAAGGCCACTAACAGTTACTTCCTAACTGGAGTGAACTCAGGCCAGATCAGGAAGGGGTAGCTGGCATAGTAGACTATTTCCAAATGATGCGAGTGGAAGTAAGTGTAATTTTATTTTTTAAGACTCAGTTTAATTTTAGTTTTATAAATGCACTAACATTTCTTTCTCTTTTAAACTCTTTATGTTGGAATACAGTGGATTAACAATGTTGTGTAACGCACTAACATTTCTTAAACTTTGTTTATCCGATAATTTATATGAGTTTACCAGGAATAGAACCGTAAAAAGATCCAGAAGGTGAATCACATCAACTCATAATGCTGGAATTTTCAACTCCTTCATGTCGGTGGTGACACAGAAGGAAGCAGGATGAGCAGGGTGCGTGTGGGAACTTGATCTGAGATCTTCTGAGATGTGACCAATATAAGTTGGTCACGTAATTGTTCCAAAATAGCTCCAAAAAAGTGAAATTCAGATGAAGTCATTATGCAGGCTTTACAGCCTTCGGGGAGTCTAGGCCCGAGGCTAAGAAAATAAAAATGGACCTTACTTGTATGAAACCAACAAATGAATTAATTAGCTCCTTAAAAAGCTTTAAAAGTGTCATGTTTAAGTAGCCTTGCTCAGTTTGAGTAGGAGAGGGTGTTTTGTGAGTCAATCACAATCAGTGTCCATTGAAGGTGGAGAGCTTGTATCATATACATGGAATTTCTTTGTATTTTTCCCCCTTCATCTGACATACATTCTTAAGTAAAGGACACATATTCCTATAGCTAAATGTGTGTGTGTGTGTGCTTTAATAAATTTATTTATTTATTTATTTTTGGCTGTGTTGGGTCTTCGTTGCTACGTGGGCTTTCTCTAGTTGCGGCAAGAGGCGGCCCCTCTTCTTTGGGGTGTGCGGGCTTCTCATCGCGGTGGCTTCTCTTGTTGCAGAGCACGGGCCCTAGGCGTGCACGGGCTTCAGTAGTTGTGGTACATGGGCTCAATAGTTGTGGCACACGGGTTTAGTTGCTCCACGGAATGTGGGATCTTCCCAGACCAGGGCTTGAACCCATGTGCCCTTCGTTGGCAGGCGGATTCTTAACCACTGTGCCACCAGGGAAGTCTGAATATGTGTGTGTGCTTTGTTTTTTAGTTTTTATTTTTTGGCTAATGGGTGGTCCCTCCTTGTTTGACAGCTTTGGCAGAGAGGAGATAGAAGAGGAAAGAATTTTTTAAAAATTTATTTTATCGAAGTATAGTTGATTTACAATGTTGTGTTAATTTCTGCTGTACAGCAAAGTGATTCAGTTTTACACACATATACATTCTTTTTCATATTCTTTTCTATTATAGTTTATCACAAGGTGTTGAATATAGTTCCCTGTGCTACACAGTAGGACCTTGTTGTTTATCCATTCTCTGTACACTAGTTTGCATCTGCTAATCCCAAACTCTCAATCCATCCCTCCCCCTTGGCAACCACAAATCTGTTCTCTATGTCTGTGAGTCTGTTTCTGCTTTGTAGATAAATTCATTTGTGTCATATTTTAGATTCCACATATAAGTGATATCATATGGTATTGATCTTTCTCTTTCTGACTTACTTCACTTAGCATGATAATCTCTAGTTGTATCCATGTTGCTGCAAATGGCATTATTTCATTCTTTCTTATGGCCGAGTAGCATTCCATTGTATATATGTACCACATCTTCTTTATCCATTCCTCTGTCGATGGACATTTAGGTTGTTTCCATGTCTTGGCTATTGTGAATAGTGTCGCTATGAACACAGAAGTGCATGTAGCTTTTGAATTATGGTTTTGTCTGGATATATGCCCAGGGGTGGGATTGCTGGATCATATAGTAGTTCTGTTTTCAGTTTTTTGAGGAACCTCCATACTGTTCTCCATAGTGGCTGCACCAATGTACATTCCCACCAACAGTAATAGGTGGGTTCCCCTCTCTCCACACCCTCTCCAGCATTTGTTATTTGTAGGCTTTTTGGCGATGGTCTCTCTGACCAGAGTGAGGTGATACCTCATTGTAGTTTTGATTGGCATTTCTCTAATAATTAGTGATGTTGAGCATCTTTTCATGTGCCTGTTGTCCATCTGTACGTAGAGACATGATGTTGGTTGTCTCAAAGTGTTGGGGGAAAACTCAGAAGCTCACGGAAGGGGTCTCCAAGAGACTCTTGGTCTCCTCCAGAAATATGAATTATTTATGGTCAGGAGCTCAACATTATTAACATGTGTCAATAAGGCAACATTACACACAATACAGGATTCTTTTTGGTTTGATTGTGCATTTTGCTACAAGAGCAGGTAATGATACCCAAAGTAATGAACCTTAAACTATGAAGATTTTGTTCGTATGTTGAACTAAATCTACATGAAGTCTAATATATATTTAGTAAAATTTATAAACTGCATTGTAACACCTTATAAATCAACATAGATTGAAAGCTATGTGCATCCTACCATAGAATCTGAGAGGCTGGCTGGATTCAGATGACCCTAGCTTTCTCTCAGGCCCAGAGAAGGTAAGCTTTTGCCTGAGAACACACAGCTAGTAAAGATTCATACCTCTTCACCTCCTCAGTTTGGAAATAAATGTTTTTAATTAAAATATAAGATTTTCCTCCTTTGGATAAGAAATAAAATGAGATAATTTCTATAATTCTTTCAAAATCTAATAAGATCATGAACATTTTACCCAGTCCAATTTCATTGTGTAACTTAGTCTTCATAATCAAGGAATTTCTGCAAATAACCTGTTCTGTTTCATCCTGACTTCTATCATTACCATCACTCAGGTATACCCAACTTTTTTTTTTTGGTAAAATTTTTACGTTACTCTTTCACAATGGGGGTTACTTTGACCTCAACCACTTTTAAATAATTTAAGGTATGAGTTCTGTTCTTAATCCAGCCTTAAACAGTATGGATTCTTTCCATCATCTTACAAATCTCCTGAGAGCCTCTGCTTTTGAGCAGATCTCATGAGCCCCTTTTCTTCTCTCCCACCTTAATCTGTAGGTTTTTCTAGGTTCTGGAGCATGGGAAGCAGAGGAAATAGCCCAGACAGCGATGGACAGAGGGGAGGGGTGAGCTAACAGGAAAGGGAGCTGGAGAATGAGGGTTGGGGGAGGAGCTAAGGCTTTTCCAGGAAAGGAGTTAGGGAGACTCACTTGTTGATTCAGCATCTCTGGTTCCTTAAAAGAAGCCAAGTGTGTAACCTTTGCTTTTATGGAGTCAGGAAAGAAAGCTTTGCTTCTCAGCACAATTAGTCCCTGCCTCTCCCCACCCCTGTCCTTTTAAAAGAAAACAAAGCTTCCTAGTGCACAGAATTAAAAGGCTGAACACACTTGGCAAAGCTCACATCTTGGTGTTAACGGGATATGGGCAGGGAGGTAAATATGGGTGTCAGAGCTTTTCTGGTTTGATGGGGGCAGGCTCTCTGGGGACAGAAAACTCCAATTTTCCTGAAGTGCAGGGACTGGGGCAGAAGAGGTAAGACAGAGTCATTCAAGGCAAATTTCCTTGTTTTATGATTTGCTTGTGGCTCTTCCAGTTGTCTTCATCTGTGTACAGACAAAGCTGCGTGCAAAAATTCTACAGCTTGTGCCCTTACTATATACCCACACCTACATGAGAACCACGGACCATTCTGTAACACTCCTGGCATTCTGCAGCAGTTCAAAATGTACCTTTGCCTCTTTTACCTTCCTTTCTCAAAACATAATCTTCCCCAGCTCTACCAAGCACATGTAAATCATGAGAGGACAGATGACCTAAAAAGTCATTTACCCTGGCTAAGGTTTCACTTGGAAGACTCCTTCTGATTCTTTATTTTTCTAGATTGACCAAGAGACAGCCCACTGTCGGGATAGAAATTTGCAGCATCGTTTGGGTCAAAATAGCACAGTTGTGGACCCACAGTTTAAGAGGTTGTATGTCTTCATCTAGTTAACAAACTGTCTCTTGTTCTTTATAAGATGTAACACTACCCAAGAGTTTCTGGCCAGTGTTAGGATCAGACCATGGGTATAACTTTTGCACCTGACGAGTGGTCCTGTCCATAGTGCAGGAGGTGTAAAACAATACCTATTTCTTCTAAAACAGTTGGGGTGGGGAGGGAGGTTCAAGTATTCCTCTCATACCACCACTCATTTATTTCCCCTGAGAAACATGCAAAAAAACACGCAAAAACTTTTTATGCTACAAATGATGTACAAGCATTCTAGCTGTTTGATTGTTGGTTTATAGAATGTACTTGACAGAATGGTATGAGGTTCAGAGAGTCTGACTGTGTTACCTGAAACCAGGAGATTATGAACATCCTGATTTGTGGTATGAATATTCTAGCCAGAAATGGCAGTGTATACAATGAGATACCAACTCACACTGGTCAGAATGGCCATCATTAAAAAAGTCTACAAATAAAAAATGCTGGAGAGGGTGTGGAGAAAAAGGACCCTCCTACACTGTTGGTGGGAATATAAGCTGGTGAAGCCACTATGGAAAACAGTATAGAAGTTCCTCAGCGAAAAAAACCTGTAAATAGAGTTACCATATGATGCAGCAATCCCACTCCTGGGCATATATCTGGACAAAACCATAATTCAAAAGGTACATGCACTTCTGTGTTCATAGCGGCACTAGTCACGATAGCCAGGACATGGAAACAATCTAAATGTCTGTGGACAGACGAATGGATAAAGAAGATGTGGTACACATATACAATGCAATACTACTCGGCCATAAGAAAGAATGAAATAGTGCCGTTTGCAGCAACATAGTTGGACTTAGAGATTATCATGCTAAGTGAAGTAAGTCAGACAAAGACAAATACCATACAATATCACTTATATGTGGAATCTAAAATATGATGTAAATGAACCTATCTATGAAACAGAAACAGACTCACAGACATAGAAAACAGACTGGTGGTTGCCAAGGAGTGGGGGTGGGGGAGGGAAGGAGTGGGAGTTTGGGGTTAGCAGATGCAAACTAGTATATAGAGAATGGATAAGCAACAAGGTGCTACTGTATAGCACAGGGAACTATATTCGACATCCTGTGATAAACCATAATGGAAAAGAATATAAAAAAGAATGTATGTATACATATAACTGAATCACTTTGCTGTACAGCAGAAATCAACACAACATTGTAAATCAACTCTACTTCAATTATAAAAAAAGAAGAAGAAATGGCAGTGTGGTACCTAAGGAAAGCAGCAGAGAAAGAAACTGCTTCCATGTTTCTGTTATAACTCTCCTTGCTTGGTTTCTGCTGAAGAATGACACTTTGACATGCTTCAGGAAATTCACACCGCTGAGATTTTTGTGTTTTTTGTTATTTTTTAAATTTGTAATTGCTTAGGATGTGCATTAGAAAGGAAAGGCCCCTGTTTCCCAAATGCAGCGCATCCTTGGCAGCCAGCCAGCACACCGAGGCTGCTGTGGCATCACAATCACGTCCCGCTTTCAACAGCTTCCTCTTCTCTTTCGCCGAATTGGAAATGAACTCAACTGGGATACTTCAGTCCTAGCAAGTGGTAAGTAGTAAATTAAGGAAAACACCACGAGTATAATGAATTTGTGGCACTGTGGTTAGCCTCGCTGAGGGCAACAGCTCTGGACAGAGCTAACTTATGGAGTGCCTAATGCCACAACTCTGTGGTTAACTTGGACTTTGTGATTTAATTTAAAACTTTTACCTTTTTATTTTGAAATAATTTTTTTTTTTTTTTTTTTTTTTTTGCGGTGCGCGGGCCTCTCACTGTTGTGGCCTCTCCCGTTGCGGAGCACAGGCTCCGGACGTGCAGGCTCAGTGGCCATGGCTCACGGGCCCAGCCGCTCCGTGGCATGTGGGATCTTCCCGGACCGGGGCACGAACCCGCGTCCCCTGCATCGGCAGGAGGACTCTCAACCACTGCGCCACCAGGGAAGCCCTGAAATAATTTTAGACTTAGAAGAATGTTGCAAAAATGGAACGAGGAGTTCCCATATGCCCTTCCCCCAGCTTCTCCCAATGTTAACGATACCTGAGCCTGATACAATGATCAAAATCGGGGAATTCACGCGGATTTAATTCCACTCAGTCATCTTCAGATCTTAGTTAAATTTGCTAATTGTGATCTTTTTCAGGCCCAGGATCCAGTCCAGGATTACAGCTTACATTTAATGGTTGGGCAATAACTTTTAAAGGTTGCTCTACCATGTACGTATTTAATTTTAATTTTAAATTTTAAGCAATCAGGGAGCTTAAGTATAATGATGTCATAATGACAGTAAAAATGTCCAAGCCTGTTGACTGTGAATTCAAATAACTGCCCTGATGTGCTTATTCCAGATAGAATGGAAAACAAAAAGTCATCTCCCCGAGCACATTTACTTCTCACCCATTTTAGATGGGAAGTGCTATTATAGTCTTGGGAGCATTTTGCCCGGCCAGCACTTCCCATGGTCAACTGGGTCAGAAGCCAAACTAGAATTGCCTCCTATTTTTAAATCATTTTGATGAGTTCTAATATTATTACCTGACCCCTATCTTCATCCAAAAGTAGCCTTGGGTTTATCCCTCCAAAAAGCTTTTTAACCCCTTTTGCTTTGACATATCAACTGTTGAAATGCTCAGCCTGTATCAGTGTAGTTGGAGTGTTGGGGTACCAGTTGTGTGCATAACACTGGACTCATTAATATTCTGAGAAGTAGATTGGTTCCAGCCACAAAGAGCTGAACTCTTATAGGAAAGGGAGTATATATTCAGCTAAAAATTAATTACGTTGTATGTATTAGGGTGCTTCCGAGAAACAGAACCAACAGGATGTGTATATTTACATATACACACGCACACAGTCATATATATACACATATGGTCTCTCTATAAATATGTATACCCTCTCTCTACACACACTATATATATATACTCTTTATATATGTGTGTGTGTGTGTGTGTGTATATATATATATATATATAGAGAGAGAGAGAGAGAGAGAGAGAGGGAGAGAGATTTAGTATAAGGGATTGGCTCACATGACTATGGAGGCTGCAAAGTCCCAAAGACCTGCAGTCAGCAGGCTGGAGACCAGGAAAGTCGATGCTTTAGAGGCTAAAAGCCAAAACAGACCTATGTCGAGCTCCACTGTCAGGCAGGAGGGTTTCCCTCTTTCTCAGCCTTTCGTTCTGTTCAGGATGAGAGTGTGGACTGTGTACCCGCCTACGTGAGGGGGGCCACCTGCTTGGAGCCTCCCTCCTGCCTCCACTAGTGACGTCCATATAGTGCCTTTCCTGCAGCTTCTGCTACTGGGAGTCAGGGTAGTAATGTGACCATGGGAAAGTCACTTAGTGGCCCTTGGTTCCTATTTTTTGAAACGTGAGGCGATTGGAGGAGGTGATTTCCCAGATTTCTTCCAGTTTTCTAAGTCTATGATTCTTCTTCTCTCATTCTTCTTCTTGCCTCTTCTGCATTTGATCCGTTCTCCTACCTGCTTTGGGTTCCACTGAAGAACTGTCTTCATAAGAATAGATCCTGGCTATTGGTGAAGCTCATCCTTCTTCCCCCAGAGTGAGTGGGCCAGTCCGGGTGTCAGAGATGGACCCCCCACCAGGTCCTCCCTGATGACACCAGCTTTGCTTTCTTAATGTCCATCTATTGCCAGGTGTGTAGGGTTTGATTAACCACCAAAGAGGTTCTTTTTGGGAGGAGTTTCTGAAGTTTTTCTGGAGCTTAGGGGTTTTATGAGATTAATCTCTAGAAAGATATAGTTTTTACTATAATGACAATAACACACAAAATACTTCTCAAAGCATTTTTTTGTCATGTATTTTATCCCACTTTACAAAATGAAAAGTTACTGTAGAAAAAAGAAAAGAAGGGGCTTCCCTGGTGGCGCAGTGGTTGAGAGTCCGCCTGCCGATGCAGGGGACACGGGTTCGTGCCCTGGTCCGGGAGGATCCCACGTGCCGCGGAGCGGCTGGGCCCGTGATCCACAACCACTGAGCCTGCGCGTCCAGAGCCTATGCTCCGCAATGGGAGAGGCCACAACAGTGAGAGGCCCGCATACGGCAAAAAAAAAAGGAAGGAGGAACATGGTAAATTTTGTACGCAAGTACAAGGTGGCATTCTTCTCAAGCTCCCATGGAGAAATTTTTTTTTTTTTTTTGTGGTACGTGGGCCTCTCACTGTTGTGGCCTCTCCCCTTGCGGAGCACAGGCTCCGGACGCACAGGCTCAGCGGCCATGGCTCACAGGCCCAGCCGCTCCGCGGCATGTGGGATTTCCCGGACCGGGGCACGAACCCGCGTCCCCTGCATCGGCAGGCGGACTCCCAACCACCGCGCCACCAGGGAAGCCCCCATGGAGAAGTTTTAAAGCAATTAGTGAGGTCCTCTCCTGAAGTGGTTAACTTAGACCACAAGCTGGATGCAACTGAATTTTTAAAACGTCTGTAAAATTGACTATGTATAACATTTTAAGATCTTATTTATGATTTATGACCTACTTTCATCACGTTAGCACAATTTAAATTTTTCTTTAAGACTAGCTTGTTAAACGCACACAAAGAGAAATAAGCTTGAGTGATAAAAGTCAGAGAGGCTGTCTTCTGGGGTAAGCACGTAAGAGCTGACAAAAGGATCTTGACTGTCCAGGATCATTTAAAACCAATGAATTAAAAACCAGGAGGTCAGGGAGAGCCATACAGAGATGATAAGCCTCTCTGTATTTGTCTTAACAAAGGAAGCATTAAACCAGAGTGATTTTCCCCTTCGTTCTTTCTCCCCCACCAGGGAGGAATGTGAAACTCAATTTTACCCTTGGTTGAGAAGGTGCTAATTTGTCTGACAAGTTGTTGGAATCGGAGGATGCTCAAGGTATCCTTGACGTCTCAAACCTTCATGCTGAATGAAGCATGCTTTAAACGTGTCAGTGTTTGGGAGGTTTTCTATATCTCATTAGGTAAGAACAATATAAACCACATGAATGCAAATGGGGCAGGAACCTGTTTCCTCACAGTGGGAAAAACTTCAAAGTGTTCTAACCAAGGCAATTTTTGAATCACCCTCATTCAACTAAATATTTTATCCGAAATTAACTCTATTCTTTCATATCCTAGAGGACTTGAGTGAACTTTTTCTCCATTTGCTGCCTATTTCTTGGGAGGTGTGATCTTCAAATCCTTCCCTTTATTGATTGCAGTATCAGCAAGTATTTATCAAGAAGGTTCCTAAGAGGGAGAGCCATGTAAACATGAAAACGTTAATTCCTTTTCTTTTTAATTGTGTATTTGTTGATTTTTTCCCCTATACTTTCTAAAGCCAAGAATTAGCTGAATGAATGACCTTTGCATGTTAACTAAATCCTAGCTGGTAAACTGCCGCGTTATTAAGAGACAAGTCCTACTGTAGAAAAAGACTGTTTCCTAGCACACTATTCACCCTAAGTTGCATGGCTGATAGTAATAGTTAACACTTAACTCTTACTATGAGCTCGGCATTTTTCTAGGTGCTTTTACTTATACTAACTCAGGTAATCCTCACAATAACCCTGTGAGATGGGAATTATTATTTCAGCTTTACAGAAGCTGAAAAGTGATGACAAAAATAGCGTAGCTGTAAAGCAATGGAGCCAAATTCAGCCTCAGACTTTCTGGTTTCAGAGTCCAGCCCCTAACTCCTATGCTGTGCTGCTTTTTCTCGTATCACTTCTAGATGAACCCTCATCTAGAAGTGATAAAGGATGCTGGATAGGACTGGTGTGGTGTGGCCCAGGGAAGAATACCACTGTAGTCGATAAAACCTCCCTTGGGATCGGCTTGTGGCTGAATTTTCTAAAAGACAAAATTGTAATCAATTTTTAATATTTGCAATAACATTTATTTGCTATTTTTTTTTGACCAGCATTATATATTATATAAAGAGTGAGCTCTTGAAGCATTCCTTCTAAAATAAGAGCTATTACTTACTGAGTCCTTACTATGTGTGAGATATTTTATGTTCATTTCATTTCATCTTCGTGATAACTTTGTTATATGTGTTTTGTTATTCACATTTTGCATAGAGGAATATGAGATTCAGGGAGGTTAAATAACATGCCCAAGGTTACATGAAATGCTGGTTGTTTCCCCATATTTACTCTTTCCAACTTCATCGGTAATAAACCCTCCTGATTACTAACTGGCTATAAGAATCCCTGGAATAATGATTACTTTTAAAGCATTCCTTGCATTTAGGTGTTACCATGGGATTATGTTCTGGCCAATGAGGTGTCAACAAATGTGTGTGACTTCAGAGAAGTGTCTCAGAAGATTGTATCTCTGACACCTCCCCCCGATACTTTCTTCTTTCCTCTGGCAGGAACATAGATACGATGGCTGGTGCTCCAACAGCCTTCTTAGATTGTGAGGAGACAACCATTACTAAGAACTGAAAAGCCCTGACAGTATAGATTCTACAGTACAGAACATGATATCAGCTCTGGACCACCTACTTCTGGAATTCTTTTGAATGAAAGAGAAATACAAACTTTTATAGTGTTTAAGCCGCTATTGCTTGCATATTTCTACCTGCAATTGTACATAACCGTAATCAGCATACTCTATATCCAGTATATCCTTGCTTCTCAAATTGTCACGTGCATTCAGATCACCTGGAGGTCTTATTAAAGTGTAGATTCTGATTCAGTAGATCTGAGGTGGGATCTGAGAATCTGCATTTCTGTTAAGCTCCCAGGTGATGCTGAAACTGCTTGCTGGTCCATGAACCAACCACACTTGGAAGAACAAGGTAGAAAGAGCTGGTATCAGAATTAGTTCCTAGGGCTTTTGGATATCAAAGTCCATGCTTTTTCATTTATGTCTAGCAATCTCCCTTAGCATTTTCACTTTTGTAATTTCTCCTTATACCCAAAATATCATCATAATAGTTGAAACATGTTAATGCTTCAATAACTTGCTTCCTTAGCAACTTTAGGATAAAATGTGGGCTCTCCATGTAAAATATAATTGTTTGATTCAGGTGAGGTTGACATGGAGTGAAACTAAAGGGATGGTGTCAGGGTTCATCTGCTACTTTCAATTTATTTAATGATTGAGTTGAATATACAGTTAACTGTCTTATGATTGATTTTTTTTTTTTTTTTTTATGGTACGCGGGCCTCTCACTGTTGTGGCCTCTCCCGTTGCGGAGCACAGGCTCCGGACGCGCAGGCTCAGCGTCCATGGCTCACGGGCCCAGCTGCTCCGCAGCATGTGGGATCTTCCCGGACCGGGGCATGAACCCGTGTCCCCTGCATTGGCAGGCAGACTCTCAACCACTGCGCCACCAGGGAAGCTCCATCTCTGTTTTTACAGGTGGATTACAAGTTAAATTCTGTAATCTGTTTACCTTTGTGTGATTTAAGAGCACCAATTCAAGGATACCATGAGGATCAAAATCTACATAGATGGCTTTATTTTTATTTTATTTTTTATTTAAAAAATTATATGGTGCTTTATAATTTTCAAAAGTTTCACACATGTGATTTCATATAAGCATGGCCTTTACTTAGTATTGCTTTCTGTATGGTTCACTCTGGAGTATTTACTGTTCTCAGTATTTGCCCTGTTTTTCTACATTTATGTCTTAGCTCAACTTCTTACTTCTTAGAATTCAAGGTCTAGCTCAAATGCCGTCTCTGCCATGAAGTTTTCCCTGATTTTTCTCAACTGAAGGAAAACATGTTCTTTTATGAAATCTACCCCATTATCTACACGTTTTGTGGCTTTTTCCGCTTTACCTTGTGTCTCACACCCACACCTTGACAGCTGGCTGCCCTTGACATGTCAGCTATACTCTCCTGTGTTTTGTTTTTCTTACCTGTAAAATGGGGATAACAATACCGCCTACCTTGGTGAGTTGCAACGTTTGTGTCAGGCAAGGAAGGTAAAGCGTTTCAAGCAGTGTCTGGCATGTAACAAGCAATGCATGTTAGCTAGTTTATTATAATTGTACCCTTGTGATAAAACGGCATGGGCACACACTGTTGTTATTCTGGGGAATACTTCAGGGACAATGACAGATTCACCTTTGTATTCCCAGCACCGAGCAACCAGATCAGGCACAGAGTTGGTGGGAGGGTGGTAGTTGCTTAGTTCATTCATTCATTCATTTAATGAAAAGGAGGCAATCGGGTACAGAGACATATTTCCTGGGTTAAAAGTCTGGTTTCCGACACTTAATGTTTGTGTGATTGTGAGCGAACGCTTAATCCCACTGTGCCTCAGTCTTCTTATCTGTGAAGTAGAGATAATAGTACAACTCTTCCTTGTAGGATTATTGAGGTTTAAATGACATGATTATGTTAATCACTTAGCACCAGGCCTAGGATATTGCAAACATTCAATAAGTAGTAATATTATTAGAGGAATCACAAGATTAGAAAGCAAGTGGCCCAGGGAGAAGATCACACATGAAGCAGAAGTGCTGTGGCTTAATGATTATTGTATGAAATGTTTAATACATTGAATCAATGACAGTGAAAAAGCGTACTCCTGATAGATAAGGAAAGCATTTTGAGGTTGAGAGTTATGCCAGGACAGGGTATCCTTGTATAAAGCTGCTCTAGTGACGTGAAAAAGATTCATATAGTCTATCTCTCGCCAAAGGGTATGTCAAATATGAGATTTACACTTCCTGAGTGTTGTGGAGTGTGATACATGCCATTTATTTGTGTGTCAGTAACTCTGTAATCATCTCTATGGAGGACCCATCCACTTCTCGCTGACCTCCCCCATCGGCTCTGTACATTCCTCATTACATACCAGACGTGTACTCTGATGTATGGCCCAAAATCCAGGTGAAGCAGAGTGGAGGGTTGGAAGAGACAAGGGGCTGCACCCTGCGGTGAGTCAGTCTGATTACCCCCAAACCTAACTAATGGAGGGGTCAGTATGGTCGGAGAAGGGAGAGGGATGTGGCTTGTCTTTCTGCCTTTCTTTTTCCAGAGACTGACGCCAGTGAACTGTTGGGACTTGATAGCCACAATCAATAGTTTCTAAAACAATCCGGTCAGCACGGTAAAGATTCAGATTTCTTGCCTCCAAATGGAATGGAAAGAAGACTGGGGTGCTGAGCCATCGAGGTGAGTCTGACCTTCGCTGACTGACGGATGAAAGACTCTAGCAGAGGAAGAGATAAAAGAATAATACAGGGGAGCAGTGGTTGTAAATACGGTATCAGCACAATCCTGGTTTTTACTCTAGGAACATAGAGAATTGTTATTTTGCTGTTATATTAAAAGGAGAACATCTCAGCTCTGGTAAAACCCTAGATTCTTTAAGAAAGTTCAGAAATGGAGAACCTGACGCATATGTGTGATTTCTAATTAAGGTGTTTTCAACCGTCTTTATACATTTGAGTTAATTCCATTAATTCACTCATATTTCCTAAGTACTGAGTTCACCTAAAATTATATTTTAAAGACCAGAGATTGGTATTTCACAATTCTCACTGGAACTGGTAGTTCAGAGGTCAGATTTTTCTACCTTTAAAATACTCACTGGAGAAGATTACTTTTTATATCTATATAGCTATATATATATATCTGGATCACTTTGCTGGGCACCTGAAACTAACACAACACTGTAAATCAACTATACTTCAATAAAAAAAAATACACACTGAAGGAGTATTATAGGTCTGCATATGTCTAAATTGGGCTGCTCTGGAAATAGTATTTCCACTGTATCTCTGTGAAACATTTTAAAATTTGATTAGAAAATATGGAGGAAAGAAGTTGCCTTGTGGTTTAAATAAATGCTTGTCTCCGAGTTTAGACGTTGTTTCAATCACGTAGATGTAGATGAGCTGAAATTTGAAGTTCCACATTAGCTACAGTCAAAAGAAACCCAATTTCCTCTATTAAAAATGTCTTTAAAAGTTTTCTGAAAACTTTCTGAAAGCTTAGAAAGCTTTCCTGGTGATCAAATCACTGCCACCATCAATTCTCTTGGTGATTTGAGGGTAAACAGGCATATATAAACTTCTTCAAATAAATGTGGATTTAAAAATTAGAAGGAAAAGGTCTTCTTAGCGTGCATTATGCATTTGTTGAAGACAGATCATTAGAGAAAGGGTTCAAGGTGCTTGCTGAAGCTAAGGGGATCAGAGGGGGCATTTTGAGATGGTAAGACTGCTGAGGTTGCCACATCGCAGGGAACAGGCCCTAGCTTAGATGAAAAACAAAAACGTGGAAAATGAAACAAAGTTGACTTGTGGGTTGAATACAATTAGAGTTGAATTTATGGGAAAATCCTGCCCAGTACGACATGATGGGAGTTTATTTTCTGAACATAAGTAAATGCCAGTCCTCATCTGCACCTACAAAGCCAGACTTTCTCCCTTTTGCTGGACAGCTTCTGGGTTCGAATTTAGGTAAATATTCCAGGAGACCTGACAGCATGGGGTATGACCTACCTTGACAAAGTTAGTGACTACTGTTTCCTTATTATTTTCTTCCTTCTGATTTCCTTGTTCTTAATTTGCTCTCTCTCTAGCTTCTTAAGGGAGAAGATTAGTTACTGATTTGAGACCTTTTTTTAAAAACATATGTATTCGATGCTATAAAATTCTCTCTAATCTCTGCTTTAGCTGCAAAACTACGTATTTTCATGTATTGCATTTTTATTTTCATTCAGTTTAAAATATTTTTATTTCTCTTGAGATATTCTTTTTTGACATATGGGTTATTTAGAAGTGTGTTCTTTATTTTGCAAAAATTTGGGTTTTTTCCAGATATCTTTCTGTTATTGATTTCTAGTTTAATGAATATTATGTACATGAATGTAACCATAATACATATATCTTATTCAGACACACACACATGTATTTTTAACACAAGGGCATGGGTCATAATACACTTCCCTTATTGCCTACTTCACTTTATACAGACCATGTTGTCATGTAGATGTGTGTAGATCTATAACAGTCTTTTAAGTAACTACATTGTATTCCATTGTATAGATGAAACCTTATTTAAATAATGACTTCACCGTTGATGGAAATTTACATTGCTAATTTTTAACTGTTAAAAACAATTCTGATATGGGAATAGAATCTAAAAAAGAGTGGATATATGTATATGTATATCTAATTCACTTTGTTGTACAGCAGAAACTAACACAACATTGTAAGTCAACTATATTCCAATAAAAATTAATTTAAAAATTTCTTTTACATAAAAAAACCATTCTGCAACAATCATGAATTGTAATATATATTTGTATTCTTTTTTTTTGCAGTACGCGGGCCTCTCACTGTCGTGGCCTCTCCCGTTGCGGAGCACAGGCTCCGGACGCGCAGGCTCAGCGGCCATGGCTCACGGGCCCAGCCGCTCCGCGGCATGTGGGATCTTCGCGGACGGGGGCTCGAACCCGTGTCCCCTGCATCGGCAGGCGGACTCTCAACCACTGCGCCACCAGGGAAGCCCTATATTTGTATTCTTAAGCAAGTTTTCCATAAGATGAATCTTTAAAGTAAACTTGCTAAGGAATAGGGTATTCATATTTTCAATGTTGATGGATATTTCCAAATTTCTCCCAGAAAGGTCATACCCATCTCCATTACCACCAGAAGCATATGGGAGTGCCTCTCCCTACCTCATACCATTTCCAAACACTGCTCTCCCTTGGAGCCTATTCTCAGAGCAATAGGATTCTGCTGAAACCTTTTGTGTAGTTATGGATATGACAAATGCAATGTTTGAGGCATACTAGTTTGGCATTACCATTAAGAGGATGGATGGAGATGAGTGAATTTTGATGCATGGAGACATGTTGAGATCCAGGCTTGAGGATCTGAGAGCCAGCACCAATGTAGTTGCATAGCAGTAGGAGTCTACGGGAGAGATCGGTGTTTCAAAGAGAATGAAATAGGCCTTATTAGTGCTTGCATGTGAGGCTTGAGTTTGGAGTCAGAAGGCAAGTTTTGAATCTCAGATATGCCATTGTTACTAACTTAGTGATATTGATCAATTTTTCCAATTTTCATTTTCCTTATTTCTCACAGGTTTACTGTAAGGATTAAATGAGGCAATTTATATGCCAGTTTAAAAAACTCTAATGCCTCATGCAAATGCAAGATAAACATGATAGTGTGTGAGACTAGTGTGAAGGAGAAGAGAAAGTTAACAGTGATCCCAGTGTCTGAGCCAGGTGGTCCAAGAAGTGGAGGCTATTGGTAGAAGGAGATGATTAAATGAGGCAATGATGGGCTTGAATTTGGAACTGCTGTGTTTGAAGTAACTACAGAGCTTCCACGTGGAAATACCCATTAGTTAGTGGATACAACGGAATTAGAATTAAGGAGATAAAGATTTGAAATGAATTTCCTCTTGGAAAAGCTAGGGGCTCGCTCTCTGACCACACAGAGTCCCTCCTCCAATCTTTTATTTCTTTTTCTTTTTATTTTTTTTTGCGGTACGCGGGCCTCTCACCGTCGAAGCCTCTCCCGTTTCGGAGCGCAGGCTCCGGACGCGCAGGCTCCGGACGCGCAGGCTCAGCGGCCACGGCTCACGGGCCCAGCCGCTCCGCAGCATGTGGGGTCTTCCCGGACCGGGGCACAAAGCTGTGTCCCCTGCATCGGCAGGCGGACTCTCAACCGCTGCGCCACCAGGGAAGCCCTCCTCCTCCAATCTTGTAAGTGTAAGTAACTGACAAGTTGAACTTTCTTTGCCTTACTGCTGTTCTTCCAGAAAGGGCTCGAGAGGCCCAGGGTGACCTCCTGTAGCTGGAATCTGGCTTGTTGGCAGCATATTTCCACAGGTACCGTGCTCGGGATCGTTTGGAGGTTAAAGCTCAGTTTGTCGGCTTGCAAAGAAGGCATCATGTGTTTTAGCTTGAATGCTCTATTGATCAGAGAATTCTCTAAAAGATACCAGTTGATATCATGAGAATTAAGACTGAATATAACGGAATTGCTTGTCTTTTAGTTGATAGATCTTGCTAAGTATGTCATAATGAGAATGACGCCATTCCCGCCTTCAGGGAGTTTTCCATCGGGTAGGAAGAGAATTGACATCTGAGTTTAGTAAAATGTAACTGGTGTTCTGTTAGGACTGGGTACTGGCACAGCAGAGGGGGTGGTCAATTCCACATTTCGGGGGAGGGAGGAAAATGGTCAGAAAATTCTAGGGGGTTGTTGATTGAGCTGCGTCTCGAGGGATAGTGTTTGTGAGCGCACAACGGGGCAGGTCATCTAGGGGAGAAAAAGCAGGAGAACTAACTATGCGGATGTGAGAGACATTTTGAAATCCTCAGGTGTGACAACACCTGCAGTGGGTCGTTCTGACTAGAGGCGGGTGGGGCAGCCCGCATCGGCCAGGCCATGTTGGTGTCACACTCTTGTGTGACGGTGGTCTCTATTCTTCCCTCCCCCCGATTCTGCCATCTCCAGTCTTGACTCTTCCTTCATTCCAATAACGTCCTCTCCTTTCATTCTGTGCTGCAACCTTCCCCCATCCCCCACCTCCATCCTAAACCTGAGATTATTTGGAGCAAAACATGACTGGAGGGATTACACCATTGGTTCATAGTGACCTCACCGTGATATAGTGATAGTTATGCCCAAGGTTTATGTTGATATATTGGATAAAGTGAGGTCGTCTGAGCCTTGATATTTACATATTTAAAAGGAACGGGGAGAAACCCATACTGTAACTCCTAGAAAATGAACATATATGAGCCACTTCTCCCAAGCACAGCACTGTATGACTTATGTGGTACTGTAACCTAATGAAGCCTGAAGTGATTGAAAATACTGCGTGCTGCGTAATCATTCAGATGGATCGCTTGCTTGTGGTGGCTCCTGAGACTGGTGGACACCCAGAGGAAAGGGAACTGTTCCGTCTTTAGCATCTGCAGTCATGACCGGCTGCCCGGCTGCTGGCAGCTGCCCTAGTACCTCGATTTCAGGCTCGCCCCTCCACTCTCATCTCAATGATTTGCTCTTTCTCAGTATTTGCTTTCCTTTACTCTATTATCTCCCCCTCTTCTCTGCTCTCAGTCATTTGCTTATTAACCCATGAAGACTCAAGTTTGCCACCCGTTATTTTTTCATCCAAAGGAAATGTTACTTGCTGCTTATGCAGATTATTTTGACTTCATGACATCGTGAAAACGTATTTTAGGTTGAATTATAGTCTGATCTACAAATAGAGGCAGGCTTTCTTTCTTTTCTTTTTTTTTTTTTTTTTGCGGTACGCAGGCCTCTCACCGCTGCGGCCTCTCCCGCCGCGGAGCACAGGCTCCGGACGCGCAGGCCCAGCGGCCATGGCTCACGGGCCCAGCCGCTCCGCGGCACGTGGGACCCTCCCGGACTGGGGCACGAACCCGCGTCCCCTGCATCGGCAGGCGGACTCCTAATCACTGCGCCACCAGGGAAGCCCCAGGCTTTCTTTTAATGCATCTTTATTTAAATAAAGCAGAGCACACAATATATTTTATCTTTAGATCATTAGCAGCATGAAACATTCTCAGCTACCCCTTCATACAAGGTCTTTCCAGACGGTGTCTTCTGCTGACCTTGGTTCTGGACCACTTCTATCTTTTAACTGAACGTGGACATTTCCCCCAGGATATTGCTTCTCTGAGGGGCAGGCTTGAGTGGTGGCAGCCCTTTTTCTCATGTCTGGCATAGTTCTGGACTGGGACACGGATTCTGTACGATCTGTAGGGGGCTGTGACCTGGTGCCCAGCACTGAGTGCCCATAGCCCTTCCTTCTGCCATGTGTCACTCTGCCTCTTCTTGTCCTTGGTATCAGCGCTCCAGGTCGCTGTGTTACGTCCATTCCATCTAGCTGCCTGTTTTGACTTCACATAGTAGACACACAATGGGTTTTTGCTGAATACTTGCCAAAGGCAATGGCTGTCCTACTGCAAGGTGTTTGCAAAGGTACTTTAGACTTTAAATGATGAAGTTGGCCGTCTCAGCTGGTTGAGTTTAGAATACCTCCAAAGTGCCAAATTATCTCCCCTTAAGGCATTCACTGCTTCATTCTCAGGTCTCTTCTGAAACATCTTGTTCTCAGCGAGTGGTCTTCCTGACCACTCTATTTGAAAATTTCCTACACCTTTCTAGAGCTTCTTATTTCTGTTTGATTTTTCTTTTTCTTTTTAGCAGTTATCTGACATATCATATTCTTTCCTTCTTCCTTCCTTTCTTCCTTCTCTCCCTCCTTCCCTCCCTCCATCCTTTCTTTCCTTCCTTCCCTTCCCTCCCTCCATTCCTTCTTTCTTTGCTTGCTTCCTTCCCTCCTTCCCTCCCTCCATCCTTTCTTCCTCTCTTCCTTCCTCCTTCCCTCCCTCCATCCCTTCTTTCCTTCCTTCCTTCCTTGTATTTATTGTTAGCCTTGGGCAGCAGCTGTCTCGTCACTGCTCTGTTCCTAGAGTCTACAGCTGTGTCTGACCTGTGGCAGGCACTTAACAAATGTATCTTGAATGGATGGATGAGTAAAAAAAAAACAATAGCTACCTTCTCTTCTTTCTGTCTGCTTCCACCTTTTCTCTGTAACTGACGTTTTCTGTGTTTCTAGCACACGGAGGGCATGAATTCCTTCCCCGGCTCTCTAGTTCCCACATCCTAGCTCCGACCACATTCAGAGGCTGAGTTACTGTTTCTCAGTTTCAACCCCAAAATTTCCACGTGTGGAGATAAGATTGATGCCACTTACATCAGGAGTGCACCCAGTCCAACAAGTCATGACCAAGCTGCTGGGGACAGAAAGAAACCACTTAAGATGGTTTCCAGGATCTGCTTTTCTGGAAGGGGCAGGAAATTCCAAGAAAATGATAACTGTGCATTGAATGGGCATCAGGGACCAACAAGAGGACTGATGGATACTTTCCAAATCATTTAAAATTTCCTACTTATTTTAAAGGGGTTCACAAAAGGATATTGCATTAGGTAGCTCAGGTGGCCACAACAAAATACTACCGACTGGGTGGATTAAACAACAGAAGTGTGTTTGCTCACAGGTCTGGAGGCTGGAGGTCCGGGTTCTGGTGAGGGCTCTCTTTCTGGTTTGTAGACAGCTGCCTTCTTGCTCGGCTCAGTAGCAAGAGAGATGGAGAGTCAGAGCAAGCTCTCTGGTGTCTTTTCTAAAAAGGGTGCTAATCCCATCATGAAGATTTACCTCATTGGGAATTACCTGCATCTAATTATCCCCCAAATACCAAATCCAATCACATTGGAGGTTAGGGCTATTCGGTTCCTGGCAGGTGTTTTATTCATCTGTATATCCTCAGCACTCAACCCAGTTCCCGAGAGCAGATCTTCTGTTTGGAATTGACTTTATGCGTTATCCGCTGGTTTTAGGTGTTTTAACATCTTTGCTTTATTGCTGATGATGGGGAAAATGATAAAAATTGGAAACTTTTATCATTTGATAATGATGTAGTGAAAGAGGAAAATAAGTCAGGGCATCTATGGGTAAAAAAATAAGCAGTAACAGTGGGGGGCGGTTAGGATTTGACTTAGGGAAGAGCAAGTCTGTATTAAAATGCACACATTTACTTAGCGAGCTAACATTCCTGATGCACCTCTAAGCAAGGGCTTGACTGGGGGATAATAGGTCACAAGTTGTCTCTGCTGGTTGACAATGTTAATGGACAGGAAACAAGTGATGATTTATAAACCTATGTTGGAGCTGAAGTTAACATGTCTCCTGACCACATGGGACGTGCAGAAGGAAGGAGCAGCCCTCAGAGGGGGAAGGGGCTTCCCTCCATCCCCTGTTTTTATCTCACATGTTGTCTTCTGACAATACAGAGCCTAATGAGGAAGCCTTTATGGCAGGTTGCAGATAAAATACAGGATGCTCAGCTAAACTTGAATTTCAGATAAAGAAGAATTTTCCAGTATGACTGTCTTTCACATACTGCATGGGGGTAAACACATACTTAGAAATTATTTGTGATTCATCTGAAATCCAAATTTAACTGCGTGTCTTGTATTTTTATTTGCTAATTCTGACAACTCCACTTACAACCCACATCATTTCCTTAGAGGTCGTTAACTAACCTAGAGACAAAAGGTTCCTTTGGTTCATTCTCAGCAACCTGAGGGAAGGATAGGGGGCTTAAGACCAAGCACAGGTGGGAAAAATTCTGTTGTTATTAAACACTCTGAGTTGATGTTTGATAGTTTAAGAGGGTGACACCCTTTACGTTTCTGTGTTGGGAATGTATGGACTTTTAAAACATTTTTACTGTAAATTTGGAAGAGGAAAGCTGGTAAATCACAGAATGAACTGGACAGAAGGAAGCAGAGGCACAGTTCAGTCCCCCTCATCTTACAGAAAAGCTACTGAAATGGCAAAGTGGAAATAAAGCCTCGGGAGTCAAACCTGAAAAAACCAGGTTACATCACTTAATAATGGGGGGAACGGGAAGGTGACTTATGCTGTCTGAGCTTTAATTTCTATTCCATTTTATTTATTGATTTTTATTTTAAAATTTTTGATTGGAGTATAGTTGTACAATGTTGTGATAGTTTCTGCTATACAGCAAAGTGAATCAGTTATACATATACTTATATCCACTCTTTTTTAGATTCTTTTCCCATATAGGTTATTACAGAGTACTGAGTAGGGTTCCCTGTGCTATACAGTAGGTCCTTGTTGATTGTCTATTTTATATATAGTAGTGTGTGTAGGTCAATCCCAATCTCCCAATTTATCCCTCCCCCCTTCCCCCCGGTAACCATGTTTGTTTTCTATATCTGTGACTCTACTTCCGTTTTGTAGGTAAGTTCATTTGTATCATTTTTTTTAGATCCCACATACAAGTGATATTATATCACTTATAAGTCTTTGTCTGACTTACTTCACTTAGTATGACAATCTCTAGGTCCATCCACGTTGCTGCAAATGGCATTATTTCATTCTTTTTATGGCTAACATTCCATTGTCTATATGTACCACATCTTCTTTATCCATTCCTCTGTCAATGGACGTTTAGCTTACGTCTTGGCTATCTACTGTAAATAGTGCTGCTATAAACACTGGGGTGCATGCATCTTTTTGTTCCATTCCATTTTTAAAGTGGAAATGGTCGCATTTGCCTTACAGAATCCTAGATTAAATTGAGAGTCCGTAGGAGCCCCAAAGCTGCTGTCACAGGGATCCCACCCGCTGCTTCCCTGCTGTCTCCCAGCAGCTGGGTAGCTGGGAGGCCTGCCTGGGCTCCCACCACCATCACTGCCACACTAGGTCGTCAGAGGTGATGGCCGTCAGCCTCTGTTTATGATCAAGGTAGAGTACAGAGCACTTTGCGGGATTAATGGTAAGCTTTAACCTTGGCCCTAATGCCCAAAATATGCAGGGAAGAGGAAATAAACAACGCTGATCTGAAAAACAACACCCCGCCCACCAACCACCAGCACCGCCCCCCCCCCCCAAAAAAAAAAAGAAAAACGAAAAACTAGTGTCTGTCTCCTGGGGCTGGGAGAGTGTATTTCACTCAGGGAGCTCTGCCTGGGTAATCCAGGCACTGTTGTGAAGCAGGAGATCTCCTTTGGCAAGGAGATCTCCAAAACGTTGATTCTTTCCAACATGAGATATTTGTTTATCCCATCACGTCAGTTATTTCCCCCAAACTGCTTATTGTCACATCCTGTAAAGCGATGGGTCTCAAAATACGGTCCCTAAGCCAGTAGCAGCGGCACTGGAAACTTCTTGTAAATGCAGATTCTCAAAGGCCTGCCCAGGCCTTCTGAATCCGAGGCTCTGGAGCAGGGGCCTGTGTTTTCATAGCTCTCCTGGTGACTGCAATGCTGGCTGAAGCCTGAGGACCCCTGGTCCCAGCGCTTTGACTCCCAGAACCCTCAGGTCTGTCTGCTTCTTGCTGTTTTGAGAGTGATGGGGTCCGATCTGTCTGCATCTTTGCCTGCTCTATCTAATCACAATTTGAGGACACCCAGTAATTAAGTAAAAATATGGGAAGGAGGGCTGTCACATCCTTTAAGTGCAGAGTATGGGCCAGGTATTATGGTAGACACCTTACATCCATCCATTATCCCATTTAATGCTCACAGCAACCCCATGTAGTGGACGTTATCCCCCCACTTTATAAATAATGAACCTGAAATTCAGAAATGCCAAGTAATTTGTCTAAGCTCACAGAGCTCCAAAGTGGTAGCGCAGAAACTGAAGGCCGGTTTGACTTCCAACCTTATAAAAATATATAACAGAGTTTAGCTTTTCTACTAGGAACTCCGTGAAATCGGAAGGCCCCGAGACTCGCGGTGTTTTGGGAGAAGGGAGCTGAGAAGTTTCTCAAGCTTGTTGGAGGCAAGGGAACCGCAGGCTGGGAGGGGCGGCTGTCAGGGCAGCAGAGGCTGCCAGGGATTCTGCATCCACACTCTAGCTGGGGGAGGAGTAGGGTGCCCAAGCACATATTTCTCACAGCCAAGTTTAAAACAGTTTACATGAAGCAAAGTATTCAATTAGAAATGCTTGAGGGAACCAGGCACGTATCATCTGTGTCCGCAGTGAAAAGAGAAGAAAATATTTAGCCTTTGCAAGCTGTGACCACTCGGGCACTGTGTGATGATGTGGCCTCACGGAAGAGCAAAAGAATACATCGAATACCTTAGAGAGATTAATTTCCCCAGGAAAAAAAAATAAAACAAAGGGAGATCCTCTGATTACATTTAAATATTTCCTTGCCAATGCTTGGGGGAATTCTAGCCTTCCTCGTTTGCAGAGGAAAGCTTTTGTGCCTGGGAAAAAGGTGATTAGGGCACCGTGCCTGGGAGGATAGAGACAGGGAGGGAGGAAGGGGGTGTTTCCATAGCATCGCAGGTGCAACAGTTTGTAGTGAGTGATGGCCTTACAAATGACCCTGGCACGGAGCGGAGGAAACCCAAGGAGAAGATTAATTGAATTACAGCCACAGTATGTGTGCATTTTATTTCTGCGGTGGAGTCTAAATGGTTTGTGGGGCTAGCTCACCAGCTGGGGTAAGGTCACAGTATTGAGGAAATGGGAGGGGATGTGAATGAACAATTTTCCGGATGGGGAATAAGCTTCAGGTTGTTTGCTCTTGGGTAGAGTGTTTTTGGGGTCTGTAGGGGCTCAGTGTATAATTTCCTTTTTCTAAGGGCAAATTGTTTTTCATGCCAGGATGGCACTGCCACCTGAAGAGTTCACTTTAAGACAATGGAAGGTAAATTGGGATAAGGAGTAAACTATTTGCTTCATAACACAGTTTCTCCTTTCCAAGATAATTGACAATAGGATTTTTTTCCTGCAGGGCACTGAAAATATAATTTAAGTTTTAAGAAAAGTGAATATTCAGATACCTTTGATAGAGCAGCGTACATTGCCCAAAACATTTCCTTGTGGATAGATTTTATGATAAATGCAAATTTTTCTAATATTATCAATACGATTTCGTATTTCCTAGAAATGTTAATCAACTTAGTTAAGTGATGTGAACAAGCTGATGCCAAAATAATTGCCTAACCTCTTAAAAGCATGCATTCGTTTAGGTAATTAAAAGTTTAGGTTATCCAAGTTGCTCAATCTCTGATTTAGGTATTTATTCAATTACCTATTTAATTCTATTATGTAATATCTTGTGTCCACACATTCATTTGCTTTTTGAATTATGTATTTTAATGTTGTCTTCAAGGTCCCTTTGGATAACTTGGTAGGAAGCAGCCTCAAGTGTCTCAAGGTTTAGCAAACATGGTTCTGGCTCTGAAAATGTATATTACACTTCTTAATGTAGAGAGAGGTACTATGGGATAAACACAGAAAGTGAACATAGTAGGATGGGCAACAACATCGTTTTAAGGAATCACAAACTTTTAATTTTTTTTTTTTTTTTGCAGTACGCGGGCCTCTCACTGTCGTGGCCTCTCCCGTCGCGGAGCACAGGCTCCAGACGCGCAGGCCCAGCGGCCCTGGCCCATGCGCCCAGCCGCTCCGCGGCATGCGGGATCCTCCCGGACCGGGACACGAACCCGCGTCCCCCGCATCGGCAGGTGGACTCCCAACCACCGCGCCACCAGGGAAGCCCTATTTTTAATTTTTTATACAACTTTTAAAGGTTATACTCCATTTACAGTTATTACAAAATATGGGCTCTATTCCCCGTGTTGTACATACGTCCTTGAGCCTGTCTTACACCCATAATTTGTATCTCCCACTCTCCCACCCTTATGCTGTCCCTGCCTCCTCCCCCACTGGTAACCACTAGTTTGTTCTCTGTTATCTGTGAATCTGTTTCCTTTTGTTATATTTACTAGTTTGTTTTATTTTTTAGATTCCACGTATAAATGATCCCATACAGTATTTGTTTTTCTCTGTCTGACTTATTTCATTTAGCATAATACCCTCCAAGTCCATCTATGTTGCTGCAAATGGCAAAATTTCATTCTTTTTTATGACTGAGTAATATTCCATTGTATATATGTACCACATCTTCTTCATCCATTCATCTATCAATGGACACTTAGGTTGCTTCCATATCTTGGCCATTGTAGATAATGCTGCTATGAACATTGGGGTGCATGTATCTTTTCCAATTAGTGTTTTTGGTTTTTGTTTTTTTTGGATATACAACCAGGAGCAGAATCGCTGGGTCATGTAACAGTTCTATTTTTAGGTTTTTTTTGAGAAACCTCCATATTTTCCACAGTGGCTGCACCAATTCACATTCCCACAATAATCACAAACTTTCAAAAAGACAGAACTGTACTCAAATCTAGGCTTCATAGCTTCCTGAGCCAAATAACCTAGGGTAAGTAAGTTACTTAAATTCTGAGACTCAGTTTCTTTGTCTGTAAAAGTGAGCCCATAATAGTGTCTTATGGGGTTGTGGTGGGAATGAAATGAGGTCAGGGATGGCCAGCACCAAGAATGCTCTTTGCACATAGTAGGGCTTCAACAAAGGCCAATGCCCTCAACCCTTTCCTTGCTTTAAGACCTGTTTAAGAGAAAATATTGTATATTGGAAAGACTAAGGGCTGTGTCTAATTCTTTTAATTGAAATATAGTTGATTTACAATGTCATGCTAGTTTCAGGGGTACACCAAAGTGATTCAGTAATACAGACATATATATATATACATATTTTTTTTAGATTCTTTTCCCTTATGGATTATTATGAAGCATGGAGTATAATTCCCTATGCTATACAGTAGGTCCCTGTTGTTTATCTATTTTATGTATAGTAGCGTGTATCTGTTAATCCCAAACTCCTAATTTGTCCCTCCCCCTCCCCCTTTCCCCTTTAGTAACCATAAGTTTGTTTTCTATGTCTGTAGGCTGGGTCCAGTCTTAACCAAGCCATTTTAACCTGCCTGAGACATGGCTCACGTACGTCTAATACATCCTGAATCTGCCTCCTGAGGGCCACACTCGCCCAGAAGTCTGCCCCTTCCCGTTTCTTGCCGACATCCTTCAGGTTGCTGAGCCTTGTAAGGTAACTGGTTGGGTCTCCATCAGTGCCCGCCCCCCTCGTTGTGTGTTTATGTAAACTCTCGGAGTGTGTGTTTCACTGTGACCTTCAGGGATCACAGAAAGACATGTATCCGCCCTGCTGTTTAACAGGGCGATTTTGAGAAGGTAATAAAATAAGTGAAAGCCACTTACCAAGTGGAAAGTGCTAGACAGACATTCATTAAATCTTTGAGCCTTTATTCCTACAGCCCTGAATGCTCCGTCCTTCCTTTCAAAAACCTTAAATCACCTTGTGTGCTTGACTTCATTGAGTCTCACCACATCCCTTTAAAGTAAAGGGCTAATTGCTTGGTTTAATAAACCTCTCTCTTTTGACAGTCTGTTAGCTACTTTTCTCCCCTATAAGTTGTGCAGAGTGACAGCAGGATTGGTTTTGAGGTCTTCCAGGGTCTCTCCTTAGACTCTTTTCTAGGGAGTCTAACATCAAAAGTATAAAGGAAAGAGGGATGGCTTTTCATCTCAGTTCTCTCTCTCTCTGGCAGTCAGTAACATGCTTTGATAAGGTTTTTGAGGAAATACAAATTAAATTAATAATGAAAACAGTGGGCTAGAATCTGTCCCCTGAGCAGTTTTTTCCCTTAGGTTCATCCAGGCCCCCAGAATTCACAAGGAGTGACTGAAACAATGGAATGCTCTAGAAGTCCCATGCACCCCAGACTCACCAGAACTATGGTTCTGGAATCTATATTAGAATCATCCTGCAATTTAGGGCACATTACTTGGGAGAGTCTACATTTCTGTTCTGTGCAGGATTATGTTACGTTTATACTGGTAACCGTAGAATTTGCAGTATTGTAACTGTAATAACTCTTCCAACGATTGTATTTCTCATTAGAACCTTATGTGATTTAATTCATCACTATCCTCTACTAGACTTCAAATTCTTTGAGAACAGACTGCACCTGCCTGTTTCACAGCTTCCTCTTCAATGCTTAGCACAACGCCTGGCATAGAGCGGGCGGACATATCTGTTGAAAAACTGAATGAATACATGATCCCATTAACAGTGCGCCCAGAAATGGGGTGATACCCAGACCAAGGGCGTGTGTTGGATCTACTCATCTTAGAATTCCAAGTTCCACTTCTTGTTCCTCCCAGCATATGTGACACTCAGATGGCGTGCTTATTTCATTGTCAGTTATGAAATCAGGTATTGGCGATGTCATCGTGAAAGCAGTGCTATACCGAACGCATCGGATGCTGCTTCCAACACGTAGAAAACATACTACAATACGATAGGTCCTCACTGGGAATTTACCTGCAGCACAATTTAGATGGGGTAGGATCTCCCTAAATATGCAAACTAGTATTTCTTCAGAGAGGATCCTGTGTGGTGTGGGGTGTGTAGGAAGGGTGGTTAAGGGGCGAGAAATGGGAGTCAAGGCAACGTGAAGAGAATTCTGGGGAAGAAATCCTTGACTTGCATTGGATGTGGGGTGGGGGGAGGAACCATAGACTTTGCGACCACAAAAGCCAGGGATCAGGGTTCTCACTGAGTTAACGTAATTGACAACATATATTTATATTTTTCTATCTTCAGGAACAATTAACATGTTACAGCTAGTCCTCAGAAAAGATGATTATTTTGAGGAAAAGAGCATGTTTGCATCATAGAAGCAAAAAATGGTAGAGCTAGAAGAAAATTCGAGACTACCTAATTCAGTCTCTTAATTCTACTGTCGATGATATCAGGACTTTCCCAAAGATTTCTATGGGTCTTCTCTTAATGTTACGTCCCACATTATTTAAGGGATGGTGTGGAATGTTTGGTATTATGGTGAGATTGCAAAGTCCGTGGTGACGATTAATGTGTTGAACTGGCCTGGGATGATCCAAGAATTGGGTAAACAGTCATTTTACTGTTTACTTCCCAGAAACAGTAGGTGCCTTTTATCGGTCTTTTCTGTGGGAATGCTTAGGAACTTTTCTCACTCACACTATTTTACTGGGAAGAGGAGTTCAGTTCTCTTTAAGAACAGAACTAATTTGTGATTTTGGTGGCAACAGTCAAGGATGTTTTATCTTCTTAAGTCAATTTCCCAGGGAACGTTTTATTTTCAATACAGTCAGCATTTAAAATTTTTTTTTCTTTTCCCTTGCGGTACGTGGGCCTCTCACTGCCGTGGCCTCTCCCGTTGCGGAGCACAGGCTCCGGACGCGCAGGCTCAGCGGCCATGGCTCACGGGCCCAGCCGCTCCGCGGCATGTGGGATCTTCCCGGACCGGGGCACGAACCCGCGTCCCCTGCATCGGCAGGCGGACTCTCAACCACCGTGCCACCAGGGAGGCCCCAGTCAGCATTTTTGAGGGGGAAGGAAGGCTGTTCTATGAAATATTCTAGATATTCTGAATTTCTTACGTATATAAGAAATGATCGGCTTTTTGCGTCCGTTTCCACAAGCTAAGCCTTTGAAAACATTTCTCTCTGAAATTATTAGCACATCACTCTTTCTTGTAAACTGATTACTGTCACAAGTACCCCCAACCCAACTGTCCTCAACTAACAATGGCAGTTAGCAAAAGCCTGTATCTTATTGATGGCAAAACCATAGTTTTTCTAGACACAAGGCTTAGTTCACATCGTGTCAAATCCTAGGTGCCTCTGTGGTACATTCATACTGAATCAGGGATAGATTTAATAGAATTTCTGTCTGTGTCGTTCAGGATTAAGAATGTAAATTGATGCTAACAGCATGACTGACATCTAGTGGATATAAGCCAGTGGTGCTGTTTACAGCCATGTTTTCTTTTTCCCCCTTCAGAGTATTATTTATATGGAAAAAAAAGTCAAATTTGAGAAACCATTGTCTTAAGTACAGAGTTTTAACACTAGATAGTAGTAAAATGATAGGAACGGGAAGCTTCTGGAAATGAAGAATTCTCCCTTTATAGAGCTTTGAAAGAATGTACAGTAGCTTGAAGTGAAAAAAATGACCACATATCAAAATTTAGTTTTATTTAGTTTGTTGGAAAGGATTGAAATACACTGACATGATAGTAAAAGCTTGAAAATATATAAATATCTATACAGAATTGTAATGCTTGTTATTATTTTTTTACCTGTAATTTCTTTTTGCGTATTCACTTATCTGCTTGAGAGCTACTCTGGGAAAGTTCTCATCTGCTTATTCTGATATGAACTATTACATGTGATGGTGTAAAGTTGTTGAAACTGTGGTATTGTTGTAAGACTCAAGTATTGATAATTGACAAGTAGAATGAATTTTAAATTTTTTGTTTTTATTTTGACTCCCAGCAAAATTTCATTTATTACCATAAAAATATGCAAAAGAATTGACTGCGCCAATAGGAAATTTTAAGCACAAAATGTTTTGTTAAAAAGGTGACTGTTTTCTTATAATTAAGGTAGTGGAGTCCAGATGATTTAGGAAATACAATGCAGATTATAAAGTTGAAATCATCTTTAGGAAAGAGTCCTGGACTTTTTTAATTTAAGGAGTTATTGCATATAGAGAACAACAGATAAAGGTAGTTGTTTGTTTTGCAGAATGCCATTCCTGGGCAAAGTAGTTTTTAACTGCCAGTAGTAAGAGATAATTCGACATGCGATCTGGTAGATTTTTAAAATGTGAGTTTCCTTGCAGAAGTTTTTTTCAGAAGAAATGACTTTCCTCTTCATTCCCTCTGCTCTCTTAGGGTATATGAAACTTCCAGCAGAGATAGATCATTGTTTTAAAAGGCATTTTGTCAGTGAGAGCAACCCAGCTGTGTAAATTGCATTGTACGGGACTCGCATATACCACATAATAGTATTCACACTAAGAAAAAGAAATTTGGCTTAAGACTCAGGGCAGATGGCTCATGTTTTTTTTTACAGCTAACAGCAGGTCAGACAGACCTTATTCCTGTTCCTTTAGATCATCATTTACTCTAGAATGGTGAGGGAGGAGCTGGCCATGGTGGAAATTTTTAGCAGGTGTAAAGAAGTGGCAAAGTCAAAAGAATACTTACAAGCAATTTCACGCTAACTGAGGAGGAAAAGACTGCAAGTTTGCTAACTGTGTCTTTTATATACATTCATGGGCTGAGACTGAGAAGAGCTTCCTTGGTGATGATGTGAAAAAGCTGATTATTATTACATTGCAATTATAAAGCCAGGCCATTATCTGTCCTCTTATTTTTAAAATTTGAGGTATAATTTACACACTGTTGAAATGTGGTGTTACAGTTGAAGGAATTTTAACAACTGTAGGCACCTGTGTAATCCACATCCTGTATCAAGATTCAATATATTTTCATCTCCCCAGAAAGTTTCCTCCAACCTCTTCCCAGGCAAACTCTGCAAACCCCCCCTCCGCTCCCACCCCCCTTTTTCCAGGCAGCCACTCTTCTGATTTCTTTCATCATGTATTACCTGTTCTAGGATTTAATATAAACGCAATCTTAGGAATTATTTTCTTAAGTGTGATTAGCTTACTCAATTTAAATGCAGTTCAGTTGAATTTAGTTGTTTCTGTTTCCATTTAGTTTTAGTTTTTTTCCCCTTTCAATACTTGTTTTGAATATGTAGAATTTTATTAAGCATCCATCCCTATATATCTAGAAGCTCCACTCCCCTTCCTATATTCCCACCTGTTCCCCACCACCCACTATGTCTTCTAAGTAACTACCTCATTGTTTTCTCATTTATCCTTCCCGTGTTCCTGTTTCGCCATTTTTCCTATCAGTTTTTCCAGATGGAGAATTTTATTTTTTTATTTTAGTTTTTATTTTATATTGGAGTACAGTTGATTTACAATGTTGTGTTAGTTTCAGGTGTACAGCAAAGTGATTCAGTTATCTATAGACATATATCCATATTCTTTTTCAGATTATTTTCCCATATAGGTTATTACAGAATATTGAGTAGAGTTCCCTGTGCTATATAGGCGGTCCTTGTTGGTTACCTATTTTATATATAGTTGTGTGTATATGTTAATCCCAAACTCCTAATTTCTCCCTCCCCCCACCTTTCCCTTTGGGTAACCATAAGTTTGAAGTCTGAGAGTCTGTTTCTGTTTTGTAAACAAGTTCATTTGTATCATTTCTTTTTAGATTCTACATGTATAATATTATATGATATTTGTCTTTCTCTGTCTGATTTACTTCACTTAGTATGATAATCTCTAGATCCATCCATGTTGCTGCAAATGGCATTATTTTATTCCTCCTTGTGGCTAATATTCCATTGTATATATGTACCACATCTTCTTTATCCATTCCTCTATTGCTGGACATTTAGGTTGCTTCCATGTTTTGGCTATTATAAATAGTGCTGCAATGAACATTGGGGTGCATGTATCTTTCTGAATTATGGTTTTCTCCGGGTATATGCCCAGGATTAGGATTGCTGGATTATGATCTAGTTTTAGTTTTTTAAGGAACCTCCATACTGTTCTCCATAGTGGCTGCACCAATTTATATTCCCACCAACAGTATAGGAGGGCTCCCTTTTCTCAGTACCCTCTCCAGCATTTATTGTTTGTAGACTTTTTGATGATGGCCTTTCTGACTGGTGTGAGGTGATACCTCACTGTAGTTTTGATTTTCATTTCTCTAATAATTAACTATGTTGAGCATCTTTTCATGTCCTTTTTGTCCATCTGTATGTCTTCTTTGGAGAAATGTCTATTTAGATGGTCCATTTTTTGATTGGATTTTTTTTTGTTTTGTTTTGTTTTTTTAATATTGAGCTGAATGAGCTCTTTGTATATTTTGGAGATTAATCCCTTGTCGGGTGCTTTGTTTGCAAATATTTTTTCCCATTCTGCGGGTTGTCTTTTTGTTTCATTTATGATTTCCTTTGCTGGGCAAAAGTTTTTAAGTTTAATAGGTCCTGTTAGTTTATTTTGTTTTTATTTCCATTACTCTAAGAGACGGAACCAAAAAGATATTGCTGCGATTTATGTCAAAGAATGTTCTGCCTATGTTTTCCTCTAGGAGTTTTATAGTATCCTGTCTTACATTTAGGTCTTTAATTCATTTTGAGTTTGTTTTTGTGTACGGTGTTTAAGAATGTTCTAATTTCATTCTTTTATATGTAACTGTTCATTTTCCCCAGTACCACTTATAGAAGAGATGGTCTTTTCTCCATTGTATATTCTTGCCTCCTTTGTTATAGATTAATTGACTATAGGTGCATGGGTTTATTTCTGGGATTTCTATCCCATTCCATTGATCTATATTTCTGTCCTTGTGCCAGTACCATAATGTTTTGATTACTGTAGCTTTGTAGTATAGTTTGAAGTCAGGGAGCCTGATTCCTCCAGCTCCATTTTTCTTTATCAGGATTGCTTTGTCTATTTGGGGTCTTGGGGTCTTTTGTGTTTTCATACAAATTAAAATATTTTTGTTCTAGTTCTGTGAAAAGTGGCATTGGTAATTTGAAAGGGATTGGGGTGAATCTGTAGATTGTCTTGCATAGTATAGTTATTTTGACAATGTTGATTCTTCCAATCCAAGAACATGGTATAGCTTTCCATCTGTTTGTGTCATTTTCAATTTCTTTCATCAGCGTCTTATAGTTTTTGGAGTACAAGTCTTTTGTTTCCTTAGGTAGGTTTATTCCTAGATATTTTAGTCTTTTTTATGTTATAGTAAGTGGGCTTGTTTCCTTAATTTCCCTTCCTGATCTTTCATTGTTAGCGTATAGAAATGCAAAATTTTTGTATATTAATTTTGTATCCTGCAACTTTACCGAATTCATTGATGAGGTCTAGTAGTTTTCTGGTAGCATCTTTAGGATTTTCTATGTTAGTATCATGTCATCTGCAAACAGTGACAGTTTTACTTCTTTTCCAATTTGGATTCTTTTATTTCTTTTTCTTCTTTGATTGCAGTGGCTAGGACTTTCAAAACTCTGTTGAATAAAAGTGGCAAGAGTGGATATCCTTCTTTTGTTCCTGATCTTAGAAGGAATGCCTTCTGCTTTTCACTGTTAAGTATGATGTTGGCTTGTGTTTGTCATGTATGACCTTTTTATGTTGAGGTATATTCCCTCTAGGCCCACTTTCTGGAGAGTTTTTAACATAGATGGGTGTTGGATTTGTCAAAAGCTTTTTCTGCATCTATTGAGATGATCTTATGGTTTTTATTCTTCAATTTGTTAATGTGGTGTATCACACTGATTGATTTGCAGATATTGAAAAATCCTTGCATCCCTGGGATAAATCCCACTTGATTATGGTGTATGATCCTCTTAAGATATTGTTGGATTTAGTTTGCTAGTATTTTGTTGAGGATTTTTGTGTCTTTATTCATCAGTGATAGCGGCCTGTAATTTTCTTTTTTTGTGATATCTTTGTCTGGTTTTGGTTTGAGGTTGATGGTGGCCTCTTAGAATGATTTGAGAGTATTCTTCCCTCTGCAATTTTTTGAAATAGTTTCAGAAGGTTAGGTATTAACTCTTCTCTAAATGTTTTATAGAATTTGCCTGTGAAGCCATCTGGTCCTGGACTTTTGTTTGTTGGGAGTTTTAAAATCACAGTTTCAGTTTTGGTACTTGTGATTGATCTGTTCATATTTTTTATTTCTTTCTGGTTCAGTCTTGAAAGATTGTACCTTTCTAACAATTTATCCATTTCTTCTAGGTTGTCCATTAAAAAATTTTTTTTATTGGAGTATAGTTTCTTTACAATGTTGTGTTAGTTTCTGCTATACAATGAAGTGAATCAGCTATATGGATACACATATTGCCTCCCTCTTGGACCTCCCTTCCACTGCCCACCTGCCCCCCCCCCACCCCCGAGTCCCACCTATCTAGGTCATCACAGAGCACTGAGCTGAGCTCCCTGTGCTATACAGCAGGTTGTCCATTTTATTGGCATAAAGTTGCTTGTAGTGGTCTCTTATGATCCTTTGTATTTCTGTGGTGTCTGTTGTAACTTCTCCTTTTTCATTCCTAATTTTATTGATTTGAGCCCTTTCCCTTTTTTTCTTGGTGAGTCTGGCTAAAGGTTTATCAATTTTGTTTATCTTTTAGTTTCACTGATCTTTGCTATTTTTTTCTTCATTTCTATTTCATTTATTTCTGTTCTGATCTTTATGACTCTTTCCTTCTACTGACCTTGGGTTTTGTTTGTTCTTCTTCCTCCAGTTGCTTTAGGTGTGAGGTGAGGTTGTATTTGAGATTTTTCTTGTTTTATGAGGTAAGACTGTATTGCTATAAACTTCCCTCTTAGAACTGCTTTTGCTGCATCCCATAAGTTTTGGACTGTTGTGTTTTCATTTTCATTTGTCTCTAGGAGTTTTTTCATCTCCTCTTTGATTTCTTCAGTGATCCATTTGTTGTTTAGTAACATATTGTTTAGCCTCCGTGTGTTTATGTTTTTTACAGTTTTTTCTTGTAGGTGACTTCTAATCTCATAGCTTTGTTGTTGGAAAAGATGCTTGATATGATTTCAGTTTTCTTAAATTTACTGAGGCTTGCTCTGTGGCCCAGCATGTTATCTATACTGGAGAATGTTCCATGTGTACTTGAGAAGAATGTATATTCTGCTGCTTTCAGATGGAATGCTGTATAAATATCAATTAACTCCATCTGGTCTAATTTGTCATTTAAGGCCTGTGTTTCCGTATTGATGTTCTGTTTGGATGATCTGTCCATTGATGTAAGTGGTGTGTTCAAGTCCCCACTTTTACTGTGTTACTGTCAATTTCTCCTTTTATGGCTGTTAGCATTTGCCTTATATATTGAGGTGCTCCTATGTTGGGTGCATATATATTTACAATTGTTATATCTTCTTCTTGTATTGATCCCTTGGTCATTATGTAGAGCCCTTCTCTGTCTCTTGTAACAGTCCTTATTTTAAAGTCTATTTTATCTGATACGAGTATTGCTACTTGAGCTTTCTTTTGATTTCCATTTGCATGGAATACCTTTTTCCATCCCCTCACTTTCAGTCTGTATGTGTCTCTGCATCTGAAGTGGGTCTCTTGTTGACAGCATATATACAGGTCTTGTTTTCATATCCATTCAGTCATTCTAAGTCTTTTGGTTGGAGCATTTAATCCATTTACATTTAAGGTAATTATCGATATATATTTTCTTATTGCCATTTTGTTAATTGTTTTGTATTTGTTTTTGTAGGTCTTTTTTCTTCCCATCCTCTTTTGTTCTCTTCTCTTGTGATTTGATGGCTATCTTAAGTGTTGTGTTTGGATTATGTTTTCTTTTTTGTGTGTGTATCTATTGTAGATTTCTGCTTTGCAGTTGCCATGAGGTTTTGATATAGCAGTCTATATATAAACAAGATTGTTTTAAGTTGCTGGTCTCTTAATTTCAAATGCATTTCCAATATCCTTCATTTGTACTCTCCTCTTCTCATGATTTCTGGTTTTGACATCATATTTATATGGATGACTTCCTACCTTTACTGTATGTTTGCCTTTACTGGTGAGCTTTCCCATTTGTAATTTTGTTGTTTCTAGTTGTAGCCTTTTATTTTCTGCCTAGAGATGTTCCTTTAGCATTTGTTTCAAAACTGGTTTGGTGGTGCTGAATTCTCTTAGCTTTTACTTGTCTGTAAAGATTTTGATTTCTCCATTGAATCTGAATGAGAGCCTTGCTGGGTAGAGTATTCTCGGTTGTAGTTTTTTCCCTTTCATCATTTTAAATATATCATGCCACTCCCTTCTGGCCTAAAGAATTTCTGCTGAAAAGTCAGCTGACAACCTTATAGGGATTCCCTTTTCTGTTATTTGTTGCTTTTCCCTAATATTTTCTCTTTGTCTTTAATTTTTGTCAATTTGATTACTATGTGTCTTGGTGTGTTACTCCTTGGGTTTATCCTGCCTGGGACTCTCTGTGATTCCTGGACTTGAGTGAGGGTTTCCTTTCCCAGGTTAGGGAAGTTTTCCACTGTGATCTCTTCAAATATTTTCTCAGGTCCTTTCTCTCTCTCTTCTCCTTCTGGGACCCCTATAATGCATTTAATATTGCATTTAATATTGGTGCATTTAATGTTATCCTAGAGTTCTCTTAGACTGTACTCATTTCTTTTCATTCTTTTTTTAAAAAAAATTCTGTTCCATGGCAGTGACTTCCACCAATCTGTCTTCCAGCTCACTTATTTGTTTTTCTGCGTCATTTATTCTATTGTTTCCTTCTAGTGTATTTAAAAAAAATAATTGTCCTTATTTTTAAAATTAATTAATTAATTAATTTACTTTTGGCTGTGTTGGGTCTTCATTGCTGTGCATGGGGTTTGTCTAGTTGCAGTGAGCGGGGGCTACTCTTCATTGCAGTACATGGGTTTCTCATTGTGGTGGCTTCTCTTGTTGCAGAGTATGGGCTCTAGGTGCATGGGCTTCGGTAGTTGCAGCATGCGGGCTCAGTAGTTGTGGTGCATGGGCTTAGTTGCTCCACGGCATGTGGGATCTTCCTGGACCAGGGCCCAAACCCATGTCCCCTGCATTGGCAGGCAAATTCTTAACCACTGCACCACCAGGGAAGTCCACCTTCTAGTGTATTTTTCATTTCAGTTATTGTATTGTTCATCTCTGTTTGTTCTTTAAATCTTCTAGGTCTTTGTTAAACATTTCTTGTATCTTCTGTCTGTGCCTCCATTCTTTTTCTGAGATCTTGGATCATCTTTACTATCACTACTCTGAATTCTTTTTCAGGTAGATTGTCTATCTTTACTTCACTTAGTTGTTCTTCTGGAGTTTTATCTTGTTCCTTCTTCTGTGACATAATCCTTTGCTGTCTCATTTTGTCTAACATTGTGTATTTGTGGTCTCTGTCCTGCAGGCTGCAGGGTCATAGTTCCTCTTGCTTCTGGTGTCTGCCCCCTGGTAGGTGAGGTTGGTCCAGAGACTTATGCAGACTTCCTGGTGGGAGGAACTGGTGCCTTCCCACTGGTAGGTGGAGCTGGATCTTGTCTCTTTGGTGGGCATGGCCATGTCAAGAGGTGTGTTTAGAGGTGTCTGTGAGATCAGGATGACTTTAGGCAGCATTTCTGCTGATGGTGGGGCTGTGTTCCCATCCTGCTGTTTGGCCTGAGGTGCCCCAGCACTGGAGCCTGCAGGCTGTTGGGTTGGGTCAGGTCTTGGTGCCAAAATGGTGATCTCTGGGAGATCACACCAGTGAATACTTCCTGGGGCCTCCGTCTCCAGTGTACTTGCCCCCACTGTGAGCCACAGCCACCCTGCTTCCCCAGGAGACCCTCCAAGCCCAGCAGGTAGGTCTGGCCCAGGCACCTATGGAGGCATTGCTTCACTCTGGGTCCTGGTGTATGTGAAACCTTTTGTGTGCCCTCCAAGAGTGGAGTCTCTGTTTCCCCCGGTCCTGTCAAGCTCTTGCAATCAAACTCTGCTGGCCTTCAAAGCCAAATGTTGTGGGGTCTCCAGCTCCTGAAGCCAGACCCCCAGGCTGAGGGGCCTGATGTGGGGCTGAGAACTTTCACTCCTGTGGGAGAACCTCTGTGATGTAATTATTTTCCAGTTTGTAGGTCACCTACCTGGCAGGTATGGGATTAGATTACATTGTGAAAGTACCCCTCCTACCATCTCGCTGTGACTTCTTCTTTGTCTGTGGATGTAGAATATCCTCTTTGGTAGGTTCCATTCTTTTTTGTGGATGGTGGTTCAGCAGTTAGTTGTGATTTTGGTGTTTTCATGAGAGGAGGTGAGCTCCAGTCCTTCTGCTCCACCATCTTGTCTCTGCCCACTCCCTGCCAGCAACACCATATCATGGGAAGACATGCCTGCAGTGGGAGAAGGTGGAGGTTCAGCATATCCCAGGATTAACCCTACCCTTTAAGGGTTCACAGTAAAACAGTCCAGATGTTGATGTCTCAAAGACCCAACAGCTGAAACCACCTTAACAAGGTATTAACACTGCGGGGTGCTCATAACCTGTTACCAGCTGGAACAGGGGGAGAGCCAGGTGAGGCCCTGGAGAAGGAGACCCTCTGTGTGTTCTTTAGGAGATTTAATTTTATGCTGCGTTTAGCACCCGATTGCTGGCTTGTCTCTTTTGCCTTAAAATAGGGAGAGTTGCCTGAATTATACAGGTGAGTCCAATGTAATCACAAGAGTCCTTTAGAACAGCCCTGGTTAAAAAAAAAAAAAGAATTCTTTACACAGACATCCTGTAGAAGTCAGTTTCTGTTCTATTCAGAGAAATGAGTTGCTAAAAGCCTCTACGGTGTGTTTTCCTTGATGTAACAGTTCACATTGCCTCCAAATTCACACACTAATAACCACAGAAATTTAAGGCCTGGTCTCTCTTTATCAATGCTGTTAAAATACATCAGATGTAGAATTTTAATTTGTATCTTAAAAAAATAATTTCCATTTCTCTACTGAGAAACTACTTGACTTCACTTGATGTATCTGTATTTTCCCTGAAGTCCTTAAATATATTCACAGTGCCTTTTTAAATGTTCTTCTCTGCCATTTCCAACAGCTCTGTCATCTATGGGTCAGTTTCTATTGAATTTTTTCTTTTTCCTTTCCTGGTATCGGTTATTTTTCTGCTTCTTTATCCATCGAGTCATTTTTTTAGTAGTGGTGGAAAGCATGGCTACTACACTGTTGAGAGTGTGTTTTATAGTTTACCCTTGAGTGTTGAGCTGTGCTCTGGCAAGAAGTTGATTTAAGGGTAGATCAACATGTTCCTCTTGAGACTTTTTTTTTTTAACATGCTTATTGGAGTATAATTGCTTTACAATGGTGTGTTAGTTTCTGCTGTATAACAAAGTGAATCAGCTATATGTATACATATATCCCCATATCCCCTCCCTCTTGCGTCTCCCTCCCACCCTCCCTCATCCACCCCTCTAGGTGGTCACAAAGCCCCGAGCTGATCTCCCTGTGCTCTGCGGCTGGTTCCCACTAGCTATTGGTTTTACATTTGGTAGTGTATATATGTCCGTGCCACTCTCTCGCTTCTTCCCAGCTTACCCTTCCCCCTCCCTGTGTCCTCAAGTCCATTCTCTACGTCTGCGTCTTTATTCCTGTCCTTCCCCTAGGTTCTTCATAACCATTTTTTTTTTTTACATTCCATATATATGTGTTAGCATACGGTATTTGTTTTCCTCTTTCTGACTTACTTCACTCTGTATGACAGGCTCTAGGTCCATTCACCTCACGACAAATAACTCAATTTTGTTTCTTTTTATGGCTGAGTAATATTCCATTGTATATATGTGCCACATCTTCTTTATCCATCCATCTGTCGATGGACACTTAAGTTGCTTCCATGTGAGACTTGTTTTAACTTTTGTTAGGTTAAATCCGGAGTAGTCTTTATTCTAGGGTCAATGTGGCCCTACTCCTAATATCTGGGAGTTTTTGGCATTTCATTTGAATTCCTGGGGTGAGATCTCTCCTCTCTGGTTGGTTAGAAATCCTATGTCTCTCAATAGTGTGTAGCCTTCAGAAATACCATTGAGATCCCAGCTCCCACTGTGTTTTTTCTCCCTGATCTTGCAGATTTCTGGAATTCCTTCTTCCTACGGAGCCTTCCTCTCTGGTAGTATACTCTGTGAATGACTCCTGCTTCCCCAGCCCTGACTCTGGTTCCTGCCTTCTCACTTTAGCAAGACCACCCTGTCCTGGTTGGTCTCCACCACTCTGTGCCACAGTCTGGAAAGTTCCTTTAGGCAGAAAAAATGGTGGGCTTTACCTTGTATGTGTGTTTTCCTTCTTTCAGAGATCACAGTCCTGTGCTGCTTGTTTTCCAACATCTGAAAAGTGTTGCTTCATATATTTTGTCCAGTGTCCTAGTTCATGGCAGGAAAACTGGTTTGTTTCTAGTTAACTCCCCCATGGCTAAAAGCAGAAATTCCCAGCCACTATTTTTAATTAAGAATTTTTCACGGCATTGGGAATTTTAGTAACAATATAACTCCATTTGGATATTGCCTAATACGGCCTAGTTTTATTTGATAACAGAAGTAAGTCAACACTAGGGGTACAAAGGTTTTCAAATTTCCAACATCTAAATACTTGGCATATATGTGTATAACCCCAGAAAGTGGCAAAAATGGAACTTAAAACTCTTATTAAAGAAAATGACACAAAGATATTTCATGATGAAACATTGTGAACGTAGGACTTCGTTTTCACACATTTCTTGCATTTTATAATTGTAAGATTTTTTTAGATTTAGTATATTAGGAAGCCTTTAAAATACATTTTAAAGATAAGAAAATAAAGGTAGGATGGTTTAATGATACAAACGTTGTAAATAGAATTATAATTTGATGTTTCCTAATCATGTGCTTGTGTCAGTAGGATTACAGTATCATGAATGCTTTTTCTTCTTGAAAAGGTGCAGCTGACTAATAATGTCTCATCGTATTTTCTTTTGTGAAATCAAACAAGAGTGTTTTTCTGGAAATAAGATTTAAAAAATCAAGGAACAGTTTTCTTTTGTCACGTATGTCATGAGTATTAAAACACACTATACTTATATGTATATATGTACTCTCTGCTTTGGATCATTGTATGGTTGTATGGTGGTACTATGCTTAGACTGGAGTATGAATGTGCAGAGGTGAAGTCGAGAGTCGGGGGTAAGTAGAAATGACAGTCCAGGTGGACATAGCAACGGGAGCAGAAAGAATGATAAGACCCTAGAGAATATAAGATTCAGGAAGGAGACCCATGTGAGCTTACCACAGGGTAGGACTAGGGAACTGTCCTTTTGTGAACATTTACCAGGTATCAATTTTATCAGGCAAAGTGGCATTTTTCTGGTTTCAGCTCTGGTCACCAGGGAGCTTGCAGTCTATTGAGGAGACAGATACATAATAAAACTTCATAATATAATTATCAAAATAAATGTTATTGTGTCAGAGGTTAGCTTTTGTATCAGAGAGAACTATTTGCAGTTATCTCAAATTTATGTTAAAATTCAAATGGATTTCCCTTAACGTTTATGTTTAACTCACAAAGCTTGAGCAAATCTGTTTTACATTCTCTTCCACTTTTTCTTTGTGTCTATCTGATTATCTTAGTTAAACAGATTAAATCCCCTTAACAATTTGATCTCTTGTAGGAATTTAGTTAATGGAATTCCCTTAAATATTTTAAAATAATTTGTAAAGTTAACATATTTTCTTTTTAAGCATTTAAAATGTATAATGGGAAACTATAGAATTCTAGTAATAAAAATTCCCAAATACTTTAAACAACTCTTGACAATCTAATCAGTTACACTTGGAAATAAAATCAAGTTAAAAAAATGGTTTGACACTCTTAGCAAACTTAACCAGTTTCTGCATACCTTTTAGCTTAAAGAGTGTTATTTCAAACTCAATCATTTATTTAAATTAGAATCACAAGATAAATCTGTCAGATTCTCTAATAGATCTATCTTTTAAATATGGCAAATACTTAAAAACACAGATTATCATCAATTTGACAAAAAGGAATTAGTAATATGGGATTCCTTTATGTTATAATTGTTGTGTTTATTTCCAAGCCTTCCCAGACACTTACCTTCTAAAAGAGACAAGTGTCGTCATAGGTGAGCTGGGGTTGCTAGTTCAACATTTCATGACTATCACATGGTTATCACCTTGGGCAGTTTCTGGCCATGGGGTCTGAGTTTGAGAAGGAAAACCTGGCTATTGATTTATCCTGAACACAAATGGACAAAGGAACAATTTTGTAGTCACTATGCCAAGGGAAATCTCCAAGTCTATATAGCCTTCAGGATGATATTCCTTTTGCAACCTATATGCCCTGGGTTTTATCCTCTTACTCAACATTTCCCAACCTATTATAACTTTAATCACTTGCATGGATGAAATTCTGCTTCCCATACTCAGTTTCTGTCACCACTTGATTAGATTCTCCTAGACTATTTATTGCCCGATTCTTTTTACTTATGATTATTGGCTGCAGCTCCAAGCTCTTCTAACAATGACCTTGCTAAACAAACCAAAATAGAGATATGTGAAAAGTGTTGGGAACATAAGAAAGAAGACCTACTTCCTGTGGAGGTCAAATGCCCTCTCTCTCTGACTCTCCTGAAACCTGTGCTTACTTCTCTTTTAATACTTCCTAAAAGATAGTCTCTTCTTCTTCTTATTTTTTTCTAGTAGAACCTGTGAGCTTTTTGAGAGATTGGATTATGCCTTCTTTCACTTTGTATCCTTAGGACCCAGTGCACTGCTGCCATGTAATAGGTGCTTAACAAATATTTGTTGGATACAATCTTTAATATTTTAATGAGTGTCATATTGTCTAAATAGCTTGATTGGAGTGAAGTGAGATTGAAAGCAGGAACACCACTTAAAAGAAAATTTAAATAGTTTCAGTGAGAAATGATGTAGTCAGTGGGAATAAACAGAATAAGATACATTCAGGAGGTATCTATCCAGGAAGTAGGTTTGATAGGATTGATGCCTGGAGGATGTGAGCTCAAGAACGAATCAGATTAGTTTTTTAGAAGACTGGAGAGCTGATCATAATGTCATTAAATGAAATTGGGACTCAAGAAGCACAGCTGTATTTAGTGGAAGATACTGAGTTAAATTTTGAATACGTTGAGTTTGAGGTAATTATGACTTATCAGGTGGAAACTTCCAGTAGGCTGTTGGAAAGAAAGTTCTAAAACTCATCAATCTAGGCTAGAGATAGTATTCATAATAATGAGCCCACGGATGATAATTGAAATAGCGGAATGGTTCAGACTCTCAACAGGGAGTATGTTGGGTGAGAAGAGAAGAATGTGGTTAATTTAACTTTAGGGAAAATTAAAAATTGTTAACTTCCGGCCTGACAGACGTAGGGAGGTCAGGGAGGTCAACAGATTGAGGAGAAAGATGGGGAAAAGAGGGAGGAAAACACTCAGCCTGGTTGTTGTAGTAGCCAACAAGGAGGGATTAACAAAAAGTAACACATGTGTCAAATAAGGACCAAAAAGAGGCCTTTGGATATGGGAGCTGTGATGCCCGGAGACCAGGTGAGGAAAGGCCATTGTTCATACATTAGTGTATGGAAGTCCTACGCGGTTCCTGTGATTTGGTTGGGAGTCAGACCAACGTGAACTTGAATCCCTGCTCTACCAGTTCTGATGGTTTTGTCTCAGGCAAGCTTCTCAAGTTTTCTGACCCATAGTTTACTCAAGTGTGAGATGGAAGTAAATCCTCACTGCTGCTGTGAGGATGAAGGGAAGTAACCTGTGCTTTCTGGTTAAAGTGAATGACACTGAGAGGATGTACATTTTGACTGAGAGAGAGGATAGATGGGTGATTTTGGAACTTAGGAAGGAGGAAGCAAGTCTCCCCTCCCTTTTTCTCATATAGCCCTTGGCATCACTGTATACTAACCAAGTCCACACTAGCATGCTAATGTCTAATAATAAAGCACGGGTCTCAATTATTTTGTTGTTGTTGTGGACAGGCCTGAAATTATGACCACTTTTTATAAGCTATTTCTAGAGGAAATATTTTTCAAGTTATAATCACATCACACATGGACCTTGAAGTAAAAACTAGTTTGTAAGTTGAGGATTATCTACATTGGTTTGTCAGGTTGCAGTTATATTTCGCCCTAGTATATAGAAGTAATTCTCATTTTGGTAATTTTGGTAGAGTCGTGTGTGGTGTGTGGTGTGTGGTGTGGTGTGTGTGTGTGTGTGTGTGTGTGTGTGTGTGTGTGTGTGTGTGTGTAAGTATGGAAGTAAAATGGAACAGAGGACAAAAATTCCCAGTGAAGAAGGTGGCATTTGAGAATCACAATTCATATGTAATATGAGGAAGAAGCGTATGAATTTCAGGAGCCAGGAATATTTCCCTAAGTTTTTCTGAAGGTAAAACATGAATTAAATGCAAATTAAACATGACGTTGAAGCCCTTGTAAACGTTATAATGACACAGTTCAAAGCACTTTTAGAAACACGAAAGTTTTGAAGTTTCTTCAAAACTTTCAAGCGTCTCTTCCTATTTATGAAGGTGTGTTTCATGGCCACTAAGCTGAACTAAGAAAAAGGTTTCTTTTCTTTGTTGTCTTCCTCCACAACTCTAACCTCTATTTTGACTATCAGTTGTCTGGGAAATTATAAAGAGTTATGAGCAAATGGCAACTATTTAAAAGTCAGATACTCTAGAAGCCAGGAATTTTAGTTTTTGCAGACATTAACAATTTTATACATTTGATTTTTTTTCCTCTAAAGTCTGTATTGTTTTTCTGAACTCAAATGTAGCATCCAACCTTGACTCACAAGGATCTACTGATGTTTTGGGAGAAACCAGCCCTACTTATGTACCAGCTAAGTGAAGGGTATAATGAGAATTCAGCATAAATGAATCGGTTAAAAACCTAGTTTTTTATAAATGGCATCAGAGTTTCAACAATGCTTTATGAAATTAACTTTATAACATTGATTAAAAATAGCACTTTCAGGAATGGGAAAAATGGAAGAAAAGAGGACTCTCTCAAAATACTTTATTTTGGGTTTGGCATCCATATTTCCCTAAAGTAGGTGGGACCATAAAATGGATGTACTGTCCCCTCCTCTCTCCCACTCCAACTTCTGGTTCTTCACACCAGAACATACTGTGGAGTGTTGGCTGCAACAGTGTTCCTCACTGGCAGGCTTTCTTACTGGTTAATTTAGTACTAGGGAGTGATCAGTTCAGTACTGATTGTGGGAAACATCTGTAGGTGCTAGTAAGGTGAGTTAGGTCTTAATTCTCCTGAAGTATGTTGTATAATAGAAATGTTTAAATGGCTCTCTCTTTATCTGAACCCACAGAATCCCCTCTGGAATTGATACCTGAAATTCCTACCCATCTTAACTTGAAGAGTTCCTTCCTTGGTTCTCATCCCTGGTTACCTATTTTAATCTTTTGGTGGAGCTTTTAATGATCTCCATGCCCAGGCTGCCGCCCAAACCAGTTAAATCAGATCTCCAGGTACGAGATGCAGTACCAGTCTTCTTGTTGTTGTTTTAAACTTACCAAGTCTCTCCAAAGTGCATTCATTATTCTAAACTCTCTTTATGGAACTGGTATTGTAGATTTGGGACCAGTCAAAGGTAGGAGTGGCTCTGTGGCTGCAGGCTTTTAAACAAGTTGATTGTAGGAGGATGCAGGACAGAGATTGGTACCTGCTAAATTGTGTCCCTGCAAAATCCATGTGTTGAATCCTTTTCACTCAGGACCTCAGAATGTGACTGTATTTAGAGGTGAGTCTTTAGAGAGGTAATTAAGTTAAAATGAGGTCATTAGGTTGGGTCCTAATCCCAAATGACTTGTGTCTTTTTACAAAGAGGAGGTTAGGGTACAGACATTCACACAAAAGGAAGACCGTGTGAAGGCATGGAGGATAGGACCAGCTACAAGGCAAAGAGAGAGACCTCAGAAGAAATCAACCCTGCTGATACCCTGACCTCAGACTTCCAGCCTGCAGAACTGTTGGAAAATAAACACCCGATCTGTGGTACTTTCCTATGGCAACCCTAGCAAACAAATACAAGAATCAAAATGATTGTGGGGATGGGGAAGGAAGAAAAGGAAGAAAAGGAAGGAAAGAAGAAAAGGAAGAAAAGGAAGGAAGGAAGAAAAGGAAGAAAAGGAAGGAAGGAAGAAAAAAGAAAAGGAAGGAAGGAAGGGAAGGAAGAAAAGGAAGAAAAGGAAGGAAGCAAGAAAAAGAAGAAAAGGAAGGAAGGAAGAAAAGGAAGAAAAGGAAGAAAAGGAAGGAAGGAAGGTTGGAAGGAGGGAAGGAAGGAAAAGAAAAGAGAAGAAAAGAAAAGAAAAGAGAAAAGAAAAGGAAAATCCTTTTGAAGTACCCTGTGAAAACAAAAGTTGTTGATAGCAGCTCTGCCTTGCTGTGCGGACAGGTCTCCTGGGAAGTTCCCTGGTTTAACTGAGAGCAAATGGCTCGGGACTTAGACCTCTGCCTGATGAGTATCGTGAAGATGGGAGGAGGAGTGAAGGTGCTTCATTGATTTCTTGGCTGTGTGCTCTCCAGATACACACCTGACCCAGTGGTTTATAAACATTTAGCCATCAGACTACTCTTCTGGTTTTGTGCTACGATGTTTTCTACAAATGCTTCCTATGAAATTACAGTACAATAAACTATTCAAGGAAGAAAACCATACCCTATTCATTTTTATGAGTTACTATTAAATGACATATAGCAGGTACTCGAAAATGCTTATTGAATGAATGAATACATTGATTAATGAGTGAGTAATAACCTACTGTAAATGTTTAAATTATTGGAATTGGTTTTCAAAAGACTTTATTATCTAGATTCTTTAAAATACATCTTTTCTTCCACTTAGCCTGCTAATACTGAATAATTTCCCACACATTACTTCTGTATTGCTCATATTAAGTATGTGTGGTTTATGTATTTCCCCACCTGAGTTGCCTTCCACTTATGGAATTCTGTTGTTTTTCAAAGTTTGTTTCTCGTGTCTGCTTGGCTATATAAACCATGGATCCCAGTCTACACTCAGCAAAAAAGTACTGAGCCTCTATTCTCTTCCAGGCACTGTGTTACATACTAGGAATACACAGATAAATTCAACAAATCTCTCTGTTTTCCAGGGTCTTGCACTTAAACTGGGGAGAGAGACAGATGAATAGTTAAGATATAAAATATACGTGTAATAATAGAGGCAGAAGACAGATGCTGTTGGAAAATAGGGGACATAGAATTGAGATCTACATGGGGAATCAGAGAAGACTTAATAAAGTGAGTTGAATGGACTCTGGAAGGTTATGTGGGAATTACACAGGTGAAGAAAGTGAATAAGGGTGAATCAAGAAAAGAAAATAGCATAGATTGAAGCCCAAGAGATGTGAGACTTTGGAAGTTCTGTAGCACTTGTACGCTTTTATCTTGTGCAGTCTTGAAACCTTAAGAAAAGGGCACTATTAACACTCACCCAGCTTTCTTGTGAAAAGAGGGGAGTGCTAGTTATATAAAACACCCCCAATGTGAAAGAAACACAGTGGTAGAAAAGAAACCTGGGGTCATGCCGTTTCTTGATCTGGTCTCCAGGTGACATCACCAGCCCAAGTCACTAATTTTTGGGGGACTGCCTCTTGTATTTCCCTGTTTGCAAGGTACTTTTCCATACATTGTCTCCTTTGAGTCTCAGAACAAATCCTCTGAGAAAATAAGAGTAAATAATACTCTTCCCATCATGGGGATAAATAAATCAAGGTGCAGTAAGTTTAAGTCATTTGAGCAAACTGACGAGATAGGAAGATGCAGATCTGGGATTCAGAGCTAGGTTCTCTGACCCTTTAATCTAGGCTCATTTCCTTATACCATGTTTTCTTCTGTCAGACATATGAGCAGCTTGGGAGAGGTGAGATTATGGGATTTACTACCTGGAAGTGAAGGGGATTCCCCATGTCTAAAATTTAGGGAGTGATGTCACCTGACACGATGTTTCAGAAGCCTGAGTTCTAAGGAGGTACAATAAGAACAGATCATTGTTCTTATTGGAACATTATGGACATTGTGAACATATGAACATTATGGACATATGGATGTTATGGAAGTACATAATAGTCAGTGCCTCTCACATGTCCCTCAGTTTAAGATGTTTTGGTAATAGACCACATATTCATGGTCTGCAGTGTCTCAGCAGCAGTGAGATGACCAAGCACATGATGAAGAAAAGAGAAGAATGAAGGTTCTAGGGTCAGATTTGGGTTCAAGTCCTGGTTCCACTCTTGGTGGTTGAGTAAGTGTCTTAAGCGTGTGGTGCCTCAGCTTCCTTGACCTGTAAAATAATAATAATAATAAACAGACCTTTCTCGTAAGGTTGTTGTGAAGATCGATGAATCAAGGCATATGAAGGGCTTAGAACAGTTCCTGGCAAACAATTACTAAAAATACCAGCAATTATTACTATTATTATTATTCCTTCTCCCATCCTAAATCAGTGGAAGAAAAGGGACAAATCCCATGTGCTCTGACAGTCTTGTTCCAATATCAGTTGACACTGCTCGATGTCAAATACCACATCACCCTCTAAACCTGTAAGGACGTCCCACCCTGGAGAGCTTTGCGATACTGCTAGGTTTGGTAGAGATACATCATAATCTTATAGAACATTTGAATTTGACTTTTGTAGGCAAGTCTCCAGTTAGAATAATTTTCTACTAAATGTTAAGTTTTCAAATTGTGTCTAAGGTACAATTATTGAATAGCACTACTTCTAATATTTAGAATCAATTTTTGCTGAGGGAAATCTTGAGGGACTGACTAGAAGAAATTTGAAGCAGGTAACACTATGTAAAAGTGTATATTAGGGTGTAATTTTTGGAGATGAATGTAATGTGATGGTAGAAATGAGTTTAATTTTACACACTTTTTCTATTGGACTATGTGATAAGTTAAATTTATGCCTTGAAACAGCAAATGTCTTCTTAAAACATGCTATCTTTATAAATTGATGCCCCCCAAAATCTTTCATAAAAGCACAATCTGTACTTTCTTGCCATGCCAGTCTTGTCATCTGGGAAACATGTGATGTTTATACTGTTTTCAGTGCTCCGTTTGATTTAGTTAGGTGCCCAGAGACCTGCATGAATTGTTAATTTCATATTGCCCACCATGGCCATCCTATGAAGGTTTGCTGAGTTTATAGGAGATCAGTTACAAATGTGATTATACCAGCCATTCCTCAGACCTGACACCAGTTTCAGATTAAAAACTGACAGGCCTCACCCACTCCTGGGTTCACTCACAGGTCACCTTCTTGTCACTTCAGCTCTCCCCCCATTAAAATGACATCTGTGTTCATAAAGGGGCTGAGAGGGGCCGATGAGTTGTTAGAATTGTTGAGGAATAAGAATCAGGTGTCGTCTGCCCAGATAACGTAGGGCTCAGCCCCGGCCTTTAAGGGGCTAGGAGGCCAGCAACACCTGACTGTCCTTCTGGTACAAGAACAGAGGCCCAAGAGGTCACCCACTGTAGCCCACAGAACAGAACAAACGTGCCGTTATAAAGAATTGGTGTTCACTTCAACAGGAGGAAAGAGGCAAATAGAAGTAGCAATTTAAAATATATTCTTCCCAGACATTTAAAATAACGCAATGCTCACAGAAAACATGATACCACCTCCTTTCAAAGAAATATAAAGTGCTTGATAGATCTGATTTTAATTAACCAATTAAGGCAAAACGATAAGTTTTTCATTTTAAGATGGTATTTATTTTTCTAGATATAGCATAAAAGAGACAACTAGATAATATTTGGAAGGGTTGCTCTCAGAATTAAATAAAGCAAAATGTAGACTCATATATACTTACTTGATAGTATATTTATTACTATACTGTTGCTACTATGTGTAAAATGTAATGCTGGGCTGGCTGCAAGGGATTTGGAAACAGATTCTGTGCTCAAGGTGACCATACTGTAGCAGGTGCAATATGGTCACTTGTAAACTTCTCTGTCTGAGACAGACAATGCAAGTTCTGGGCTTTAGGAATCCACAATCCTGTGATCAGAGGATTAAGAAAAGTGTTACAGAGGGAGGTGGTATTTGCGATGAGTCTTAAAATATAGTTAGATTTTTGGGAGGAAACCAGGTGGATGGTATTTCATTGTAGAAGAGCTATACACACAAATATATATGTGTTGTGAACTAGATTTTAGAAATAATGAAGAGTTTCTGATATTTGTGTAAGATTAAGAATTGTCTTGATTACATTTGAAATTAGAGAGTGAATCAGGTTATGTACCTATGGAGGTTTATATAGTTTATATAAGCCAAGTTACACAGAGTCCAGGGTAAGGACTCTGATATTTCTTGACTGCCTATATTTATGCCAGACTAGTAGAAAGTCCAATAGTAATAAAAATGGTTATTTGTTGTTTTCTTACTAAACAACAGGCGGAGAGTTAACTACTTTACATGCAGTCTTTCATGTACTCCCCATGGTAACCTGGCAAAGGTAGATACTGTGATGGTCTACATCTTGTTGAGGAAGCGACTGAATCATAGAGAGTTATGGGACTTGTGCATGGTCACAAAATTAGTAAGAGACAGAGCCACATCTTTCTTACTGGAGGTCAAGCTACTAATAGTTCAATATGCTGTGTTACAAGATGTGTCAATGACATGGTGGTGGATGAGTAGATTTAAATAACATTAAAAAGGACCAAGCACTGATATCAGTGGTGCTTGTTTGGTGGAGAGGATGGATGAGGTAGTGATTGGGAGGGACCAGAGGGCATGTTTTAGGATGCTGGTGATGCTGTGTATCTTGTTAGGGGATGTTTCATGGGTATGTTCACTGTTATTCGTTAAGCTTACATTGAGGATTAATATCTTTTCTGGACAGAGATTATATTTCAGTTAAGAAGTTTATAAAAATTACATGTTTGCATCCAGGTTTGTCAAAGAGGTCCACTAAAACAAGTTAAGGAACAAAGTAAATTAAAAAACCGACTCAAATATACCCACACAACCTCCGGCCATTAAGAGTGATTCCTCCATCTCTATGCCACCTTCTCCATCCCTGCCCCGCCCTGCTGGAAAGGACTTCTAGAGACTACACCGTGAGTTCCTGGGATAAAAAAGCAGAAATGAGAGATAATATAAAGGCACCTGTAGTCCAGGTGAAGAAGATGAATCAGAAATGGAAAACCTCTGTATCAATGTTATGCTAAATATCTGGGTAAATAGTCTAGAATTCTATCAAATGTACAACTAATTGGTTACTATTAGGTTGTTTGAAGAAATTTAATTGATCACTGGATCTCTAATTTTTAAGCAGACGTATGGCAAGTTATATAAAAGCAATTGATTCACAGAAGTCTGGGTATACAATAGAAGAAAATGATTCTTTTTTGTGAATTACATCACCGGGGAGCAAAATATCATCATGGAAACATTGTGTATAGGTACCACTGGATTCTGTAGAGAAAGTGACAATAAGATAAACAAAAGAGCACCCTACATTTAGTAGAATTAAACCAAAGTGAATAATTTTATCTAGTTATTATGAAGTTATAAATATCCATAAATTATTAATAAATGCTGTAACCTTTCTGGAGGAATGCAGCGGGACTCATTAGAGGAGGAAGGGAACATCTGGAAACTCCTTTATTCCTGAGTTAAAAGTTTCTTATTATTTAGACTTTTGATTTCCTCATGCATCATAATTTTATTAATCAATTAGAAATTTGAAGAGAATCTACTTTTTCCCTTAAAAGAACTTTATTGAAGTATTCTGAAAATCAAAAGGACCAAAACACTTAAAGTCCTATAATCTCAAGAAACAGCTGTTACTGGCTTGGTTTACTGGCCTCTAGGATAGATTCTGTAACTCAATATCCCTTTAACACTGTTGGAAAGTAGAGATTATGCTTTTCATTAACATGTACAATATTATTGTTTAATTTTTAATAATTCTGGACTCTCTGATTTAAGCTCATAGCTTCTCTGCAAGAATGATTGAACTGAAAACCCCTTTAGCTATTCCACCTCTGGTACTCTGTGACTGCGTGGAATTTCAGGCACTGTCCCAGAAAGAGTGGCAGTTCATATTTCTGCTCCTCATATCTATACAATATTTCTTTTTTTTAATATAAATTTATTTTATTTTATTTATTTATTTTTGGCTGCGTTGGGTCTTCATTGCTGTGCACGGGCCCTCTCCAGTTGCAGCGAGCGGGGGCCACCCTTCGCTACGTTGCACGGGCCTCTCATTGCGGTGGCCCCTCTCACTGTGGAGCACGGGCTCCAGGCGTGCAAGTTTCAGTAGTTGTGGCATGCAGGTTCAGCAGCCATGGCTCTCGGGCTCCAGAGCACAGGCTCAGCAGTTGTGGCCCACGGGCCCAGTTGCTCTGTGGCACGTGGGATCCTCCTGGCCCAGGGATCGAACCCGTGTCCCCCGCACTGGCAGGCGGACTCCCAACCACTGCGCCACCAGGGAAGTCCCACTATACAATATTTCTAATGTTATCTTGAAGCATTCCTTGAAAATTAATTTTTTGAGCTTAGTTTTTGTTACAGGTGAAAATGATGTCATGTGTCCGTGTGTGTGTGTGTGTGTGTGTGTGTGTGTGTGTGTGTGTGTGTGTATATATATATATATATATAAATGAATCATTGTGCAGAGAGGAGGTGATTTATTTAGTAACAAAGTATCAGAACCATAGACTCTTTTCTTTCTTAGTCAGAATGACTTCGTAAAGAAAATTAGAATTGCTGTTGAGAGTTATACCTCGTTACTGGAGTTCAGGAGATGATAATGCTGCTTTCCATCTGCCATATAACACGATATATTTATTAAGTCCTAAATATTTGCTCAATAATGATTGACCTGTTGACTATAATAAATATGGATTTGCTTTTATGTTACATTCCATCTGCTTGGTTAGTATTTAATTATATAAAAAGACAGGCTAAGGTAACCTTGACTCCAGATCCGAAGAAGTGAAACAGCAAAGCAAAATGGTTTTGGAATGTGGAGGCAGGAGGTCTAGCTTTACAGTTTATTTTTACCATTTACTATGTTAATTTAGGTCAGTCACTTAATCTCTTCAAACTTTTAAAAGTGGAAACGATATAACATGTCCTTCAAAGGGTTAAAGTGAGGATCAGATGAGAGCTAATGAAGTAACATAGAACTGTGGTTCATAGCATATTTCCCATAAATGTTCTTTTCTGCAGGTCACGGGAATGGGTCCTCAGGTACCTACAGGATGAACCTCCCTGCTAGAAAGTTCTTTCAAATACCATTTTAGGGTCAGTATATCCTTTGTGCTTCATCTCATTCTGTGCTTCTAACGAACACTTCAGCATATTAAACATGTATCATCTTTGACCCATATGTTGTTGCTAAAAAAATTCAGAAAAATATTGGTTGTCATCTGGAAGGGCATTGGAGTGTAAAATCCAAACAAAAATTGGAGCACTGCCCTTTTAAAAAACTCTAGAATATAATATGCCCTATACCATGTACATACTCCTAGCTCATTCCAAGAAAATCAGAAAAGAGCTGAAATGTTTCCAAAAAGTATAACTACAAACATATATAGAAATGGAAGTGGTTGTTCTTTTTCTTTGGATGTACTAGGTAGATGATTTGGAAAGATGAGCTCTGAGGAAGATGTGATAGGTAGAAAATTACAAAGAAGTGTGAGCCTGGGATGAGATACTGAAGCTCTAAAGCATAACGGGGTTGACAACCTACAGCTTATAGACTAAATGCAGCCCACCATCTGTATTTTTTGCAGCCTGGGAGCTATGAATGGCTTTTACACTTTTAAATAGTTGAAAAAATAAAAAAGAATAATATTTTGTTTCATGTGCAATTTATCTGAAATCCAGATTTCAGTGTCCGTGAGTAAAGTTTTATTGGAACCCGGCCATGCTCATTCACTTACATACTGTCTAGTGTGGAGCGGGTACAGTGGAGAACATATTTGGCCCACACAGCATAAAATATTTGCTATCTGGCCCTTTGTAGAGTAGTTTACTGACCCCTCATTGAAGGCTCAGTGTTTAAGCCATAGAAAGGCAGTATAATTACACACATAACATAGCTCACTTATGGAGATCATTCTCTCCCATATACTTTGTTTCTGAAAATATCTGCATCTTTCAAATTGTTTGAGCTGCATATTGGTTATGTACAACATGCAGGCTCCTGGAAGCTTCCTTTGCTCTGACAAGGGAGCGACACTCCTCCCTACTCTGACACCCAGAGCACTTTGTAACTCTTAGAGCACTCACAATATTTGCTTTGGCTTCATGTTATCATTAGTGCTTATATTTTTCTCAGCTAGATTACAGTCTCCTCAAGGAACAAGATGGGTGTCTTTCACCCTACTTTCTCCCTTCTCATCCAGCACAGCATTTTGTCAAGGACGTTGCTCAATATTCGTTGAATGAACATCACTGACCTGATTAATTGCATATTTAAAGAAAATTTATTTTTAGGAGGTGACTTTTTGTGATAGACTTTCAAGATGACACAAAAGCCACCTTGTACATTGCTGTTTCCCAGAACACAGAGTTGGATGACACCCTTAAAGAAACTCTGGACCCAATGACATTGTTGTTCAGACACCAGCTTTTCTCTTGATTCACACAGCATCTCATCAAAGTATTTTCCTTGGTTTACTGCATGTTTTCTTTTCCATTTTTTTCTCTCTACATGAATCTCCCCTTGGGGTATATGTCGCTTCTTCTAATGGCCACGAGAGACAAGTGTTAGGACTTCATTTTCATTGGAAACAATGAAAATTTTGTTTTTCTTCTTTACTTCTTATACCATTAATGAATTAATTTAGCATTTAAAAAATACCCTGGCCATGACTTTTTCTTTTTCTTACATATCATGTGAATTAAAAAAAAAATTCAACCTGGAAAACAATAATTTTTTATAATCTAATTTTTTTTGTCTATTTCTTGTACTTTATCTGGACCACCTTTTCTTTATTACTTTCTCTTTTGTTTGCCCAAAGTATTTCCTTCCATATTTCCTTCCTCTTTGATAAGCTTTTTCTCACTGCAAATAGAAACTTCAGTGTAAACTCGAAGAATGAGAAATTCACTATCTAAATCCAAAGAAATTTTGTACAGCCCAAGTAATCAATATACTGGATAGATGAGGATAAATTAAATAAAAGTAAAGTGAAAACAGAGCGTGTATGCAATTCTGTGTCTAAAGAGAAGGATCTTTTCAAGGTTTGTAAAATCAGGCTTGGCAGAGGAAGAAAAATAACCAAAATAGATTTACTGAGGGCAACATTTGGAAAAGAATGATTTGGGTATTGATCATTTTTAATCTTTTTCCCCGAACAACTGGGAGATGTATTACCGCTGGAGCTCCGATGGAAAGCCGATCTGTTCTTTAACCTGCCCCAATTCACTTCGACATATTTTATATCTCGGAGGATTAGGCCACAAAGTCCATTAGCACTCGGGAGGCAGTCAGGTCAAATCAATTGTCCCCGCTGCAGACGGGGCCCCCATCATGGACGGTAATTCACCCGCACCGTGGAAGAGGGGAGGAAAGGTTAAAAGCTGTGCTACCATGAGCACGGCTCATCTGTCTCGCAGTATATTGGTGACACCCAAACATTGCTTAAGGTTCAGGATGTGCAACTTTAAATTACGTTGGATTTAGGCGCCCTGTGGGCGGTTGACAAAATGTTGATAATGATAGTTTAGGGGGTACAAAAAACTACTTATCAGTAGAAATGAGAAAATACGTTGCTCCTGAACAAATCTGAGTAATGTTTTGTGCTTGATAGGATGTATGCAGAGTATATGTAGGGCTTCATAATGAAGTCTCAGGAGACTCAGAATGGGTGGCGTAACTGATTTCCTGCGGCCCCCTCCCCCCCCATTCCCTTCATATTTGGCTCTGTGGGTAGAAGAGAAGGCTTGTACATCTGCCATTTATATTGGAGGCATAAAGCTAGGTCCTAAACAAGGAAGAAGACATTGAATAAAAGGGTCATTTAAAAAAATTCAGTTGATTTCTATGTTTTTAAGAAGAAGAAAAAACTCCTGTTTTGAGGATGACTTGCTTAAAATGTGTCAAATAATGTTTTATGGTGGGCATCCACATAGTACAAATGCATTCCTGACGTTTTTTAGTAGGGAGAATTGACTTCTGCTCTATAGACCCAACCCTGCTTTCTTGTGGTCTCAGTTGCTCCCTAGTCCATAGTTGGTGTACCTGTCCTGAGATTTGAAGCGAGGGGCAAAGCTATTGGCTGCTTTACAGAAGGGGGATGAATTAAAATGCATGTGAAAAAAAAATAGCCTTTTATTCTTCCTTTTTATCTTAGGGTTTTCTTTGCTTAATTTCTCTCCTGAGTTATATTTTGCACCATAAATTTCCTCGTGGAAAGCAAATAATTTTCGAGAGGATCCTATGTTTGTTAGAAAAAAGAATAGGATGTGAATGAGATTTACTTTTTGTTTGGGAGCCCATATATGACTCATCAAGAAAATGCTCGATCTCAGTGTAATCCATGCAGCCAATCTTTCCCAATCCTTTATGTGTGCTCATTTCTATTTAAGGATGGATGCAAAGAAACTGCATCTATAGAAACTGCATCTATAGAGGTACTATCCCTGGAGTAGAATAGCTTTGGTGATAGTTTAGATAAACAAGTGGTCTCATTTTACTATAAATAATAATAAAGCAAAAGCCACCTCTAACTGTTTATGTAGTTCCTTTCGACAGCACTTGGCTATGATGTTGCTACAGATTAGAACTTCTTTTGTTCCTCTCTGAAACTCCTGGTTTCCCCCGTCTTCAAGGCTCCCGGTGATTTCTGAAGGTACAGAGTGAGGGGTACGGTTGTGGCATGCAGCGAGGAACAGAGACACGTAAAAAGGAAAACAGCATAATGTAACATCAGCTACACACAGCAGCACATCTTAAACCAACCAATAACTAGGCCAAAACCCTAATTAGGCATCAGATAGTCACTAGTCAAGGATAAAATTTTCACTGGTTCCAGAATATAATAATGAATTAAAAAAAAAGATATCTGCTTTGATCACTGCATTTATAAATATACTGGTAAATATCAAATTAGTAGAATTTCAAAGCTGCTGCCTGAGGCAGTTGTTCTGACTTTAAGTCTGAAGGGTGGGAAATATAAATTCATTTCAACTCTCAAATCAGAAAATAGTTAATGCATCTTCAGACAAAAAAAACTTTGAAACTTGCATCTGGTCTAAAATTTTAAGAGCCAAATTTCTGCCTACTATGGTTTGCAATGGATGAAACAGTTCTGGCAATAACTGAGTCCTCAGTGGAAGTGGTGACTTGCTAGACTTTGAACAAAGCAGGGTTTCAGAATAGAGCTTTTCTTAAATAATTTGTTGTTTGAAGAGTATATCTAAAATGCATGTTTTTAGAAAACCCAAAATAATGGTTTCAGTTGGCCAAAGTGTCTGTTACTAGTTATGTCCTTATTTATGGCAAAGCCAAAGGAGAAGGGCGGGGGGTGGGTACAGTCTCTTCTAGGGAATTTAAACAAATGGTTAGACAAAGGATTGGACAGATACCTTTCTCAGATGGGTTGAGAAGAGCGAGAAAAAGATGCTTTTTTAAAGTTCTAGTAAGTGCTTTTTTAAAGTTCTAGTAAGCTCTGTATTTTCATTTTTTGGAAATTTCCATCATAACACTTTCAGAAAACTATGACTAGGAAGGCAGAAGGCTAATAATAAAATTCAGATCCTACTTGTGATTATCTATTTATCCGTTGAAATAAAACTCTTCCAGATTGTTGTAGCTTGGACAAAGTGGTGGGAATGCCTGAATATTAATTTGGTTTCCTGGGTGAATATGAAAATATTTCTAAGGAGTCAGGGCTTGGTTGTTAAGAAAGGGATGCCACAGCAATGCATTCTAATAGTGAAATTGGTATATATAGAATCGAGAAGTGTAGCCAGTATATTGAACGAATGGGATCTGCTCACATATACACACAAACACCATAGTTCTTTACCTCCTTTTTTTTTTTTTGGCGTGGCATGCTAGGTCTTAGTCCCCTGACCAGGGATTGAACCTGTGCCCCCTGCAGTGGAAACGTGGAGTCCTAACCACTGGACCACCAGGGAAGTCCCTTCCCTGTCCCTTCTGATGTCACCTCATCAGAGAAGGTTCCTCTGACCCTCCACCCTACTTAAAACACCCCCAATCCTTCTACTCTCTGTCCTGTCATGCTGCTTCATTTTTCTTCACTGAACTCCCCAACATCTGATATTTTGTTTCCCCATTTTGAATGTAAACTCTATGAGAACAGGAGCTTTGTTCTGTCCTCAGCTATGTCCCCAGCACTTAGAACAGCACCAGGGCACTTACCAGGACTCAAGAAATATTTGTCAAATACTGTGTCAATAAAGTTATTTTTTTTCTTTTTTGTCAAAACAGTATTGGGTGGCTTGATTGCCAACTTTCTTGAGTACATTTGGCCCAGAATAACTTTTGTTGTTTCCAAATATCAAACCTGTTGTTAAAGGCAAAGACTCGATATTAAAATATACCCTAAACAACATGCCACCTGTGTTAAGTGTAATTGTGGGAAGTTAAATTTATTACAATTATGCCCTGGAAGCAGAGGAACAATGCATGAATGCAAATGAGTTACAACTTAAAAAATGTTCCTTTGAAGTTTTAAGTATAAAATTAACTATTGAATCTTAGAAATTTGACAAGACATTGCATGTGTAATTTAGAGGAGGATTCTTTCCTTTCTGATTAAATACCTCTTTCTATAATATATAATTATCTCTTTTCATCATCCCTCAAATAAATGCTATCTAATAAAGCCAGGAAGGTGGTGGTCAGGGAATCCACACCGGAGACCGCGATCCTCACTCTCAACTTCTAGTCAAAGTACTGGTCAAAGGAGGGCCTCATGTAAGAATCTTCTCCATTAGTCCTTACCTGTTCCTCCTACCTTTGCTTTCTTTAACTAGATTCACAGGAGTCTCTCCACCCCCACTCAACATGGCTCATCCTGTGTCCCTCTATCCTCACCCCCAAGCCTCCTCCTGTGTCCCCCATCCCTACCCACCATAACTCATCCTGTGTCCCTTTATTCTCACCCCCAAGGCTCATCCTGTGTCCTCCATCCTTACCCAACATGGCTCATCCTGTGTCCTGTTGTGAACAAAAATAAACCCAAATAAGGAGTCATTTATGCTTTTAGTCCTCAATATCTAGCACTGTTTACACACCTCTGCTTCTCAAATTAGCTAGAAGAATAGAGTTGTGTACATCGAGGCTTTGCATTGTCATCCTTTATATCAGATTTGGGATCCTGTCAAATCATTGGACAGCTTAAGCAAAATGGTAATATCATAAAGAGGAAAACTTATTTTGATGAGTTCACAGGGAACAAGATGATTGTAAATATATAATGCACCCAATATCAGAGTGCCTAAATATATTAAGCAAATGCTAATAGAACTGAAGAGAGTAATAGACAACAATATAATAACAACATAAAAAGATCATTTGCATTTCTATACACTAACAAGGAACTATATAAAAATTTTTAAAAATCCTACTTACAATAGCATCAATGACAATAAATTACTTAGGAATAATTTTAACAAAGGAAGTGAAAGATTTATATCCTGAAAATGATATCACATTGATGAAATTAAAGAAGACACAAATAAATGGAAAGCTAGCCGATGTTCATGGATTGGAATAAGTTAATATTGTTATAATGGCATATTATTCAAAGCCATCTATAGCTTCAATGCAATCCCTATCAAAGTTCCAATGACATTTTTTTTCACAGGAATAGAAAAACAATTTTAAATTCATTTGGAACCACAAAAGACCTCAAATAGCCAAGTAATCTTGAGAAAGAACAAACCTGGATGAATCACACTTCTCGCTTTTAAACTATATTATAAAACTACAGTAATCAAAACAGTATGGCACTGACCTAAACCAGTGGAACAGAATCAAGAGCCCAGAAATAAACCCTCACATACATGGTCACTTATTTTGACAAGGGAGCAAAGAATACTCCAAAGGAAAAAAAAATTGTCTCTTCAATAAATGGAGCTGGGAAAATTGGATATTCACATGTAAAGGAAGGTGAAATTTGACCCCTATCTTACACCACTCACAAAATTAATTTGAAGTAGGTTAAGGACTTAACCATAAGACCTGATAAGGAAAAATCTCCTTGACATGGGTCTTGGCAATGAGTTTTTGGGTATGACACCAAAAGCACCAGAGGCAAAAGCAGAAACTAACAAATGGGACTACATCAAAAGTAGAAATTAACAACTGGGGCTACATCAAACTAAAAAGCTTCTGCACAGCAAATGAAACCATCAACAAAATGAAAAAGCATCCTACCAAATGGGAGAAAATATTTGCAAATCATGTATCTGATAAAGGGTTAACATCCAAAATATATAAGAAACACATACAATTCAATAACAAGACAACAAATCTGATTAATAATGGGAAAATGACCTGAGCAGACATTTTTCCAAAGAAGACATACAAATGGCCACCAGGTACATGAAAAGGTTCTCCACATCACATATCATCAGGGAAATGCAAATCAAAACTACAATGAGTTGTCATGTCACACCTGAGTGACTATTATTAAAAAGACAAGAAATAACAAATGTTGACAAGGATGTGGGGAAAAGAGAACGCTTGTGCACTGTTGATGGGAACGTAAATTGGTGCAGCCACTATGGAAAACAGTATGGAAGTTCCTCAAAAAATTAAAAATAGAATTACAATGGGATTAAGAGGTAAAAATTTCCAGCAATAAAATAAACAAGTCATAGGGATGTAATGTACAGCATAGGGAATGTAGTCAATAATATTGTAATAACTTTTTATGGTGACAGATAGTTACTTGACTCAGTGGTAATCATTTAGTAACATATAAAAATATAGAATCACTAAGTTGTATACCTGAAACTGATACAATATTATATGTTAATTATAGTTCAATAAAAAATAGAACTACCATATGATCTAGAAATCCCACTTCGGATTACATACCCACTTCTGATTTCAAAGGAATATGAAATCAGTATCTCAGATAGATATCTGTACTCCCACATTCATTACAGCATTATTCACAACAGCCAAGATATGGAAACAACAACCTAAGTGCCCATTAATGGTTGAATGGAAAAAGAAGATGTGGTACACATATGCAGTGGAATATTATTCAGCCATAAAAAAGAAGAGAACATGCCATTTGTGACAACACAGACCTTGAGGGCATTTTGCTAAGTAAAATAAGTCAGACAAAGAGAGGTAAATACTATGTGGTCTCACTGATATGTAGAATCTAAAAACATCACACTGATAGAAACAGAGTAGATTGATGGTTACCAGGGCCTGGGGCTGGGGAAAATGGGGAGATATCCATCAAAGGGTACAAACTTTTAGTTACAAGATGAATAAATTCTGGAGATCTAATGTGCAGCATGGTGACTATAGTTAACAATATTGTATTTTATACTTGAAAGTTACTATGAGAGTAGATCTTAAATGTTCTCACTTTAACAATAACGACAATAAAATGGTAATTATGTGAGGTGAAGGATGTGTTAAGTTAGCTTATTTTGGTAAACATTTCACAATGTATATGTGTATCAAATCATCACATTGTATACCTTAAACTTACACAATGGGATATGTTAATTATATCTTAATAAAGTTGGAAAAAAGAAAGTGAAAAACCCATAAATAGGAGGAAACGTATGCAAATCATATATCTGATAAGGGTCTTATATCTAGAAATATAAAGAACCCCTGCAACTCAATAATAAAATAACCTTTTAAAAATTAGACCAATGATCTGAATAGACATTTCTCCAAAGGTACACAAATGGCCAATAAGCACATGAAAATATTCTTGATGTCAATAATCATCAGGGAAATGCAAATCCAAACTTCTATGAGACACCATTTCACATTCAGTGGAATAGTTAGAATCAAAAAGTCAGACAATAACAGGTTTTGATGAAGATGTGGAGAAGTCAGATTCTCTTACATTGCTGATGGGAATATAAAATGGTGAAACTGCTTTGGAAAAGAATCTGGCAATTCCTCAAACAAATAATAACATTGAGTTGCCATATGGCCCAGCAATTTCACTCCTAGGTATGTACCCAAGAGATATAAAAATATATGTCTGCACAAAAACTTTTACATAAACGTTTATAGCAACATTGTCCATAATAGCCAAAAGGTGGCAACAACCCAATTGTCTGTCAGTGGATGAACAGATAAATGAAATGTGGTGTAGCCAAACAATGGAATACTATTCAGCCATAAAAAGGGATAAAGTACTAATACACATTATAGCTTAAATGAACCTCAAAAACATGCTAAGTGAAAGAAGCCAGACAAAAGTCCATATATTATATGATTCTATTCATGTGACAGTCCAGAGTAGGGAAATCCACGTAGATAGAATGTAAATTAGTCTTTTCTTAGGCCAGGTCTGGAGGGAGGTGGAATAGAGGATGATAGATAAAGGGTTTTGCTTTGTTTTTTTTTAGGCGATAAAAAATTTCTGAACAAGTAGTAGAGACACATTCTTCCATGGATTACTACTGATAATTTATGTTGAATTAAATTGTTAAATGGAGTCACTTTAAGTAAGATTTTGTTTGCTTTATACATTTTCCCTGTGTGATTTAAACATGAATCAGAAGCCTCAGGCTTCCTATGTTTTTAAAGACAATTTTCTCTTGCCAGTAACCTTCCTAACATCATGATTTCAGCTTATTGTCTTTTTGTCTCTGGTAATTTGACATAGAAAAGCCTTCTTTGGAAACCTTAGTAAGATTTGTCATCCAAGTCATCCATTTAAATGTTGCTAAATGATCAAGTATTTTCCTGATAAAGCTTATCAATGAAAAAAACAATCATTAGACTACAGAGAGAGGGACGTGACATCATTCAAAGGTTTGTGTATTCTAAAGAAATTTCTACTGAAGCATGAATTCCCACTAGGAATGAAACTACCTGTGCTAGGTCCTTTTGACAGTAGCAAGCAATATCTCCCAATATTGTGACAATTTTAACATCTAAAGTGTGACTTTTGTGTCATAGCACTATGATCAGTAGTACAATACATGAATATGAAATTAACGTAAGTTTTTATAGTTGGAGTGAAAACAAATGGTGTGAACAAATGGTGAGAACAAATGGTGTGAACAAATGGTGTGAACAAGTGGTGAGAACAAATGGAGTGAGAACCATTAGTGACAATAGCAATAATAGAAACATATCTACATAACAGAAATTAATAGTGTGCAAAAGTATAAATGCAGATGGATTTAGGGGATCCATATTTTAGAATAAAGGATAAGTAGAGATGATGTGAGGGGAGGTCTCTTGGAGGTCAGATTGAGGCAGAGTATTGAAAGAAAAAGAGAATAATGCCATTTATCAATCAGGGATTCTTATTTATCTATGTTTAACTAATTAGTTTCCATTAATGCTGTGCTTCAAGTGCCTAGAAAGCTACTCAAGAGGTGTACACATTTCTCTCTCTCTTTTTTTTTTTTTTTTTTTTGCGGTACGCGGGCCTCTCACTGTTGTGGCCGCTCCCGTTGCGGAGCACAGGCTCCGGACGCGCAGGCTCAGTGGCCATGGCTCACGGGCCCAGCCACTCCGCGGCATGTGGGATCTTCCCGGACCGGGGCACGAACCCATGTCCCCTGCATCGGCACTCTCAACCACTGCGCCACCAGGGAAACCCCACATTTCTCTTTTTGACAGACTGGTTACTTCATTTCCTAATTGACTTAAAAAGCAGAACCCAGACATAGGTACATGTATGGGTAAAGATGGACAGGTGACTATTTCCTGCAGCAGGAGTGAAAAGCAAGCAAACTGATTAATTAGGACTTCAATTGCATTTATTTGTCAAAGTAAATTATTTATTCTATCCAAGCTATTTTCTTCAATGAAGGGCAATAGTGTCCATGTGTAATCAATTGTATTTCTTATAAATTTATTGTAGTTTTCTTCTTATATTTCATAGTTGGGATGTAGAGAGAGCCCACTGTTGTATATTGCTATTGCAATCAAGAAATACAATCTTGGACTTCCCTGGTGGTGCAGTGGTTAAGAATCCACCTGCCAATGCAGGGGACATGGGTTCAATCCCTGTTCCAAGAAGATCCCACATGCCACGGAGCAACTAAGCCCGTGTGCCACAAGTACTGAGCCTGTGCTCTGGAGCCCGCAAGCCACAACTACTAAGCCCGTGTGCCACAACTACTGAGCCAGTGGGCCACACTACTGAAGTCTGCACGCCTAGAGCCCGTGCTCTACAACAAGAGAAGCCACTGCAATGAGAAGCCCATGTACTGCAACGAAGAGTAGCCCTCGCTCGCTGCAACTAGAGAAAGCCTGCACACAGCAACAAAGACCCAATGCAGCCAAAAATAAAAAAATAATAAATAGATAAATTTATATAAAAAAAAAGAAATTCAATCTTACTTCAACTATGATGCTTTTTCACCATGGGAGCAGGTTATATTTATAAATTTGCTAACTATTGTTTTTTCCTTTCCTTATGACCCAGGCTTGAACTTTATCAGTTTATCTAGAAATCCAGAGCAAATAATTTAAAATGCAATTTGCTGTGCACAAGTAATGTGCTTTTTCTTTAATGATTAGCAGACAGACTTTAAGAGATTTTTCTCTCACAGTTTAAGGAAAATCTTATTAAATTAATCTCAATCCTATTTCAGTATTTTTGCTGAACTGTAAAAGCTGGAGGTTGGCTTTGAACTGTGATTGACATTGTTAAGGAAGGTGGAAGATTTTTTGTTTTTTAAAAAATATTTATTTAATTAATTAATTTTATTTTGGTTGTGCTGGGTCTTAGTTGCAGCAGGTGGGCTCCTTAGTTGCATCATATGTTCTTCTTAGTTGCAGCCAGTGGGATCCTTAGTTGCGGGATGTGTGCTTCTTAGTTGCGGCTGATGGGCTCCTTAGTTGTGGCTCACCGCCTCTTTAGTTGTAGCATGCAAACTCTTAGTTTTGGCATGCATGTGGGATCTAGTTCCCTGACCAGGGATCGAACCTGGGCCCACTGCATTGGGAGAATGGAGACTTAACAACTGTGCCACCAGGGAAGTCCCAGGAAGGTGGAAGTTTTATACTGTAGGTGTTCCTTAGACTCTTACAAGGTGATCTGTTTCACGTAAGCAAGGTTACAGATTTTATAACCTTCTATGCAGAATGCCTTTTGTTCAAATTTAGGGAGATAAGATTGTGTTGTTGGAATACTTATGTAGCTCATGGTAGTGATTGTATTTTATAAATTTGGTGGTAACACTCTCCAAATCTATATTGATCATACTGATTTTAGCATCACATCTTTAATCATTGGGTCTTTGTAGAAATAATTCTACATGAATATATTCTAGATGTTGACATAGTAAAAAAAAACTGTTCCTTTCCAGATTCTAATGTGTATTCTACTTACAGTATTATCATGCATGCGTATGATAGTACGAAACAGAACGCATAGAACTGTGGTGCAAAAAAAGCACGGTATTTGGTATCTGAGGTTGTTTATTCATAACCTTGTCATTTATATGTAAGATATTAGAATTTTCTGAATCTCTATAAAATGAAGATATCTAAACTAAGCTCATGTGAGGGTTAAATAAAATTATGTATGTTAAAATACCAGTATAATGCCTAGAAAATAATAGATGTTCATCACAGATGGTTTTATATGTTAAAGTTTCAGTGAGATATCTTACTGTTTTCTGGGACCTGTGAGTTCCTGATAAAAATTTTAAAATTTATTGTTTTTACTTAAAAGACAATATAGAGGAATTAAAAAGGCATAATCTAGATAACCTAGAATCACGATGCAGTTTTAGTGCCCACATTAGCATTTGTGTTTACAATTATAGTAGTGCTAAATGAAGGTCAAATTATGTCATAGTACAGTATAAAAGCGAGGGATTTATGGTAATTTGAATATTCTGTACAGAAGATGGAGTGGCAGCAATGATAAGAAAACTTAATTTATACTCAAAGAATGAAAAATTGGTATTTCCTGATTTTAAAAAACAGTCTGATGGCAAAACGAGGAATATTTTCAGCAACACTTGCAAGAATTGAAAACTAACGTCAGCTATGATTTTCCCATTCTCAAACTCCATTAATAATTAGATAACCACTTAACAAGTTTTGATAAAATAAAATGACAACTTTATGCTCATGTAAGACATATTTATAATGTTATCAAATGATACTTCATTAAAAATGTATTTGTACTATTCTGTACAATCTACATACACGACTGTTTTGAAAATTATTAAGATAGATTTGCCTTTTGGAAAACTTCCTTCTGCCTAGGCATAGATTAAAATGTGTTATGGGAGGATTGCAAAGGAAAAGATTAGGGAATAATTAATTGCTACTCTTAAAGAAAATATGATTTTGCATCAGAATGGTAGCTTTGCAGGCAATGATATTACCTGACAAAAAGGGCATCTGAATTTCTCTAACTCCTCTTATAGCTGCTGCTGGTGAAACCATAATTTTTTTTTTAATAGATCTTCATTGGAGTATAATTGCTTCACAATACAGTGTTAGTTTCTGTTGTACACCAAAGTGAATTAGCCATATGCATACCTATGTCCCCATATCCCCTCCCTCTTACGTCTCCCTTCCATCCTCCCTATCCCACCCCTCTAGGTCAACCATAATGTTTTATAAAAGGGTGTTCCCAGGAAAAGGAAGAGACAGGAAAATATACCTTTTCTGAAGGAGAAAGTTCTGGGTAGAAAAACAGGAGGGACAGACATGCATTCTGATTTCTAGAGTCTGATAGGGGAATTTTTTGAGTAATGAAGTCAGCTTGGGGGATGTTTTTGCCTCCACTTTCCCCTTGGGGGTGTGGGAGGAAGGTGTCTTGATTGGCACTTCATCACGGGAACGGTAGGATCAAAATAGACTTGCTGGCAGAATCTGGTCAGGCAGGGGTCACATGGGGCCACTGTCTTTCCCACCCCACTATTGAATTCTATGAGTGGCATGGACCCGTGTTTCTGGATGGGGAGCTTGACAGGGGCATTGGGGCCATTTGGGGTGAGGTTATGATGTAGGCTGCTGTAACAGTGGCCCAAGACGATAGATGTCTACTTTCACTCACGCACTCACTTGGTGCCAGACGGGGGTGAATTTGTGTGAACTCTGACCCTCATAGCCAGTTGGGGTCCCAGGCTCTTTCTATCTGTGGCTTCAGACAGGACAGTCTTCCTGAGGCACAAGGTCTCCCAGATGCTGTCTGGGTGCCTACTTTTAACCAGATGGATCCCCATCCTCATCCAGAACCCCAATAGTACCTTCCAGCGGTCCAAACACATGGTGCTGGACATTGTAATCTGAACCTCAGGCCCCCTGCATGGAACAACCCCACAGGTTATTAGTTCCTCTTTCCTGATTCTCCACTTACCTGCTGGACCTGAACATCTGACCTTCCCAAGATCCTGTGGATGCTCTGTTAAATGGTCTGATAATTGTCATATCCTTTGAGAGAAAAGTCCCTTATCCTGCTAGAGGGCTGGCAAGGATGCTTCTTCTCTTCCATCAAATCCACAGGGGATTATTATTATCAATTAATAGTTATCAATAACTTTAAGTCTTATACTTTTCAGTATTTTACAGATTAATCAAAATATACTAAAATATCAGTTTCACTCAAAATGATGTTATAATTGGTGTTTTAAAACCTTGTGATTTAAGATGTCCTACTACATATTTCTTCAAACTGGAAAGATTAAAAAAATAATATATAATTTGTATTATTTCTATTTAGAGGGCTGCAAATCTACCAGATGCTCACTAGATAGATACACACATACCTTCCTTAGAGACCAGGCCATTTTTAACTAAATTATTATTATTTTTTTTTACTATCACTTTTTAGTCTCTTAATTTGAAGTTAAACAGTGTTACCAAACTCAGGTCAGGCTGCTTGCCAGCTGAAAGTCAGTTCTCAAGAGGCAAGTGCTGGTAGAAACAGAAAGTTTGCTTTAATCAGAAAGCAGGCAATCTGGGGAGAAGGTGGACTCATGTCCCAAAACCACCTCTGAAGAGTCTGCTCAGCCATGAAAGTTTTAAAGGAAAAAAGGGGAAGTCATCTCAGTGAATCACTGAGGCGAGGGGTCAGAGTTGTCGCCGTCCCCCACTGTGTGCAGGCCTGTCGAATCCTTGTGATCTTTCTTTAGATACTGTCTCATTCACAGCTTGTTCACAAGATAACTGAAGGGGAAGCTGGGGAAAAGATCTAGTCATCTGTTAATTACTTATTCTTTGTTTCTACTTCTTTGATCTGTGGAAGGAATCAACAGTTTAGGCAAGGTATTATGTGATCAAAAGATCTGAAAGATGTGCTTGGGCTGGAGGTGAGTTGAAATATAGCCTTGCTAAAGTGACAAGACAAAAGTTGTGTCCTACAGAGAGCTCTTTCCCGAAAAAAGCTGCCTACAAGTCCACTGTCAGACATCATTCCATCTCTATGGGATTAGGGGCAAAGGTCCCTCTTCTGAAACTACTTTATGCTGACGTAGGGCACCGTATTCTCAGAGTGGACTATGTTGACATGGGTCTATAGCTCCTCTTTGCTGACAGTTTTAGTTGTCCGCTGACATGTACGGGCAGAGCAAACTACAATTATTTTGATGCCCACAAAGATACAGATTATTATGAGCAATAGTGTTAATCCCATTCTCTTGAGGCCAGTTCTTGGAGTTGTGCTGGCCATAGATTCAGTACTGCTCAAGTTGGAGAAGCTTATGTCGTGGCTACAGTCTGGTTATCGTGCAGTAAGCTTTTTCCTCTGGTGTTAGTTATAGTGTCTGTAAAACAACTCAGGAATGTTCATCAGATACTGAGTCTGTGACTCTATTGTCCTAATTATTAACTGCTTGAACCTGTTCTTTTGTGACTCAGGGAGGCCTGGGAGACTTCAGCTTTTCTACAAAAAAGAGGCAGAGGACACTGAGGGACCTTGTACCACTCTGATACTCAATTGACATAGAAATTATACTATAACTGATATGACGTCATTTATCTTTTTGCTTAAACATAGTTGTCTCTGTTTTGAGCAATTTTTAGTCAGGTTGTCTAAACATGGTTATTGGTCTAAAGGGACTTGTACTGAATTCAGTTTACCAGTATTAAAAGAGTGCTCTCAGACTTCCCTGGTGGCACAGTGGTTGAAAGTCCGCCTGCCGATGCAGGGGACACTGGTTTGTGACCCGGTCCGGGAAGATCCCACATGCCGTGGAGCAACTGGGCCTGAGCCATGGCCGCTAAGTCTGCGTGTCCGCAACGGGAGAGGCCACAACAGTGAGAGGCCCGCGTACTGCAAAAAAAAAAAAAAAAGAGTGCTCTCCCTTCAGGTACAGTTAATTGGGCTCTAGATTATTGCCAACCTCATAGTATTCTATTTGGGTTGCTATTCTTAAATGCATAGATCAGCAATTTTGCTGTTTTGTTCTATCCAAGAGAGTATCTTTGTTTCCTTGTTAACCTCTGGCTTTTCGGTGCAAATTTTAGCTCAGATTGACATCCCTTAGTGTGACAAAAGGAAAGCAAGGATTGCTCTGACACGTGCTTCCTATAAAACAAGGCATGTCTGGACATTTGGAAGGAAATTGCAAGATGCACCCATACTCTGAAGCATGAAAATGATCTGTGAATGGTGGCTACTTCATCATTTAAGTTAAGTGGTGGAGGTGAACTCATCTGACTTTCACTTTCTATTGATCCTTTCTCTCCTGGGAAGAGCTGTGTTGATTCTTAGTGGTTGTTATTCTTGGGGTGGGAAGCCCATGGAGGGAAGAAGAGGGTGGTTACACATGAAGCCATAAGGACTGGATCATGAAGTACCTCGTATGAGGGGTTGACAAGCTGCAGGATATGCAAATCTTTGTTCTGGGCCAAAGTGCTTCATTTATGATGGCGATAACAATGAGAACAAAATGAAGTCGTCTAAAGGAAGAGAATGTCTTCAGGAGTCTTTACAGTGGTTTGGTCACAAGTTAATCATGTGGCCAGCCCTGCACAGTGAAATGCAGGATGGCATTGTCTTTTAACAGATGCCACTCATGTGTAATCCAAACAGGTCAATTACTAGCAAGTCTCTGGTGGTCTCAGTGCAGCAAAGAAGAGCCAAGGAAAATGCCCAGATGTGCAGACACATAAGAACTGAAATTGGGTACAAACCAATTTACAGAAGTGAAACTTAACCCTTAGAGGAATGAAAACAGCCTACTACATATTCATTTCTATCTTATTAATTATTTATGCAGGATATGAGCTTGCCACTTGAAGCAAAATTTTACAAACCAATAAATGCAGATTTTTAAAACTTCCCATTTCTGCAGGAAAAGTCTTAAGAAAGAGTGAGGGCAAAAGTGGTAAATATTAAAGAAAGTTTCCTTTTTTCTTTATATTCATTGTTATTGGCAAATCTGGTTAATCATAACACTACAGATTTGTGGACAAGCCAAACAATCCTGTAGTAAACACAATGAGTCTATTCATCTCTCATAAGTGTGTATGTCTAACTCTCATTAATATTAATGCAGTTTCATACAAGCATTGAGGCGATACTAGACCCCCATTAAAATCCATTTGTATTCATGAGTTTTTTAAAAAGTTACTCTTCAATCATTTCTTCTAAAAATGTGAGTCAGTGATCTTCTTCACTTCAAAGATATTTCAAATATAGCTGACTAAATACAATATGAATCAAATTAAAGTTTATTTGCAACAAATTTTCATGGAAAACTTAACAGTATATTTACCCATTTTTTTCCCCTAAAATCACCTTCATTTGCTCTTTTAATTTGTATACAGTACATTAACCAGAAAGCATAAGATGATTCCTGTTTTCTGCTTCTGTTGGTCTTTGTAATCTGAACTTGATAGATTGAGAGCTGACAGTCTGCACATAACTAAGTCCATAAAACAAGCTTCTCACACTGGGAAAGACATCCCAAGACGGATACTCAACCTCGTCACTGTAGAATGCATCTCAGTATTCTTAACATCATACTGGATCTGTATAATATTGAAGGCTAGGAACCTTTGATAAATCTCATGTTTAGAAAATAAACGTTCTATTTGTTAAAGAATTTCTCTTTGCACCACTCACTACCAATTCCAAGGAAACACTAGCACTGAAAGACAGGGTCATGGGAAGGGAGAATCAGTGGAGCAGACAGTTCATATTTTCATGCTACCAATGTGCTTAAAAGAAGGAGCAAGGCAATGGGATGGAGAAGGGGGAGGGATGATGGCCAAGCTCACTTTTATAGCCACAGTGATAAATCTCTTCTGGATTTTCTTATGAAAGTAATACTTTATGCTTTTAGAGAAAAATCTACCATACTTTCAGAACCAAAATTAAAAGGCAATGCAACCATTCCTGAAAGCAAAACACATTAAATAAAAGAGGCAGCCCAGGGGGACCTTCAAGATGGCAGAGGACTAAGAGGTGGAGATCACCTTCCTCCCCACAAATACATCAAATGTGTATCTACAGGTGGAACAACTCCTATAGAGCACCTACTGAATGCTGGCAGAAGATCTCAGGCTTCCCAAAAGGCAAGAAAATCCCCACGTACCTGGGTAGAGCAAAAGAAAAAACAGAGACAAAGAAAGAAAAGGATGGGACCTGCACCTCTGGGAGGAAGCTGTGAAGGAGGAAAAGTTTCCACACACTATGAAGCCCCTTCACTGGCAGAGACGGGGTGGGCAAGAGGGAAGCTTCGGAGCCATGGAGGAGAGTGCAGCAACAGGGGTGCAGAGGGCAAAGCAGAGAGATACCCACACAGAGGATCAGTGCTGACCAGCACTCACCAGCCTGAGAGCCTTGTCTGCTTACCTGCTGGGGTGGGTAGGGGCTGGGAGCTGAGGCTTGGGCTTCAGAGGTCAGATCCCAGAGAGAGGACTGGGATTGGCTGCGTGAACACAGCCTGAAGGGGGCTAGTGTGCCACAGCTAACTGGGAGGGAATCCGAGAAAAAGTCTGCACCTGCCTAAGAGGCAACAGACCATTATTTTGGGGTGTGCGAGGAAAGGGGATTCAGAGCAACCTAAAGGAGCTCCAGAGACGGGCGCAAGCCACGGCTGTCACCTCAGACACCAGAGACGGGCATGAGACGCTAAGGCCACTGCTGCAGCCACCAAGAAGCCTGTGTGCAAGCACAGGTCATTATCCACACCCTCCCAGGAGCCTGTGCAGCCCACCACTGCCAGGGTCCGTGATCCAGGGACAACTTCCCCAGGAGAACACATGGCATGCCTCAGGCTGCTGCAACATAATGCTTTCCTCTGCCACTGCAGGCTCGCCCTGCATTCCAGTTATAACTATGGTACCCCTCCCTCCCCCTGGCATGAGTGAACCAGGCCCCCTACTCAACTGCTCCTTTAACCCCCTCCTGTCTGGGCAAAGAACAGATGCCAGAGGGCAACCTACATCCAGAGGCAGGGCCAAATCCAAAGCTGAACCCTAGGCGCTGTGTGAAAAAAGAAGAGAAAGGGAAATTTCTCCATGCAGCCTCAGGAGCAGCGGATTAAATCCCCACAATCAACTTGATGTACCCTGCATCTGTGGAATACCTGAAGAGACAACAAATCAACCCAAAAATTGAGGAGGTGGACTTTGGGAGAAACTGTAGACTTGGGGTTTGCTCTCTGCAACTGACTTGTTTCGGATTTTTATGTTTATTTTAGTATAGTTTTTAGCACTTTTTATCATTGATGGATTTGTTCATTGGTTTGGATGCTCTCTGATTTTTTAAAATTATTATTACTTAAAAATTTTTTTTAATAATTTTATTTTACTTTTTAATTTATTATTTGTTTTTCTTTCTTTTTTCTCCTTTTTCTTCTGAACCGTGTGGCTGACAGGGTCTTGGGGTTCTGGCCTGGTGTCAGACCTGCGTCTCTGAGGTGGGAGAGCCAAGTTCAGGACATTGGACCACCAGAGACTTCCCTGCCCCAGGTAATATCAGTTGGAGAGAGCTCTCCTAGAGATCTTCATCTCAATGTTAAGACCCAGCTCCACCCAACAGCCAGCAAGCTCCAATGCTGGATGCCCCATGCCAAACAACTAGCAAGACAGGAACACAACACCACTCATTAGCACAGAGGCTGCCTAAAATCATAATAAGTTCACAGACACCCCAAAACACACCACCAGACATGGTCCTGCCCACCAGAAAGAAAAGATCCAGCCTCAACAACCAGAACACAGGCACCAGACCCCTCCACCAGGAAGCCTACACAAGCCAATGAATCAACCTTACCCACTAGCGGCAGACACCAAAAAAAAAACAGGAGCTATGAACCTGCAGCCAGTGAAAAGTAGACCACAAACACAGTAAGTTAAGCAAAATGAGAAGACAGAGAAATATTCAGCACATGAAGGAGCAAGGTAAAAAGCCACCAGACCAAACAAATGAAGAGGAAATAGGCAGTCTACCTGAAAAAGAATTCAGAGTGATGATAGCAAAGATGATCTAAAATCTTGGAAGTAGAATGGAGAAAATACAAGAAACGTTTAACAAGGACCTAGAAGAATGAAAGAGCAAACAAACAATGATAAACAACACAATAAATGAAAGTTTAAAATCTCTAGAAGGAACAAATAGCAGAATAACTGAGGCAGAAGAATGGATAAGTGACATGGAAGATAAAATAGTGGAAATAACTACCACTGAGCAGAATAAAGAAAAAAAAAATGAAAAGAACTGAGGACAGTCTCAGAGACCTCTGGGACAACATTAAATGCACCAACATTGAAATTATAGGGATCCCAGAAAAAGAAGAGAAAAAGAAAGGGACTGAGAAAATATTTGAAGAGATTATAGTTGAAAACTTCACTAACATGGGAAAGGAAATAGTCAATCAAATCCAGGAAGAGCAGACAGTCCCATAAAGGATAAATCCAAAGAGAACCACTACAAGACACATATTAATCAAACTATCAAAAATTGAATACAAAGAAAAAGTATTAAAAGCAGAAAGGGAAAAGCAACAAATAATATACAAGGGAATCTCCATAAGGTTAACAGCTGATCTTTCAGCAGAAACTCTGCAAGCCAGAAGGGAGTGGCAGGACATATTGAAACAGATGAAAGGGGAAAATCTACAACCAAGATTACTCTACCCAGCAAGGATCTCATTCAGATTTGACGGAGAAATTAAAACCTTTAGAGACAAGCAAAAGATAAGAGAATTCAGCACCACCAAACAAGCTTTACAACAAATGCTAAAGGAACTTCTCTAGGCAGGAAACACAAGAGAAGGAAATGACCTACAAAAACAAACCCAAAACAATTAAGAAAATTGTAATAGGAACATACATATCGATAATTACTTTAAATGTAAATGGATTAAATGCTCCAACCAAAAGACATAGACTGGCTGAATGGATACAAAAGCAAGACCCATATATATGCTGTCCACAAGAGACCCACTTCAGAACTAGGGACACATATAGACTGAAAGTGAGGGGATGGAAAAAGATATTCCATGCAAATAGAAATCAAAAGAAAGCTGGGATAGCAATTCCCCTATCAGACAAAATAACCATTAAAATAAAGACTATTACAAGAGACAGGGAAGGACATTACATAAAGATCAAGGGATCAATCCAAGAAGAAGATATAACAATTGTAAACATATATGCACCCAACATAGGAGCACCTCAATACATAAGGCAAATGCTAACAGCCATAAAAGGGGAAATGGACAGTAATACAGTAATAGTAGGGGACTTTAACACCCCACTTTCACCAATGGACAGATCATCCAAAAAGAAAATAAGGAAACACAAGCTTTAAATGACACATTAAACAAGATGGACTTAATTGATATTTATAGGACATTCCATCCGAAAACAACAGAATACACTGTCTTCTCAAGTGCTCATGGAACATTCTCCAGGATAGATAATATCTTGGGTCACAAATCAAGCCTTGGTAAATTTAAGGAAATTGAAATCATATCAAGTATCTTTTCAACCACAATGCTATGAGACTAGATATCAATTAGAGGAAAACAACTGTAAAAAATACAAACACAAGGAGACTAAACAATACACTACTAAATAGTGTATTTTATTGTATAGATATCACTGAAGAAATCAAAGAGGAAATCAAAAAATACCTAGAAACAAATGACACTGAAAATACAATGACCCAAAACCTATGGGATGAAGCAAAAGCAGTTCTAAAAGGGAAGTTTGTAGCAATACAATCCTACCTCAAGAAACAAATCAAATAAACAACCTAACCTTACACCTAAAGCAATTAGAGAAAGAAGAACCAAAAAACCCAAAGTTGGCAGAAGGAAAGAAATCATAAAGATCAGATCAGAAATAAGTGAAAAAGAAATGAAGGAAACAATGGCAAAGATGAATAAAACCAAAAGCTGGTTCTTTGAGAAGATAAAAAAAAATTGTTAAAACTTAGCCAGACTCATCAAGAAAAAAAGGGAGAAGACTCAAATCAACAGAATTAGAAATGAAAAAGGAGAAGTAACAACTGAACCTGCAGAAATACAAAGGATCATGAGAGATAACTACAAGCAACTATATGCCAAGAAAATGGACAGCCTGGAAGAAATAGACAATTTCTTAGCAAAGCACAACCTCCCAAGACTGAACCAGGAAGAAATAGAAAATATAAACAGACTAATCACAAGCACTGAAATTGAAACTATGATTAAAAGTCATCCAACAAACAAAAGCCCACACTGGATGGCTTCACAGGCGGATTCTATCAAACATTTAGAGAAGAGCTAACAATTATCCTTCTCAAACTCTTACAAAATATAACAGAGGGAGGAACACTCCCAAACTCATTCTACGAGGCTGCCATCACCCTGATAGCAAAACTGGACAAAGATGTGACAAAAAAAGAAAACTACACACCAATATCACTGATGAACATAGATGCAAAAATCCTCAATAAAATACTAGCAAACAGAATCCAACAACACATTAAAAGGATCATACACCATGATCAAGTGGGGTTTATCTCAGGAATGCAAGGATCCTTCAATATACACAAATCAATCAATGTGATACACCATATTAACAAATTGAAAGATAAAAACCATATGATAATCTCAATAGATGCAGAAAAAGTTTTTGACAAAATTCAACACCCTTTTATGATAAAAACTCTCCAGAAAGTAGGCATAGAGGGAACTTACCTCAACATAATAAAGGCCATATATGACAAACCCACAGCCAACATCACTCTCAAGGGTGAAAAATGGAAAACATTTTCTCTAAAATCAGGAACAAGACAGGATGCCCACTCTCATGTCTATTATTCAACATAGTTTTGAAGTTTTAACCACAGCAATTAGAGAAGAAAAAGAAATAAAAAGAATCCAAATTGGAAAAGAAGAAGTAAAGCTGTCACTGTTTGTGGATGACATGATACTATACATAGAGAATCCTAAAGAATCTACCAGAAAACTACTAGAGCTAATCAATGAATTTGGTAAAGTAGCAGGATACAAAATTAATGCACAGATCTCTTGCATTCCTATACACTAATGATGAAAAATCTGAAAAAGAAATTAAGGAAACATTCCCATTTACTATTGCAACAAAAAGAATAAAATACCTAGGAATAAACCTAACTAAGGAGACAAAAGACCTGTATGCAGACAACTATAAGATACTGATGGAAGAAATTAAAGATGATACAAACAGATGGAGAGATATACCACGTTCTTGGACTGGAATAACAAAGATTGTGAAAATGACTATACTCACCAAAGCAATCTACAGATTCAATGCAATCCCTATCAAACTACCAATGGCATTTTTCACAGAACTTGAACAAAAAATTTCACAATTTGTATGGAAACACAAAAGACCTCGAATAGCCAAGGGAATCTTGAGAAAGAAAAACGGAGCTGGAGGAATCAGGCTACCTGACTTCAGGCTATACTACAAAGCTACAGTAATCGAGACAGTATGGTATTGGCACAAAAACAGAAATATAGATCAATGGAACAGGATAGAAAGCCCAGAGACAAACCCACAAACATATGGTCACCTTATCTTTGATAAAGGAGGCAAGAGTATACAATGGAGGAAAGACAGCCTCTTCAATCAGTGGTGCTGTCAAAACTGGACAGCTACATGTAAAAGAATGAAATTAGAACACTCCTTAGCACTGTACTCAAAAATTAACTCAAAATGGATTAAAGACCTAAATCTTAGACCAGACACTATAAAACTCTTAGAGGAAAACATAGGCAGAACACTCTTTGACATACATCACAGCAAGATCCTTTTTGACCCACCTCCAAGAGAAATGGAAATTAAAACAAAAATAAACAAATGGGACCTAATGAAACTTACAATCTTTTGCACAACAAAGGAAACCATAAACAAGACAAAAAGATGACCTTCATAATGGGAGAAAATTCTTGCAAATGAAGCAACTGACAAAGGATTAATCTCTAAAATATAGAAGCAGCTCATGCAGCTCAATATCAAAAAAACAAATGACCCAATCCAAAAATGGGCAGAAGATCTAAATAGACATTTCTCCAAAGAAGGTATACAGATTGTCAACAAACACATGAAAGGATTCTCAACATCACTAATCATTAGAGAAATGCAAATCAAAAGTACAATGAGGTATCACCTCACACCAGTCAGAATGGCCATCATCAAAATATTTACAGACAATAAATGCTGGAGAGGGTGTGGAGAAAAGGGAAACCTCTTGCACTGTTGGCAGGAATGTAAATTGATACAGCCACTATGGATAACAGTATGGGGGTTCCTTAAAAAACTAAAAAGAGAAATACCATATGACCCAGCAGTCCCACTACTGGGCACATAGCCTGAGAAAACCATAATTCAAAAAGTGTCATGTACCACAATGTTTATTGCAGCACTATTTACAATAGCCAGGACATGGAAGCAACATCAATGTCCATCAAGAGATGAATGGATAAAGAAGATGTGGCACATGTATACAATGGAATATTACTCATCCATAAAAAGAACTGAAATTGAGTTATTTGTCGTGAGGTGCATGGACCTAGAGTCTGTCATTCAGAGTGAAGTAAGTCAGAAAGAGAAAAATAAATACCGTATGCTAATACATATATATGGAATCTAAAAAAAAAAAAAGTTATGATGAACCTAGGGGCAGGTCAGGAATAAATACACAGACTTAGAGAGTGGACTTGAGGACACAGGGAGGGGGAAGTGTAACCTGGACAAAGTGAGAGACTAGCCTTGACATATATACACTACTAAATGTAAAATATATAGCTAGTGGGAAGCAGCTGCATCACTCGGGGAGATTAGCTCCGTGCTTTGTGACCACCTAGAGGTGTGGGATAGGGAGGGTGGGAGGGAACCGCAAGACAGAGGGGATATGGTGATATATGTATACATATAGCTGATCTACTTTGTTATACAGCAGAAACTAACACAACATTGTAAAGCAATTATACTCCAATAAAGGTGTTAAAAAAAGAAAAGAAACTAGGTGGCCCATTTTTCGGTAATTCTTCTTCACCCAAAGGACTAAGCTGAAGCAGTCAACTCAGTAAAACATTAATGTGTGTTTCCCTTGGGCTGAGTCCTCAGAGATTTTTAATCTACGTAAACCGTAGTCGCAGGGAACACACCCAAACTGCATCCAGACTGTAAGGTATGTTCCCTGGAACTACGGTTTATAGCTTAAGGAAGCTAAACCCCTTTGGAGTAATAGCACAGTAGAAATAAATATATATCATACATGAAAGATCTACCCTCACTTCTGGAGAAGTGAGGAAGGATTTAGTGAACACAGTTCTAGGAAATAAATACGTGTTGCATAATAATTACCTATTATAGTTATATTATCAGACTATATACAGTGACAAATATTTTTGGATCGGTTTGCATTAAACAAACACTATATATGTTGATCATTGCATTCAGTGTTAAATATTTAAATACATATACGAAAATTCATTGCAGTTCACAGAATACTTAGTGACGCTAAATTGAGTATCAGTAATATTAGAGGCTGAATGTATTATAGTAAATGGAACAAATGTGAAGAAGCAGTCTTGAATGTAGTCTTTTCTAAAATTTAAAATTTTTAACTTTCTTAATTGAAATATATTTGATTTACAATGTTGTGTTAGCTTCAGGTGTACAGCAAAGTGGTTCAGTTATACATATATATATATATATATTCTTTTTCAGATTCTTTTCTGTTATAGGTTATTATAAGATATTGAGTAAAGTTCTCAGTGCTATACTGTAGGTCCTTGTTGGTTATCTATTTTATATATAGTAGTATGTATATGTTAATATCAAACTCCTAATTTATCCCTCTCTCATCCCCTGTCCCCTTTGGGAGCCATAAGTTTTATTTCTATGTCTGTGAGTCTATTTCTATTTTGTAAATAAGTTCATTTGTATCATTTTTTTTAGATTCCACATATAAGTGATATCATATAATATTTGTCTTTCACTGTCTGACTTACTTCACTTAGTATGATAATCTCTAGGTCCATCCATGTTGCTGCAAATGTCATTATTTCATTCTTTTTTATGGCTGAGTAGTAGTCCACTGTATGTATATGTGTATATATATATATATACCTCATCTTCTTTATCCATTCATCTGTTGATGGACACTTAGGTAGTTTCCATGTCTTGCCTATTGTAAATAGTGCTGCTATGAACATTGGGGTGCATGTATCTTTTTGAACTAGAGTTTTCTCCGATATATGCCCAGGAGTGGCATATATATGGCAACTCTATTTTCAGTTTTTTAAGGAGCCTTCATACTGTCCTCCATGTTGGTTGCACCAATTTACATTCCCACCAACAGTGTAGGAGGGTTACCTTTTCTTCACACCCCCTCCAGCATTTATTATTCACAGTTTTTTACGATGGCCATTCTGACCAGAGTAGTTTTGATTTGCATTTCTCTAATAATTAGCAATGCTGAACATCTTTTTCATGTGCCTGTTGGCCGTCTGTATGTCTTCTTTGGAGAAATGTTTATTTAGATCTTGTGCCTACTTTTTGATTGGGTTGTTTGCTTTTTTGTTATTGAGTTGTGTGATGTGTTTGTACATTTTGGAAATTAATCCCTTTTTGTCGCATCATTTGCAAATATCTTCTCCCATTCCGTAGTTTGTCTTTTCATTTTGTTTATGGTTGTCATTTTCTTTTTTAAGCCTCTGGTTGCTTGAAATTCACTAGTTACTGTTCTAGATAGTAGAAACTTAATAAGGTGTTATTTCTATCCCTAATATTCCTTTTCTTCTTTAAGAAGTTACCATCCAAAAGAGGAATTCAATTTCCTAATATAAATAGCTCAAATTAAGAAGAAGCCTCAGGTCCAAGTTTTCAAACTATTACATAATTCTTTATCAACTGGTTTATTTCTCAAAATAACTGTATTAGTAAGTATTATCACTATTAACCCACTTTATAGATGAGAACATTAAGGAATAAAGAGTTCAAACAATTTGGCCAAAGACACAGAGCTTATTGGTGGTGCCAGAATTCAAACTCTAGCCATATGGTTCAAGAGTACATACTCTTTACCTAATTACTGCAGTCTACCATTTTACTTATTTATTTTAAAAAACTTATTTATTTATTATTATTTTTATTTTTGGCTGTGTTGGCTCTTCATTGCAGCTCGCGGGCTTCTCTCTAGTTGTGGCACGCGGGTTATCTCTCTCTAGTTGTGGCGTGTGGGCTTAGTTGACCCTTGGCATGTGGGATCTTAGCTCTCCAACCAGGGATCGAACCTGCGTCCCCTGCATTGGAAGGCACATTCTTTACCACTGGACTGCAGGGATGCCCCAGTCTACCATTTTAATAAAGCCAGAGTTAATTCCCCAAACAATGGTTCAGCAACTTTTTGAAATCTTCCTCAAACAGATCTTTACCAAAAACAGATAAAGAATAAAAACTCATGGCTAAACAACAAAATCAATGACAGGAACATGCCGTGCTCCACCTGTCCAACATGCTGGTCAACATTTTAACCAGCAATGGAACCAAAAAGGAACTTCAAAAGGGATAAGAGGAGTGGAGTCAGTTTTGGACAATTCATGTGCTAAAATATTGGTAACTGGCAATTTCCTTGTGTTTAAGAGGCTAGTTATGATACTGCTGAAAGGCAAATATAATGAATGTTTCCAAAAAAAAAAAACTAAAATCAATACATTCTTTTTCAATTTTGCTTTTGATTATACAGCTAACTCATTTTTTACATAAAACGGAGTTTGCCTTGATTGTATCACATCATTACTTGAGCTGTGCATCATTTTAAATTATACCAGTCTAAAAATCATACCTTAATGTGATGACTGCTCTATTAAGGCAATGCCTTTATTTAAATATTTGAATATAAATCACTGAAAAATCCCCACAGTTTATTATCTATTGAATTTTTCTTTCCTTGTTATGGATGTCAACTGATGTTGTATTTATTTCTAACAAACAATTTTAGGAAAAAAATTACTCCTGGGGGCCAAGAAAAATAGGAAACTATTATGCTCTAATATACAACATGAGTAAAAACTGGGAAACAATTATATTTACATATTTGCTTATTTATGCATATTCATCTTGGTTTACCACATTTTCTAACATTACCCACCTTGTGACTTGGAAAATTATTTTTATAAAAAAGCATATAAAGTTTTATTGTTGAGGGAAAGATTTAGACCATCGTAAAAACCTTTCACAAGTGAAATAGTGTCTTAAGTAAAAAAAAAAAAAGATACAAATTCAGTTTCATGAAATAAGTGTAATTTGTTTGCAAGGTCTGTAGTAAATTATGTTTAGCAGCAATTTTAGTTTGAACATTCAATATATAATAAACACATTCTCCAGAAGATATATATCCATGGTTTTTATTACACTTAACATTTTTTATTCTTTTTGAGAAATATAAGGAAGGGAGTTTTATCATTAATACATAATGTTTTCCTAGTTTCTTATTCATTACCAAATGCAAAAATATATCAAATGAATGTATTTGATGCTGTGTTTTGTAATCTTAAGTAATATTTTATTTTATGTAATATAAAGAGTGTAGATTACCAGTTACTCCCTGTGTGATCTTGGGTAAGTTATTTAACTTTTGCTCTCTCATGTGAAATGGGGATAGTCATATCTAGCAGTATCAATCTCATTGGGGTGATGTATCAAATGAAACAAAGATTGTGTAATATAACTGTAGCTCAATAACTGTTAGTTTTTAACTCATTTTTCTTCATGCCACCCGACTCCATATCAAACTTCTGTTAAGCCACAAAGACATCGAGATGAACAAATTAAACTCTATTGTAAAGTACATCAATAACATGTTCGTATTTCCAACCCCAGCTGAGCTGCCAGTCCCAGCTAATTTCCTACTCTGTTCCTTAAAGTTGCTGTTCCAAACCTCTCTCACTCTCCTCAGATACAGAATATCACCTCTTCCTGGCATAGATCGGGCTTCTGCTTGGCCAAGTCATTGATCTATAGTGGGATGTGGGAGGTGGAGAGATGTCAAGACTGGAAACTATACTTACCTTCGTGGACAGGAAAACTTGAAATATCAGCCCCAAACACATGTCCACCATCCCATCAAGCTCAGGCAAATAACCACGGGATGTCGCAGATTGGAGACAGGGAAAGATTATATCATGGAGCTCAAGATTGGGAATCTCAGTCTTACCACAGAGCAGGGACCATGTCTCTTTGTTTCACTGATAAATACCCAACTCCCGGCACAATGTCGGGGACTGAGTATGTGCCCAGGAGATATTTCTCAACGAGTGAATCAGGAAGAGGCTGGAGACCAGACTAGCTAAGAGCAACAGCTGGAAGTGGGGGTGGTTTGCTTTTGGGTAAGAAGACCAATGGAACATGGAAGAGAGACTGGAGAAAACAAGACAGTGCATAGAGCTCGTAAGGGTAGAAGATCCCAGGCTGATACCAAAATCCAAAGATGAAGGCAGAAAAGATGGACAGGAGGTCACTGGACTCAGACTCAAGAGTGATAACAAAGCCCATTACCAAAATCTGGCTTCACGTGAGTACCAGGTCGGTGACAAGAAGCATCAGGATGCTTCCAAGGGGGGCCCTGAAGAGAGAGGAAGAACTTCTAGAGTGAAAGGGAGTTCTCTCGTGTTTTAGATGGTACTCGGGATTTGTTTTCATTAGGTGTGTTGAGACACGCAGACACAGAAATTATTATAGTCACAGCTTTCTGGATGTGGGAGGCATGGCCTGCAACACAGGACCTCATGGGGAAATACACAGGGTTGGAGAAGAAAAAGAACTCTGGATCTCTTCTTGAGCGTGGTCACTGAGAAGTAGGTAGAGGGGAAGCCCCTCACTGTTGTACACAGGAGGTGCACAGATGTTTGAAATGTACAGTATAAGCAGCATCCCTCATAGAATGGGGATCCGTGGTTGGACCCAACGTGATAAACAAGGGCGGCAGTTGGGGGAGGGCCTATAAAAGGATGAGAAGCATTAAATGCAGAAAATAACATGATGGTTATTACACCCGAGATGGGTCAGGGAGGAGGGTCTCACACGTGTGTGGGTCCAGGTGAGTGGTGTTGGCAGCATCCTGGGAAGGAAGCTGGATATCACAGAATAGTGGTCTGTGTCTGAAGGCATTGACCCTGAAGGGACCTCATGGACCGAGCTAGCGGTTGTCTCCATGGTACCCGCTATGAAAGGATGACACTTTGGCACTAGTGACACTGCAGGATGTTGTCAGAACCCTGGGAAAAATGGGGATAGCCCCAACTATGACTGAGGTTAAATTTCTCATCAGCCCATTGCAGGTGGAAACTCAGAATCGGAAATTAAGGAAAATTAGAAAATACCCAATGTGGTGGGCTACGATGGTACATGTTATCATGTGACAGTCATTTAAACAGGAGGTGGGATTGGATCCATCTGTGGAAACAGATGTAGAATGGGGACACGTGATTGAATATTAACCACCCAACTTCTATTCAGCGAGTGGTGCAGAGAGCACCTCACACTGAGAAGGAAATCCCTTTTAGAAAGTCATTTGCCTCTAGTTAGACACAGAGACGCTTTCCCCAAATAATTGGCTTCTTATTCCAACAATATTAAATACTTCATCTTTTTCCCTACTTTGAAATGTTGTCGTATATTAAATTTTGATATATTGTTAGGCAAGTAGTTCTCAAGGTTTTTGGCTGTAGACATTTTTGCACTGTTAACATTTTGGAAATTTTTAAAAATTGAAGTATCGTTGATTTACAATGTTGTGTTAATTTCTGCTATACAGCAAAGTGATTCAGTTATACATACACATCCTTTTTTTATATGTTCTTTTTATACTCTTAACACTTTGTTAGGATCTTAAAGAGCTTTGGTTTATGTAGGTTATATCTATTGCTTTTTATCATATTAGAAATTAAAACTGGGAAGTATTTAAAATATTTATTAATTCATTAAAATAATATGGCTATTGCATGTTAATGTAAATAACATCTATTTATGAGAAAAGCCTCTATTTTCCTATAAAGAAAACAAAACTAGTGAGAACAGTGGCATTGTTTCACTGTTTTTGCAAATGTCTTAATGTCTGGCTTCACAGAAGATAGCTAGATTCTCATATCTGCTTGTTCGGTCAATCTGCTGTGATACCTTGTCTTCCTTGAAGAATATGAAGAAAATCTGGGCTCACATAGATATATAGTTGGGAAAGGGAGGACCTCTCACAGGTCTCAGGAGCCCCCAGGGGTCTTTGGACCACATTTTAAGAACAGCTGCTTTAGTCTAATTACAGAATTTTCTATTCTGTTTATTTATCTACCTCCTGAACTAGTACTTCGCTGTTTGAATTTAGTGTATGTTTACAGTGCATTTAACACTCTGTACTATAATGTCCTTATCCTTCCCCACCCCCCAAAGTTTTGTAGCTATTTTCACACATTTTTTTTCAGTTAAAATTTAAAATAATTTTTATTATTTTAATGACATGCTGCTGTTAGAATTTTTGGGGAATTGTATTGTTTATAAAGAAATTTGGAGAGAATCATTACGATATCAATTTTTCTCTTCGATATTACCCCGATATCTGAGAAAGTGGGACAAAACTTTTGGCCTCTTGGACTCCTTAATGGAGTAGGGTTAATGAAGTATTGTATGCCTTCAATATAAAGTAGCTGAAGGCCAAATCTCTGCATTAAAACCCTGTGAGGATACTGAGAGTCATTAATCCTAGCAATGGTATTAATGAATGGTAAAGAGTTTCTTCAGCCTATTGAATTTGGTAATTTGATTGTATCTCTTTCTTTCTTTCTTTCTTATTGGAGTATAGTTGCTTTACAATGTTGTGTTAGTTTCTGCTGTACAATGAAGTGAATCAGCTATATGCATACATATATCCCCCCGCCTTGGACTTCCCTCCCACCCCCATCCCCCAACTCACCTATCTAGGTCATCACAGAGCACCGAGCTGAGCTCCCTGTGCTATATAGCAGGTTCCCACTAACTATCAATTTTGATTGTGTCTCTTTCTAAGCTTCTGTAAAGTCTTGTCTTCATTATTCTGGTCAAAGCTGGAGGAGCTTATTTGAATCTTGCAAAAATAGAAAGCATTAAAACCTACAACAGTGAGCTATATAGAAAAGACTCTTAAGTGGGAAACAGAACACTGAGAGATTTTCACTCTATTATCTTAGTTTTAGCCCTTATTCACTGTGGAATAGAGATTTCCTTTAACTCTGAGATTCAACTTTTTCATCTCTAAAATAGTAATAATGATACCCACACTACTTATTTCAGAGGATTGAGAAGAACATAAACAGTAGTGATATACTTTGTAAAGTGTTTTACAAAATGCTTGATATTATGTAATGTTGGAGTAATGAAGTTGTAGAGCTGGACCAGGACCTCAGAGATTAGCTAGTCTGCTAGTCCTTGGAATTCTATGTATTTCCTATGTGTTTCTTGGAGCCAGGGGTAGAACTGGGGTCCCTAGCGGGGGGAGACGTGAAAATGCAGCAGGGGACACTGGCCATTCTGCTGTATGCATTAAGTTTACACCTTATGCTTTTTTTTTTTTTAAGCTTGAAGAATTTTTTTTTTTAAGCTTGAAGGAGAGATACTGATTTCAAACATTGAAAACCTCTAGTTCTAGTCCAGACCCTCATTTTTTAAAAATAAATTTATTTATTTATTTTTGGCTGAGTTGGGTCTGCGTTGCTGAGCGTGGGCTTTCTCTAGTTGAGGCGAGTGGGGGCTACTCTTCATTGTGGTGCGCGGGCTTCTCATTGCGGTGGCTTCTCTTGCTGTGGAGCACGGACTCTAGGCGCGCGGGCTTCAGTAGTTGCAGCACGCAGGCTCAGTAGTTGTGGAGCACGGGCTTAGTTGCACCACAGCATGTGGGATCTTCCTAGACCAGAGATCGAACCCATGTCCCCTGCATTGGCAGGCAGATTCTTAACCACTGCACCACCAGGGAAGCCCCTAGACCCTCATTTTTATAGCTGAAGAAACTGATGAACAGCTGAGGTTATTTTCCCATGTGCTCAGCTTGATAATAGTGGTGTTAAGCCAGAAGCATTGTCTAATGTTTAATGTGTGATATACATTCAATCTGCTTAACCTTTAACTTAAAATCTATACTAGTTTAAAATCTATACAAAATTTAATTATCTTTGGTTTTCAGTCTGGAAAGCTGATTTTCTGTTGTAGCCAGATACAGACATCTCTTTATAAATAAAGCCAAATATAGACACACAATACAAGTAGATACTGCATAGTCTGCCAAAACTATATACCTTCATCTTAGAACTAAAGAATATTTATACATAATAATTCATGAGTGTTAGTGATAAGAAGACCTTAGAAAACTTATTGACTTAGAGGAAATTAAAATATATTGAAATGAGTTATCTCTTATTATGGGGCACAAGGAAAATTCAGTTGAAAGGAGAAAAACTTCTCCAATTCCTGGAGAAGTTTCATTCAGCCTTCTGTGTGTCATGTCTATATGATGTCAAATATCCAGTGTTCCTAAGTATCAATACATTTGTACAGAGATAAGAAGTTAGATGAATATTTTTGGTTTCCTTTGACTTTTCTTCAGATAATCTGCTATATGGGTGCAGATACGTGAATTACTATTCTTGGATCAAATTTTGTTGAAATGAAAGAACTACACAATATGTTCCTTTTCTAACAGGTCTTGATTTTAGTGTGATAAAACCCAAACCAGAATATGAAATATACTCTGACCTGCAGGAGGACCACGGTGGCCTCTTCTTGGGCACAAAGGCAGCCCACAGCCACCATCTGGTTTGTTCCTTCTGGAGTGTTGTGGAGCACACAAAAGCAACTAGCCAAGCAGCACATATGGCTGTCCTGCAGAAGCAGCTTTCATTATCGAGAACTTTCAGAGACATGGCCAGGTGTATGAGTCTCTCATCACACTGTGGGGAAATGCCCCCTCTCCCTCAGACTGGACTTTAGATTGTAGGAGAGAAGCCCTAACTCTTAGGCTGAGGGTCTTTCCAGTTTCTTTTTCTTTTGAGAAAATACAATTTTTAAAATTAAATTTTTTACTAGTTACACATGGCCTTTCTTTTTTTTAATTTATTTTATTGAAGTATAGTTGATTTACAAAGTTGTGTTAATTTTTGTTGTACAGCAAAGTGGTTCAGTTTTATATATATATCTAACAGGAAATTGAACATAGTTCTCAGTTTCTTGATCATGGAAGAACTGGTCTTTCCTCTGCTATAATCAAGGACGAGGATACCAGAGCATACAAAGGAAATGTTTTTAAGCAGATTATTCAAATAAAATATCAAAGAATTTCTTCAAAACAACAGGGTCCTACTGTATAGCACAGGGAACTATATTCAATACCCTGTGATAAACCATAATGGAAAAGAATATAAAAAAGAATATATATATATATGTATGTATAACTGAATCATTTTGCCGTACAGCAAAAGTTAACACAACATTGTAAATCAAATATACTTTAATAAAATAAAAAAAGAATTTCTTCGTATTTTATAAAATAGTAGATAACAATGTTTAAATTTCCTGATAGATGTTTGGCATGGCCTTAAATACATACTCTTGAATTACAGAAGGGTGGAAACATCAAGACCTTATGTAACAATGCTTACACTTCAGGTTTACAAGGTAAACTTTACAGAGAGCATTAGAAGGGTAGGTGAGAAGGCGTTACACATTTATACAGACAACATGCTTCCTTCCTAATGGGTCTTTGTTTTAGAAAGTAATTTGTACTGGATGTTGAGCGATTTTTAAAACAGGAAAAAGTATGTCTCGTTTTACAAAGACTCTGTTTTTAATTATAATTTGACAAAAGAAATAACCACGTTACCTGTTTGATTTGCCAGAACCTTATCTAGCACCACCTGTTGGGCCCACGGCACTCAAATACTGACATATTGCAGAATTATTTAGCTGCCATACTAACTAGCATTGATGCCAACAAAAGCATAATGTAGCCTTTGTACTCAGAATAAAACAAAAATACATTAAGCTACCAACTGTAAAGGTTTAAGGAAGCCACATTTAATTATATACAAACAGATCCTTCTAACAAAGAACTATAATAAAAATGGTCTTGGAGTTAAAAGGCCAAAGTTTGCATGGTCCACACTGGTAATGATCACCAGCTTAAACCAAACAGAATTTCACTGTACAGTTGATTTCTATTAAGCATGATAAGGGGATGCCGAACTTGTGTTCATGAAATGATGGGTTCAGTTCTGTAACATTTGCAGTGTGACGAAATACATAACGCATTGCCATACTGGCAAAACAAAGAGTTATAATTAGTTATTAGCTTGTGAATGTGTAGTTCATTGCAATCAAGTTTATGAAGAGTACATTGCCTTTGAAAGTTCACCTGCCTTTGACTTTATACCATGTTGACTTACAGAAAGTTAATGCTGAAATGTGTAGTCAAGACATGAAGGGTCATAGAGGTGCCTCTCCTCTTTTGAGACAAAGGAATGAAAAAAAGCCCACATGAGTAGAAACACAATGTAAAATGTTTGAAAGTATTGATGACCATATCTTTTCATTGTTGAGTCCTTACTTTGCCCTTCATAAATATTACTTCATTATCCTTTTGACGAAACCGAAGAGCAGGTATTTGTACTTTATTTTACAAATGAGGATTTTTGAGGCTTAGAGAAGGTAATTAACTTGCCTAAATTTACTTATAAATTACCTCAGCTCTGTCTGATCCTAGAGCAAGTGTTCTGAATCTCTCTACAGTAGATAACTGTGGAGTTAATCTTTCCCTAAAGATGATTTGTAAATATGTGGATTAGCAAGCTCAGGTCAACCAATGGGACTAGAGTATATTTCCATGATTGAGAAGTGACTTAAATATACCAAATGTAACCATCTGATGAAAAGTATTAATAGAAGGGCAACAACATACATAGAGGTTAAAAGGAAAAGGATGGATGTACAGAGAGTAAATATTGTTCAGGTTAGTGCAGGAGAGAAGTCCTTCTACATCCAAAAGGCTAATATTGATTCCCGGGGCAAGAATATCCCCAATCAAATTCACATAGCTCTCCTTCATTGATGACAATTTAACCCCTATATAATGATTCTGGGCTCTTCAAGCAAACTTCTGACCTATAATTTAGTCTCTGAACTGGTCCATCAGGAAGAAACACCCTGAGCTACTGACCAAAGGCTGTGAACTTGGTATTACTTCTGCTCTTGTAAGTTAACAATTGGCACTTTGTTTTATGAAACAGACTCCTGCAATTTTAGTTTGCGTGAATAAATGTCTTTGAGTTTAACTAATCAAAGATACTTTCTAAATCTGAAAAGCTGAGGAACAGGACCTGGAACCTGTTACCTCCACCAAGGGAGTACCTGCTTGGGGACACCCTGAGTCCTCTTCTTCTTGGATGTGGTACCTTCGATGGAAACAGAGGCTTTAAGATTTTCAGTTCAATCCTCTGACTTTTATAGATGAAGAAAATCAGGCAGGAAAGTACAACAATTGGTCTAATTAAATAATCTGGAGCTCTATGCTTCTCTGTTTATATCCTTACTAATTTTTAGTTACCATAGTTACTAATATTTGGTACCGATAGTTCAATTGTCTTTCACTCTAATCTAGAGCTACAGTTTTACAGACAAATGCATTTGAGCCTTTCCAAATCCACTACAGATGTCAAAGTGTCATTTCCAATTAGTGGGACCCTAAACTAGAATGTTGGAAATTGTGTTAGGTTGTAACAATGTGATGATACACCTATTGTGATAGGTGATTTTGAAAAATATGTGCTAGAAACTTTAAAAAACTTTATGTTGTAAACTTTTACAAATTTTATAAATGACAAAATTGATTGTCAAATAGTTTATGTAATTTTTCTCTGTTCTAATGGGCCCAATGCTTGGCTCTGCTCTCAGTGTCTTAAAATTCTTAATAATTTTTGAACAAATTATATATAATTTAAATTTAGTTTATAATTATTGCCACTCAGCTAATAATTGACAAAGCCTCAGTTTGCCTATCTTCAAAGCTCATACTTTCCCTGAAATAGTGCTGCTTTTGAGTAAAAACACAATGTTTGAAAGGATGAGTTTTAAAAGTACTCAATAGGGCTTCCCTGGTGGCGCAGTGGTTGAGAGTCCGCCTGCCGATGCAGGGGACACGGGTTCGTGCCCTGGTCCAGGAAGATCCCACATGCTGCAGAGCCGCTGGGCCCGTGAGCCATGGCCGCTGAACCTGCGCATACGGAGCCTGTGCTCCGCAATGGGAGAGGCCACAACAGTGAGAGGCTCGCGTATCCCCCCCCCCACAAAAAAAAGTACTCAATAGCACTTAAAAACCATATATAGTCTAGGTCAAATGTCTTCATAGTAATAACCCCCGTACTAGCATCTTAAAAATACGGAGCTGCCATCAATGCCAATGGGGAAAACTGTAGGTGGAGTAGGTCTGGCAATCCATGAGTTGATGTATTTGTTGAACAGACAAAGAGAGATTTCAGGTGGGCAATTGGATAACAAATCTGGTGTTTGGGAGAAGGTCAGGGTTGGAGATAGGAATTTGAGAGTTATTGGCACATAGATATTAGTTAAGATCATGACTGAATGGAATCTCCAAGGGAGTTATTGTAAAGAAGAAAAGACAAATGACATGGTAAGGAAGAGGGGCAGGAAGAACTAGCAAAGGAAACTGAGAAAGAACAGTCTTGAGATGGAAAATGTCCAGGGAACTCTGATGTCCTGGAAACCACATGTAGAAGTGGTGTCAGATGTCGCTGCTGGGTCTGTAAATGAGGACTGAGAATGACCACTGGATATAAAATGTGGAGGTGATGGTGACTTTGATAAGAAGGATGGACTGATGGTGACATGATCATTTCAACTGGGCTGAGTGGAGAGAATTTCACAGAGGATAGAGGAGAGAAATTGGAGATAGTATATACAGGCCATTCTTTGGAGGAGTTTTACTGTAAAGAGGAGAAATAAATGTGAGGTGGCAGCTAGTGGGGGACATGGAGGATAGAGATTTCTTTTCAATGAGACAAATATAAAGATCCTGATGAGAAAGACCCAGTAGAGAGCAAGAGATGATGGCACAGAAGAAGGTGTGGAGAACTGATGCAGGGATGTCCTTGAGTGGGTGGGAGGGATGGGATTTGGGTACCAGTGGAGAGATTGGCTCTAGAGGAACTTTCACATATATTTGACAGGTGAAGAAACAGTCTGGAGTCATTGAACTTTGAGGAAGAAGAGTAGATTGTGTTATTCATTAAATACAATATACCATGATATTTTATATTGGTAAGAGGCTGCTTCTAAATAATATTCTACACATTCATGGTTTTGACTGCTTTGTGCTTGAATGCATCAAACTTCCTCATATTTTATTATGAATAATGCTACAAATGGACAATGAAATATGCAATGCCATATTGGCTAAAGTGATCTAGTTTTGTAAACTCAATCCCATTTTAAATTCTTTCTTCTTTCACTTGAGGATGCTATAGATGAAGTATCCTTTGAGAATATAATAGTATTTCTCTTAAGACTTTGCTTTGGAGAATAATGGAGCTCAATAAAATGTATTTTTACCTCAGTTTGTTACAATGGAAATTTACAAAGTAGTCTGTTTATTCAATAAAAGTTCATTTTTCTTTCACAGCCAGGTATTATTATTTGCTAAATGGCTTGGTGTAGTAGACTAATCCTTAAATTTTCAAAGCATCAGGATCCTTTATTTCAAGGGAAACTCTAATTGGAGCCCCATTGTACAGAATAGATAACAATGCTACTTCTTTTGTATAAATGTCTTTTTAGTAGTTGAAATTGATAACATTTGTTTATAAAATCATTTTTGAGAGTGCACAAATTATATATAGAAGCTGAGGGTGGCCGCTGTACCCTAGCATCAGGGTCACCATCCTATTGATTTCTGTGTTTTGTTTTGGTTAAACTGTATCAAGAAAATCATGAGTCATACAGAGAAGTGGTTGCACAGGATAAAAATACTTAAACAGCTCACCTTAGAACCTCAGCATGGTTAAAAGAATATGGAACACTTTTAGTATTAATAATTTATCAGCCTAAAATAATCTTGCCCCATCTTGTTGAACATTCATCCTGAAATTACTTTTAATTTTTATATTTTTACATTTTAAAAAAAATTGTGAAAACTTTCAAACATAAGAAAAGTATTGGACAATAATTTAATAAAATCTAGGTATCCACCATGCAGAATTAGTAGTATCAACATTTTGCTATAGTTGATTTCTTATATGTGATTGGTGGGAGTGCGAATGTATACCACTTTGGTAAATTGTTTGACAATATATATTAAAGTAGTATTTACTAAATCACATGCATATCCAGCAATCCAGCAATTGCACTCCTAGGTATATACCTAACAGAAATTCACACTTATGTACATGAACATACATGAACAGAAATGCTTAGAGTTGTACTCATAATAGTTGCAAACTAGAAACCACCCAAATGTTTATCAAAAGAGGAAAGTACAGTGAATTGCAATATATTCATGCTAAACAGCAATGATAGTAATGAACTTCTGTTGTAACCACAAAATGAGTGAATTCTTCAGACATAATATAATGTTAAGTAAAAAAAGAGTCAGATAGAAAAGGTATACATCGTGTGAGTTCATTTGTATAAATAACAGGAAAGACTAATAAATTGTGCTAGAAGTTAAAAAAATAGTTACTTTTCTATAGTATTGGGGATATTCTATACCTTGATATGGGTGGTGGTTATGTGGGTATATTCACCATATAAAGATATCATTGAAAGACTTCTCTGGTGGTCCAGTCATTAAGAATCCACCTGCCAGTGCAGGGGACACGGGTTCGATCCCTGGTCCGGGAAGATCCCACATACCGTGGAGGACCAAAGCCCATGTGCCACAACTACTGAAGCCCTCACGCTGTAGGGCCCACATGCTGCCATTGAAGCCTGTGTACCTAGAGCCTGTGCTCCGCAACAAGAAAAGCCACCACAGTGAGAAGCCCCTGCACCTCAACAAAAAGTAGCCCCTGCTCACCACAACTAGAGAAAGCCTGCACGCAGCTATGAAGCTCTAGCACAGCCAAAAATAAATAAATAAATAAATAAAAGATATCATTGAGATATACACTTAAGATGTGTACACCTTCTGTTATATATGTTATGCTTCAATTTAAAAATTCCCCCATAAAAGAAAAGATGAATGACATCTGGCTTCATAGATTACAAAGTGTAAAAGTGTGAATAAGGAGAAATACAAACATAACCACATTATGATGAGATTTTAAAACATTATATTGAGAAACTTCTATTAAGTTCTAAAGAGATAAAGCTGACCATGAACAAAGGAGGAAGATCACATTAATCACAGATCTCTCTCTTTTTTTGGAAGCAAAAAAATAGTAGTATTTTTAAAGTTGTAAAGAAAAAAAATCCACATTGTATCTATAATTTTATACCTAGCCAAATTTTCATTTAACTTCAGGTATTATAAAAATATTTTCAGGCATACAAAATAAACTCAGTTTATTTTGCCTACAAAGACCCACTTTGAAAACACTTTTTTTTTTTTTTTGGTGAGAAATACTACAAGAAGTAAAGAAATTATTTTAATTATTTTAGGAACCGCAGCAAGAAATAGGAAGTAACTATGCTCAAACAACTTATTTTGTATTAAAAAAATCACTTCCTTTTCAGACTTCTGGGTCAGACAACTTGAGCTACTCTTATTGCAAAGATCATCTGAACAATGTCTTCCTATTCAAGTCTATTGTTTTACATGGATCAAGGGAACCATTATTAAACTGAGAAGAGGAGATGATAGGGGCTAGAGGTCAGTAAATAAGACGACTTTGTTTTTTTTTAAGTCTACGTAAGATTTTGGGCTTGCATATGAAACTGATGGATACAAAATAGACTAAAATCCCACTATTTTTTTTCCAGAAAATTGTATTTTCAAAGGAACCATGAGCCTGGCTAGCAAAAACTATGGTGTTTTCCCCCTGATTCCTAAAGAATCCCCTAAACTATAGTCCTGCACTAGCAGTAAATGAGCCAAAAAAAAAAAAACTGCACATCCCCTAAGAAGAGCATACTCTTCAATGTCCACATTAGATGTGGTCATGGAGCATTGGGGAAAAAGGACAACTTCTCAGCAAATACTGGGACCATGATAGACAGTAGACAAGGAGATCCCTTAAGGAGACCAGGACCAAGGAACTTATCACCAGGGAGTTTGGAAATTCCCACCTTTTAGCATTAGAAAATTGCTATAGACCAATGACTGCTCTGATTTTCCTTCCTTCTTTCCCTAAATAAATGTTTTTATTGTGGTTATCCTGTCTTTCTCCAGCAATATATGTTAGGCATATAAGAGAGGAGTGGATAAACTGTGCTTTGGTTTATAGGAACATGAAGCACCATACTTAGACCTGTTGTAAATGACTGCCTTTTACCTGGAAATCTTGAGCTTTGAGCTGAATGTTATTAGATGAGTTCCTGGGATCATCTTCCCCAAGGAGGGAGTGTATATTTCATGGGGCCAAAGGAATATGCTATAGCAGAAAATGCTAGTGTTTAAGCCAATACCATGTCTTTTTCCCTTTGTCTATTGAAAAAGAAAGTTTAGCTGTGACATTATTGCTCATTGGAAACTACCTGGGGTGGGGCAGGGAGCAGGGAGAGAGAAACTGTAGGTACTAGTCTCATAGGAGAAGACATGCTCTCTCAGAACCAGCTGAAGCAGAGTTAGAAATTAGAACCCCCAAATAAAACTAAAATCCTCAACAATCTGCACTCTCGAGTAAAGCGGGCTAGAAAAAAAATTTACCGCCAGCACAAAAAGACAAGGAAGCTTGTCTCTGCCTGGGTTTTGGGAGACGAGAGGCGGGTGGAGGAATTCTCCTTAGAAATTACCACTTCAACTCCCTTGACCAATGCCACTGTGCACATGATGTGGTTTGAGGATCCAAATTTATACATCTACAAAAGCTTAGAACCCCAAAGTAGAAAAAGTAACTTTCCAGGCTCTGGTGCATTTTATTCTCCTCTATTAATCACTTTTGTAGCATCATCAAAGTTAGTGCCGCCATCTCAGAATGTAATCTGTAAATGTTTACTCCTCCTTCCAAATACATAAAACAAGCTACATAAAACAGGACTTAGCCCTGGCCTTTTGTCATCCCATTAACTATCTTCTCTCAGTTCATGGTGTTGATATTTTTCATTACTTGTTATTTCAGTGTCAGTGATAGGTTGCCTAACCAAAGCATTAAGATGTTAAGAAACATCTTCCTAGAGGACTAAAGTCCTAAAGTCCTAGAGGACTTTATAATGCAGTGTTTCAAATGTCCTAGTAAAACTCCATACCTTACCTCTATTGAGTTTGATATTTACCAACATTGCTTTTTCCCAACTTAAAGTCTATGAATGTTTGGTAAGTTTTGTATTTTAAAATTTCACTGCACTTTCTAATTTCTCATCCATCCCCTTTGTTCAAGGTTTTACCATGTTTTTCAATAATGATCTGATTCCTTTTGGAGAACCTAAAAAGTAACAAGGGCAGGCAAATTATATCAATGAAAGCTAGTGAGAGCTCTCCAAAAGCAATGTGAAAATATTTAGTGAGGTTTTTTTGGCCAATATAAAAGTAATGTGCATAAATAAATTGCCCTTAGACAAATCATCTTTGCCCATCTAGACATGGCACAGGCATATACATCAGGATGAATCAGATATCAAAACACTGCTAAGAATTGTACCTTGTAGTATAAGTCATCTGCCCCTTTCCCACCTCCACTACATTCCAAATCATTTCTAGTGTTGTATTATCTAATACACTTGTGATACACACACCAGAAAGAACTTCTGACTGCTTACCAGGTCCCGTGCAGCAGATTCAAAGATAAATGAGACACCCAAGTTGGCCCAACAATTTAATTCTCAGTCCTCACCTTTCCTGGCTGCTCAGTAGCCTGTCACAGTGACCACTCCACTTTCGCGACATGGCTTCTGTACACCACACTTTCTTTTTTTGTTGTTCTTGTTGTTTTTTAATTGAATTATGGTTGATTTACAATGCTGTGTTATTTTCTGGTGTACATCAAAGATATATATCTGCTTTTTATATTCTTTTCCATTATAGCTTATTATAAGATATTTAATACAGTTCTCTGTACTATACAGTAGGTCTTTGTTGTTTATCATTTTTATATAAAGTAGTGTGTATATGTTAATCCCAACCTCCTAATTTATTCCTCCCTCCCACCTTTCCCCTTTGGTAACCATAAGTTTGTTTTCTATGTCTGTGAGCCTGTGAATTGGAACATGAATTGTGTTTCAATAAATTTTCTTAAATTTACCAAGGTTTGCTTTGTGGTCCAGCATGTGATCTATCTAGGAGAATGTTCCATGTGCACTTGAGAAGAATGTGTATTCTGCTGCTTTTGGATGGAATGTTCTATAAATATCAATTAAGTTAATCTGTTCTAATGTGTCACTTAAGGCCTGTGTTTCTTTATTTTCTGTCTGGACAATCTGTCCACTGATGTAAGTGGGGTGTTAAAGTCCCCTACTATTATTGTGTTACTGTCAGTTTCTCCTTTTATGGCTATTAGCATTTGCCTTACATATTAAGGTGCTCCTATGTTGGGTATGTGTATATTTATGATTGATATATCTTCTTCTTGGATTGATCCCTTGATCATTATGTACTGTCCTTCTTTGTCTCTTGTAACAGTCTGTATTTTAAAGTCTATTTTTTCTGATATGAGTATTGCTACTCCAGCTTTCTTTTGATTTCCATTTGCATGGAATACCTTTTTCCATCCCCTCACTTTCAGTCTGTATGTGTGTCTCTAGGTCTGAAGTTGGTCTCTTGTAGACAGCATATATGTGGGTCTTGTTTACGTAACCATTCAAGCCAGTCTTTGTCTTTTGGTTGGAGCATTTGATCCATTTACACTTAAGGTAATTATCAACATGTATGTTCCTATTTCCGTCTTTTTTTTTTTTTTTTTTTGTCCATGCTGCACAGCATGCAGGATCTTAGTTGCCTGAACCCATGTCCCCTGCAGTGGAAGCATGGAGTCTTAACCACTGGACCACCAGGGAAGTCCCCTTGTTTCCATCTTGTTAATGTTTTTGGATTTGTTTTTGTAGATCTTTTTTCTTCCCATCCTCTTTTGTTCTCTTCCTTGTGATTTAATGACTATCTTTAGTGTTGTGTTTGGATTCATTTTTCTTCTTTGTTGATTGTTTTAAGTTGCTGATCTTTTAATTTCAAATGCATTTCAAATATCCTGCTTTTGTACTCTTTTCCACTCATGGTTACTGGTTTTAGATATTTGTTTGCGGATGATTTCCTACCTTTATTGTAATTTGCCTTTACTGGTGAGAGTTCCCATTTCTTAATTTTCTTGTTTCTAGTTGTGGCCTTTCCTTTTCTGCCTACAGAATTTCCTTTAGCATTTGCTGTAAACCTGGTTTAGTGGTGCTGAATTCTTTTAGCTTTTACTCTTCTGTAAAGCTTTTGATTTCTCTGTCAAATATAAATGAGAGCCTTGCTGGGTAGAGTATTCTTGGTTGTAGATTTTTCCCTTCTTCACTTTAGATGTATCATATCACTCCTTTCTGGCCTGCAGAGTGTCTGCCGAAAAATCAGCTGATATCCTTATGGGGATTCACTTGAATGTTATTTGTTACTTTCCTCTTGTTACTTTTAATATTTTTACCTTATCTTTAATTTTTCTCAGTTTGATTACTATGTGTCTCAGCATGTTCCTCTTTGGGTTGATCCTGTATGGGACTCTCTGTGCTTCTTGGACTTGGGTGATTGTTTCCTTTCTCATGTCAGGGAAGTTTTCAGCTATTATCTCTTCAAATATCTTCTCAGACCCTTTCTCTCTCCCTTCTCCATCTAGGACCCCTATAATGCAAATGTTGGTATGTTTGACATTGTCCCAGTGGTCTCAGACTATCTTAATTTCTTTTCATTCTTTTTTCTGTTCTATGGCAGTGATTTCCACCACTCTGTCTTCCAGCTCACTTATCCATTCTTCTGCCTCATTTATTCTGCTATTGATTCCTTCTAGTGTGATTTTCATTTCAGTTATTATATTGTTACTCTCTGTTTGGTTGTTCTTTATATTTTCTAGCTCTTTGTTAAACATTACTTTTATCTTCTTGGTCTGTGTCTCCATTCTTTTTTGAGTTCTTGGATCATCTTTACAATCATTACTCTGAACTCTTTCTTGGGTAGATTGCCTATCTCCATGTCACTTAGTTGTTCTTCTGCCGTTTTACCTTGTTCCTTCATCTGGAACATGTTCCTCTGCTGTCTCATTTTGTCTAAATTTCTACTTGTACTTTTACAAATGTGGAAGATTAGTTATGTTTCTTAGTTTTGGAGAAGCAGCCCTCTGTAGGGCACATTCTATGTGTCCCAGCAGTACACTCTCCCCTCATCACCCAAGGGCCAGGGACCAGCTGATCCCAGGGTAAGTTCTAATCTGTGTTTGCAGTCTAAGTTCTAATCTGTGTTCTGCAGGCTGCAGGATTATAGTTCCTCTTGCTTCTGATGTCTACCCCCTGGTGGCTGAGGCTGGTCTAGAGACTTGTGCAGGCTTCCTGGTGGGAGGGTCCAGTGCCTGCACACTGATGGATGGAGCTGAGTCTTGTCCCTCTGGTGGGCAAGACGCTGTCAAGGGGTGTGTTTAGAGGTGACTGTGGGCTCAGGAAGACTTTAAGCTTCCTGTCTGCTGATAGGTGGGGCTATGTTTCTACCCTGTTGGTTGTTTGGCATGAGGCAACCCAGCACTGGAGCCTACAAGCTGTTGGGTGGGGCCAGGTCTTGGTGCCAAAATGATGGCTTCCAGGAGAGCTCACACTGATGAATATTCCCTGGGACCTCTGCCACCAGTGTCCTTGTCTCCACAGTGAGCCACAGCTGTCCCTGCCTCCCCAGGAAACACTGCAAGACCCGCAGTTAGGTCTGGCCCAGGCTCCTAGGTAGTCACTGCTTTTTCCCTTGGGTCCTGGTGTGCACAAGACCTTGTGTGCACCCTCCAAGAATGGAGTCTCTGTTTCCCTCAGTTCTGTGGACTTCCTGCAATCAAGCCCCACTGGGAGCTCTGAGGACTCGTCCTCCTGATGCCAAACTCCCAGCCTGGGGAAGCTGACATGAGACTCAGAACTCTCACTCTTGTGGGAGAACTTCTGTGATATAATTGTTCTCCAGTTTGTGGGTCGCCCACCTGGGAGGTATGGGATTTGTCTATATCACAAGTGCACCCCTCCTACCATCACATTGGGTTTCTTCTTTATGTCTGTAGATGTAGAATATATTTTCTGGTAGGTTCCAGTCATTCTATTGCTGGTTGTTCAGCAGTTAGTTGTGATTTTAGTGTGCTTGTGAGAGGAGGTGAGCTTAGGGTCCTTCTCTTCCACCATCTTGTCTCCCTTTAGTTTTCTTTGTGTATTATTTTTCATACAGTTGTTTATTTTACTTACCAAGTTTGTTCTTTCAGTGGCTCTAGTCATAGATGGCTCCAAGTATAGAGAAGTTTCACTATAATGGAAAAATGTGGATTATTACTATGGAAAAGGTCTTATGGGCATAACACGGAGCTAGAATTCAAAGTTTAAGATCACTTTTCTATTCCTCTTTTTTATGCATTTAACAATGTGTTTTAATCTCACTTTTCCATAAATAAAGTGGAAAAAATACTGAGTAACCTGGACACTGAAAAAATAATTTAGAAATGGCTTGAAAATATAGTTTGCTGCATAAAGCTAACATTTAAAACATTTTTAAATAAAAAGAAATGGGCATTTTTGAATAAATCTATTTTTCACTCCGTCTGTCAAAAATGGTCACATGTCATACCCACAAATAACCTTATTTAAAGAATACCCTGGAATTGCTACAAGTTCACTGAGGAGCAGTTGGGTGACAAAATTGAGTGTAAAGTATAAACATGTTTTCAATTTGAAACTGGCCTGGAAAATGACATTAGTGACACTTCCAGTGGCCTGAAATATTTCATCAATGTGAGGTAGAGCTAAATTTTACAAAGTTGTCAGAGTCTGCCAAGAAATACAAGGGAAGAGCAATTAATAGAATTGCAAATCCAAGGTAATTTGCTAATTTTAGTGTTGAAGTAAATTTCTCAATTTCCTTAATATGAAAAAGTATTTTAAAGAAACTGTAATAAGCTTGCATGAAGATTACAGCATATATGGAAAAGTGGTTTATGGGACAATAATTACCTAATAAGCTGCCTTCTTTAGGGTATTATTGTGGAATTTGGTTAATGAGAAGCCTATGCCATATTAGATATCACAGAGAGGTTGGGTTGTCTTGCCATAGTCCTAATCCAAATCTCAATAAAGGCAGCCATGTTTAACCCTTTTGTAAGTGTTTTCTATGTCTTTTATAAATACGTATATTGGGTTAAAGAGCAGTATGATGTTAGGAAGACTAAATTGATTATTTCATGGTGGATTTCACAGGTCTGTTGTTATATTTTGCAGTGTGTCGGAATGAGTCAGAACTGGGCTCATATGGAGAAGTCTGTTTGTCACCATCCAGGGGAATAAACCACAGAAATATATTTTTAAAATATTTTTTTATTGAAGTATAGTTGCTTTACAAAGTTGTGCCAATCTCTGCTGTACAGCAAAGTGGCTCAGTTATACACATATAGACATTCTTTAAAAAAATTCTTTTCCATTATAGTTTATCACAGGAAACTGAATATAGTTCCCTGTGCTCTACAGTAACACCTTGTTGTTTATCCATCCTATATATACTGGTTTGCATCTGCTAATCCCAGTCCTTCCGGTTCTTCCCTCCCCGCTCCCCCTCTCCCTTGGCAACCACAAGTCGGTTCTCTATGTCTGTGAGTCTCTTTCTGTTTTGTAGATAGGTTCATCTGTGCCATATTTTAGATTCCATATATAAATTGTATCATATGGTATTTGTCTTTCTGACTTACTTCACTTAGTATGACTTACTTCACTTAGTATGATAATCTCTAGTTGCATCCATGTTGCTGCAAATGGCATTATTCCATTCTATGGCTGAGTAATATTCCATTGTCTATATGTACCAGATCTTCTTTATCCATTCATCTGTCCATGGGCATTTAGGTTGTTTCCATGTCTTGGCTATTCTGAATAGTGCTGCTATGAACATAGGGGTGCATGTATCTTTTTGAATTATAGTTTTGTCTGGGTACATGCCCAGGAGTGGAATTGCTGTATCATATGGTAATTCTTTTTTTAGTTCAGAAACTGTTTTATTCATTCATCTAGGGAGCACCCATCTTTGAGGGATTAATTCATTCTTTACCAGTAGATAAAAGATTGCTAGAAAAGCTAATAGACTAATATCTTCTCTGTTTTCCTTACCTGAAATTACATAGTAATTTGGAAGCTAAACAGGGAAAACTTCTTTGGCAATGAGGGTTGCTAAATGTTGGAAGGTACAGGCCATCTTGGTGTCCTTCCTGGAGATCTCTTAAACATGGGAGGAAGATGAATTATCTAGGGTGATTATGGACAAACCCATTTCCAACAGGAGGATGAATCATCATGGCCTTTTGTGGGGAATTGCTATGAGGAGATTACTGTGGATGGCATCTATCAATACCTATCACTGCTTTTACTGTCGCTCCTCCAATCATCACTCTATTAGACCTTAATACAGTTTTTTTTCCTTGCCTTTTGATAGAATAGGAACTCATTGGAGTGAAGATTTAAAAAGCAAATTTATCATATAAAATCTGACATTTCTATATTCATTTAAAAATAGTTTTTATATAGTTATTTATTTTTATTTATCAAGTTTGTTCTTTCAGTGGCTCAAGCTATAGACATATACTGGGAAAAACCCTTGTAGATTTTCTGAATCAATGAAGGTTTAGTATTCTGTTTTCATGATTATTTAGTACCCCACCACAAATCAGAGCAATGAGTCTCCCACCTTCAATACATCTTGATTAAATTGAAATAAATTAATAATTTGCTCTGTTTAGCATGTCATAGTAAAAAAGAGTTTCAATTACCTTTTATAAAAGTTAATGTTTAATAGAAATATGAAATTCACAATCCCCATTAATTGAATTTCAAGAGCCATATGAATATCTTGGCATTTTTTATCATCTGTTTTATGAATCCTCTTTTCTCTATGACTTGATTTATAATGAGATTACAGAATCTCCAGAAACCTTTGTAAATATCTGCTCTTCCAAGACAAGTTAGACTCATGAATTTAGCTACTAGGAGCTTTTTTTTTTTTTTATGTGCATTTCAAAGGCAGCATGAGTGAAATATGTTTTGTGTGGAATGGTAAATACTATGCTTATTAACAAAGATATCAAAGGGTTTTAACAAATACACATCTTGTCTTTGAATAATTTTAGATCTACAAAAAAGTTTTGGAGAAAGTGCAGAGAGTTCCCATACAACCTTCACCCAGTTTTCCTTGTTAACATCCTGTGATACCCTGGCATGTTTGGAAAAATTAAGAAACCAGCATTTGTACATTCCATTAACTGAATTCCAGACTCTTCAAATTTCTCCAGTTTTTTCACTAATATCCTTTCCCCATGATTTTATCTGTGATACCACATTGCATTTAGACAGAATTTTCATTAAAATAAAATTTTAGAATTAGGAACAAATGTCTGCTTTCCATAAAGAGTGCATTGTGTGTATGTAACCCCAGATCCAAGTCCAAGTGGAGGAAGAATACCTGTTCCTGTGAGAGGTAGCCTTGGAGGAAACGACTTGTACTGACTGTGAGATAATTTTAAACCTTTTTCTGGCTTTCCTTATTTCATTCATGTAAGTGAGCAGGAAGAAGAAGCTGCACACACGAGTGACTCTCTGAAGCCCTGAACTCTATCCCTCTTCTCCCATCCCTAATAACCCAGTAAACATTCTAACATTTTAAATTATTTTTCCATCGCCTATCCTCTCTAATCTGTAGTTTTCAAGAAGGTTCTTGCTGGAATATTGGTGGACTGCTCTAAAAGGGCATTAAACTGGTCCCCTATTAAACAAAGCTCAAGATATGCATGTTAGCAGTTCTTTTTGTGTCAGAATACTTTTTTTAGGCAGTGGAGTTCGGTAATGGCTTCTGGAAACTTCTGGAAAAAAAAACCCATTCTTAAAAATTTCTAAATCATTTTTTCTTTTATTGCTACTACATTATACGCTGAAATAGAGGTTATTTTCTTCTCCCAAAATATTTTCTGGAAAGGATATGACTCTCTGGCATTCTGCAAAAGTGTCAAGGTTGTCTGACAGTTGTGTGAGAAACTTCCTTGTACTGGACTTTGGAGAAAGGACTGATCCACCAGCAAAGTTTTAAACTCAGGTGACAGTAGAAGAAGACAGCATTGCAAAAAGAATTACTTTGCAGGCTATTAGAGAATATCCTTAGAAGCTGTTTTCTTCACTTCTGAGTTAGATTTTCTGATAAATAAATCTATAGATATAGATCAAAAAATTTAAAGGCACATTTTTAAACACATAAAAATGAAGATAAAATTTAAAAGCTTAAGTTAATATTATTGATTTGAATAAGCAGTTTTATCATATAAGAATTAAAATTATATGTTCTAGAATCATTTCAGAAACCTTATAGAATGTATATACTACTTTTGAATGATTTAACAGCATTTTTTTTCTGTAGGTCTTAAATATAGATATTTTGGAACAATACCATTATTTTAATATATTAGAATATGCAGTGAAATAAAACTGGGAATTTTATAAGACTATACTCTGCTTATGTTGTATTTCTATAAGAGCTTCAATCTTACACATTTTTGAGAGAGATATTAGGATGTACCCTTGTTTTACTGAATTCATGCTGAGCTACGTGTAAGTTATTTCCAAACCAGTTTGTTCTTGGTCTCTTTGGTGCCTACCTAGCAGTTTATATTGACTTGCTGCCAACGCGGATTTGAGGTTGGCTGGTATTCTGAGACCTACCCCTGTACTTGGGTTACAGCTTATAGAGAACCCCCAGCTCAGAGTCACTGGTGTTGTCTCCAGCCCTCATTCCTGGTACCCCACCCCTTTACTGCCCAGCATCCTGACATTTTGGTACTGATGCTCATTGCCTGAGTAACTGTTCTTCTTGTTTAAAGTCTACATTCATCAACCATTCCTAGATTCTGACCCGAGAGACCAATAGACCCTTCTTCCCTACATAGAGCTGTACCCTCTGCCTGCTTGAACCTAACCTACTACTCTGTCCTGTGGACTATAATCTCTTAATTAACATGTCTGAAAAAAACTAATTGGGCCCCTATCTTGCCTCTCTTAGCTCTCTTATATCTATTTTGTTCAATTCTTTTCCTAAGAAATTTTTTTTAATATTCTCTCTATAGTCCAGACACCTTGCTAATATTGATTACTGAATAACTTTTTTAAAAACAATTTTTTGTTGGAGTACAGTTGATTAACAATGTTGTATTAGTTTCAGGTGTACAGCACAGTGAATCAGTTATACATGTATCCACTCTTTTTTTGGATTCTTTTCCCTTATTGTGTTCAATTCTTGAGCCCCTACTGTGAGTCAGGAATTGGGTAGATATTATTGGGAACAAAGAAAAAGGCTCAGTTCCTGCACTCCTGTAGCTCTACTGGTGGGAATAAAAGACATGTAAATAGATTATTGTTTGGATGTGTCGTGAGGGCTCAGGGAGTTTTCCTGGACTCAACTCAAGTTGAGTCTGGAAGGATGGGATCTTCCTGGCTGCTGGGGAACATGGCAGAGACACACAGGTGTGAACCAATATGGCGTCCATGAGAATGAATAATGTTATTACTAGAGTGTGTTTAAACGCTTTGTTTGCTACCTCCCATTCCATGGTGTGACGTGGCAGAGAAATCAATATGTCAGGGCTCCAGGGAGGTTAATTCAATATTAAATCAAGGGATTTAGCAAATTGAAAGTACTGAACTCTATCTTGAGTTGCGGCTTAATTAGTTTGCTGTGTTCCCGGGGAGAACTGGGGTGAAACAAAAATCATCTTAGAGAGACAGTTTTGTTCCTCATTATGGTAAAAACTCACGGATTTAACTGAGATTCAACTAAAATTCATAAGGGTCTGCTATGGACCCAGATCTCATCATGACCAGTAGAATCCATTTTTGAACAGAAGTAATTGATCCTTACAGTTATTGAACGTATAACCTTGTCAATAGCAGGGTAGGTGGATAAACATTTTGGGATAAATAAATTTCTATTCAGTGATATACATTTTTCTTGAGTTGGATCCAATGAGGGAGGCAAATAAGACATTGCCACTGCCCTCAAAAAGTTATAGAAGATGGGAATTCCCTGGTGGTGCTGTTGTTAGGAGTCCGCCTGCCAATGCAGGGGACATGGGTTGGAGCCCTGGAGGATCCCACATGCCGTGGAGCAACTAAGCCCGTGTGCCACATCTACTAAGCCTGCACTCTAGAGCCTGTGAGCCACAACTACTGAGCCAGTATGCCACAACTACTGAAACCTGCATGCCTAGAGCCTGTGCTCAGCAACAAGAGAAGCCACCGCAATGAGAGGCCCGCACACTGCAATGAAGAGTAGCCCCCACTCGCTGCAACTAGGGAAAGCCCACGTGCAGCAACAAAGACCCAATGCAGCCAAAAATATAAAACAAACAAATAAATAAATTTTAAATTATTATAGAAGTTAAAGTCATTCAGTGCTAAATTGTGTAGTTGAAGGATGTAGTGGGAAATCTCCCAGCTGGAGTTAAGGGACATGCATTCTCTTTCTGGGTCACTTGTCATCTTGAGGGGTTCCTGCCACCTCATCTGTAAAATGTAAAATTTGTGTGATATTTTAAGTTCTTATCCAGCTTTAAAGTGCAGTGATTTTTAGAAAGTCTATACAAGAATTCTGGGTGTGGGTCTGGATATCCCAGTGTGTGGAGGGAGCCCGGTGGATCTGCAAGGGGATCCATCTGGTCTAGTACCTCTCCTTTCTGATGTCTGTAATAAGCATATGGTTTTTCTTTTTTGACATCTTTCTTGGAATATAATTGCTTTACAATGGTGTGTTAGTTTCTGCTGTATAACAAAGTGAATCAACTATACATACACATATACATATATCCCCATATCTCCTCCCTCTTGCATCTCCCTCCCACCCTCCCTATCCCACCCCTCTAGGTGGTCACAAAGCACCGAGCTGATCTCCCTGTGCTATGCGGCTGCTTCCCACTAGCTATCTATTTTACACTTGTTAGTGTATATATGTCCATGCCACTCTCCCACTTCGTCCCAGCTTACCCTTCTCATTCCCTGAAGCATATGGTTTTATACCATACAAGACTCTTGATATGGAGGAGGAGATAAGTGAGGAGAAATGCTGTACATGTTAGTCAGACTCTACAGACAGGATTTGTTTGGACTCAGATACAGATGATTGCATTAATCATATTTTCCAGTTATGGAAAATTATCATAATTCTGTATAAGGATCCTCCCTTCCTTCTTTTTTATACCCACTTCCTACTTTTATTTTCCTCCCCTTCCCCATAGACAACTTTCTGTAGTGTTTAATGTGGCTGCTTTTGTTTGCCATCGTTGTTCCCAAATGGATACCGTGGTTTTGTGAGCCTCTATTTTTAACTTATGAAAATGGCGTTGCATTATTTATTTCATTCTGATAATTCCCCCCATATGTATGTATAAGATCTATTTATGTTAATATATGTACTTCTAATTTGTTGTTTAAATGAATGTGTGCATCCACTGTATTTTTCCTATTCACTCTCGTATCCCAATAGATACTCAAATTGCCATCAATTTCCTGACTCCCAATTTCCATGGAAATAACTATCCCTGAAAGGACCTATATGGGATATATATGTATTTGTGTGTGTGTGGCATGTTTATATAATTGAAACCGATGGGCTGTGCGGAATGTGTGTAATTTAAGTGCTCCCAGACTGTTCTCTAGAAAAGTTATACCATTCTGCACTCTCCCCATACCTCTGTATCTCTCTTTACTTAGCATTATCAGCTCTCCATTTTTTTTTTAGTCTAATAGGTGTAAGGTGCTTTCTCCTTGTTTTTACCAGCCAGGTCTGCAAGGGCCCTGACAGAAGAGTGGCAATAGTTGACCCAGCTGCCTCTCATTCTAATTTCCCTGAGGATGTCTCTCCTCTCATTCTGTGTGGCCATCAGAGAGGGGTGTGGTGTGGGAGGATTCTCTTTCTCTGGGCTCTGTCCCCTCACAAGCTTACTTGGGGGTGATTATGGCTTGCAGAGCATGGCTAGGAATCGCGCAGATGCCCTGGTTGAGTCATCATAGGCTACTCTTTGCCAGGCTGGTGTCACGTGCATAACACCTCCATAAAACCTCAGCGGCTGGTGAACTCTCTTCTGGGGACTTAGGTTAGTAATCAGAGCCGGAAATTCTGAGGAGACCTGGTGCTGAGTTTGGACCTGTCTGCAATAGGCCTTGGTGTTGTATGTTTCTCTAGTCACAGCTTAACTGCTTCTAGCACTACCTCTGCCTCTGGGGTATCTGCTGTTCTAAACGCATCTTCAGGTGGAGAGTGTGTATGGGGATTCACGGGTGGAACATTCTGGTTATTTTCTCTCTAAAATCAGGGCGAACACCTGGTTTCCTTCTACTTGATCATGAAAAAAAATAAAAACAAAGGAGCAAATAGAATGGAGGATGGAGCCGTGGCTTGGGAAATGGAAACTGAACCTGGAATAATAGGATTTGATTCTTGGAACTATGTTGGGGAATCAAGTTTCGTGAGCCTAAGTATGAAGCATCATAAAACTGTGGAAGAAAACTCTAGGAACTAGAATTCGCCTCTTCTTTCTGTTGGATCTCCTTTCTGTTGATTTTGCTTTTGTGAGCCAGAAGTTTCAAAAGACGTTATGGGATCGTTGCAGACAGTGAGAGTGGAGAACTAGTCTTAATGACTGCCGAAGCTGGTCCTGTGATCAACTTTCAGAAATGGTGATGCTTTGCCATCATTCTCTAACTGTGGCAGATACTGTGACTCCAGAAGCAGGATACAGATTCTCCACACGGGAGACTCATAATCAGCCCACAGTTAGTGTCCTTCACATAACACTCAGTAAATGGACTCTGAATAATTTGATTAATTCTTCTGACATTTGGAACTTGCCCTGGATCACATTTTTTCCTCCTGATAGAGAACAGAGTCTCTCTCAGGTGAAACCCTGATGTCTTCTGGACATGCTGGGGGTTAACTGCTCCTGCAACCCCTCTTTTCCTGACCAGAGACCATCTTGCTCTTTTACTGCCCTGCTATGTTCAGGCAGGGAAAGCTTTTCTCCAAAAGACCTACCTATGTTTCTGTTCTGAAATGAGGGATGGATGTTATGATGAAGAGAGGGAAAAATGCTTTTGGGGCTAAATTAGCTTATGCTGCCAGATACAATTTTATGTATTTGTATAGCTACTTCCCTTACCCTTTATCCTCTAAAGCCCCTTGCCCTTGCTTTCTCTATCAAATAAAAGCAATCACATCTGGTTCATACTTTAGAGTTAATACAAGTCATTTCATGTGCAATATCTCATTTAATTTCAACCTTTCTTGACATGTCCATGAACATATGTAAACAATGAAAATGTTTCAAGCATAAAGATGAGGAGTTCAATCACCCCAAGTCTGACTGACTACGTGACCAACATCTGGCACTAGGGCTAACCCTTGGAAAAATGATAAAGTGAATCAAGTTTGTCTTCTGCATTCTCCCACCTTGTTCAGCGTTTCTTTTCCTGATGAAGCCAAATCTCCCTGGCCTAACGAAGGGTTTTCACTTGGCCTCTGATCACTGGGGGTTCTCTCTGTGGGCTGCCTCCCCAAGGCAGCCCACTTCTCACTGAGTTTCTTTCTCTCTTACTCATCAGATGTATATGCCTAACATTTTCTATCCTTAATCTTTTCTTGGCTCATGGCTTATCGCAGTAAACTCTCAAAGGATATTTGCATCTTGAAGGGGAAATCTCAGAGATAATGTCTTAACATGAAGACATCAACCAGTAATGGTAGAATTGCAGATAGAGTGACAGATATAATTTAGAAACAGAGAGTCCTCAAATCACAGCAGGTGGGCGACTGTCAAGGCACCCAATGGGAGGAGTCACTTCATGGAAGGCATGGCATTGAGAAAATACCTGCATTGTCCATCGAATCTTTTACTTTTCACACACAGGTTTCAAAATCCTACAGATGGGTATGATATGCCTGTTATTTATCATTTTTACCTGAATAATAAGCTTTCAGGATCAGCTCGCTGCCACTGGCAAAGAAGCGTTTAAAAGATGCTTTGGGAGATGGTCATGATACTTGTTTTGGAATACTAAGTCTTTCCACTGAGGAAAGTTAAGTTGCTGAATTTAGAGATAGAAATGTATTTACCATTGATAATCCCTTCCCAGAATAAAGTAGAAAAAAACGTTTCGCCTTTGCCTAAATTAATTGGGGGGAACGCACAGACAACCTGATCCAAATTCTCTCACTTTACAGATGAGGAGACGGAGGAGGAAGCAGCCAAGTCACCTGCAGGTGAGCCCTGGCCCTGGGACCGGAACCAGGTGTCCTTCCTCCTCGTTCAAAACTCCTGTGCAGTACGGTTTCCTGCCCATTGTCAACCACGACAGTGGTCGGGATGAAGAGTGGACGGTCTCCCGCAGGCCTGCTCACCTACACCCTGGACGGCCCACACCCACTGTAAGCTCAGTGTGTACCACCTCTGCTCTCTCTACTTGAAGCCCTGCAATTCGATTTCCTTCCTTCTGTCCTTAGCTCAAATGATCTGAAGTAGGTGCTCTGTGTACTCCACCTCCTCATTCTAAGGACAAAACAGAGCACTTTGCACACAGAAGAACATAGTGAACTTTTTATATAAACGTTTAAATAATAACATTTATGTATCCTTGGGTCAGAGACCATGATTTATGCTATATGCCCACTACTTTATCCTTAGGTGCTAGTGTTTAATAACTATTTGTGGGATGAATGAATAAATAAGTAGATGAATAAAACAAGGTATGTAAACTATCCCCACTTTCCTAATAATTCGGAACCCCTCCGAAGTGACATTTACAAATTATTGTTCATCCTTCATAGAGTGGTGTTTGGTAGTATTTTTTTTTAACATCTTTTTTGGAGTATAATTGCTTTACAATGGTGTGTTAGTTTCTGCTATATAACAAAGTGAATCAGCTATACATATATCCCCATATCTCCTCCCTCTTGCGTCTCCCTCCCACCCTCCCTATCCCACCCCTCTTGGTGGTCACAAAGCACCAAGCTGATCTCCCTGTGCTATGTAGCTGCTTCCCACTAGCTATTTTACATTTAATAATGTATATATGTCAGTGCCACTCTCTCACTTCGTCTCAGCTTACCCTTCCCCCTCCCTGTGACCTAAAGTCCATTCTCTGTGTCTTTATTCCTGTCCTGCCCCAGGTTCATCAGAAGTTTATTTTTTTAGATTCCATATATATGTGTTAGCATACGGTATTTGTTTTTCTCTTTCTGACTTACTTCACTCTGAATGACAGACTCTAGGTCCATCCACCTCATTACAAATAGCTCAATTTCGTTTCTTTTTATGGCTGAGTAATATTCCATTGTATATATGTGCCACATCTTCTTTATCCATTCATCTGTCAGTGGACACCTAGGTTGCTTCTATGTCCTGGTTATTGTAAATAGTGTGGCAACAAACACTGTGGTACATGACTCTTTTTGAATTATGGTTTTCTCGGGGTATATGCCCAGTGGTGGGATTGCTGGGTCATGTGGTGGTTCTATGTTAAGTTTTTAAGGAACCTCCATACTGTTCTCCATAGTGGCTGTATCAGTTTACATTCCCACCAGCAGTGCAAGAGAGTTCCCTTTTCTCCACACCCTCTCCAGCATTATTGTTTGTAGATTTTTTGATGATGGCCATTCTGACCGGTGTGAGGTAATACCTCACTGTAGTTTTGATTTGCATTTCTCTAATGATTAGTGATGTTGAGAATCTTTTCATGTGTTTGTTGGCAATCTGTATATCTTCTTTGGAGAAATGTCTGTTTAGATGTTCTGCCCATTTTTGGATTGGGTTGTTTGTTTTTTTGATATTCAGCTGCATGAGCTGCTTATAAATTTTGGAGATTAATCCTTAGTCAGTTGCTTCATTTGCAAATATTTTCTCCCATTTTGAGGGTTGTCTTTTCATCTTGTTCATGGTTTCCTTTGTTGTGCAAAAGCTTTTAAGTTTCATTAGGTCCCATTTGTTTTTCTTTCCATTTCTCTAGGAGGTGGGTCAAAAAGGATCTTGATATGATTTATGTTAAAGCGTGTTCTTCCTATGTTTTCCTCTAAGAGTTTTATAGTGTCTGGACTTACATTTAGGTCTTTAATCCATTTTGAGTTTATTTTTGTGTATGGTGTTAGGAAGTGTTCTAATTTCATTCTTTTACATGTAGCTGTCCAGTTTTCACAGCACCATTTTTTGAAGAGGCTGTCTTTTCTCCATTATATACTCTTGCCTCCTTTATCAAAGATAAGGTGACCATATGTGCGTGGGTTTATCTCTGGGCTTTCTATCCTGTTCCATTGATTTATATTTCTGTTTTTGTGCCAGTACCATACTGTCTTGATTACTGTAGCTTTGTAGTATAGTCTGACGTCAGGGAGCCTGACTCCTCCAGCTCCGTTTTCCTTTCTCAAGACTGCTTTGGCTATTCAGAGTCTTTTGTGTTTCCATACAGATTGTGAAATTGTTTGTTCTAGTTCTGTGAAAAATGCCATTGGTAATTTGATAGGGATTGCATTGAATCTGTAGATTGCTTTGGGGAGTATAGTCATTTTCACAATGTTCATTCTTCTAATCCAAGAACATGGTATATCTCTCCATCTGTTTATATCAACATTAATTTCTTTCTTCAGTGTCTTATAGTTTTCCACATACAGGTCTTTTGTCTCCTTAGGTAAGTTTATTCCTGGGTATTTTATTCTCTTTGTTGCAATGGTAAATGGGAGTTTTTCCTTAATTTCTCTTTCAGATTTTTCATCATTAGTGTATAGGAATGTAAGAGATTTCTGTGCATTAATTTTGTATCCTGCTACTTTACCAAATTCATTGATTAGCTCTAGTAGTTTTCTGGTGGCATCTTTAGGATTCTCTATGTATAGTATCATATCACCTGCAAACAGTGTCAGCTTTACTTCTTCTTTTCTGATTTGGATTCCTTTTATTTCTTTTTCTTCTCTGATTGCTGTGGCTTAAGCTTCCAAAACTATGTTGAATAATAGTGGTGAGAGTGGGCATCCTTGCCTTATTCCTGATCTTAGTGGAAATGGTTTCAGTTTTTTACCTGGAGAACGATGTTGGCTGTGGGTTTGTCATATATGGTCTTTGTTATGCTGAGGTAAGTTCCCTCTATGCCTACTCTCTGGAGAGTTTTTTCATAAACGGGTGTGGAATTTTGTCGAAAGCTTTTTCTGCATCTGTTGAGAGTATCATGTTTTTTATCCTCAGTATGTTAATATGGTGTATCACATTGATTGATTTGTGTATGTTGAAATATCTTTGCATTCCTGGGATAAACCCCACTTGATCATGGTGTAAGATCATTTTAATGTGCTGTTGGATTCTGTTTGCTAGTATTTTGTTGAGGATTTTTGCTTCTATGTTCATCAGTGATATTGGTCTGTAGTTTTCTTTTTTTGTGACATCTTTGTCTTATTTTGGTATCAGGGTGATGGTGGCCTCGTAGAATGAGTTTGGGAGTGTTCCTCCCTTTGCTATATTTTCCAAGAGTTTGAGAAGGATAGGTGCTAGTTCTTTTCTAAATGTTTGATAGAATTCACATGTGAAGCAATCTGGTCCTGGGCTTTTGTTTCTTGGAAGATTTTTCATCACAATTTCAATTTCAGTGCTTGTGATTCATCTGTTTATATTTTCTATTTCTTCCTGGGTCTGTCTTGGAAAGTTTTGCCTTTCTAAGAATTTGTCCATTTCTTCCAGGTGGTGCATTTTTTTTGCTATATAGTTGCTTGTAGTAATCTCTCATGATCCTTTTTATTTCTGCAGTTCAGTAGTTACTTCTCCTTTTTCATTTCTAATTCTATTGATTTGAGTCTTCTCCCTTTTTTTCTTGATGAGTCTGGCTAATGGTTTATCAATTTTTTTATCTTCTCAAAGAACCAGCTTTTAGTTTTATTGATTTTTGCTATTGTTTCCTTCATTTCTTTTTTACTTATTTCTGATCTGATCTTTATGATTTTATTCCTTCTGCTAACTTTGGGTAGTTTTTGTTCTTCTTTCTGTAATTGCTTTTGGTGTAGGTTTGGTTGTTTATTTGATATTTTTTTTGTTTCTTGAGGTCAGAATGTATTGCTATAAACTTCCCTTTTAGAACTGCTTTTGCTTCATCCCATAGGTTTTAGGTCTTCGTGTTTTCATTGTCATTTGTTTCTATGTAGTTTTTTATTTCCTCTTTGATTTCTTCAGTGATCTCTTGGTTATTTAGTAGCATATTGTTTAGCCTCCACGTGTTTGTATATTTTACAGATTTTTTCCTGTAAGTGACATCTAGTGTCATAGCATTGTGTTTGAAAATGATTTCAGTTTTCTTAAATATACCAAGGCTTGTTTTCTGACCCAAGATATGATCTCTCCTGGAGAATGTTCCATGAGCACTAGAGAAGAATGTGTATTCTGTTGTTTTCACATGGAGTATCATATAAATATCAATTAAGTCCATCCTGTTTAATGTGTCATTTAAAGCTTGTGTTTCCTTATTTATTTTCTTTTTGGATGATCTGTCCATCAGTGAAAGTGGGGTGTTAAAGTCCCTTAATAGGAATGTGTTACTGTCGATTTCTCCTTTTATGGCTCTTAGCATTGCCTTATGTATTGAAGTGCTCCTATGTTGGGAGCAAAATATTTGCAATTGTTATATCTTCTTCTTGGATTGATCCCTTGATCATTATGTAGTGTCCTTCTTTTGCTCTTGTAATACTCTTTATTTTAAGTTTATTTTTTCTGATATGAGAATTGCTACTGCAGCTTTCTTTTGATTTCCATTTGCATGGAATATCGTTTTCCATCCCTTCACTTTCAGTCTGTGTGTGCCCCTAGGTCTGAGGTGGGTCTCTTGTGGACAGCATATATATGGGTCTTGTTTTTGTATCCATTCAGCCAGTCTATGTCTTTTGGGTGGAGCATTTAATCCATTTAGATTTAAGGTAATTATTGATATGTATGTTCCTATTACCATTTTGTTAATTGTTTTGTGTTTGTTTTTGTACGTCATTTCCTTCTCTTGTGTTTCCTGCTGAGAGAAATGCATTAGCCTCTCATGCCTGTCTCTGGGGTCCAAGCTGATAGCCGCGGCTCACACGTGTCTCTGAAACTCGTTTAGGCTGTGCTCTGAATCCCCTCTCCTCACGCGCCCTGAAACAATGGTCTCTTGCCTCTTAGGCAGGTCCAGACTTTTTCCTGGACTCCCTCCTGGCTAGCTGTGGTGCACTAGCCCCCTTCAGGCTGTGTTCACGCAGCCAACCCCAGTCCTTTCCCTGGGATCTGACCTCTGAAGTCCAAGCCTCAGCTCCCAGCCCCCACCCGCCCCTGAGGGTGAACAGACAGGCCTCTCAGGCTGGTGAGTGCTGGTCTGATCCTCTGTGTGAGAAATCCTCCGCTTTGCCCTCTGCACTCCTGTTGCTGTTGTCTCCTCCGTGGCTCCAAAGCTTCCCCCCCGCCACCCCCTGTCTCCACCAGTGAAGGGGCTTCCTAGTGTGTGGAAACTTTTCCTCCTTCACAGCTCCCTCCCAAAGGTGCAGGTCCCATCCCTATTCTTTTGTCTCTGTTTTTTCTTTTCTCTTTTGCCCTACCCAGGTACGTGGGGAGTTTCTTGCCTTTTGGGAAGTCTGTGGTCTTCTGCCAGTGTTCAGTAGGTGTTCTGTAGGAGTTGTTCCACATGTAGATGTATTTTTGATGTATTTGTAGGGAGGGAGATGATCTCCACGTCTTACTCCTCCACCATCTTGAAGGTCCCCCCCGGTAGTAATTTTGTATTGATTAAAAATACATAATTTTATATTGAAAACAAGTATTTTGTTACACGCACTGAAGGTCATGTCACAGTTTATTTCATTTCAAATTGTCTTTTATACCTTTCTTTCCCTGTTCGTATAATTGGGCATCAGAAGTTACTCACATTCACTAAAGAGATATGCAATTAACTTGGATAGAATTGAATGTTATTTTTCAAAGTAGATTTAAATGTTCTTCTTTGTGGTTTTCACGTCACACATCATTTCACACTTTTCTCTTATTATTTTTTCTCTAGTTTTTGTTCAGACCCAGGCAACTTCTGGGAGGCATGTTAACAGGCTTAAAAGAGAATTGCCAATATAAATCACTCATTCTCTGAGTGAAGCACTATTCTATCATGCATTATTTTTGTTCCGGACTCAGCTGACTGTTGCTGCTGACTCTAGGAGCCTGTCATCTGGCTGACTGCAGGATGAGTTACAATTCTAGCTCTTCTATTTGGGTGCTGGGTAGGGGATGTGCCACTTGCCAGGAGGCTTTGGACAAGCATCTTCATCTCTTTGGCCTTTGTTGATTTCACCCGTGAGGTGGGAGAGGTTGGGAGGTTGGGAGAAGGTCATCAGTACTGATGCACTGCTAAGAGGAAGAGGTTAAGTTCTTAACTCAGTGCTTGATCCTAGGTACTCATTATACAGTCATCCTAATCATCACTGCTCTAGTTAGAGGAAAAAAGGCTCACGATTTGTTTAGTAGTAATTTCTTGAGTCTGATGAAGCGGTTTGTTTTCCTAACTCAGACTGCCACTGTGGCATGTGCTTCCGTGGAGTGGCCTGTCTCGGGGACAATTCCTTGTGGCAGCATTTCATTTTTGCAGTGTTTACAGGAGGGCAGCCAGCCAGAAAGCCAGATCAGGGCAGATTCCAGGCACAGGCAATAAAAGAAACATGCATAAAATTACTACCACAAACTGCCTTCAAAGAATTGTTCTGATTGTCTAAAAATATACAAATAGAATTTACTCTAATGATTTCATTCTTTTGAGGATTTCCTCTCTATTTCTGTCTGTGTTTTAAAAAAAACACCGACAATGAAGTGAAAACTGTTGCCAAAACTCTTTATATATGTGTATTTAGCTGGTCAAATGTGGTGGAAAATTACATCTAGGATTTTGCGAATCAGCCCATCAATCTTGTGGACAGTGTTAGCATGGCCACAGTTTACATATAACAAAATCCATTGCTTTTTTCTATCTTTGATCAAGATACATAGATTTTAAAATGTAGCAGATTATATAAATATTCTGGAAAACCTTTTTAGGTTTAGGTTCACACAAAAGCTCATTTTCAATCCCAGGCACTAGAAGCTGGTACTCAAGTGATTTCTGTTCTGCTTTTCTTGGATGCTATTACTTGGGAGTTATCTATTACCTTCAAGATCAATTGTTTCTCACATGCTATTGAAATAGATCGTCTCATGATAGAGGCAGAGCTGACACAATGTTCCACTGGAGGTATTTGGTTTGGTGGCACATAGCCTGCGACTTGTCCTCTCAAATGACCAACTTCATTAAATATCTTCGTGGTAGATAATTCAGTGAAAGCAATAAGATATCCAACTGGACTTCTTACTGAGTGGGAGAGATGAATTATGTGCAATGGCCACTTTTCCCTTCACCTGAAATAGTTTTATCAGAACATTAGATGAAACAAATAGCCTCAAGATCCTTCCTTAAAATTTGTCTCACTGTTTTGAAAAAAATGCTATTAGAAACATTCACAAATTGCTCCTCCATACAACTTCTGCCTTAAAGAAAACAGCTACACACTACTATATATAAAATAAATAAAAAACAAGGACCTACTCTATAGCACAGGAACTCTACTCAATATTTTGTAATAACCTATAATGGAAAGGAATCTGAACAAGATTCTTTTATTCCTATCTATCTATCTATCTATCTAAATCACTGTGCTGTATACCTGACACTAACACAATGTTGTAAATCAACTATACATCAGTAAAAAAAGAAACAACTAATAGACAGAATAGATGAATGAGGGTTTTGAAGCTTCTTTTCATGAATATTGCCTAATGTTAAAAAAATCAAATGAAGAGGGATGAAACAAATGTAATGTAGGAGCTTGAAAATGAAAATCTCGAGACTAAATTAAGGTTTCCTAGCCCTCATCTAACAACCTAAACAGCAAAGAGCTTTATTATTTTCTTCTAGTCCATTTGCAGAAGTCTACTCATCTTGTGAGGCATGGTGTAAAGAAATAATCTCTTGGAAACAGTAGACTAGGGATATAAACTTAACTGCAAATCTCACATGGTTCAAAAAATACATATTATATATATTCATTCACAACTATCACAACATAGGTGTATAGAAATAACCAACAGATAAAAAGGGGACCATTGAAAGATTTTCTTTCTCAAACATGATCCATCCTTGGGTATAAACAAGAGCTTAAAAAATGACAACTACTTGAATTAATATAAATACAAATGTAGAACATATCTGAAGTGATGAAGACACATTGAATCTACCTAAATTCCTTGATCTTATTTTCTCCGAAAGGTATAATCTTCCTCTCTCTAAAGGTTTTTATTAGAGCAGCTATCAAGTAGCAAAATAGCCTACCTTTCCCCTACTCTTTTTTAGGATAACATTTCCTGACATATGAAAACAACAAGGGAGAGGAAGGGGAAAATGAGGCCAGGAATCCACCACCATATGAAACTTAGCCTGGGAACAATTTAGAATAGACACAGCAGTTTCCCTTCTGAAAGGGAAATATATTCCCATTTATCTTTCCATATGATATAATTACAAAATGCCCCAGGAATAGCTTATGCTTTTCCTTTTCAATGTGAAAAGCAGTGTTGTGTCTATTCTAACTTGTTACTGTCACAAAGGGCTACGTATTTTCCACATACACTGCTAGTTACATAAATCACTTAATTTCCCCTTTATTACATCAATGGCATGTATAATTAATTGTTGAGCTCTTTGGCTATTAACAATATGCTGAATAAAAAAATAATTATTCTTCAAGCAGAAAAGAGAGAGTTTATTTCAAGAGTTCTGAAAGGCTTCTGCTGCTTGGGAATGAAAGCCTCCCTATTGAAATAGCATGTGGATATTGAATGATTTAACATATTTTGATATATGCTTTTCTGATACATGTGCAAAATACAAGCGAACTGGAGTGACAGTATAGCATATAGTAAGCAGAGACATTCAGAAAAATTAATGGTGTCGGGAGACCTTTAATTTTCTTTAATTAGGAAAACAGATTTGGAGATCTGACTTCTTGATGGAACTATGCTAATAAGCATAACACTTTCCTGAATTATTCACCCTATAAATTTCTACTCCTCTGCAGAATAGCCCTCTACATCTCTCCACAGGAGTTGGTCTCACCCTGGAATCAATTCCATCCCGCCATCAGGTAATTTGCAGACATGGAAGCCCTTGCAGTGTATTTCTTAAAGTCCAAATTCAAGCAGATTAGAGTATCATCAATGGGTGAGTGTATTCTCTTTGTTCACTGTACCTCCAGCACCTAGAAGGATGCTTGGCACATGTACTTGCTAAATGAATGGTAATTCATGGATGGGAAGGCATTTCAGCAGAATGGTCCAGGTGGACTTGGGTATTTTTTACGGAGAGTCCATCAAGGTCTTTGCCAGAGTGATGAAAGATGTGCTGACTTATGTCTTCAATGATTGTATACACACACACATACACACACATACCCCAAAGACAAAATACAATCCTCATAGTAAGACAGTGTAAATCTAACATCTGAGGGACTTCCCTGGTGTTCCAGGGGGTAAAACTCCATGATCCCAATGCAGGAGGCCCGGATTCGATCCCTGGTCAGGAACTAGATTCCGCATGCATGCGTGCCACCACTAAGAGTTCGCATGCTGCAACTAGGAGTCCGCATGCTGCAACTAAAGATCCCACAGGTCTCAAAAAAGATCCTGCATGCTGCAACTAAGACCCGGGTCAGCCAAAATAAAGAAATTAATTAACAATAAATAAATAACTAAATAGATAAATAAATAAATATTTAAATCTAACATCTGGGACAATGCTGAGATGAACTTCCCAAGGTTTGCAGACCTGGGAAGTGTTCATACCTTTCTTGATTATCTACTTGGAATCACAGCAGTGTTCATTTTATAGAATAATTTGTTTTCTTTCCATTTCAAAGTTTGTAAGTTTCCATATGAGAGGTACCTCAATATTGAGTTTATAACAGGAAGGAGGTCCTAACTAGAGCAGATATAGTATGTATCTTCAAAGTTCTGTTTACATTTATTCTTATTGGATGCATAGGGAAACTTTATTTCCTCGCATCCCCTTAAGTTGGGTTTGAACACAGGATGAACTCTGGTCCATGGGCTCAATGCAGCAGCTGTCCGTGTCACTTTAGGATGAGAGCATGGTGACAGGTGTGCTAGGCTACCCCCAACCCCATGAAGGCTGAGAAGGTCAGTGCTCCCACTGGAGCAGCTGCTTCCCTGAGCACACTGACTCTTACTGGACATGAAGTATGGGCAAAAAGTAAACATTTGTTGTTAAATCAATGAGATCTTAAGGCTGTTTGTTACTTCCACACAGTCTAACCTCTTCTGACTAATGCATTTTGCAATCTAGAAATATTTTTCCTTAGCTGTTTGACCTAACGTTTCCAATCACACTGAGAGAAAAAGAACCATATTATTGATACGTCTTTTTATTAACCATGAAGTAATTATTTTTCTCACCTATTTTGTAAAACTGCATTAAGAGATGCCTAGTAAAGGTATATGAAATCTTCATATATCCCCCTTTCTTAATTTTTAGTGACACAGAGTTCAGAGCCCATGAAGGACATTATAAAGACTCTATTTTTTCCTTATCTCACAATTCCTTTCTTAAAGTACTTTTAACTTCTTGAAAAGAAGGCAAACAAAATGCTTTTTTAGAATATTTTTTAGACTATTTATTATGGAATTTTCAAACCCACAAAAAATAAATGAATAGTAAAATAAAGCTGTATTTACCGATCATTCAGTTTTCCTAATTACCAACATCTTTCCAATATTGTTTCATTAATCCCTCTCACCCATGTATACTTTTCTTTCTGGATTATATTAAAGCAAGTTCCAGACATCATATTCTTCTCTAACCAATAAGAATAATTCTCTTTACATATATAAATACTATTTCATTATTTCACTTAACAGAGTTAATGATCTCTTAATTTCACGAAACAGCAAATAGAGTGTTCAAGTTTCTCTGAATATTTGAAAATTTGGCAGACAATTAATATTGTTTACATCATAATCCCAACAATAACATACTGCATTTGGTTATTTTGTCTCAAAAGTTTCTTATTCTACAACCGTCCCTACTACCGTGCCCTTTTGTTCATGCCCATGATTTTTTGGGGAGAAAAATGGGTCTTTCGTTTTTTAGAAAATCCCATGCTCTGCATTATGTTGATTGTTTCCTTGTTATGTCTTTCATCTTGCTCCTCCATTCCTGTATTTTATGTAAACTGGTAGTTAAGTCTATAGACTTGACTAGTTTCATTTCATTTCATTTTACGTTATTTCATTTTTCAAAAATGTATCTAATATCTTATGAGGAACACAATACCCGATTGTTCACGTTTAATGACGCTGAGATGAAGCATGTTTTTTAGGTGCGGTCTGCCTGATCCTTCCATTTAAAATTCCTCAATTGTTGCCTCAACCCGTTAACTCATCTGGGATTGCAAAATGGTTATTTTCTAATTCTACACACACACACGTACACACACGCACACACTCCCTCACATACCTTCCTTTTCATAAAAGATAGCTGATTAGCTCTTAAGAAATCCAGCTGCCATGCTATGCACAGCCCTAAGGAAAGAGGTCCTTGTGTCACAGAAGTGATGTCACCAGCCAACAGCTAACAGGGATCAAAGGCCTGTGGACGATGTGAGTGAGCTTGGAAGTGGACCATCCCCAGCCCAGCCTTGAGATGACTGCCCACATCTCGAATGCAGCCTCATGAGGACTGGAAGCCACAGAGAGTCTAGGCTCTGTCCAGAGTCCTGACTCGGAGAGAAGCTGTGAAAGATTTGTGGGAAGCCAGCAGATTTGGGGGTAGTATTTCTTGTAGCAATAGATAGCTATAACAGATGTTGCTCCTGGAAATGAGATGCTGTTCTCCACGTTGCTTTTCCACTAGTGATGTAGCCTGGAGATCACTGCATATCACTTATAGAGGGTTTTCCTTCATTTTTTATATTGCATATTATGTCATTGGGTTGAGGTGCCATAGTTTATTCAACTAGTACCTTGCTGATGGACGTTCGGGTTGTTCCTAGCTTTTGCTATAGCTAATAGTGCTACAGTGAATAGCCTTGGGTATAGGTCATTTAGTATTTTTGCCAGTGAACTTTTAGGTAGATTACTGAAGGTGAGGAGATCTATCTGTCATCTATCTATCTATCTATCATCTACCTATATGTAATTATGCTAGATATTGCCAAATTCCCCTCCTTAAACTTGTACCATTTTTTATTCCCACCAACAATGTAAAAGAAGCTTCCACAGTCTCATCGATGGAGTATGATTTCATAGTTCATAGTTTCGCATTTTGTCAGTCTGACAGGGAGAGATGTATCATTGTGTAGTTTTAAATAGTATTTTTCTTGTGAGTGAGATTGAACATCTTTTCACATATTTAATAGACATTTTAATTTATTTTCCAGTGATTTAGCTATACATACCTCCCCCCCATTTAAAAATACTTTATTTTTTTAGAACAGTTTTAGCTTTACAACAAAATTGAGAGGGAGGCACGGGGATTTCCCATACACCCCCTGACCCACACATTCATAGATATGCCCACTATCAACATCACTCGTCAGAATGGTACATTTTTTACTAAGAATGAAGCTACATCGACAAATCATAATCACCCAAAGTCCATAATTTACCTTAGGGTTTGCTCTTGGTGTTGTATATTCTGTGGATTTGTACAAATGGATAATGACATAATATCATACAGAGTATGTTCACTGCCCTAAAAATCCTCTGTTCTGCCCATTATCTCTCTCTGCTCCCCCATCCTCAGCAACCCCTGACCTTTCTGCTGTCCCTGTGGTTTTGCATCTTCCAGGAAGTCATATACTTGGAATCATACAGTGCGTAGTCTTTGCAAATTGGCTTCTTTCATTTAGTAGTATGCATTTAAGCTTCCTCCATGTCTGTTCATGACTTGACCTTCATAGGTCCTTTATTTTAGCACTAAATAACATTCCATTGTCTGGATGTATCAGTTTATTTATCCATTCATCTACTGAAGGTCATCTTGGTTGCTCCCAGTTTTGGCAATGATGAATAAAGTTGCTATAAGCACCCAAGAGTAAGTTTTTGTGTGGACGTAAGCTTTCTATTCCTTTGGGTAAATACCAAGGAGCATGACTGCTGGGTCAAATGCTAAGAGTGTGTTTAGTCTTGTAAGAAATCACCAAATTGTCTTCCAAAGTGGCTGTAGCATTCTGCATTCTCACTGGCAATGAATGGGAATTTCTGTTGCTCCACATTTTTGTCAGCCTCTGGTGTCATCAACGGTCTAGATTTTGGTCATTCTAAGAGGTGTGTAGTGGTATCTCACTGCTGTTTTAAATGACATTTCTCTCAAAATACATATGATATATTTTTTCATATACTTATTTGCCATCTGTATATCTTGTTTGATTAAGTGTCTGTTAAGGTCTTTGGCCCACTTTTTAATCAGGTTATTTTCTTACTGTTGAGTTTTATGAGCCCTTTGTACATTTTGGATAACAGTCCTTTACCGGAGGAATTTTTTGCAAATATTTTCTCCCAGTCTGTGACTTTTAATTTTCTTGCTATTATCTTACAGAGGAGAAGTTTTTAATTTGAACGAAGTCCAGCTTGTCAGTTATTTTTTTCATAGATCGTGTCTTTGGTATTGTATCTATAAAGACATCATCACCATCTAGGGCCTGGTAATTTCTGTTTTGGATGGTTATTAATTATTGATTCCATTTTTAAAATAGATATAGGCCTATTAAGATAGTCTATGTCAGTGTTGATCAGTGTTGGCATGGTATATGTTTATACATCCATTTACCTTTAATCTTTATGTGTCTATATATATAAACTGGGTTTCTTGTAGACAACATATAGTTGGGTCTTCTTTTTCAAGCCACTCTGAAAATCTCTGTCTTTTAATAGGTGCATTTAGACCTTTGATGTTCAAAGTGATTTGGTTGGATTAATATTTACCATATTAGTTACTATTTTCTATTTGTTGCTTCTATTCTTTGTTTGTTTTGTTTCCCATTCTTTTACTATCACTTATGGTTTTAATTGAGCATTTTATATGATTCCATTTTCTCTCCTTTATTTTTTATACTTTTATTCTTTAATAAAAAATAAAAGTATACTTTTATACTTTGTATGTTTCAATAAAAGTATACTTTTATACTCTTTTTTTCAGCGGTTGCCCTAGTTTTTACAATGTACATTTACAGCTAGTCCAAGTACACTTTCCAATAACACTATGGCACTTCACTGGTACTGTGAGTACCTTCCAATAACAAAATAATCCTAATGTCTTCCTCTCATTCCTCGTGTCATTGAGGTCATTCATTCCACTTACATACAAGTATAGAAAAACATATATATACACACACACATACACATATATAATGCATGCTTATACATAGTATACCTAATATATATATGTATACACATAAGCATATATAATCAGATACATTGTTGCTATTATTATTTTGGACAAACTGTTATTTGTTAGATAAATTAAGAATAAGAAAAATAAGTTTTTATTTTACCTTCACTTCTTCCTTGATGTTCTTCCTTTACTTATGAAGATCCAACTTTCTGATCTATATTATTATTTTCTCTTAAGAATTTTTTTTAACATTTCCTACAAGGCAGTTCTACTTATAATAATTACCCAATTTTTGTCTGAGAAAGTCTATTTCTCCTTCACTTTTGCTCAACACTTTAACTATTTCACTCTACTTTCTTCTAGCTTGCATGGTTTCTCAGAAATCGGATATAATTCTTACCTTTCCTCCTCTATAGGTAAGTTTTATTTTCTCTCCTCTTTCTGAATATTTTCTTTATTTTTGGTTTTCTGTAGTTTGAAGATGATATTCTTAGGTGCAGGTTTTTTTGTTTATTTTTGTTTTGTTTTGTTCTACCTAGTTTTTGGTTGGTATTTTCTGAGCACCCTAGATCCACGGTTTGGTTTGGTGTCTGACATTAACTTAAGGAAATTCTCAGTCACTATCGTTTCAAATATTTATTCTCTTCCTTTCACTCTTTCTTATCCTTCTGATATTCCCATTACGTGTACTTTACACCGTTTGTAGTTGTTCTGCAGCCCTTGGATATTCTGGGGGTTTTTTTTTTTTGTCTTTATTTTCTTTGCTTCTCAGTTTTTAAAGATTCTTTTCACATATCCTGTAGCTCAAAGATTCTTTCCTCAGCCATGTCCAGTTTACTTAGGCATTCTTAATTTCTCTTACAGTGTTTTTATGTCCAGCACTTCCTTTTGTTTCTTTCTAGGATTTCTATCTCTCTGCTTACACGGCCCACCTATTCCTGCATGTGGTCTACTTTATTTGTTGGAGTGCTGTGAATATTAATTATAGTTGTTTTAAATTCTTGATCCGATAATTCCAACATTCCTGCCATGTCTGGTTCTGACACTTGTTCTCTCCCTTCAAATACTGTTATTTGCCTTTGGTATGCCTTGTACTTTTTTCCTGATAGCTGGACACGACATACTGGGTGACAGTAACTGCTATAAATGAACCTTAATAAATATTGTGGTGAGGTGTTGGGGGAGGGTAAGCATATAATAGTATTAATATTATGACTAAGTCTAATAGTCCTGTAATTAGGTCTTGGTCTTTTAGTGAGCCTGTGCCCCTGGACTGTGAGCTTCACAGGTGTTGCCGTTTTTTTCTCCCCTGTAGATGGGAGAGGATGGCCAGAGGGGCTAGGGTTGTGTTTTTCCCTCCTCCCATGAGAAGGGTAGAGCTTGTTGGAGCTGGGTATTTCCCTTCCCCAGGTGAATTAGATTCTGATTACCCCCAGCAGGTTAGGCTCTGGTTAATTGGTTTCTCCTGAAACCAATTAAGCCTTGTTAGGAAGCGCAGAGCTCTCTGGGAACTTTCAAAACGGCTCCTTCTCTCCGCCCCCAGCCAGAAGCCAGAGGGGCCTTGATACGGACTGCGGCCGTCAAGTTGAGTCCTGCAGGTAAATCCCACAGGATTACAGGGCCCCCCACGACTGGGTACCCCTGGAGTTTCCAACTCTCCGACGACGTGTCCTCCTGAGCCTCCAGCATCTCCTCAGTCGCACGTCAGCTGTCCCTGCCGCGGCCAGGGCCCCACAGTGATTTCCATTCCCGAGTCTCTGCTTAGGTGAGCTGTTACTCTTGTTTTTGCCTTTCTACCTTCAACCGGAGATGCAGTGGTTTTTCCTGTTTTTTCTTGTGAGCTGTTACTCCTGTTTTTGCCTTTTTACCTTCAACCGGGGATGCAGTGGTTTTTCCTGTGTTTTCACGTCACCTATAGATCCACGAAGCGTTGTTGATTTTCAGTCTGTTTAGCTTTTTGTTGTTGTTAGGATGGAACGGCGTCTTCCAAGCTCCTTACGTGTAGAACCAGAAAACTGGCGTTCCCTACATTTTGGTTTTCCTTAGTTTTATGGGTTTACGGTATTATCTGTTTCACATGTGCAATATTGTTTTGACTTCTGTATACACTACCGTGTGCCCACCACCAAAAGTTTAGTTTCCATCCGTCCGTACTGTTAAGCACCTTTACCCCCCTCCCATTTTTTGACAAGCTGTTTTCTCAGATTTTAGGAGTCCTTTATGCGTGGAGGATATAATCCCTTTGTGATAAAATTACAATTTCTGCTCCAGTTTGTCACTGATAATTTAACTTTGGCCTTTATTCAATGGTATTTGTTTTATATGATCAGAGTGACTATTTTCCGTGGCTTTTGGATTTCAAAGCATGGTTAGAAATGTTTTTCCAATCAATTTTAAGGGGATATGTTCATGTTTTTTCTAGAACTTGTTTAGTTGTAATTATTTTACATTCACACCTGTGTTCCAGGTGGAGTTTATTCTGTTGTAGTGTGTGAAGATCAGATCCAATTTTAGGTTGGTTGGTTTATGACTTCTGTTCCTCTTATGGTTTCTGTTTTATTAATCTGTCATTTTGAAAATTTGTTCCTTTTGACCTTTATGGTTTATTTTGTTGGTTTTTTGGTCTTTTACTATTGTTTGAGGTGCTTTTTGTTGATGAATAATTATGAAAAATATAAGTATTTCATTCTTTACTCTGAGCGCTGCTTTATCAATGTCACACTAGATCCCAAAAGCTGTTTCATTGTCATTGTTTTTGAGAAATTCTGTAATTTCATTTTGTGTTTTTGATCCAAGGGTTCTTTAATATCATTTAATCTTTAATATCATTTAAAAAATTGCAAGTAGACGAGACTTAAAAATTTTTGTTATTAGTTCGTGGTTTATTGTATATCGTCAAACTATACTGTTTTTACTATTTATTTTAATATTTTACTCCTAGCTCTGTTTTTGAATTTATTAATTTTTGTGTGTGGAATTATATGTAGTCCATTTTTATGAATGTTCTATGTTCATATGAAAGAACATATATTCTCTACTGTCAAAGTATCAGGTTACAGTATTTACGTATAATATACGTATAATATACACTTTATTACGTTACACTTTATTACGTATAATATACACCTTATTGATTTTGATTTTTAGGTCTTCTCTATCTTTACTGATGTTCCCCTAAATCTGTCTTGGACTGAGAGAGGTACTTAAAATCCCTTATAATTAGCATTTCACTCCATTTTTTCCGTCTTCTGCAGTTGCTTCTGTATGTAAGTTGCTGTTGTGTTTGGGGTGTGTACATGTTGACTCATTTATCCTTCATTGTGAGTTGTAGTCTTCAACATTATAATGTGTTTCATCGTCATTTAATACCCTCGTCTGTACTCTTTCTGTCTAATATTAATATAACAATCCCTGCTTCTTAAAAACTGCATTTGCCTGTTACATCTTTGCCCTACCGAGATGGCAGATTCATTAGATGGAAGAGGAACTCAGGCTGCCTTGAGTTCCTCTTGAAACAAGAGGAAGTCTGGCTCAAGAGCAGACTGCGAGAAGTGATGGAGTAAATACATGTCTCGTTCACATTTGGGATGTACATATCGAAGGCCTCCCCTGAGGTGACATTTTTTCCAGTTCAGCCGGAGTACTCACAGGTTGCATTAGTTTCACCTCTAAAGATAATCTGTTTAGTTTCATGTTCTAACAAGACTACACAACTTCAGGACAGAAAGTCTTGTTTTCTCTCAGAAGAGCAAAACATTGGAAAAGTGAAGAGGAGAGAAAAATAATGAATTTTAAAAATTTAACATGTACAGTCTTTGGAGGATTCTAATTGATTATTTTCTTTGGATTCGGAAGGGAGATATAAATGGACTTTTGCAAATAATAGTGAGGTAATTTGCCCACCGGCCAGCAAGAGAGTCTGTTTTTGTTTCTGGAGTTTGACTTTACAATGATGAATCTAGTGTTCATTTTCATTACAAATATTTTTATCCAGCAGTTTTATATATTTGTTTACAGCTAGGTAGAGCAAGAACAAATAGAGTATTGTGGTGGTTGACATACTAATATTCAAAAACACTTTTTTTCTTTTTTAAGTAGAAGTGAAATTTAATGACATAAAATCATAAATTTGGCAGTATTGATGACACACATAAAAGGACTTTTCTCTTTTTCACTATAAGGTATTTTGGGAACTGGATTGGGTCAAAAGAGCAGAGGGAATATCCTTTGTTGACTTGCTTATTTTTATTTTATTATTTTTTTTGGTGATATAATCAAATAGCATTTTTATTAGTTTGCTAGGGTTGCCATAACAATATCACAGACCGTGTCACTTAAACAACAGCTACTTTCTCAAAGTTCTGGAAGCTGGAAGTCCAAGATCAAGGTGTCGGCAGGTTTGGTATCTCTTGAGCCTCTGTCATTGGCTTGCAGATGGCCACTGGCTTGCTGTGTCCTCAAATGGCAATTTCTTTGTGTGCAATCATCCTGGTATCTCTCCCTCTCTTCTTAAAAGGACAGAAGTGATACTGGATTTTGACTTGCTTATCTTCAGAAGGTATGTTTATTTTCTCATTTCTGTAGAAAATCCAGTGCAGTAAGAAACTCCAAGCTCCCTGTTAATGCAAAGCTTAAGTACTCCCAAGAGCAACACATTCATTTATTGGAGAAGAGGAAAGTTATTAAAAACCTCTAAGGCTCCGTGAATAGCTCATTTACCTACTTTGCTTAAATGCTAGTCTAGAATTAGTTCTTGACTAGAGAGCTGCTTATTTTGCAATTAGCAAAGAAGTGAGAATTTTCTGATGATTTTGCTAATATAGTCATACATTAGTTCAATGTCAGTAGTCTGCTTAAATGTGGTGCAATGTTTAGTGCTCACAATAACTATTTTTTCCCTGTGACACAATTGACAAGGTGTTGAATGCACCAGAAGCTTTATGGAAACGAGTGTGTATCCTCTTGAGAAAACCCTGAATGCACTACAATATACACATGATTTCATAATAATTAGGTTCAAGAGACAACTCTCTAGGGGATGAAGCACATACAGGTAATAATAGCTCCCATTTATTGAGTGATTTCTGTATTTGGCGTTATGCTAAGTGCTTCACATATGTTAACAATAGTGCATTAATCCTCACCATAGCTCCATAAGTCAGGTATTGGTGTAACTGTATTTATGTCAGATCGTGAGCCTCCAACAAGCTGATTAACTGGTTCAAAGTAACATGGTCATGATGGAGCTGGGATTCACACATTGATTCTAGATTATATGTTCTTTTTTATTGAAATATAGTTGATTTACAATGTTGTGTTAGTTTCAGGTATACAGGAAAGTGATTCAGATATACATACATATATATATACTCTTTATTTTTTTAATGAAAAAATTTAGATATAAAAAGGTGACAAAACTAATACTCATATAATCACAAAGTAGCTTAAGAGATAATTGAAACCCTCTTTGCTCTTGCTTCACTGCTAATCACATTGTTCCTTTTTATCCACTAGAAGTAGCCACTGTCTGAATTTTGTATCTTTCCCATATATTTATTTTCTTAAATGCATACCAATTTATTCCTAAACAATATATCCTATTGCTTTAAATTAAATATCTAAAAACATTATTTAAATTAGAATTTTGTATAAATACTGTATGTGTCTGGAATTTGCTCCATTATTTTTGTGAGATTTATCCATGTTGATACAAGAGTTGCTTTTCATCACTTTTAAATTATATATAATAGTGTGCTACAAGAATATGGTGTAAACTAGTTATCCATCCTCTATTTGGTAGGTATTCTTTTTTTTTTTTTTTTTTTTTTTGTGGTACGCGGGCCTCTCAGTGTCGTGGCCTCTCCCGTTGCGGAGCACAGGCTCCGGATGCGCAGGCTCAGCGGCCATGGCTCACGGGCCCAGCCGCTCCGCGGCATGTGGGATCCTCCCGCAACGGGGCGCGAACCCGTGCCCCTGCATCGGCAGGCGGACTCTCAACCACTGCACCACCAGGGAAGCCCTGATAGGTATTCTTATTGACTCCATTTATTGGATATTATTGGGAACGTTTATGTGCTGGTTTTCTTCATGCATATCTTAAAGTTTCCTAGGGGTAGAATGACAAGTGGTAAAGTGTGCATCTTCAAATTTAAGAGACAGTCATTCCTCAGTATTGAAGACGGTTGGTTTCAGGACCCCCTGTGGATACCAAACCCCATGGATACTCAGATCCATTATAGAAAATGGTGCAGAATAGTCCGCCCTCTGTATCCGTGGTTTCCCCGTCTGTGGATAGGAAGGGCAGCTATAGGTCTAAATGAATTTCCAAAGCACTTGTATTGATGTATATTCACACTAGTATTCCTGTTGTTCTGTAACGTACCTTTGTATTGTCAAACTTCTTTTTACATTTATTTTTGTAAATCTGACTGTGTGAAGTGATTCCTCAGTGTAATTTTTATTCACATTTTTCCTTGTCACCGGTTGAGCGTCCTTTCGAAGGTATGTGCCATTTGTTTTCTTCCTCTGTGAATTGCCTTGTCATATATTTTGTTCATTTTCTGAATGAGAGCTCATTTTACATTATTTGTCCTTTTATTATTGATTTGTAGAAGTTCTTTACTTCTCCTATTAATTACATATATCCAAAATGTGTTTTTCAAGACTGGGGCTTATTTGTTCAATTTGAGTTTGATGTCTTTTGATGAACAGATATTTTAAAATATGAATACAGTCAAATCAGTCTTTCTCTTTATAAATGAAAATTTTTGTTTTTAAAAAAATTTTTCCTCCCTTACTTTAGAATCAAAAAGAAATTTTCTTACATTACTTCTTCTTTTTGAATTTTATTTTATTTATTTTTTTATACAGCAGGTTCTTATTAGTTATCCACTTTATACACATCAGTGTATACATGTCAATCCCAATCTCCCAATTCATCCCACCACCACCCCGCCTGCCACTTTCCCCCCTTGGTGTCCATACGTTTGTTCTCTACATCTGTGTCTCTATTTCTGCCCTGCAAACAGGTTCATCTGTACCATCTTTCTAGGTTCCACATATATGCGTTAATATACGATATTTGTTTTTCTCTTTCTGACTTACTTCACTCTGTATGACAGTCTCTAGATCCATCTACGTCTCAACAAATGACCCAATTTCGTTCGTTTTTATGGCTGAGTAATATTCCATTGTATATATGTACAACATCTTCTTTATCCATTTGTCTGTCGATGGACACTTAGGTTGCTTCCATGACCTGGCTATTGTAAATAGTGCTGCAATGAAGATTGGGGTGCATGTGTCTTTTTGAATTATGGTTTTCTCTGGGTATATGCCCAGTAGTGGGATTGCTGGGTCATATGGTAATTCTATTTTTAGTTTTTTAAGGAACCTCCATACTGTTCTCCATAGTGGCTGTATCCATTTACATTCCCAACAACAGTGCAAGAGGGTTCCCTTTTCTCCACACCCTCTCCAGCATTTGTTGTTTGTAGATTTTCTGATGATGCCCATTCTAACGATGATGCCCATTCTAACTAGTGTGAGGTGAAACCTCATGGTAGTTTTGATTTGAATTTCTCTAATAATTAGTGATGCTGAGCAACCTTTCATGTGTTTTTTGGCCATCTGTATATCTTCTTTGGAGAAATGTCTATTTAGGTCTTCTGCCCATTTTTGGATTGGGTTGTTTGTTTTTTTAATACTGAGCTGCATGAGCTGTTTACATATTTTGGAGATTAATCCTTTGTCAGTTGATTCATTTACAAATATTTTCTCCCATTCTGAGGGTTGTCTTTTCATCTTGTTTATGGTTTCCTTTGCTGTGCAAAAGCTTTGAAGTTTCATTAGGTCCCATTTGTTTATTTTTGTTTTTATTTCCATTACTCTAGGAGGTGGCTTAAAAAAGATCTTGCTGTGATTTATGTCAAAGAGTGTTCTTCCTAAGTTTTCCTCTAAGAGTTTTATAGTGTCCGGTCTTACATTTAGGTCTCTAATCCATTTCAAGTTTATTTTTGTGTGTAGTGTTAGGGAGTGTTCTAATTTCATTCTTTTACAAGTAGCTGTCCAGTTTTCTCAGAACCACTTATTGAAGAGACTGTCTTTTCTCCATTGTATATCCTTGCCTCCTCTGTCATAGATTAGTTGACCATAGGTGCATAGGTTTATCTCTGGGCTTTCTATCTTGTTCCATTGATGTATGTTTCTGTTTTTGTGGCAGTACCATATTGTCTTGATTACTGTAGCTTTGTGGTAGAGTCTGAAGTCAGGGAGTCTGATTGCTCCAGCTCCGTTTTTTTCCCTCAAGACTGCTTTGGCTATTTGCGGTCTTTTCTGTCTCCATACAGATTTTAAGATTTTTTTGTTCTAGTTCCGTAAAAAATGCCATTGGTAACTGATAGGGATTGCATTGAATCTGTAGCTTTCTTTGGGTAGTACAGTCATTTTCACAATATTGATTCTTCCAATCCAAGAACATGTTATATCTCTCCTCTTACATTACTTCTTAAAAATTAACTTTGCTTTTCACATCTAGTTCTTTAATATTTTTGGAATTTATCTTTGCATAAGATAAGACCCTGAGGCCTAATATTTTATGTAGAAACAATTGTCCTGGCACTACTTACTGATTATTTCATCCTTTTCTACACTGATTTGCAGTGCCAGAGCTATTGTGTGTCAAATATACATATATACATGAATATATTTCTGAACTTTTTCTTCTGTTTATTTCATCATTCATATGCCATTACCACTATATCTTAATTGTTTTAGTTTTATAATGAAATGTGGTTTCTGCAGAGGCTAAACCCCTAACATTTTCTTCTTCAGGAATACCTTGACTGTTGACTCTCATTCTTACATGTATATTTTATTTTATTTTTTAAGATTTTATTGGAGTATAGTTAATTTACAATGTTGTATTAGTTTCAAGTGTACAGCAAAGTGATTCAGTTTTACATATATTCATTCTTTTTCAGATTCTTTTCCAGTATAGTTTATTACAGAATACTGAGTAGAGTTCCCTGTGCTATACAATAGGTCCTTGTTGGTTATCTATTTTATATATAATAGTGTGTGTATGTTAATCTCAAGCTCCTAATTTATCCCTCCCCTGCACCCTTCCCCCTGATAACCATAAGTTTGTTTTCAAGGTCTGTAAGTCTATTTCTGTTTTGTAAATAAGTTCATTTATATCATTAAAAAAATTAGATTCCACATATGAGTGATATCATATGATATTTGTCTTTCTCTGTCTGACTACTTCACTTGCTATGATAATATCTAGGTCCAGCCATGTTGCTGCAAATGGCATTATTTCATTCTTTTTTATGGCTGAGTATTATTCCACTGTATATATGTACCACATCTTATTTATCCATCCCTCTGTCGATGGACATTTAGGTTGCTTCCATGTCTTGGCTTTTTTAAATAGTGCTGCAATGAACATTGGGGTTTGTGTTTCTCTTTGAAGTATGGTTTTATCTGGATATACACCCAGGAGTGGGATTGCAGAATCATATGGTAACTCTACTTTTAGTTTTTTGAGGACTCTCCATACTGTTCTCCATAGTGATTGTACCAATTTACATTCCCACCAAGAGTATAGGAAGGTTCTCTTTTCTCCACACCCTCTGCAGCATTTACTGTTTGTAGACTTTTTGATGATGGCCATTCTGACTGGTGTGAGGTGATACCTCATTGTAGTTTTTATTTGCATTTCTCTGATAGTTAGTGGTGTTGAGCGGCTTTTCATGTGCTTTTTGTACATCTGTATGTCTTCTTTGGAGAAATGTCTGTTTAGATCTTCTGCCCATCTTTTGATTGGGTTGTTTGTTTTTTTGAAATAGAGCCACATGAGCTGTTTGTATATTTTGGAGATTAATTCCTTGTCAGTCGCTTCATTTGCAAATTACATGTATATTTTAAAGTCAACTTGCAGAATTTCACAAAACCTTTATTGAGATTCTGTATTATAACTATAGACTAATTTTGAGGGAAATGATATATTATATATTACTGTCTATGAATATAATATATCACTCATAATATATCACTCATTTTATTTGTGTTCTTTAACAAAGTATTTAAATAAAGGTTTATATTTATTCTTTAAGATATAGCATATCTTTTGTTAGATTTTTCATACATTCTGTATGGTTTTAGACTGTATTAATATTGCATTTATTTGAATTATAGGTATCTTGTGAACAATTCAACAATATTGTATATTCCAGTCCATGAACATTGTATATCTTGCCACTTATTTAGGGTCCATTAAAAAGAGAATTTTATTGTATAGGAATGCAATTTATTTTTATATACTTGTTTTTAAAATCAAATTTATTGTTGTATACTTTACATATGAATAAAACTTCTATAAATATTTGCATGAAGATTACTGTGTGAACCTAAGATTTCATATCAGTTGGGTAAATATTTTGGAATGTGATAACTGAATTGTATGATAAGACCATGATTAGCTGTATTTGATAGTGCAGATTTCCCTCTAAACACTGATTTCACTGCATTCAATACAAATATAATTTAGTTTGTATTTTCTTTTAGTTTAAAATGTTTTTAATTACTTTTGAGATATTTTTTCAGTGACCCCTGTGTTATTTAAAAGTGTTTTGTAAAACCTGTAAATATTTGGGAATTTTACATTATCTTTCTGTTATTGATTCTTAGTTTAATTTTATTGTGGTCTGAGAACATATATTGTTTGAGTTTTATCTTTTACATCTGTTATTCTTTGTTGACAAAGATTATGGTTTATCATGGAATGTTCTATGTGAACTTGAAAAGAATGTGCATTCTGCTGTTCTTGGACTGAGTATTCCATAAAGGGCAATTAGATCAAATTGATTAGTAGTGTTCAGGTTTTCTATATCCTTACTGATTTTCTCACTGCTTGAGCTGTCAGTACTGATAGGGGTTGAAGTTTCCAACTATGTTAGTAGATTTGTTTATTTCTTCTTTCAGGTTTTTTCTAATATATTTTGACACTGTGTTGTTAGGTGCATACATATTTAGCATTCTTGTGTTTTTTTGGAGAATTATCTCCTTTATCATGATGTAGTGACACTCTTTATTCATGATAATGTTCCCTGTTCCAAAGTTTGCCTTAAATTAGTATAGTGCTTTCTTTGATTACTATTAGCATAGTATATCTTTCTTCATCCCTTTATTTTAACTTGCTTGAGTTATATTTAAAGTGGGTTTCTTGTAGACAAAATATAATTGTCCTTCTTAATCCACTCTGAAAATCTATGCCTTTTATTTTTTATTTATTTTTACATCTTTATTGGAGTATAATTGCTTTACAATGGTGTGTTAGTTTCTGCTTTATAACAAAGTGAATCAGTTATACATATACATATGTTCCCATATCTCTTCCCTCTTGCGTCTCCCTCCCTCCCACCCTCCCTATCCCACCCCTCCAGGTGGTCACAAAGCACCGAGCTGATCTCCCTGTGCTATGTGGCTGCTTCCCACTAGCTATCTACCTTACGTTTGGTAGTGTATATATGTCCATGACTCTCTCTCGCTTTGTCACAGCTTACCCTTCCCCCTCCTCATATCCTCAAGTCCATTCTCTAGTAGGTCTGTGTCTTTATTCCTGTCTTACCCCTAGGTTCTTCATGACATTTTTTTTCTTAAATTCCATATATATGTGTTAGCATATGGTATTTGTCTTTTTCTCTCTGACTTACTTCACTCTGTATGAAAGACTCTAGGTCCATCCACCTCATTACAAATAGCTCAATTTCGTTTCTTTTTATGGCTGAATAATATTCCATTGTATATAGGTGTCACATTGTCTTTATCCATTTATCCAATGATGGACACTTAGGTTGTTTCCATCTCTGGGCTATTGTGAATAGAGCTGCAATGAACATTTTGGTACATGACTCTTTTTGAATTATGGTTTTCTCAGGGTATATGCCCAGTAGTGGGATTGCTGGGTCATATGGTAGTTCTATTTGTAGTTTTTTAAGGAACCTCCATACTGTTCTCCATAGTGACTGTGCCAATTCACATTCCCACCAGCAGTGCAAGAGTGTTCCCTTTTCTCCACACCCTCTCCACCATTTATTGTTTCTAGATTTTTTGATGATGGCCATTCTGACTGGTGTGAGATGATATCTCATTGTAGTTTTGATTTGAATTTCTCTAATGATTAATGATGTTGAGCATTCTTTCATGTGTTTGTTGGCAGTCTGTATATCTTCTTTGGAGAAATGTCTATTTAGGTCTTCTGCCCATTTTTGGATTGGGTTGTTTGTTTTTTTGTTATTGAGCTGCATGAGCTGCTTATAAATTTTGGAGATTAACCCTTTGTCAGTTGCTTCATTTGCAAATATTTTCTCCCATTCTGAGGATTGTTTTTTGGTCTTGCTTATGGTTTCCTTTGCTGTGCAAAAGCTTTGAAGTTTCATTAGGTCCCATTTGTTTATTTTTGTTTTATTTCCATTTCTCTAGGAGGTGGGTCAAAAAGGATCTTGCTGTGATTTATGTCATAGATTGTCGTGCCTATGTTTTCCTCTAAGAGTTTGATAGTTTCTGGCCTTAAATTTAGATCTTTAATCCATTTTGAACTTATTTTTGTGTATGGTGTTAGGGAGTGATCTAATCTCATACTTTTACATGTAGCTGTCCAGTTTTCCCAGCACCACTTACTGAAGAGGCTTTCCTTTCTCCACTGTACATTCCTGCCTCCTTTATCAAAGATAAGGTGACCATATGTGTGTGGGTTTATCTCTGGGCTTTGTATCCTGTTCCATTGATCTATCTTTCTGTTTTTGTGCCAGTACCATGCTGTCTTGATTACTGTAGCTTTGTAGTATAGTCTGAAGTCAGGGAGCCTGATTCCTCCAGCTCCCTTTCTCTTTCTCAAGATTGCTTTGGCTATTTGGGGTCTTTTGTGTTTCCATACAAATTGTGAAATTTTTTGTTCTAGTTCTGTGAAAAATGCCAGTGGTAGTTTGATGGGGATTGCATTGAATTTGAAAAATCTATGTCTTTTAGATTATTCACATTTAAAGTGATTATTGACATAGTTGGATTAATATCTACCATGTTTGTAACTGTTTTCTATTCATTGTCCTTATTCTTTGGTTCTTTTAAAAAGTCTTTTTTCTGACTTCTCTTGTTTTTACTGAGTATTTTATATAATTCCATTTTATCCCCTTATACAATATCAGTTATATGTACTTTAAAATTATGTAGTGATTGTCCTAAAGTTTACAATATACATTTCTGACTATTCTAAGCCCATCTTCAAATAACACTATACCACTTCAAGTATAGTGCAGCTAACTTATAATCAAATATTCCCAATTTCTCCTTTTATTTCTTGTGCTATTGCTCTTTTATTTCATTACCCATATACTATAATGACCCAGTTATATTATCACTATTACTTTAAACAAATATTTATCTTTTAGATCAATTTAGAATAGAAAATTAATACAATCAATTTTACCTTTATTTATTCCTCCTCTGAAGCTGTTCCTTTCTTTATGTAGATTAAAGTTTCTAACCTATATTATTCTTTGACCTAATGAACTTCTTTTAATATTTCTTGAAGGGAAAATCTGATGGTGATGAATTCCCTCAGTTTTTGTTTGTCTGAGAAAGTCTCTAATTTTCCTTTACATTTAAAGATCATTTATAGATTGAGGAAATCTAGAAGTAATTTCTAGATATAGAACTCTAGACATGTTTATTCTCTTTCAACCTTTTAAAAATTTACTTTGCTTTCTTCTTGCTTTCATGGTTCTGACAAGAAATCTGCTGTAATTCTTATCCATGTTCTTCTATAGATTAAATGTCTTTTTCCTCTCCTCTGTTTTCTTTAGGATATTCTCTTTTTTTTGACTTTCTGAACATTTAATATGATATGTCTAAGTGTGATGTTTTTGGTATTTATCCTGCTCAGTGTTCTCTGGGCTTCTTGGATCTGTGGCTTTTGTATCTGTTATTAGTTTTGGAAAGTTCTTGGTCACTATTATGTCAAGTATTTCTTCTACCCTTTTCTCTTTTCCATTTCATTTCTTTATTTCCAATTACATGCACCTTATAACTTTTGATAATCTCACATTAATATATTTTAAAAATCCCTTCTTCTCTCTATTAGTTTGGAATTTTCTCTCTCTCTCTCTTTTCTGTTCTGGTTGCATCAGTTGGCTTTACTGCACAACAAACTACCCCTCGTCTTAGTAAATTAAAGCAACACAAATTTATTATTTTTCATGATTCTACAAGTCAGCTGAGTAGTTTGCTAATTTGACCTGGTCTCAACTTAGCCAGCCTGGCTCACACTTCTAAAGTAAGTTGGTAGGTTGCTTGAGTGAGGGAGGAGAAAGCCTGGTTGGTCTGGTATAATTTTATTGGGGATGAATTGGTTTTTCTCCTTGAAGTTCTTACTTCTCTCCAACAGGCTAGTCTGAGCATATTTTCATGTTAGCTCATGCATGTACTTATGGCAACTACAGAGAAGTCAGAGAGAGAGAGAGAAAGAGACATAGAGATAAAGGTGGTGGAGGCAAGGAAAAGAGGAGGAGGAGGAGGAAAATAAGAATAAGAATAATAAGAAACACTTGAGCCCATTTAAAGGCTCTGCTTTCATCAAATTTGTTATTGTCTCCTTGGCCAAAGAAAGTTACATGGAAAATCCAAAATAAGTATGGGAGGGTACTACCAAAGTTATGGATTTAGAGAGGTCTAAAATATTAGAGGCTGTCAATCAATCTACCAAAGTGCTTATCCTTAAATTTTATTACTTGTGACATATGTATGTATATGTTGACAATATCTGAAATTAGTAATTCTCCTCACTCTCCTCATGAACAATATAAGATTTTAAACTCTTAAATGAACCCCCATTTCTTGCATATATTTTTGTTTCAAGTTTTAATATCATCTTCATTTAGATCCCATGTTAATTGTTATTATTATTGTCTTAGGTAGTCAACATTTTCTCCATCTTATCTACTTTTGTTTCTTTGTTCCATTCCTTCTTGTTTCTTATTCATTCTCTCTTGAATAATTTTCAATTTCCTGAAGTACTTCTTTAAAACTTATTTTAGGGGAGATCTGTTACAGGTAAATCTTCAGAGATGTTAACTGAATAAAAAGTATTTATTTTGTCCTTGTTCTTAAAGATGTTTCTATGGTCCTCTGGCTTGTATTTTTGCTGTTAAAAATTATGCTGTTGATTTAATTATCATACCTTTTTAGTAATATGTCTTCTCCCTCTGACTGCTTTAAAAATCTGTCTTTTTTGTTTTGGAGTCCTGCTGTATCACTCTAATTTGTCTAGATGTGGACTTTTTATTTTTCCTGCTTGTGTTTTACAGTGGTTCTTGAATCTGAATTCTCAGATATATGCTTTTTTTTTTTTTTTTTTTTTGGCAGTATGCAGGCCTCTCACTGTTGTGGCCTCTCCCGTTGTGGAGCACAGGCTCTGGATGCGCAGGCTCAGCGGCCATGGCACATGGGCCTAGCCACTCCGCGGCATGTGGGATCTTTCCGGACTGGGGCACAAACCCGTGTCCCCTGCATAGGCAGGCAGACTCTCAACCGCTGCGCCACCAGGGAAGCTCTATGCTTTTTGAATATAGCCTGTCCCCCAGTTTATTCTATTTTATACTTCTGTTACTGCAGTTAGACATAATGTCCCTTTCTCCATAACTATTAACTTCTTATTCATAATTTAAATCTTTTTGTCTCTGCGGTTCTCTGGGTTAGTATTTAGATTGATTGTAATTCATTACTTCTCAGCTAATGCAGTCTGCTGTATAATCTTCCACTAAGTTTTAATTTCAGTGATTGTATTTTTTCCTTTCTTTAGGGTTTTTCCCCTCTTAATGTAAATGGCATTCTAAGTAGTAGCTTAAGGCTTTTGTGTTTGTAAATAATCTCTGCTTTTAAAAAATATTTTAAGCATCTCTATTTTATGTTTTGCAACTGATTATCCATCATCTAAAATCTTTGGGAGTCAAAACCTGTTGTTTGCTTCTTGTGTTGATTTAAAGTTTTATTTGTTTTTCATAGGTCTTAGATTTATTGCTTTTGCAAATTTATAAACACTAAATATAAAATTATACAATACCTTAAGTTATTTTCACAATATTTTTCCTAAGTATACATTTTTGCTTTGTTAATGGATAATTTTATCAACCTCATTTTGCAAACATTTGAACCAGATGTGTGAACTTTTGCTTTTTCTAGTTAGGAGAATTTCTCTTTCAAATATGGTTGAGTATTTTCTGACCTTCTCACCATTTTGTGGCAAACAATATTGAAAGATAAAGAATCCTTTGGGCCAAACGTTGTACGGTTGAAAATATTTTTCCGGTGTAGGTATGATTCAAATTGCACCCTGCTGATCAGTGTGAAGATACTGATTGTATTTTGAGTTTTAATTATTGGAGGGGGGAAAACAGCAACAAAGCACCCAGCTGAATTAATTGTGACTCAAATGGATCTGTTTGTGGAGCACACACACTTAAGCACAAATAAAAACATTCATAACCTGATACATACACATCACATGTGTGTATACATATATACACAGACATATAGTTTAATAAAGTACAGGAAAATCATGTAATTTTAATTTTTAAAAATTATAGCTTAAAATTCCAGGAAGTAATCTTACACTTCCACTCTGTACACCAAACCCACTTCTTCCTCATATTTCTAAAACAAAATATATTACCTGTGGGCTTTTCATTCAGTTACAGTTGCTATACAGTATTCAAGATTTCATAGTACTTCCTTAATGATAAACTCTATGAGTGTGAAGTATTTCATACACTGAATTGCTGACAGGGTGTAGAATAAACTCTGTTGGGTGGTTTGAACTAGGGAAAACATGGATTAAATTTCGAGGTAAGTATAATGAGAGGCTCTGGTATTGAGGAATGAGATGTACTAAAAAAATCACTCTAAGGAAATGATAGGAGGGAAGATGCAGGAGGAATATAACAAATTCTTATTCACGGGGACCCATATTTTCAGTATGTGGTAAACATTCTTCATAGTTTTCTCTGGGCTATTGCTCAGGCTATATTATATTTAGATCATTTGTCTAGAGTAGGTTTTCAGGAAATTTGATGTTGATTACTGGTTTTCTTTTTCTTTGCTGCACAAACAATAATAAATCAGAAATAATGGAAATCTAAAAATAAAAAGGTAAACACGATTATTCTCCTCTTGTTCATATGCATGCACAATTTTGCATAATTATAATTATAGTGCTTTCTGTATTTTTCTCTCTGCATTTCTCTTATTGTTCAATGTTGTCCTCATTTTTAGTGGCTTCATCATATTTTACCGTTGTGATGTAGAATCATTTACTTAACTCTCTGTTAGTGACGAACATTTATATTTTTAGGCAGTCTTCATTTTGCACGAAGCACTACTGTTTGTTCATACAGCAACCATTTAGTTCTTTTTCCTTTCTAACAGAACCCCAATTTTGTACAAATATCCACACGTCTCTTGTGTGACTCAGGGGAAAATGTGTCCATCCCTAACCTCAGGGTGGAGATGGGTTTGACAAAGCTAATTGGCACCTGGCATTCCTTGGGTGAATATCACTGGTCTGGGGTGGCTTAGGGTGATGTAGTCAGACAGAAGGGGCTTGCATCCCCCTGTGTCATTTGCTAATTATACGACTCTAGGAATATTTTATCACTCTGTGTCTCATTTCCCTCTCTGTAAATTAATTATAATAGCACCAAAACAATGGTTATTTGAAATATAAATAAATGAATATATCTTCAGTTCTAAATTTATTTGTAAATGTATAGCACTGACATATAGCGAGTATTCAATGTCACTTATATTCTTCAGAGTTCTATCACTTGTACAGTGTAATGTCATCAGAAAATAGCTCAAGATAGGATTTCTTCTATACTAAGCACACATTGTGTGTGTGTGTGTGTGTGTGTGTGTGTGTGTGTGTGTGTGTGTGTTTAGGTGCAAAAGCTGGAGACCTTGAACCATTAAAATTTTACAACTAGGGCCATTATTCATCCATATGACAAATAAGATCCAAAGGTAAAGAAAATTTACTCAAGCCTAACTCTTAGTGACCAGTTTTCACCTATTCTCCAAATTGAATGCTCTTTCTTTTAATATTTTGTACAGATAATACCTTAGTACATTCTTGTTCATCTATCCATATATTCATTAAAGACTCATTTTTAAAGCACCTACTATGGGCCAGGCATAATTCTAGCTTCTGGGGAATCAGGGAACAAAACAGACTGAAATTTGTTCTAAATATGATGAGAAGCCATTGACTGGCTTTGTTGGGGGAAAGGCATGACGTTAGTCATATGTAAGAAGAATCACTGCCTGCTCTCTGAGACTGGACTCAAGGAAGATGATGAAGGACACAGGGAGAACAGTTAAGAGACCTGATGAGGGGCGACTGTAGCCTGGAAGAGAATGGTAGCTGGAGAGGAGGTGAGAAGTGCAGGGCTTCAGGATACAGCTTCTTTGTTAAAATTTTAAACTATGTCTCTGCTAAGTAAGGAGTGAAAATAATGGCTTCTATACCTTTGTCTCCAATGCCAATCTCCTTTTCAGAGGTAACCATTGTTAACAGTTTAGTGTGTATGTATCATCAAACCGTTTCCTATGTCATTTATAAATAACTTATAAATAATAATTAAAAAATATATATATTTTTGCAATTTATTTTCAGGTTTTTTCCCCCTTATTTTATGTTGCTAACTTCTTTCCTGGAACTGAATTAAGAATTAATAATGATTTGGAACTCCTCAGAAACAACCCACCTCACAACCAATCTTTTGTATAATAGTTTATTAAGACAACAAGCAAGTAAACAAATAACATTAGCATAGGTAAGTCTCCCCGTTTTTTCCCCCATTTCATTAGGATAGTGCAGTTTCCCAGGATTTGAATGACTGTTTCATCCCTTTTCTTCTTTTTCTCCATTTTAAACTTCAGGCTGCAAACCAGTAGAGGGCACTGATAACCCTGTAGATGCAAGAAGTCTCATGTAAAGATACAAACAAACAAAAAGTGGAATAGGGTTTTAAGACAGAGATCATAGTACAGTGCAACTTCAGAAATGCAGTTTGGGGTTTTCTTTTTGAAAGTCAAAACTATACTTCTAATGGGTAGGACCTCCCCATCCTGACTTTAGCGCATATGAATGTGGGCTTCTGAAAAACATTTTAATATACACAATAAATGATCTTGGTAGAGGTGAAAAATAGTAATTTAATAATATTTTCTCAACTAATTATAAACTATTTTATTTGATTCAAAATGTTCCCAGACTGAAATCTTTTGAGCTGTGTAAGTTGGTTAGAAAATTGAAGTAGGCTTGGTGAAGACACGTATTTTTACTCGGTTTATTTTTTCAGATTGTGTGTGTGTGTATGTGTATTCAATGTTTTAAAACATATTCAAAAGGTTATATCTATACCTGTCATGGGTGTGTAAAGTATCTGTGAATAGAAAATGTAATTTGGAGTCCTTATTTGTTCCTGTTGTTGAAAACCCAGACTGATGCATGTTTTGAATTTGGGTTTCTAACAAAACGTAAACAAGCAGAAATATTCTCGAGTTAGTGCATTTGTTTATTCATTTATTGACAGAGAGAACTCAGCCTATGGAATGGCTACAGAAACTTAAGTAGTCAAATAGTAATGTCCAATGATCAAGTCCTAGAAGAATAACATATTTTCTCTAAATCAGAGCCTGTATAGTAAGGAACTCTCTTGGTGTAATCCCAACACTTTTCAACTATGCAGAGTCCTTCAGGATTCTACTTGCTACTTCTACTAAAATTATTTACTGTATACACTGCAAATATTTTCTGGACGCTCATATTCAAAGGCTGAGCACCACTTTCTATGATAGGTATCCTAGTGTCCTGATAGACTTTTCATAGCCAGGAAGCCCTATATTTTAGCTCTGCTGAGTGTGATGGGCAGCCTTCATCAGACACTAGGAGCATCCATTTCAGTGTCTCCACGGAAGTATCGTATGGCTTCAAAACAAGAAAAGTATAGATTTTCTAAGAAATGTACAAGAGTTCATTTTCAAGATATTTTATGCTTTTGCACGTTGAGTCTGTGGAAATGGTTGGCCTTGTGTCACAGAAAGCTGTGTCCTCTTTCACTATGACTAGCTTTGAAGAATCCAAAGTATGTTCCCCCATTCATGAGGGCAGTGGGATTGCAGGCCCCGTGACACCTGATTCTGGGTCTTAATTTCCCATTCTTTGATGATTGAATGAGCCAAACTGCAACAATGTGCACGTTTTTTCTTGGCTTACTTCCTTTATAGTAAAACTGTAACAGGGTATGGCAGCTCATGGCTTTCTGCCTCTGGATGGCAGTAACTCCTGCTTAAATGTTCACAACCCTTAATTTCAATATCCTGAAGGAAGGAGTTCCCGTCCTTTGTCAGTTTTCTATCCAAATAAAACACTAATTTTATTTAGTCTGAAAAAAATGTGTATATATATATATATATATATATATATGCATGCATACATATATATCTTAAATTTATATATGTATAAGTTGAAAACTAAGAATAAGCTAAGAATCTGTTTAGTGTTAATAGTTGATAGCATAAATCCCAGGTTAGAAGGAAAATGAGGACGCAAAGAGCTAAACTAAAAAAAAAAAATTGGCATTTGGATATTTCCATATGTTTATATGTGATTCATTTTCCTTCTTACATAAATTAACAAATGCTGCTGAGCCAACCATATTTCTTACCTCGAGACAACGGGGCACTGCAAAGGCTCTAGGAATATATCCAGGATTTGGGAGTAAGCATGTCTACCACTAAAATTATGTGCTCTGATTAATATAGTCCATCTGGACTTTCTGACTGTGACTGTTCATAGACACAAAGAATTAAAAAGCTTAAACATTAAATAAAGTGAAATGCACACATGTTAAATGTAGTTCACTAAACTCTCCATGCAGCGGCTACTGCAAGGCTGTAAACTGACATCTGGGTTGGGCTGTGGGCTGTGATTTATTGTCTGTATTATTTTTCTGGTCCTCCTCTTACTTGTTCTTTTAAACCCGCTATTCCTTTTCTGAGTCCCTGGTTTTCCTCCTCAGCCCCAGACACCCTTGCACTGCTTGCCCCCTAAGATCTCTGTGCTTGAAAGCCTGCTTAGACACTTTTCTAGATCTTGCCCTCTGTGTTGAGGTAGCTTAAGAGCTTCTGCTCCATGTTCAGCTCTATCAGTTGTGTGGCCTCCTGGTGAACCTACACAGCTTCCTTGCTGCGGAAGGAGGATAGATTGGCAAGTAAGAAAGGATGCTGTTAGAAAATCTTCTACATCAGGCACACCTTCTCTTTTTAACAAACATTCCTCTGAGAATTTAAGGTGTTTTGAAAGTGATACATTAAGACCAAAATTTACAGCATAAATTACATTCTTGGGTATGATGTCTTGGGACATCAACTTTTGATGTCTAATTGAAGTGACCTCAGCTTCTGAGGATTTCATGTAACTACCTTCAAACCACTGTTGATTTAGTAGACTTTCCTATGTACTCATGCATGTAATTTTTTTAACTGAGAAAAATGAATGTAATTTTTATGGCTTCTAGATGATAAAATTTTAAAGTAAATATTATTACAATGATAATTTTCTTTGCCTCAGATGATATAGTTTATTTATGAGGACAAGGGCCAGGTTTCCTTTGGGAAAGAATGGAGGATCTTCTCAAAGTAACAATGGACACAGAAATAGCTAGAACAGAAAAAGCCCCAAACCATAGGAGAATACGAACCTTGGTAGAAAAGGCAAGGAAGGAATTCAGAGTCACTAAATCCAGTAGTGTTAGAAGCAGGTATGGAATCTGGGATCAAGTTGACGGGAATAAGGACAGGAGTCCAGCAAATTGGAGGATGAAATGAGAGACGGTCCCAAGGCTCAGCTTCCTGGGGAGCTTCCTTGTATCCTTTTCTAAGTTGCATATGTAAATCCGTGCGTTTGACTTGGTGCCGTAACCTGCATATACACAGGGTGACTCTTATCACTGGCCAAAACAGAGGAGTGACCCTCGGCAGTTCTTGTACATGGCATCATCTGGCTGGGGGTGATTTCCGGAACGCAGAGATAGCATCAATCTCCAGCTCAGTAAGAACTGATCGTGTTACCAATGAAAGGAATGTCATGGTTGGAATCCAACGTTGTGAAGATTTGTGTTGAGCTGGGTCAGTGCCCTTAATATTTTCTACTCTGCCCACTTCTGAAATTTCAGGATACATTTTTTACTTGTCCAGTTTTATTGGGACATATTTGCTGTACAGCACTTTAAAAGGTGTATAACATAATGACTTATGTACATCGTGAAATGATGACCACAGTAAGTTTAGTGAATATTCATCTTCTCATATAGATATAAAATGAAAACAAAAGAAACAATTTCTTATGATGAAAAACTCTTAGGGTTACTCCCTTAATGTTCGTCTATAACATACAGCCGTGTTAACTATATTTATCATTATTGTACATGACATCCCTAGTTCTTGTTTGTCTTATAACTGGAATTCTGTACCTTTTGGTTACCTTCATCCAACTCCTCCTTCCCCCACACCCCAATTATGATCTCTTTTTCTATGAGTGAGTTTGTTTGTTTTTGAAGTATAATTGACCTACAGCACTATGTTAGTTCCTGGTACATGGCATAGTGATTCGATATTTCTGTACATTTCAAAATGATCACCACAGTAAGTCTAGTTACCATACGTCACCATACAAAGATATACGTTGTTATTGGCTATATTCTCCACACTCTACATTTCATCCCTGTGACTCTTTTATTTTGTAACTGGGAGTTTGTAACTCCTCATCTCCCTCACCTATTTCTTTCCTCCCTACCCCTGACAACCACCTGTTTGTTTTCTGTATCTTTGAGTCTGTCTCTCTTTTGTTCATTCACTTGTTTTGTTTTTTAGATTCCACATATAAGTGAAATTATGTAGTATTTGTCTTTTTCTGTCTGACTTACTTCGCTTAGGATAATACTCTGTAGGTCCATCCATGTTGTCACATTTGGCAAGATTTTGTTCTTTTTTATGGCCGAGTAATATTCCATTGTGTGTGTGTGTGTGTGTGTGTGTGTGTGTGTGTGTGTATATCACATTTTCTTTATCCATTCATCTACTGATGGACACTTATGTTGCTTCCATATCTTGGCTATTGTAAATAATGCTGCAGTGAACATAGGGGTGCATATATCTTTTTGAATTAGGGTTTTTGTTTTCTTCATACATATACCCAGCAGTGGAACTGTTGCATTGTATGGTAATTCTATTTTTAGTTCTTTGAGGAATTTCCACTGTTTTCCACAGTGGATGCACCAGTTACATTCCCACCAGCAGTGCACTTTTAGTCTGTGTGTGTCTTTAGCTCTGAAGTAAGTCTTTGTAGGCAGCATATATACTGGTCTTGTTTTTGTATCCATTCAGCCACTCTGTGTCTTTTGATTGGAGCATTTAGTCCATTTACATTTAATTATTGATAGGTATGTATTTATTGCCATTTTGCAAATTGTTTTCATTTTGTTTTTGTAGTTCTTTTTTGTTCCTTCTTTTTTCTCTTCCCTTGTGATTTGATGACTATCTTTAGTGTTATGTTTGGATTTCCTTCTCTTTTGTGTGTGTACATCTGTTATAGATTTTTGGCCTGTGATTACCATTAGGTTTATACATAGCTCTCTCTCCCCCCTCCCTATATATATATATATATATATATATATATATATATATATATATACACACACACATATATATATATAATCATATATATATATGATTTTTATACATTGATAATCTCTTAAGTTCAAATGCATTTTAAAAACCCTGAATATTTTACTCCCCCGCACATTTAATGTTTTTGCCATCATATTTTACATATTTTTCTGTTTTGTGTATCCCTTAACTGCTTATTGTGGATATAGATGATTTTACTACTTTTGTTATTTAACCTTTCTATTAGCTTTGTAGGTGGTTGATCTACTACCTTTATTGCCTTTACCAATGAGATTTTTTCTTTTGTAATTTTTATATTTCAAGTTGTGTTTTTTTCTCTTCCACTTAAAGAAGTCCCTTTCACATTTCTTGTAGAGCCAGTTTAGTGGTGATAAACTCTTTTATCTTTTGCTTGTCTGTAAAACTCTTTATCTCTCCATCACATCTAAATGATAGCTTTACTGGGTAGAGTATTCTTGATTATATGTTTTTTTTCTTTCATCACTTTAAATATATCATGCCACTCCCTTCTGCCCTTCAGAGTTTCCATTCAGCTGACAGTCTTATGGGAGTTCCTTTGTACATAACTGGTAGTTTTTCCCTTGATGCTTTTAATATTCTCTCTTTATCTTTAATTTTTGCCATTTTAATAACAATGTGTCTTGATGTAGACCTCTTTGGGTTGATCTTACCTGGGATTTTCTGTGCTTCTTGGACCTGGATGTGTTTCCTTTCCCAGGTTAGGGAAGTTTTCAGCTATTATGTCTTCAAATATGTTCTCTGCCCCTTTCTCTGTCTCTTCTCCTTCTGGGACCCCTATAATGTGAATGTTTGTATGCTCAATGTTGTCCCAGAGGTCTCTTAAATTGACCTAATTTTTTATAACTCTTTTTTTTTCTTTTTTCTGTTCATCTTGAGTGATTTTCATTACTCTGTCTTCCAGTTTGCTGATCTGTTCCTCTGTATCATCTAATCTACTATTGATTCCTTCTAGTGCATTTTTTATTTCAGTTACTGTACTCATCAGTTCTGTTTGATTTGTCTTTATATTTTCTAACTCTTTGTTAAACTTCTTACTCTGTTATTCCATTCTTCTCCCAAGTTTGTTTAGCATCTTTTTGATCATTACCTTGAACTCTTTATCAGGTAAATTACTTACCTCTACTTCACTTAGATCTTCTTCTGGGGTTTTATCTTGTTCCTTCATTTCAAAAATACTACTCTGTTGCCTCATTTTGACTGTTTTCTCTGGCTTTATTTCTATGTATTAGGTAGGTCAATTGCATTTCTTGATCTTGGAGGAGTAGCCTTATGTAGAAGACGTCCTATGGGGCCCAGCAGCACACTCCCCTCTGGTGACCAGAGCTAAATTCTCTAGGGGTGCCCCCTATGTGGGCTGCATGGGCCCTTCTATTGTGGTGGGCTGACTACCGTGGGCACACTGGCAGGCATGAGTGGCTCCTGGCCTGCTTGGTTGCCAGGCCCCACCTAGTGCAGAGGCTGTCAGCCATTGGTGAGCAAAGCTGGGTCCTGGGGTGGCTGGCTGTGGTCCAGAGGTCCCAGAGCTGGTGTCAGCCTGCTGGTGGGTGGGACCAGGTCATGGGGTGACTGGATTTGGGGACCTGGGGGTTCTGAAACTGGTGCTGAGCTGCTGGTAGGTATAGCTGGGTCCCAGGGTGGCTGCCTGAGGGCACAGGGTCCTGTAGCTGGTGCTGGCCTGCTGGTGGGTGCATCTGGGTCCTAGGTCTGCTGGCTGAGGGGCCCAAGGTATCTTAGAGCTGATGTCCCCTCTCTGGTGGGCATGGCCAGGACCCAGGGGGATAGTGCCTGCTCACTAGTGGGTGAAGCCAGACGTGGAGCTAGTGCTGGTCCATTGGTGGGCAAGACTGGGTCCTGATACTCCGATGGGTGGGGCTGGGTCCTGGGGTGCCTGGGGTGCTCATGGGGGCCTATGGGTGTCTTTCTGTCCCAAGTCTCAGAGTGTATGAGGTTTTGTTTGCACCCTTTATGAGTGATGTCTCTATTTCTCACAGGCTCTGGGACTCCTGAAAGCAAGCCTTGCTGGCCTTCAAAGCCAAAGGTTCTGGGGGCTCATCTTCCTGGTGCCAGACCTCTGGTCTGGGGAGTCTGATGTGGGCTTGGGCCCCTTGCTCCCTGGGGAGATTGTGATTATCCTCTCCTTTGCGGGTCACCCACTCAGGGGTGTGGGTCTTGACTGTACTGCATCTCTTTCTCTCTTACCTGTCTCATTGTGGTTTCTTCTTTATATCTTTAGCTGTAGATGATCTTTTCTGCTAGTCTTCATGTCATTCTCATCAATAGTTGCTCTGTAAATAGTTGTTATTTTGGTGTGCCCATGGGAGGAGGTGAGCTCAGGTCTTCTTACTCTGCCATCTTCTTTGTGATACCTTTTAAAAATGTCTGAAGAGTGTTTTTAATTCAGTGGAATTCTTCTAAGTTCTACCTGGGCCCTTCCTCCCAGGGTGCTCCCTTGATTGGTTTCCGTGGTTTTCATTCTCTTGCTTTGTGTCTAGATATCCATTCAATAAATATTTATTGAGTCCCTAAAAAATGCTAAGCATTGTGATAGATGATAGGCATACAACGGTGAAGAAATAGATACAGACCCTTTCATCATGACATTTATAGTTTGCGGAGGGATGCAGACACACACACACACAAAGAAATTTCAAATCAGAGGGATGAGGGCTGGATGGGAGTGTACATGGTGCTATGGAACCCCTGGCAGTATCATCCAACATAGATTTTGGTGGTGGTGGAGAGGTCAGGGAAGGTTTATTGAAGGAAGTGATGCCTACACTGATATCTGTTGTCTGTAGTCAAAGTGGTCAAAGTCAGCCAGAAAAAATACAAAAAAAAAAAAAGTCAAATCCAGCTAGGTCAGGGAGGATAGCTATTGGGGCAGGCAAATCAACACATTGAAAGGCCCAGAAATGAAAAATAGATAAAATGGATTATGCTTGCTGAGTCCTCCAGAATGCGGATGCCAAGATAGGAGTAGATATGAAACAGATTTATTGAGGGAAATTCTTGTGTAGGATAAAGAGGAGAGGAAGCAGGAGTCATGGGGAAGAGTCTCAGAGCTTGATGCAAACCTAACGCTTGTGAGAGTAAAGAGGAAGAAGGACAGAGCTGGAGAAGCTCCAACTGCATTGCAGCTCTGGGACCATCTTGACCAGGTCTGTGGGGGCTCCAGAGCACAGATACTTGTTGGAAGAGGCCCAGAGTCCCAATAGGGGGCAGAAATGGTCAGGATCCAGCACTCCCTGCCCAGCCACCTGCTGTGCTCAGTCGTTGGATGGAAGCAGCCCTGGGAGAGTGGGGCTTTAGTGAATGCTGTGGTGGACCCCTCAGGTGTAGCACTGGAGGCTGTGAACCAACTAGAAACTCTCCTTGCAGCAAATTCCATCTTGAAAGTAGAGCTGAGTGGCTACCCCATAGCTGCCTCAGTACACCCTTCCCACAGCAACATGTCCAAGGCCCTGTTCAGCCATGGAGGAGTACCTCTTCTCCCGACGGGGGAGACAGAGAGAGGGAGGTTACTGTGGAGAAAAGCAGCCTCCACCACTGTAGCTGGTCTCAGGGCTGTGCTGGGTTTTCGTCATCTCCCTTGGCTGTTAGCCATTCCAAATTCTCCCTGACTCAGCCATCACCTCTGCAGGTCTTGGTGCTTTGCTTTATCGTGTAATCCTCACTATCATTCCTGAGGGGCTGAACCCCTGGTATTCATAACCTTCTTAGGTCAGGGCTGTTGCACATTCACAGTTCGAACTGGGCAAAGAGTGGCTCATCCTAAGTGAACCAAGTGGGTCACTTGGATTCCACCTGTGTTCTTCAGTTCACCAACTGTGTGAAAAAAGCCCTGTGTTCTGATGGTGATCAAAATTGAATATCTCTGCCGCGATGATGACTCCTCCTCTTGCCCACTGGTCTTTGCGTGCAGCAAGCCCAGAGTGCACAGGGGCAACCATGATTTGTTGTTCAGTGGGACTCATGGTGTGTCCCTTGGCAAGAGTGTGTTCCTTTGGGAACCAGGACTTCTAGCCCGGAGTTGCCGTTGTGAGAATCATAAAGTCTCTCAGTGGGTCATTAGGAGTGAGGATAATTAAGGCTGCTCCTGCTTCTACTCCTTGGTTCCCTGACTCATGTATCCTTCCTATTAGAAGTAGCACCGTATTGAGGTTCTGTAATGAAGTGTGTATTCCTACAGAGTATTGCTTCTAAGGTGGCACTTCAGTCCCATTTTCAAGACAGTTCCAGTACTATATGAGGGTGGCTGCTTTTGGATGGTGCAGTAAATGATTTGACAAGATAACCTCATGGTCTTGAGTCTACTCTTCTTCACTGTTCAGTGAATCCCCTGCTAGATGCTGTGTTGCATGGGATCCCATAGCTGGGGATCAGGGACTCTGTAAGCATTCAAATTGTGGTGCTGGCTGAGGTTCTCTGGGCAGAAAAGGCAAAAACATACCCAGGAGAGGTATCTGTCCCCCTCAATACTGACCACTAGCCGTTTCAGGATGGAAGGGACCCAATGTAGTCAACTGGCCACCAATAGACCAGCTGATCTTCTTAGGCAAGAGTGTCATATTGGGGGTGGACTGTTGGTCTATATGGTTAGCAGGTTGGGCATTCAGAGCTCAATTGATCAGCAGCTAGATCAATCTTAGGAGGTGTAGGTCCATGCTGTTGGACCCATGCATAGCCTCCACCTCTCCTAACATGGCTGTTCCTGTCATTTGCCCTTGTTAGTTTTGGGGTTGCCAGTTATGATGACTAGATAGTATCAATGGGGTGAGTTGTTTTCTTAGTTCTTTACTGCCTCTCCCCTGGTGTATGATTTCTGGTGGACATTAAGGTTTGATACAAAAATCTTCACACTTTGATTGCATTTCCATGTGCCACACCCACATCTTCCATTTCTTCTTTCTACATCCTTGATCAGATAGTCAGACTATTGGCTACTGCCCAGAAGCTGCATATATACTAACCTGACCCACTTTTGCTTCCACACAGCATGGATGACCAGATATACCACTTTCTATTCCACCCACTAAGAAGAATCCCCCTCTTTACTCTCCTTCAAGGCCACCCGTGAGTGTGGCTAGAATGAAGTCATTATCTGTTTTTGGCTTCTACTCACATACTTGGCCAATCACCATGTGAACAAAAGTTGTTCCCCCCCTCCCCACATTCCTCCATTGGCTTGTCTTATGGGATGCCCATACAGTTTTTGGTGTGAGCTCAGGGAAGAGCACTGGTGCAACTTCGGGATGTGACTTAGACGATTGGACTAACTGCTTGTGCTCTCTGGCCCTACTTGGGCTTGATTTCAGATGCAACATTTCTATCCTACAATGTACTGATTCTGGTTCCAGCCATTTCCATGACTGTTTGTGCCTGACAGAATTTGGGCCAAAATGGCTGGGCTTTTAATACTTCCACTTAGCCTAGGCACAAGCTGTAGGTTGCTTAAGGAAAGTTGTAACCTCAGGTGAGGTGGCTCTCTGCTGACTGCTCTCCCAAGAAGAAAGGACATTCCAAGCTAAGCTATTAGAATAGGTAAAGCTGTGGTGGTGTGGGAAAGCATGGCATTTTCTGGTGACTACAAATGTTTATATGTTACTAGAGCACAGAGTACAAGGCAGAGAGATGCTGGAGGACTTGTGCATGCAAAGCTAGAGAGCTTGAAATAATGATTTTGATTGAGTTTTTTATCGAGTGTTTTAATTGAGTGATTGCTATATGCCTTGTGTTTTATTTATAATATTCTCGTTTATCCCTGAAGGTGCCAAGGTATTATTATTGACAGTTTACAGTTCAGGAACAAGGCTCAAAGAGAACAACTAATGCCCAAGATCACGCATTTAATACATGGAAAATCCAGAATTTGAACTTCTTTTTGCGGCTAAATCCCATTTGTATCACAAAGACATTCATTAACTACTGAAAACATGAGATTGCATGGTCAGATATTCAACTTAGATGAATCTATGGAGAAAAATACGGGAATGGATCATATATTAGAGATAGGAAGACGGGACAAGAGGCCAATGAAAGTCTAGGTGAGAGATGACACAGGTCTGGCCAAAGGTGGTGAGAGTGCAGGTGGAAAAGAGGAGGTAGAGTTGAAAACATTTATGAAGTAAAATTATCAAGACATTGAGAATGACTGAAAGCAGAGGTTTCAGAGGGTAGGGAATCATTACCTCCAGATTTCTGCTTTAGGGGCATTATGGAGGGAGGTGCTGTCAACAGACACTATACGTTTGCATATAATCATCTTTCTGTAGGTGTGCCTCCTCCACTAGAATGTGGTCAGAGACTGTTAATAATTTCTGTCTTCCAGCACTTAGCATAGCACCTGACTCAATCCACACGTGTGGATAGGCATGGCATTTACTGATAACAGTTTAACCACCACTATCATGGTGTGAAATTTTTAATTGAGTTAGTATTATTCAAGGATAATGAGCTGATTGAGGAATACAAAATACATTGATGTCTTTATCATAACTTTTATTTTGCAGAAGTGTAATTTCTCTTTAGTGGGGATTCCTATATTTAACTTTTTTCTGGCATATCTACTTTTAAAATCATTTTAAAAGAAAAGCTCATTTCTGGAAAATAATTTTTACAAAGTTAGAAGACATGAATTAAACTTGATGAATATTTTTAATTTAGAACTCAACCAGGCAGTGGATAAAGTTAATGGGGCAAGGTTATGACACTTTGGTACACCAGGGTCTTGGTATAACAGGCCTGTCCCTGTCTGTTCACCGATATAAAGGGCCTTTCACTGCTCTTTTACCATCAGTTGCGTTCTAAATAAAAAAAACTTTAGGTTCTCTTAAAATTTCAGTAATTGAACCCTTAAGTTCCATTTGTCATACAATAAATTCTGCTCTTTAGAGAGAGATTAGTATATTTTTATCACTCAAAGGTCTAGGTTTGTAAAGCCATTTAACTAGCACAGGCACCTGTAATTGTAACAGGAGAATTTTAAACTGATCAGTAAACATTGTCCACTTGTGTTATCCAGACAGCCTCGTGGGAGAGGTGTGGAGTGTGGAGTAAGATCCAGTTTGAACCTACCTTGGTTAGTTACTGTTCAGGTAGCAAAGTCCGTCACATAGCTTCTCCAGGACTCAGTTTCTTGTTTCTAAAATGAAGATAATAACATCTTGCAGGACTGTTACCACGATTATAGCTAATGAAGATAACATACCTGGCATGCAACAGGTACTCAATAACAGGAATTGTTATTGTTGTTATTAATTACTAGTGGTCCAAGTGCAGGTTACAAGTTCTATGTGTCAGGAGCTCTCTGAATTCCTCCCATTCATTCTTCAGCCCTGCTAAAGGGTGTAAATTACATTTTAATTCTAGTATAAGTGCAACTGTGATGGTAAGTACAGTGGGTCCTAGAAACATGTCCATGTTACCTTCAGACAATCTAAAAGTCAACCCCTGATTTGATCGGGAGTTTTCTCGAAGAACTGTGAGAAAAACCTTGAAGTGCAATGTCTGTTGTGTTTTTATTTGCTGAGACCTAATGGAAGACTTGCCATTTGGGGATTGCCTGCATCAGTGCTTCCTTCCATTAGCAAGGAGAGGTGAAAGTTGCCTGTAATTAGCTGTAATTAGCGACTGATCTTTTTGGACAACCAGAAAATCTGGTTTTTCCTCCAGACATGACAAGGGCACTCAGAAAGGATAGAACTTCTGTAGTGGTTAATCTTGAAGCAGAGGATAGTGACTCTTTCAAAAGCAGCGCTTTTTACTGTTGTTGGTTCTGTATCTGTTTTTAGCATATTTATTAAGATGTATCATAGTCTAGTGGGAAAAAAAGAACAAAACACTAAGGAATTTTCCAAGTGGATGTATAGCGCCACATGTAAAACACTGAGGCTAATTGAATTGAATGGCTTTGAGCCCCTGGAAGTCACAAAGTGACAAGGTTGCTTGACAGCTAGTGAGCGATTATTTCCCGTCCCACTGATTAATTTGGTCAATTAGTGGCAAATAGGAATGTCACAAGTGGAAAGGGTAATGAGAGTCATTATAAATGTAGAAGTAAAATTGAGGGCAACCTTGTCACAAAAGGGATCTGCTTTGGCTAGCTTAGGTGCTGATGGGACCAATGGTTCATTCCTGTTTCTGTTCCTCCATGGAGACTGAATCTTACTTCAACTAGAACTTCTAGAAAATCAAAGTGGACCCACAGCAGCATTTTCTTCTACTGTACACGGAGAAAACTGTTTTCAGAGTGGCATTTAAAAACTTCATCTGATATTTTTAAAAATTATTGTCCTCAAATTAAAACCTGCAGTTACATTTTAGGACAAGTCAGGCAGATTCAAGTCTGAACACCTCAAATGCCGAGCATAACTATGACTTCTCAATTGGGGAATGCTAACTGATGGCTTAGAACTGCACACTGTATTTGTTTTTTGTGGCTGCTGTGAAAAATTGCTGTAAAGTGGGTGACTTAACACGACAGAAATGTATTCCTTCTCAGTTCTGGAGGCCAGGAGTCCAAAATCAAGGTGTCTGCAGGGGTGGTTCCTTGCAGAGGCTCTGAGGGAGAGTCTGCTCCCTGCCTCTCTCCCAGCTCCCAGTGGCTGTGGCAATGCTCGCTTTCCTGGGCACAGATGCATCCCTCCAACCTCTGCTCCGTCTTCGCAGGTTCTCTCTGTGTGTCTCCTTTCCTTCTCTTCCAAGGTCAGTTGTCATTGGATTTAGTGCTTACCTTAATCCAGGATAAGATTATCTTGAGGTCCTTAATTACATCTGCAAAGACCTTCTTTTTCCCCAAATAAGGTCCACATTTAAAGGGTTCAGGTAGACATATCTTTGGGGGAACCACCATTCAACCCACTACACGCATCTTTACAGTGAACAACTTCCAGTCTGATCATGCCCAAGAGTGAAACTGAAAGGTTCTGGGAAGTAGGGAGGATGCTGTGTCTGTAAAGGCAAGAATTTAGGGTCTTTGTACAGTAAGTCCCCTACATATGAATGAGTTCCATTCCGAGAGTGCGTCTGGAAGTCCAGTTTGTTCCTAAGTTCAACAAAGTTAGCCTGGATACCCAACTAACACGATTGGCTATAAAGTACTGTACTGTAATAGCTTTATAATACTTTTCACAAAACTAATACATAAAAAACAAACTCAAAAATAAAGAAAACATTTTTAATCTTACAGTACAGTCCCTTGAAAAGTACAGTCGTCCAGTACCACAGCTGGTAACCAGGGGCTGGCATCGAGTGAACAGGCAAGAAGAGTTACTGACTGGAGGAGGGAGATGGTAGAGCTGAAGGATCATCATCAATAGGAGATGGAGGGCAAGCTGCAATTTCACTCATGCCTGACGATGGTGGCACAGGTTCTGGTTCCTTGCTGGATTCAGTTCTATCCACGCTCTTTAAAAAACGATCCAGGGATGTCTGGGTAGTAGCACGTTCACATCTTTGAAAGTTCGCATCTTGAAGGTTCATATGTAAGGTACTTACTGTGCTATGACTTCAGCTCATTATGGCTGTGGGCCACCTGTGCCTACCAGACCCAGGATGATCAGCCTACAGACCATCAGCTCTGCATCCGACGGCTGCTCCCTCAACCCGTTTTCCTGTTCTTTTCTGCTCTGACCCACTGGCCTAATCGTCATTAACAGCTTCTGGTCATAGGGTGTACGCTTCTGATGTTTCTCCTCCTCCTTGTCTGTGGTTTGAATCTGAGATTTGCTCTAATCTTGCCATGACCCCAGGAGACAACATCCAGCCTAGCATCAGGCAGACCTCAGCCCTCAGAGTGTTGCTACACCTCCCTGTCGTCCAAATTCATCACTAAGCATTTTGGAAATGGGTGAGCATTATTGAGAGTATCTTCCCTCGTTTTACACATTGATGTGAGGTGTCTAATTTGCATAACCCATCCCAATCACTGCATCGGATGCTATAGCTTCCTGCCTCCCAGCATGATACTCTTACCTAAAACCTCCTCACATTCTGTTTTTCTAATGTTTTTATAATATCTTTTCTCCAAACAGTCTGCTTACACCAGGTGGTACACTGTCATGGAGATGTCTTTATTTGGAAGAATGAAATCACATTCTTGGGAAAGGAGATTATTTTTTCTCTGAGTTCAGCTCTTACGTTCCTGTGCCTACTCTGAGCATGTCTGGTTGGGGCATCTCTTGCACTTATCTTGTACGTGGCTTCCTGATGTTGCTGTATCTCATTGGACTGTCTATTGCTGCCAACTACCTTTCCCCCACATGACAAAGCCCACTCTTGCTTAAACTCTTTGGTGGTCCTGTGATGACCATAAGATAAAATTAAAAAGTTTTTCATGTAGAATAAGGTCCGACTCTAGCCTGCCTCTTTGGCTCTGTTTTCTGCATGATGTGAGCAGAGGCACAACGAACGAGCTCCTCCCCAGGCCACAAGCACGTTACTCCCTCGGGTTTTTGCTCAAACTGGTCCCTATGTGTGACATGTGCTGCCTCCGTCTTCTCCTTGAAGGACCTTATTAGTCCTTCAAGACCCATTGCATAGGTCACCCTTTCTCTGACCCCTTCTCTCACTCCTTGGGGCAGTAGTCTCTCCTCCCTCAGCACCGTATTTGTGCCTATGTTATATCAAGTATGAAGTCGTATTAATAAATTATGGGTGGTCGTCCATTCAAAGACATGCTTGAGTACACTCGCTACATCAGGAATGGTGCACTGAAGTTACCTGAACATTCTAACGTCTTTCAGTAGTCAATGAGCCCCGTGGAGAAAATGATGGAGTCTGACTCTGGGGCCTCACACAGTGACTACAAATTCTAAATAAGTACTTGGTGAATAGGTGAGTGAATAAATATGCAAATGAAGAGAGAGAGTGAATGTCACTGAAGGTTACTTTGGTCAATTCAGATACATTCTTAGGCTGTAGATGTCCAGGTCAACTTTCTTATGATTCTTTACACTCAAACATATCATTTGCTTAATATTATAAAATAAAACTAAGCCGGTATTCTAAGAGAAGCTACCTATTTGAAGCATAACTAACTACTTGAGAATGAAGGGAAGAGTATTAGCTTTTTGTCAGAAGTGATATCAATTCCTTTACCTTCAGCCTGTCTTGAGATCAATCTCTGTCTGCACATAAATTCCCTCTAAAAAGCAAAACCAGTGTCGGCTGGGCTCTTCAGTATTTCCCGGGGTGACTTGTCAACGTGACACATTATATACATTACGTCAGTGTGCCTTCTTGTCAACCTCGGATTTATCTGCTCTGTCCTCATGCATCATCCCTGGCAGAAAGGCAGCACAGCCTGCAAGTGTGTACTGGGGTGTTCTGTGACAAATGCAAGGGCATTGAAGACACATACCTTAGGTTGACACGGAATACCTGATTCAGAGTTTCATTATCACTAAAATAAAAGGGAAGAGGAGGTGAGCAGGAAGGGGAACGGTAATTCACAGCCTGGATGGCGTATTGGGCTTTCATGTTCTGCTTTACGGCAAGGCCAGCCTTTGAAGGCAACATTCTTCACTGTAACGCACTTGATTTTGACACCGCCCCTTGATGGATGCACGGCGAGAGCCATGAGTGCCCTGTTTCTCTGCCATCTATGTGGCTAGAATGAAGAGTAAGTTGTCCGTTTTTATGTCTCACACTTTATTAAGTGTGCCTCTGCGGATGTCCATCTGCAGAGCAAATTAACTGAAATGAATAAGAAAAGAATAGGTCTTTACTCAGGTAAAGCAATGAAATCAGAATCCCAGAAACACCAGACACCTGTCCCTCACTGACCTCATCGAGATAGTTAACAGGGTTTTAAAATATGACTGGGCTGGTGCACCATTCTCAGAGTCCTTCAGTTACATATCTGGAAACATTTACTACCTAGAGTGCGGTATATACTCAGGTGGACGAAGTTGGTTCTCATGTAGTGTACAGTTTTGGTTTCTTTCTTTTTTAACATTTGCTTTAATGAATGGAAAATATTTGATGTGTTAAAAGATAGGATATAAAAGGAAAGAAGATCCATGTTAAAAACAACTGGATTAAGAGTTGGCAGATGTTTATACACTAGATTTATGATGTCGGGCAAGTTACTTTACCTCTTTTTGTCAAGTTTCCTCATCTGTAAAATGACAGGGTTGGATACAGTCATAATAGCCCACCTGTATATAGCGTTTATTCTTTTCCTGGCACTGTTCTAAGTGCTTTTCATATAATTTGTTGAATGCTCAGAGCATTCCTATGGAGTAGGATCTATTATCAATTCTCTTTTTTATAGCTGGAGAGAGAGAGAGGAAGGGGAAGAGAAGTAGCTTGTTCAAAGTCACACAGCTAGTAAGGGACAGAACTGAAATTTGCACTGGGGGATTCTGGCCTTAGGACCTATGTTCTTAATCCCTATCCTATACTCCTTTGAGCACTTCAGTGACTGTATTTTCACTGTTGTGTAGGAAGGGAAAATGTTATCTAAAAACTAGTACTTAATTTTGTATAAAATTCATTTTCTTGCCCAGAATTAGTAGGAAGTATACATTCATACACCAAGCCAGTATGAATCTGTGTCTAAGGTCTTTCATGAAACACTTTCTTGAAACTATGATGCATCATTGCAACAGAGAGGACAAAAATAGGACAGTGTGGCTGAACAGTCTCATCTCTAGTTAATCTTACAAAGAATTTCCATTTCTTAATGATTTTGGACTGATTCAGTCACAGTAGAAAAAATATTTTCTAGAGGTACTGATCATGAAGATTGAATGGAAAGCATAGAATGCCCACATATCTCTTGCATGTCAGTGTCTCTTGTATGGATTCTGTGGAAAAAATAAAAGCATATGTTTGGCTATGTTACCAAGGGCTGCACTTGGTCTGGCGTGGAGAGGATTCTAGAGTTATCTACTCATGATGATAATTGGGTGCTAAGAATGTGGCCACTGTGAAAACTTTAAAGTGATAGAAAAAAATGTTACTCACTAGTAGAATTTTTCTGAGCAAGCAGTGCTGTCTAGTAAGAAGTTTGTAACATAAGGACTCAAAAAAGCCAGATCTTCTATCCAGGATCCACCAGTTCATTGCTTCATGATCCTGGAAAAAGAAACATTTTATCCCTCAGGTTAGTCATCCATAAAAATGTGGTTAATAATAACTTATCTTAAACATCTTTATAATTAGTATGTGAGCATATTTTGTACACTATAAGTGATTGCTGTGATTGTCATCACGTGTTCATCAGGCACCACCCGTGAAAGTGTGACACCCCCTTTTCCAGTGTTGAGCTTCACACTCTTTTTTTCTGTATCTTAAGGCTCGTGTGATAGTTTCCAGGTTTTTAATATTCTGATTAGAGACATGGTTTTAACAAACAACATATGCCCTAATAGAAGAGGGAACAAAATGAAATTAGGAAAAGGCTAATAGAAAAAAAATCAGAGGAATGAGAGAGTGGAGCGATCATCTTTTGATATTTCTAGCCCGTTCGATTCTATGATATTTTGGTGATACCACTTGGCCTGCATGTGGTTCCAATGAGGCTGTCAATCACAGGTTCTACCCCCCAGGAGGGTGGCCTTGTGACCCAGACACAGCCAATTGTTTTGTCCGTTGACCAAATGAATCAGAGTCCTTCCCTGGAATTCTATTGACCCCTAAAGAGAAAAGCTGTCTCTTCACTTTTGGATCAATAGATGGGACAAGATAAACATGGGACTCTCTGTGGCTGTGTCCACACCACACCCCCCCACCACACTACAAAAGAAATGTATCCGTGGTAGGAAGGAATGAGGCAGACACACAGCAGAGACAGGGGATGCAGAAAGCCTTCACAGACAACAAGGTTCTGATGTGGGACCAGTTGTCCCTGCAGCCCAGCCTACCTCTAATCTCCCCCCTCATCCATAGACACTTATCGAGTGCCTACTAGATCAAGGGCCAAACACTATTTAGGTTTTTGGGATTCAAAAGAGTTAAAAGCACTTACCTCATGGGGTTTACAATCTAGCAGGGAGAGGCAGACCATAAACATGATAATTAAGTAAATTACATCATGTGTTAGCTGGTGATAATCCTTTGGGGTGGGGGGAATAGAGGAAGGTAAAGGAAATAGCAAGGCTGGGGGAAGCTTTCAATTTAAATAAGAGTCAAGGTAGGTGTTTCAGCAAATACTGGAAACACTTGAAAGGGGATGGAGGCAGGCATCTGGGGGAAGAGTGGTCCGGGGAGATGAAACAGCAAGTGCTGCAACCAGCGGTGAGAGCGTGCCCGGTGTGGCCCAGTGACAAGGTACCCGGTGTGGCTGGAATTGATTGAGGGGAGAATTGAAAGAGAGAAGGTCAGAGAGGCAAAAGGGGGATAGATCCAGATGATGTGGGGCCATGCAGCCCTTGGGAGAGTTTTGTTTTTATCTTTGTGAAATGTGAAACCATTGCGAGGTTTTGAGTGGCAGAGTGAAATGATCCGGCTTATACATTTAAAGGATTTCTCGAGAAGGACTATGAAGGTGAACAACAGTGGAAGTAAAAAACTAATAAGGAAGTTATTACAATAATTCAGGGAAGGCATAATTACTGGTGACTCGGACACGGTTGTGAGAAGTGGTTGGATGACGGATCTGAATGCAGGGCCAGCAGCATTTCCCCAGGGATTGGATGGAAAAGGAAGGAAGGAAAGGGAAGGATCAATGATGATATCCTGTTTTTCCCCTGAGCAACTAGCAAGTGGTACTGCTATCAGCTGAGGTGAGGAAGGCTGTGGCTGGAACAGGAGTTTGGTTTTGGACATGCTAAGAGTAAGGCATCTGTTAGATACGTGAGTGGCTATGATGGTAAGGAATTGGATATCTGAGTCTGGAGTTAGGAGAATGAGTCTCTGAGAGGAATGAATTTAGCATTTGATGACATGAAAATGGATGAGCTTGCCAAAGCAATACATGTAGGGAGAGAGGACAGGAGAACAGAGTCCTGGGGTCGTCCAAATTAAGAGGTCATGGAGCTGCAGGTTTCCTCTGAGAAGGAGTGAGCTGTGAAGTAGGAGGCAAGTGACCACAGTGGCTCAGAGAGGATGGAATAATCAGCTGTCATGTGGGGCAGTGTGGAAGCCACTGTTGACCTTGACTGAGACATTTCCTGGAAGTGGTTTTAGTGAAGTAGCCAGAGCAAAAGGTTGACTAAAGTGTACCTAAGAGATCATGGGAGGAGAGGGAGGCAGAGAGTGAGGATGGACAACTTTGTTGTAGATTTTTGCTGCAAAGGGAAACAAATAAGTCATCATTTGGCTGGTGACAAGGATTCAATATGAAAAGATTTCTTTTGTTTACTTTTTAAGACAAAAGAAATCATAGAATATTTTTAGGTCCATGGGGATGATCTAGAAGAAAGAAAAATTGGTGATACATGAGTGAGAAGGAAGAATTGCTGGATCTAGTTCCTTAAGCAGGAGAGAGAAGGATGGAATTGAGGGCATAAGCACAGAATGGTCTTATAAGGAAATATATAGTTCATCTCTAGTTTTATAAGAAAATAGATAGTAACAGGAAGGAGGGCAGAGTCTAGGGCAACAGATGCTGTTATGGTTTAGATATAGGAGTTTGCACTGTAGGGAAATTCTCTTCACTATTACTTGAGCCAACAAATTTGACTTATGCCAGTTCTACTAGTTCCAGATATAACCAAGAGTCTCTTGAGAGAACAAGCAAGGGAAGTTAAATAATTTCCCCAGGGTCATAGAGTTCATGGTACAGCACAGTGTTAATGGAGCGGCAGTGGATTTAGCTGGATCTTGGAGCTTACTTTGGACCCCAAGTCTAACCTTACTCGAGCCTGTAAAGAGCTTCTTATTCATCATTCTTACAGTTGTTTGATGAGTGACTAACAGGCATTGCATGGTAAAAAGGAAACATGTGACAACATCAGTGAAGGAGAGCTACTTGGTGCATTGCTATATTATAGTAGGATTCCCTTAGGTCAGAAATATCTAGGGAGACGTCTTTGAAGAGTGACACCTAAGCCATACACAAAAATAAACTCAAAATGGATTAAACACCTAAATGTAAGACCGGACACTATAAATCTCTTAGAGGAAAACATAGGAAGAACATTCTTTGACATAAATCACAGTAAGATCTTTTTTGATCCACCTCCTAGAGTAATGGAAATAAAAACAAAAATAAACAAATGGGACCTAATGAAACTTCAAAGCTTTTGCACAGTAAAGGAAACTACAAACAAGATAAAAAGACAACCCTCAGAATGGGAGAAAATATTTGCAAACAAATCAACGGACAAAGGATTAATCTCCAAAATATTTAAACAAAACATGCAGCTCAGTATTAAAAAAACAAACAACCCAATCCAAAAATGGGCAGAAGACCTAAATAGACATTTCTCCAAAGACTATATACAGATGGCCAACAAACACATGAAAGGATGCTCAACATCACTATTTATTAGAGAAATGCAAATCAAAACTACCATGAGGTATCACCTCACATCAGTTAGAATGGGCGTCATCAGAAAATCTACAAACAACAAATGCTGGAGAGGGTGTGGAGAAAACGGAACCCTCTTGCACTGTTGGTGGGAATGTAAATGGATACAGCCACTATGGAGAACAGTATGGAGGTTCCTTAAAGAACTAAAAATAGAATTATCATATGACCCAGCAATCCCACTACTGGGCATATACCCAGAGAAAACCATAATTCAAAAAGACACATGCACCCCAGTGTTCATTGCAGCACTATTTACAATAGCCAGGTCATGGAAGCAACCTAAATGCCCATCAACAGACAAATGGATAAAGAAGTTGTGGTACATATATACGATGGAATATTACTCAGCCATAAAAAGGAACGAAATTGGGTCATTTGTAGAGATGTGGATGGATCTAGAGACTGTCATACAGAGAGAAGTAAGCCAGAAAGAGAAAAACAAATATCGTATATTAATGCATATACGTGGAACCTAGAAAAATGGTATGGATGAACCAGTTTGCAGGGCAGAAATAGAGACACAGATGTAGAGAACAAACATATGGACACCAAGGGGGGAAAGTGATGGGGAAGGTGGTGGTGGTGGGATGAATTTGGAGATTGGAATTAACATGTATACACTAATCTGTCTAAAATAACTAATAAGAACCTGCTGTATAAAAAAATAAAAATAGATTTCAAAAAAAGAAAAAAATAGATTTGAAGAAAAATATTGATTATAAACAATAGTAATACATGCAACAAAAACTGTGACTATTGTAGGCAAATATCAGAAGTTTGCTGAGTACTGCCTTATAGCCTAACTAGTTTGGGACATTAGCCAAGTTAAAATCAACAAGTGCTATAAACCACTTTATGTTGTTCTTGTCAGATTTCACCACCAGGGCGATAGATGGTCTGTGTTTGGAATGTATACACAGCTGTGTAGAAAGGTTTGAATCAGCTTACAGCTTAAACCAACCCAAACAAGCCAAGTGGAGACTGAGTCCAGGTATGAACTCAGGAAGAGTGGACACCATCATGCTTTGAGAGTTACAGATCACTATCTACAACTTGGTCCTGAACTCGTGGCAAACATTCCTAGCAGCAAATGCAAAAACAATAAATGTTGTGTTCAACCATTAAAAAAAAAAAAAAAGACACCTAAGCTGAGACTGAAAGGATGAGGAGGGATTAAGAAGGAAAAGGAGGGGCAGGGAAGCATTTGAGGCATTAAAAACAATATTGGCCATCGTGTGAGGGTGTAGTGAAGACCAGAGGACTGGGAAGAGACTCCAGAGGAACTTGACATGTGATGATCATCGAACACAGATGAAGCCAGATCACGGGGCTTCTAACTGTTATTTAAATACAAGTAGTTAATATATAAAATAGATAACCAACAAGGACCTACTGTATAGCACAGGGAATTATACTTAATATTTTGTAATAACCTATAAGGGAAAAGTATCTGAAAAAATATATATGTATAACTAAATCAATTTTCTCTACATTTGAAACTAACACAACATTGTAAATCAACTATACTTCAATCAGTCAATACAGGTAGTGTCATGAGCACAAATACTGGGTGGGATGAGTGCATATTAATTTTGATTTTTTTATTTAAAATTTTTTTAAAATTTAATTTATTTTTTTATACAGCAGGTTCTTATTAGTCATCAGTTTTATACACATCAGTGTATACATGTCAATCCCAATCGCCCAATTCATCACACCACCACCCCCACCCCGCCCGTGGATTTCCCCGCTTGATGTCCATAAGTTCTCTACATCTGTGTCTCAATTTCTTCCCTGCAAACCAGTTCATCTGTACCATTTTTCTAGGTTCCACATATATGCGTTAATATACAATATTTGTTTTTCTCTTTCTGACTTCTCTCTGTGCGACAGTCTCTAGATCCATCCATGTCTCAACAAATGACCCAGTTTCATTCCTTTTTATGGCTGAGTAATATTCCATCATATATATGTACCACAACTTCTTTATCCATTTGTCTGTTGATGGGCATTTAGGTTGCTTCCATGACCTGGCTGTTGTAAACAGTGCTGCAATGAACATTGGGGTGCATGTGTCTTTTTGAATTATGGTTTTCTCTGGGTATATGCCCAGTACTGGGATTGCTGGGTCATATGGTAATTCTATTTTTAGTTTTTTAAGGAACCTCTAAACTGTTCTCCATAGTAGCTGTATCCATTTACATTCCCACCAACAGTGCAAGAGGGTTCCGTTTTCTCCACACCCTCTCCAGCATTTGTTGTTTGTAGATTTTCTGATGACGCCCATTCTAACTGATGTGAGGTGATACCTCATTGTAGTTTTGATTTGCTTTTCTCTAATAATTAGTGATGTTGAGCAGCATTTCATGTGCTTCTTGACCATCTGTATGTCTTCTTTGGAGAAATGTCTATTTAGGTCTTCTGCGCATTTTTGGATTGGGTTGTTTGTTTTTTTAATATTGAGCTGTATGTGTTTATATATTTTAGAGATTAATCCTTTGTCCATTGATTTGTTTGCAAATATTTTCTCCCATTCTGAGGGTTGTCTTTTCGTCTTGTTTATGGTTTCCTTTGCTGTGCAAAAGCTTTGAAGTTTCATTAGGTCCCAATTGTTTATTTTTGTTTTTATTACCATTACTCTAGGAGGTCTTGCTGTGATTTATGTCAAAAAGTGTTCTTCTGAAGTTTTCCTCTAAGAGTTTTATAGTGTCCAGTCTTACATTTAGGTCTCTAATCCATTTCAAGTTTATTTTTGTGTGTGGTGTTAGGGAATGTTCTAATTTCATTCTTTTACATGTAGCTGTCCAGTTTTCCCAGAATCACTTATTGAAGAGACTGTCTTTTCTCCATTGTATATCCTTGCCTCCTCTGTCATAGATTAGTTGACCATAGGTGCGTGGGTTTATCTCTGCGCTTCCTCTCTTGTTCCACTGATCTATATTTCTGTTTTTGGGCCAGTACCATATTGTCTTCATTACTGTAGCTTTGTGGTAGAGTCTGAAGTCAGGGAGTCTGATTGCTCCAGCTCTGTTTTTTTCCCTCAAGACTGCGTTGGCTATTTGGGGTCTTTTCTGTCTCCATACAAATTTTAAGATTTTTTTGTTCTAGTTCCATAAAAAATGCCATTGGTAATTTGATAGGGATTGCATTGAATCTGTAGAATGCTTTCAGAAGTATAGTCATTTTCACAATATTGCTTCTTCTAATCCAGGAACATGGTATATCTCTCGATCTGTTGTTATCATCTTTAATTTCTTTCATGAGTGTCTTACAGTTTTCTGCATACAGGTCTTTTGTCTCCCTAGGTAGGTTTATTCCTAGGTATTTTATTGTTTTTGTTGCAGTGGTAAATGGGAGGGTTTCCTTAATTTCTCTTTCAGATTTTTCATCATTAGTGTATAGGAATGCAAGAGATTTCTGTGCACTTATTTTGTATCCTGAAACTTTACCAAATTCATTGATTGGCTCTAGTAGTTTTCTGGTGGCATCTTTGGGATTCTCTATGTATAACATCATGTCATCTGAAAACAGCGACAGTTTTACTTCTTCTTTTCCAATTTGTATTCGTTTCATTTTCTTCTCTGACTGCCGTGGCTAGGACTTCCAAAACTATGTTGAATAATAGTGGTGAGTGTGGACATCCTTGTCTTGTTCCTGGTCTTAGAGGAAATGATTTCAGTTTTTCACCATTGAGAATGATGTTTGCTGTGGGTTTGTCGTATATGGCCTTTATTATGTTGAGGTAGGTTCCCTCTATGCCCACTTTCTGGAGAATTTTTATCATAAATGGGTGTTGAATTTTGTCAGTAGCTTTTTCTGCATCTATTGAGATGATCATATGGTTTTTATTCTTCAGTTTTTTAATATGGTGTATCACATTGATTAATTTGCATATATTGAAGAATCCTTGCATCCCTGGGATAAATCCCACTTGATCATGGTGTATGATCCTTTTAATGTGTTGTTGGATTCTGTTTGCTAGTATTTTGTGGAGGATTTTTGCATCTATATTCATCAGTGATATTGGACTGTAATTTTCTTTTTTTGTAGTATCTTTGTCTGGTTTTGGTATCAGGGTGATGGTGGCCACATAGAATGAGTTTGGGAGTGTTTCTTCTTCCACAATTTTTTGGAAGAGTTTGAGGAGGATGGGTGCTATCTCTTCTCTAAATGTTTGGTAGAATTCACCTGTGAAGCCGTCTGGTCCTGGACTTTGGTTTATCGGAATATCTTTTCGCAATTTCAATTTCATTACTTGTGATTGGTCTGTTCATATTTTCTACTTCTTCCTGGTTCAGTCTTGGAAGATTATACCTTTCTAAGAATTTGTCCATTTCTTCCAGGTTGTCCATTTTATTGCCATAGAGTTGCTTGTACTAGTCTCTTAGGATGCTTTGTATTTCTGCATTGTCTGTTGTAACTTCTCCCTTTTCATTTCTAATTTTATTGATTTGAGTCTTCTTCCTCTTTTTCTGATGAGTCTGGCTAATGGTTTATCAGTTTTGTTTATCTTCTCAAAGAACCAGCTTTTAGTTTTATTGATCTTTGCTATTGTTTTCTTTGTTTCTATTTCATTTATTTCTGCTCTGATCTTTTTGATTTCTTTCCTTTTGCTAACTTTGGGTTTTGTTTGTTCTTCTTTCTCTAATTCCTTTAGGTGTAAGGTTAGATTGTTTATTTGAGATTTTTCTTGCTTCTTGAGTTAGGCTTGTATAGCTATAAACTTCCCTCTTAGACCTGCTTTTGCTGCATCCCATAGGTTTTGGATCATCGTGTTTCATTATCATTTTTCTCTAGGTATGTTTTCATTTCCGCTTTGATTTCTTCAGTGATCTCTTGGTTATTTAGTAACGTATTGTTTAGCCTCCATATGTTTTTGCTTTTTACTTTTTTTCTCCTGTAATTCATTTCTAATCTCATAGCATTCTGGTCAGAAAAGATGCTTGATATGATTTCAATTTTCTTAAATTTACTGAGGCTTGTTTTGTGACCCAAGATGTGATCTATCCTGGAGAATGTTCTGTGCGCACTTGAGAAGAAAGTGTAATCTGCTGTTTTTGGATGGAATGTCCTATAAATATCAGTTAAATCTGTCTGGCCTATTGTGTCATTTAAAGCTTCTGTTTCCTTATTATTTTCATTTTGGATAATCTGTCCACTGGTGTAAGTGAGGTGTTAAAGTCCCCCACTATTATTGCATTACTGTCGATTTCCTCTTTTACAGCTGTTAGCAGTTGCCTTATGTATTGAGGTGCTCCTATGTTGGGTGCATATATATTTATAACTGTTATATCTTCTTCTTGGATTGATCCCTTGATCATTATGTAGTGTCCTTCCTTGTCTCTTGTAACATTCTTTATTTTAAAGTCTATTTTATCTGATATGAGTATTGCTACTCCAGCTTTCTTTTGATTACCATTTGCATGGAATATCTTTTTCCATCCCCTCACTTTCAGTCTGTATGTGTCCCTAGGTCTGACGTGGGTCTCCTGTAGACAGCATATAGATAGGTCTTGTTTTTGTATCCATTCAGCAAGTCTGCATCTTTTGGTTGCAGCATTTATTCCATTCACGTTTAAGGTAATTATCGATATGTATATTCTTATGACCATTTTCTTAATTGTTTTGTTTTTGTTTCTGTAGGTCCTTTTCTTCTCTTGTGTTTCCCACTTAGAGAAGTTACTTTAGCATTTGTTGTAGAGCTGGTTTGGTGGTGCTGAATTCTCTTAGCTTTTACTTGTCTGTAAAGCTTTTGATTTCTCCATCGAATCTGAATGAGATCCTTGCGGGGTAGAGTAATCTTGGTTGTAGTTTCTTCCCTTTCCTCACTTTAAGTATATCATGCCACACCCTTCTGGCTTGTAGAGTTTCTGCTGAGAAATCAGCTGTTAATCTTATGGGAGTTCCCTTTTATGTTATTTGTCATTTTTCCCATGCTGCTTTCAGTAATTTTTGTTTGTCTTTAATTTTTGCCAATCTGATTACTATGTGTCTCGGTGTGTTTCTCCTTAGATTTATCCTGTATGGGATTCTTTGTGCTTCCTGGACTTGTGTGGCTATTTCCTTTCCCATGTTATGGAAGTTTTCAACTATAATCTCTCCAAATATTTTCTCTGGCCCTTTCTCTCTCTCTCCTCCTTCTGTGAACCCTATAATGTGAATTTTGTTGCATTTAATGTTATCCCAGAGGGCTCTTAGGCTATCTTCAATTCCACAGTTCTGTCTTCCAGGTCACTTATCCATTCCTTTGCCTCAGTTATTCTGCTATTGATTCCTTCTAGTGTAGTTTTCACTTCAGTTATTGTATTGTTCATCTCTGTTTGTTTATTCTTTAATTCTTCTAGGACTTTGTTAAACATTTCTTGCATCTTCTTGATCTTTGCCTCCATTCTTTTTCCGAGGTCATGGATCATCTTCACTATCATTATTCTGAATTCTTTTTCTGGAAGGTTGCCTAGCTCCACTTCATTTAGTTGTTTTTCTGGGGTTTTATCTTGTGCCTTCATCTGGTACATAGCCCTCTGCCTTTTCATCTTGTTTGTCTTTCTGTGAATGTGGTTTTTGTTCCACAGGCTGCAGGATTTTAGTTCTTCTTGCTTCTGCTGTCTGCCCTCTGGTGGATGAGGCTATCTATGGGGCTTGTGCAAGTTTCCTAATGGGAGGGACTGGTGATGAGTGCATATTTAAAACATTGATGATAATAAAAATATTTATGTGAGTTAAAATGCTTCCACATATACAATCTCATTTAGTTCTCACAGAGTAAATGATTTTTAATGCTTAAAATGTGCCATTTAAATTTATATGTTACAGTTAAGGAAACAACTCAAAGGGATTTGCTTGCCAAGATAGTACACCCAGTAAGTGGAAAGCAGCAGTCTAAATCCCAGCCTGTTTCCAAAACCCCTGTTCTTGCCACTAAACCAGGTTGTAGTACGCGTCTAAACTGTGCAAAAATGACAGATGATTTGTGAATATAAGCTTTATAACACAACATAGAAATGTGTGAAATAATCTGAAAATCAGTGATAAATGGAAAAAGAAAATACAATCGTGTTAAAATATTAGATATATATTTTGGTGGTAAATTTTTATTACAAATATAATTCTTTCTGTTTCCAAGATTTCTTCAACATATAAGAGCTTGAAGGTAATCATAGTTTGAAATATATATATATGTACTTTTGAAAATCAGTAGAAAGACCTACGGTTTAGGAGAGGAAGCTGAAAGATAATTTGTATTAGTAAATGCCTTACCCGAAAATAAAACATTCTCTGTCTTCAATTATATATATTTTGAAAGATGGAACTGGCTTGTTTTCTACTGTACTCTCTACTTATTCCAGTTTCTTTCAGAGAAAGAATTCTAAGTTCAGCCTTATCAATCATATTCTGAGTTACTGGGAGAGGAGAGAATACTGTGAGTCACTGTACTTGTATCCCTGTGTGTGAGATCCTCTCTATGTTATATGTGGCTGTAGATATGACAAATTTAAACTGGGAGTATTTTTCAAGTATTCCTTAATTGCCTATTCTTTATTTTGTGGATTCATTTGAAGACTTGCTCTTAACAAAACTATATGCGTGGTGCTGTGGGGAATCAGATAATCCCTGTCCTCACTGGGATTATAACTAATTAATATAGACATAAAAATCAAACTACAATAATGTAAGACAATGTAATGATAATGAGTAGAACTTCTATTCATTGAGCAACCATACTAGACTATTTCCATATTTCCGTGTACTGTCTCTAATCCTGTCAACAACACTGAATAGTAGAAATTCTTCTCAAAAATGAAGAAATAAAAGCCTTAGGCCATTAGACAACTAGGCTATAGTTATGTGGTGAAAATGGCAAAGCTAGCACTAAACTGTCGTTCTATGAAGTAGAGACTTATAGATATATGCATACATATGTAAAGTGTATGTGTGTGTGTGCATATATACACACGCAAAGTAGTTCTTCATGAAATAACCTTGGATGCTATTTCTGTCTATCTATGTATCTATCTATCTCCCTGCTTGGCAATAGAGACACAGACAAGTTCACAGCATAAATTATTTTTTTATTTTCTAGCTCTTCAATGTAGTTTCTGATTTTGAATGTTTTCTTTTTATTTATAAAACTGTAGAAAATTAGAAATACATAAAAATGAAAGAGAAGAAAATACAAATTACCTGAGAGCTTGTCAGATACAGTCACCATTCATATTTTAGAATAATGTATTTGTCTTTATATGCTTGTGTCCATATAATTATGTTTTATATGCATATATTTTGTGGTTTAAAATCTTGGTCATGTTTATCTATAGAACCAGCATTTTATATATTGAAGTTCTTTTTCACTTAATGGTTTTTCATAAATTTTTTCAGTTATGAAATAAATTTTGAAGGCATCATTATAAAATTTTTATAATATCGCATGTTAAGGTGTTCCCACAATTTATGTACTCTTTTACTTTTGCTGGGTTTTATTTTTTTTAATTTTATATTGGAGTATAGTTGATTAACAATGTCGTGTTAGTTTCAAGTGTACAGAAAATTGACTTAGTTATACATATATATGTTTTCAGATTCTTTTCCCTTATGGGTTATTACAAAATATTGAGTATAATTCCCTGTGCTATACAGTAGGTATATGTTGTGTTAGTTTCAGGTGTACAGGAAAGTGATTCAGTTATACATATACATGTATCTATTCTTTTTCAAATTCTTTTCCCATTTAGGTTATTACAGAATATTGAGCATCATTCCCTGTGCTATGTAGCAGTGTGTACATGTCAATCCCAAACTCCATCTATCCTTCTACCCACCCTTCCCCCCTGGCGACCATAAGTTTCTTTTCTACATCTGTGACTCTATTTCTGTTTTCTAAATAAGTTCATTTGTATCACTTTTTAGATTCCACGTATAAGTGATATCATATGATATTTGTCTCTGTCTGACTTACTTCACTTAGTAGGATAATCTCTAGGTCCATCCATGTTGCTGCAAATGTCATTATTTCATTCATTTTTATCGCTGAGTAATATTCCATTATATATATGTACCACATCTTCTTTATCCATTCATCTGTCGATGGACATTTAGGTTGCTTCCATGTCTTGGCTATTGTAAATAGTGCTGCAATGAACATTGGGATTCATGTATCTTTTTAAAGTATAGTTTTCTCTGGTTATATGCCCAGGACTGGGATTGCTGGATGATATGGTAGTTCTATTTTTAGTTTCTTAAGGAACTTCCATACTGTTCTCCATAATGGTTGTACCAATTTACATTACCACCAACAGTGTAGGAGGGTTCCCTTTTCTCCACACCCTCTCCAGATTTTTTGATTATGGCCATTCTTACTGGTGTGAGGTGATATCTCATTGTAGTTTTGATTTGCATTTTTCTAATAATTAGCAATGTTGAGCATCTTTTCATGTGCTCTTTGGCCATCTGTATGTCTTCTTTGGAGAAATGTCTTTATAGGTCTTCTGCCCATTTTTGGATTGGGTTGTTTTTTTGATATTGAGCCACATGAGCTGTTTGTATATTTTAGAAATTAATCCCTTGTTGGTCACATCAATTTGCAAATATTTTATCCCATTCTGTAGGTTGTCTTTTCATTTTGAGTTTAATTAGGTCCCACTTGTTTGTTTTTGTTTTATTTCCATTACTGTAGGAGACGGATCCAAAAATGTATTGCTGCAATTTATGTCAAATTGTGTTCTTCCAATGTTTTCCTCTAAGAGTTGTATAGTATCAGGTCTTAGATTTCAGTCTTTAATACTTTTGAGTTCATTTTTTTGTATGGTGTTAAAGAATGTTCTAATTTCATTCTTTTACGTGTAGCTTGTCCAGTTTTCCCAGCACCATTTATTGAAGAGACTGTCTTTTCTCCATTGTATGATCTTGCCTTCTTTGTCATAGGTTAATTGACCATATGTTCATAGGTTTATTTCTGGGCTTCCTATCCTATTCCATTAATCATATGTCAGTTTTTGTGCCAGTACTGTACTGTTTGATTACTGTAGCCTTGTAGTATACTCTGAAATCAGGGAACATGATTCCTCCAGCTCCGTTCTTCTTTCTCAAGATTATTTTGGCTATTCAGGGTCTTTTGTGTTGCCATACAAATTAAACAACTTTTTATTCTAGTTCTGTGAAAAATGCCATTGGTAATTTGATAGGGATTGCACTGAATCTGTAGATTGCCTTGGGTAGTATAGTAATTTTGACAATATTGATTCTTCCAATCTAAGAATATGGTATATCTTTCCATGTGTTTGTGTCATTTTTGATTTCTTTCATCAGCATCTTATAGTTTTTGAAGTAAAGGTCTTTAGCCTCCTTAGGTAGGTTTATTCCTAGGTATTTTATTCTTTTTGATGAGATAGTAAATGGGTTGTTTCTTTAATTTCTCTTTCTGATTTTTTGTTGTTAGTGAATAGGAATGCAATAGATTTCTGTGTATAATTTTGTGTCATGCAACTTTACCAAATACACTGATGAACCCTAGTGGTTTTCTGGTAGCATCTTTAGGATTTTCTGTGTATAGTATCATGTCATCTGCAGTGACAGTTTTATTTCTTCTTTTCCAATTTTCATTCATTTCTTTTTCTTCTCTGAGTGCCATGGCTAGGAGTTCCAAACCTATGTTGAATAAAAGCCATGAGAGTGGACATCCTTGTCTTTTTCCTGATCTTAGAGGAAATGCTTTCATCTTCTCACAATTGAATATGATGTTTGCTCTAGGTTTGTTATAAATGGCCTTTATTATGTTGAAGTAGGGTCCCTCTGTGCCCACTTTCTGGAGAGTTTTTTATCACAAACGGGTGTTGAATTTTGTCAAAAGCTTTTTCTGCATCTATGGAGATGATTATGTTTTTTATTATTCAATTTATTGATGTGGTGTATCACACTGATCGATTTGTGGATATTGAAAAATCCTTGTACCCCTTGGATAAATCCAAGTTGACCATGGTGTATGATCCTTTTAATGTACTGTGTAATTTGGTTTGCTAGTATTTTGTTGAGGATTTTTGTGTGTATGTTCATCAGTGTTATTTGCCTGTAATTGTCTTTTTTTGTGGTAGCTTTGTCTGGTTTTGGTATCAGTGTAATGGTGGCCTCATAGAATGAGTTGGGAGTGTTCCTTCCTCTGCTTTTTTTTTTTTTTTTTTTTTGCGGTACACGGGCCTCTCACTGTTGTGGCCTCTCCTGTTGTGGAGCACAAGCTCCGGACGCGCAGGCTCAGCGGCCATGGCTCACGGGCCTAGCCGCTCCATGGCATGTGGGATCTTCCCGGACCGGGGCCGAACCCACGTCCCCTGCATTAGCAGGCAGACTCTCAACCACTGCACCACCAGGGAAGCCCCCTCTGCAATTTTTTGGAACAATTTCAGAAGCATAGGTGTTAACTCTTCTCTAAATGTTTGATAGAATTCACCTGTGAAGCCATCTGGTCCTGGACTTTGGTTTGTTGAAAGTTTTTAAATCACAGTTTCAATGTCAGCACTTGTGATTGGCCTGTTTATATTTTCTATTTCTTCCTGATTCAGTCTTGGGAGATTGTACCTATCTAAGAGTTTATCCATTTCTTCTAGGTTGTCCATTTTATTGGCATATAGTTTCTTCTGAACCTTTGTATTTCTATGGTATCTGCTGTAACTTCTCCTTTTTCATTTCTAATTTTATTGATTTGAGCCCTATCCCTGTTTTTCTTGATGAGTCAGGCTAATGGTTTATCAATTTTGTTTATCTCTTCAAAGAACCAGCTTTTAGTTTCATTGATCTTTCCTATTGTTTTCTTCATCTCTATTTCATTTATCCCTGCTCTGATTTTTTGATTTCTTTCCTTCTACTAACTTTGGGTTTTGTTTGTTCTTCATTCTCTAGTTGCTTTAGGTGTAAGGTTAGGTTGTTTATTTGAGATTTTTCTTGTTTCCTGAGGTAAGATTTTATTGCTATAAACTTCCCTCTTAGAACTGCTTTTGTTGCATTCCACAGGTTTTGGGTCATCGTGTTTTCATGTCATTTGTTTCTAGGTAATTTTTGATTTCCTCTTTGATTTCTTCAATGATTCATTTGTTGTTTAGTAGCATATTGTTTAGCCTCCACGCGTTTGTGCTTTTTACGTTTTTTATTTTTTCCCTTGTAGTTGACTTCTAATCTCATAGTGTTGTGGTTGGAAAAGATGCTTGGTATGATTTCAATTTTCTTAAATTTACCAAGGCTCACTTTGTGGCCCAGCATGTGATCTATCCTGGAGAATGTTCTATGTGCACTTGAGAAGAATGCATATTCTGCTGGTTTTGGATAGAATGCTCCATAAATATCAATTAAGTCCTGGTCTACTGTGTTATTTAAGTCCTATGTTTCCTTACTGTATTGATTTTCTGTCTGGATGATCTGTACATTGATGAAAGGTAGGTGTTTAAGTCCCCCACTATTATTGTGTTACTGCTGATTTCTCCTTCTATGGCTGTCAATGTTTACCTTATATATTGAGGTGCTCCTATGCGGGGTACATATATATTTACAATTGTTATGTCTTCTTTTTGGATTGATCCCTTGATCATTACATAATGTCCTTCTTTGTCTCTTGTAACAGGCTTTATTTTAAAGTCTATTTTGTCTTATATGAGTATTCCTACTCCAGCTTTCTTTTGATTTCCACTTGAATGGAATACCTTTTCCATCCGCCCACTTTCAGTCCATACCTGTCCCTAGATGTAAAGTGGGTCTCTTGTAGACAGCATATATACGGGTTTTGTTTTTTTATCCATTCAGCCAATTTATGTCTTTTGATTGGAGCTTTTAATCCATTTATATTTAAGGTAATTGTTGATATGTATGTTTTTACTGCCATTTTGTTCATTGTTTTGGATTTGTTTTTGTAGGTCTTTTTTTCCCCTTTCCTTTTCTGTTCTCTTGTGATTTGACAACTAACTTTAGTGTTGTGTTTGCATTCCTTTTTCCTTTTTGTGTGTGTATCTATTGTAGATTTTAGGTGTGCAGTTACCATGAGGTTTTCATATAGCAGTTTATATGTAAAGAAGATTGTTTAAATTGCTGGTCTTTTAATTTCAAATGCATTTCCAATATCCTGCATTTGTACTCTCCTCTTTTCATGATTGCTGGTTTTGATATCATATTTGTTTGTGGATGATTTCCTACCTTTACTGTATCTTTGCCTTTTCTGGTGAGCATTTCCATTAGTAGTTTTCTTATTTTTAGTTGTAGCCTTTTCTTTCCACCTAGAGAAGTTCCTTTAGCATATGTTGCAAAGCTGGTCTGGTGGTGCTTTTGCTTGTCTGCAAAGCTTTTAATTTCTCTGTTGGGTCTCTTAGCTTTTGGTTGTCTGTAAAGCTTTTGATTTCTCTATCAGGTCTGAGTGAGAGCCTTGCTGGGTAGGGTATTCTTTGTTGTAGAGCCTTCCTTTCATCACTTTAAATACATCATTCCACTCCCTTCTGGCCTGCAGAGTTTCTGCTGAGAAATCAGCTGATATACTTATAGTAATTCCTTTGTATGTTATTTGTTGCTTTTCTCTTGTTGCTTTTAATATTTTTTCTTTGACTTTAAATTTTTGTTAATTTTTTTTTTTTTTCTGGTATGCGGGCCTCTCACTGTTGTGGCCTCTCTGGTTGTGGAGCACAGGCTCCAGACGTGCAGGCTCAGTGGCCATGCCTCATGGGCCCAGCTGCTCTGCAGCATGTGGGATCTTCCTGGACTGGGGCACGAACCCATGTCCCCTGCATCGGCAGGCAGACTCTCAACTACTGTGCCACCAGGGAAGCCCAAATTTTTGTTAATTTGATTACTATGTTTCTCAACATGTTCTTCCTTGGGTTTATCCTGCCTGGGACTCTCTGTGATTCCTGGACTTGAGTGACTGTTTTCTTTCCCATGTTAGTGAAGTTTTTAGCTATGATCTCTTCAAACATTTTCTCAGGCCCTTTATCTCTCTCTTCTCCTTCTGAGACACCTATAATGTGAATGTTTGTGCATTTAATGTTGTCCCAGAGGTCTCTTAGACTGTTCTCATTTCTTTTCCTTCTTTATTTTGTTCCATGGCAGTGATTCCACCATTCTTTCTTCCAGCTCACTTACCTATTCTTCTGGCTCACTTATTCTGCTATTGATTCGTTCTAGTGTATTTTAAATTTTAGTTATTTTATTGTTCATCTCTGTGTGTTCTTTAGTTCTTCTAGGTCTTTGTTAAACATTTCTTGTATCTTCTCAATCTGTGTCTCCATTCTTTTTCTGAGATCTTGGATCATCTTTACTATAATTACTCTGAATTCTTTTTGGGTAGATTGCCTATCTCCACTTCAATTAGTCGTTGTTCTGGTTTATCTTGTTCCTTCATCTGGAATATTTTCCTCTGCGATGTCATTTTGTCTAAATTTCTGTGATTGTGGTTTCTGTTCTGCAGGCTGCAGGGTTGTAGTTCTTCTTGCTTCTGCTGTCTGCCCCCTTAGTGGATGAGGCTGATCTAGGAGGCTTGTGCAGGCTGCCTGGTGGGAGGGACTGGTTCCTGCCCACTGGTGGGTGGAGCTGAGTCTTTTCCCTCTGGTGGCAGGACCATGTCAAGGGGTGTGTTTAGTGGGCAGCTGTGTGCTCAGGAAGATTTTGAGCATCCCTTCTGCTGATGTGTGGGGTTTTGTTCCTGCCCTGTGGTTGTTTGGCCTGAGGCATCCCAGCACTGGAGCCTACAGGCTGTCGGGCGGGGCCAGGTCTTGGTGAGAAAATGGCAGCCTCCAAGAGGGCTCACCCCAATGAGTACTCCCCAGAACTACTGATGCCAGTGCTTTTGTCCCCACTCTGAGCCATAGCTACTCCCCACCTCTGCAGGAGACCCTCCAATACTAGCAGGTAGGTTTGGCCCTGGCTCTTATGCAGTCACTGCTTTTTCCTTGGGTCCTGGTGCACACCAGACCTTGTGTACACCCTTCAAGAGTGGACTTTCTGTGATCAAACCCCACTGGCCTTCAAAGCCAGATTCTCTGGGGGATCCTCCTCCCATTGCCAGACCTCCAGGCTGGGGAGCCTGATGTGGGGCTCAGAACTTTCACTCCTGTGGGAGAACTTCTGTGGTATAATTATTTTCCAGCTTGTGGGTCACCCACCTAGCAGGTATGGGATTTGATTTTATTGTGACTGTGTCCCTCCTAACATTTCACTGTGGCTTCTTCTTTGTCTTTGGCTGTAGGGGATCTTTTTTGGTAGGTTCCAGCATTTCTTTTGTCAGTGGTTGTTCAGTTGTGATTTTGTGTTTTCATAAGAAGCGGTGAGCTCACGTCCTTCTATTGCATCTTGTCTCAACTGTGTGCAGACCACTTTAAAACACTGCTTTACTGTGGGCTGTGAGAAGATTTCCGGTTCTCAGTAGGGGAAATACCCCCTATCAAAGCCATTCCTTTGTGCCCTGGATCTTTCTTGTCCTAATCATTGAAGTCCTTCTTCTCCAAACCCATCCAAAAATTCAGCTCAAACTTCCAGTCCTGTAGAGGAAATGCCTTTCTAATCAGCTCACCTCCAGGATCCAGGTCACAAAGATGATTTTAACATTTTTCACCTGGGAATGCCCTTAAATATTCAGTGTGTTCCAGAGATCAGTAGCATCAATATCCTGTGTTTTAGATTTTATTCTCTTTTAAGTAATTCTGCATGAAATACCCTTTTACAACAAATTTGGTTCACAACTGATTGTCTCTTTAAGAGTGTGTTTTGGGAAGAGACATGATTCTCTTAAAGTGTATGAATGCCTTTAAAAGTCTTAATGCAGATCACTAAATTGTACTGTGTTTAGGTGTATTTAATCCTATCAGGGTGATTCAGGGACGCTCTCCTTAGGTCAGGGAATTTTGAACAGGATACTAAGCTTAGTACCCATCATCATAACTCCTAGTAGGTACCAAGGGCTCCGTTGGGCTTTGGCGATCATCCGAGATGAAAAGGCAGTTTTCCTCCCAGTCAGATGTGCTCAGGAGAGGTGCTGTGATTCTCCTCTCCTCCACTCATGCTCAGGGTCTGCCCTGATCCCCCATCCCAACTCCCAGTTAAAGCACCTCTTTCCTGATGAGGACTTGCTACATTTTGGTTATACATTCTGTTTCTTGGGTTATCAGACGTGGGTTGGAGCTTAACTCTTTGCTGCCTATTCATGGATAGGCTAACATTGAAAGCTTCTGCCTTTGTAAAGTGAGGATAATAATATCACTGACATCACATGAGTTTTGTTAGGATTAAATGACATAATGCACGTAAAGCAGTATTGTGTCTTACGCATAACAGACTTGTAATAAGTGTCAACTGTTATTACCCTGTTTTTGTGTGATAAGGACTGAAGTGTTAGTCTAATACTTATTCAGACCTGGAGCAGTTCTGGATTTTAATTCTCAATTATGGCTGAAGAGCCAAAGCAATTGTGGTGAGGAAATTAACATTAGTCTGTTCATGTCACAACAGATGGGAGGGATGGAGAGAAACTGTGCTAATATTAAGTGCCTTTTATTTATTTGTTTTGGGGGTCAGCCGTTGTTTCAACTGCTTTACATATATCAATTTTACCCTACAAGTCAGGTACTGATATTATTCCTATTTTGCAGATGAGAAAATGGGGCAAAGAGAAATGAAATCATTTGCTTAAAAATTTGCCAAGAGGAGTTAAATGTGACATTTCTCTGCTTGACATTTATAAACAGGTTCTTCATCAGTTCTTTCAGTAACTCTTCAAAGTAGTTATTGAAGTACATATTATCATCCTCACTTTACAAATGAGAAAACTAGGACTCAAATAGTCAGAAAAGTGTCCCTGGTTCCAGGGCTAGAAAGATAGCTACCACCAAACTTGTGTGATTTCTTCCATTCCACACTGCCTCTTACTTTCAGGAGTAAAGAGTGAGTTGTCTTAAGAGTTGTATAACTAATGTAATTAATAACATAATTATCATTTGTGTGTGTGTGTGTGTGTGTGTATATATATATATATATATATATATATATATATATAGTTTGTTTTCTACCACTCACCCAGTAGATTACAATCTAAATGAGGACAAGGATATTATAAAATAAACAAGGAGATTTTTCTCAATGAACTTTAAGGAACACATCACACAATTTGAAGACTTAAGGTTATTAGAAGTTTGAATTTTCTTTAGCATAGAAACATGCAGAGATACAAACATTTAGACTTTTGACAGTTGTATAAGAGATGCTCTTAGCTTTCCACCCTCTTCAAAGCCACATTTAAATGAAGACAGCAATATCTGGTTTGAAAGTCTTCATTAGGACATTCCCCAAAGAATCTTAATTGCAGCAACCGCTCTACCTGCCAGCTGGAAGAGTTTTCCCATTGGAGTCGTGTGTTTATTCTACAATATGGAACATAATCCAGAAAGGAAGTTTAAGGCCTAGCATCGCTGTATGACTGGGCATGTAGAAGGCTGATAGGACTCCAGGAGAAGTGAACAGCAGGTACCCCATCTGTGGACCCCTCAGTAATGAGTGTGAACAAGTGAAGTGTCATTGCTCAGTTTCACTCTCCCAATCAGTAGGAAAGCTAACAAGCTATGATTTGGAGTGCAGGAGATGTGGTAGCGAGAAAAGGCTCTGGGCCTTTTCTTGAAGATGTAAATATTCAATATGAGGTTTATTAGACTCAGGTGTACTTTGAAGCTTTAAATGCTAAAGCACATTTTCTGTCTTTGAAGTACACCCAGTTTACCAAACCCAACTATGTATGGTTTGTCTGTGAAAAGTCAAACAGTCACTACGTATAGAAACACCAGGCCAGCAGTTCCTAGAAACAGAATTCCTCTGCGCTGCAGCACGTTTTTAACTTCTTCCATCAAAGGCAAGATTTGTCAGGAAATAAGCATTTAATACAGATCCATAGTCCTTTACCTGCAATTCCAAACTCAAAACAACTCTGAAAGCAGAGTTTAAAAAATTGATATGAAAACTCAATTTTGTTCCTTTTTATTGCCAAGTAATATTCCATTGTATATAGTGCCACATCTCCTTTATCCATTCATCTCTCAATGGACATTTAGGTTGCTTCCATGTCCTGGCTATTGTAAATAGTGCTGCAGTGAACATTGTGGTACATGTATCTTTTTGAATTATGGTTTTCTCAGAGTATATGCACAGTAGTGAGATTGCTGGGTCATATGGTAGTTCTATTTTTAGTTTTTTAAGGAACCTCCATACTGTTCTCCATAGTGGCTGTATCCATTTACATTCCCACCAACAGTGCAAGAGGGTTCCCTTTTCTCCACACCCTCTCCAGCATTTATTGTTTCTAGATTTTTTGATGATGGCCATTTTGAATGAGGTGGATGGATCTAGAGTCTGTCATACAGAGTGAAGTAAGTCAGAAAGACAAAAACAAACACCATATGCTAACACGTACATATGGAATCTAAAAAAACGGTACTGATGAACCTAGTGGCAGGGCAGGAATGAAGACGCAAATGTAGAGAACTTTCTTGAGGGCACTGGGGGGAAGGGGAAGCTGAGATGAAATGAGAGAGTAGCATTGACATATATACACTACCAAATGTAAAATTGATGGCTAGTGGGAAGCTGCTGCATAGCACAGGGAGATCAGCTTGTTGCTTTGTGACCACGTAGAGGGGTGGGATAGGGAGGGTGGGAGGAAGGCTCAAGAGGGAGGAGATATGGGGATATATGTATACATATAGCTGATTCACTTTGTTGTACAGCAGAAACTAACACAACATTGTAAAGCAATTACACTCCAATAAAGATATTTTTTTAAAAATGATGGAATTTACATAAAATAACAGATCCTAAGTGTTCAGTTAGGATACACATGTGTAACTTCCCACACTTCCAAAACATGATATAAACCATCACCCTATAAAGTTTCCTTATCCTGTGAGCTGTTCCCTTTCCCCTACAATCCTCCCAGCAACCATATCCTGATTTCTATCACCACAGGTTGGTTTTGCCTGTTTTTGGACTTAACATAAATAGTCATAGAGCATGTTCTCTTTTGTGTCCAAATGCTTTCACTTAAGAAAAGTTTTGAGGTTCGACCTTATTGTACCAGAAATATGTTCCTTTTCTCCTGAGTTGCATTCCATCCTATAAATACAGGACACTTTGTATATCCTTGTTGGTGAACATTTGAGTTGTTTCTAATTATTGGCCATTATGCATAATGCTGATATGACCATCCTTGTACAAGTCTTTTTTTTATAAAACTTTTATATATTTTATAAAAATATAAATATTATTTTTTCTGGGATCAATGAGTAGGAATGGAATTGCTGGGTCATAAGGTAGTTTTTTAACAGTAAGAAAGTGCAGAACTGTTCTCTACAGTATAATAGTTGACCCATTTTTTCCTCTCACCAGCAAAATGGGAGAATACTGGTTCACTCCTTATCTCCAACCCTTGGCATGCTTGGTCTTGATCTTTTGGACTTTGGGGATTCTGGTGGATATGAAATGGTATCACATTGCTATTTCCAAGATTTTGGATCATCTTTACTATCATTAGTCTGAATTCTTTTTCAGGTAGACTGCCTTTTTCCTCTTCATTTGTTTAGTCTGGTGTTCCTGACTTCTTAATGAGACAAGCAGTTAGGATACGGGATCGGGAAAAGTTGAGAACCACCGACTCCATTATGTTGACATAGGCAAATGATGTTGGTTAAGTTGATTACCAAAAATTGTTTCAGCAGAGAAGTTATAAAAATAATTTAGATTTTTTTCTTTTTCAGTTTTAACTTAAATTATTTTCTCCGTCAAAAAGACCTCTATTTTGTTTGCATGTCTCTTTGTTGTCTGGAAAACAGTATGTATTCAATATATATTGTTGAGTTTTGACCATTTCTTTGGGCTGCTTTTTTTTTTTTTTTTTTTTTTTTTTTTGTGGTATGCGGGCCTCTCACTGCCGTGGCCTCTCCCGTTGCAGAGCACAGGCTCTGGACGTGCAGGCTCGGCGGCCATGGCTCACGGGCCCAGCCGCTACGTGGCATGTGGGATCCTCCCGGACTGGGGCACGAACCCACGTCCCCTGCATCAGCAGGTGGACTCCCAACCACTGCGCCACCAGGGAAGCCTGCTTTTGAAAACTTTAATTAAGTATATCAGTTCTACACCATGAATCCATTTCATAAATTGCAAAATAGTACCACTGTGATTGTTAGAAAATGTTTTACTCTTTTTTGTACTTCACAATCATTATTTATTAATGTCAGAGAATCTCTGAAAAATTTGTAGGAAGAATTGAATAAGTGGTTGAAAAATATTATATTGATAGTGTAAATCCTTAAAGATACTCACACCTAATAAACCTACACTATTGGAATATCAGATGTTTACAGAAAATTTTGTTTCTTCCCTTAAGAAAATTTAATTTAAAATTATACAAGCTAGGCATATATATATTTTTAATTGTAGTTGATTTAAAATGTTGTGTTAGTGTCATGTCTACAGCAAAGTGATTCAGATATATCTATGTCTATTTATTTCTATCTATATCTATTCTTTTCAGATTCTTTTCCATGGTACGTTATTACAAGAGACTGAGTATAGTCCGCTGTGCTATACAGTAGGTCCTTGCTGTTTA